>NC_134363.1:86840642-87528979 GCF_048569485.1 Anomaloglossus baeobatrachus | reverse complement strand
TTAAAGCCATTTTTTAAGGCAGTTTCGCGCATGACATGAAATGAACACATTTTTCTCCAAAACTATAACAGATTCAAGCTTGTCCTGTTTGGTGGAGATGATATTTAATAAAATAAGTAGAAATCCACTAAAAGTTTTGTTTAGTTTATATTGCAATCCCGAGATAATCGTCTCCATGCTCCAAATCCATTTTAAAGCCATTTTTTATGGCATTTCGCGCATACATGAAATGAACACATTTTTCTCCAAAACTATAACAGATGCAAGCTTGTCCTGTTTGGTGGAGATGATATTTAATAAAATAAGTAGAAATCCACTAAACGTTTTGTTTGGTTATCTTGCAATCCCGAGATAATCGTCTCCATGCTCCAAATCCATTTTAAAGCCATTTTTAAGGCATTTCGCGCATACATGAAATGAACACATTTTTCTCCAAAACTATAATAGATGCAAGCTTGTCCTGTTTGGTGGAGATGATATTTAATAAAATAAGTAGAAATCCACTAGAAAGTTTTGTTTGGTTATCTTGCAATCCCGAGATAATCGTCTCCATGCTCCAAATCCATTTTAAAGCCATTTTTAAGGCATTTTCGCGCATACATGAAATTAACACATTTTTCTCCAAAACTATAACAGATGCAAGCTTGTCCTGTTTGGTGGAGATGATATTTAATAAAATAAGTAGAAATCCACTAAAAGTTTTGTTTGGTTATCTTGCAATCCCGAGATAATCGTCTCCATTGCTCCAAATCCATTTTAAAGCCATTTTTAAGGCATTTCGCGCATACATGAAATGAACACATTTTCTCCAAAACTAAAACAGATGCAACTTGTCCTGTTGGTGGAGATGATATTTATAAAATAAGTAGAAATACACTAAAAGTTTTGTTTGGTTATCTTGCAATCCCGAGATAATCGTCTCCATGCTCCAAATCCATTTTAAAGCATTTTTAAGGCATTTCGGCGCATACATGAAATGAACACATTTTTCTCCAAAACTATAACAGATGCAAGCTTGTCCTGTTTGGTGGAGATGATATTTAATAAAATAAGTAGAAATCCACTAAAAGTTTTTGTTTGGTTATCTTGGCAATCCCGAGATAATCGTCTCCATGCTCCAAATCCATTTTAAAAGCCATTTCAAAGGCATTTTGCGCATACATGAAATGAACACATTTTTTCTTCTCCAAAACTATAACAGATGCAGAGCTTGTCCTGTTTGGGTGGAGATGATATTTAATAAAATAAGTAGAAATCCACTAAAAGTTTTGTTTGGTTATATTGCAATCCCGAGATAATCGTCTCCATGCTCCAAATCCATTTTAAAGCCATTTTTAAGGCATTTCGCGCATACATGAAATGAACACATTTTTCTCCAAAACTAAAACAGATGCAAGCTTGTCCTGTTTGTGGAGATGATATTTAATAAAATAAGTAGAAATCCACTAAAAGTTTTTGTTTGGTTATCTTGCAATCCCGAGATAATCGTCTCCAAGCTCCAAATCCATTTTAAAGCCATTTTTAAGGCATTTCGTCGCATACATGAAATGAACACATTTTCTCCAAAACTATAACAGATGCAAGCTTGTCCTGTTTGTGGAGGATGATATTTAATAAAATAAGTAGAAATCCACTAAAAGTTTTGTTTGGTTATCTTGCAATCCCGAGAATAATCGTCTCCATGCTCCAAATCCATTTTAAAGCCATTTTAAAGGCATTTCGCGCATTACATGAAATGGAACACATTTTTCTCCAAAACTATAACAGATGCAAGCTTGTCCTGTTTGGTGGAGATGATATTTAATAAAATAAGTAGAAATCCACTAAAAGTTTTGTTTGGTTATCTTGCAATCCCGAGATAATCGTCTCCATGCTCCAAATCCATTTTAAAAGCCATTTTTAAGGCATTTCGCGCATACATGAAATGAACACATTTTTCTCGCAAAACTATAACAGATGTCAAGCTTGTCCTGTTTGGTGGAGATGATATTTAATAAAATAAGTAGAAATCCACTAAAAGTTTTGTTTGGTTTATCTTGCAATCCCGAGATAATCGTCTCCATGCTTCCAAATCCATTTTAAGAAGCCATTTTTAAGGCATTTCGCGCATACATGAAATGAACACATTTTTCTCGCAAAACTATAACAGATGCAAGCTTGTCCTGTATGGTGGAGATGATATTTAATAAAATAAGTAGAAATCCACTAAAAGTTTTGTTTGGTTATCTTGCAATCCCGAGATAATCGTCTCCGATGCTCCAAATCCATTTTAAAGCCATTTTTAAAGGCATTTCGCGCATACATGAAATGAACACATTTTTCTCCAAAACTATAACAGATGCAAGCTTGTCCTGTTTGGTGGAGATGATATTTAATAAAATAAGTAGAAATCCACTAAAAGTTTTGTTTGGTTATCTTGCAATCCGAGATAATCGTCTCCATGCTCCCAAATTCCATTTTAAAGCCATTTCAAAGGCATTTTTGCGCATACATGAAATTAACACATTTTTCTCCAAAACTATAACACATGCAAGCTTGTCCTGTTTGGTGGAGATGATATTTAATAAAATAAGTAGAAATCCACTGAAAGAGTTTTTGTTTGGTTATCTTGCAATCCCGAGATAATCGTCTCCATGCTCCAAATCCATTTTAAAGCCATTTTTAAGGCATTTCGCGCATACATGAAATGAACACATTTTTCTCGCAAAACTATAACATATGCAAGCTTGTCCTGTTTGGTGGAGAATGATATTTAATAAAATAAGTAGAAATCCACTAAAAGTTTTGTTTGGTTATCTTGCAATCCCGAGATAATCGTCTCCATGCTCCAAATCCATTTTAAAGCCATTTTTAAAGGCATTTCGCGCATTGACATGAAATGAACACATTTTTCTCCAAAACTATAACAGATGCAAGTTTGTCCTTTTTGGTGAGATGATATTTAATAAAATAAGTAGAAATCCACTAAAACGTTTGTTTGGTTATCTTGCAATCCCGAGATAATCGTCTCCATGCTCCAAATCCATTTTAAAGCCATTTTTAAGTGCATTTCGCGCATACATGAAATGAACAAATTTTTCTCCAAAACTATAACAGATGCAAGCTTGTCCTGTTTGGTGGAGATGATATTTAATAAAATAAGTAGAAATCCACTAAAAGTTTTGTTTGGTTATATTGCAATCCCGAGATAATCGTCTCCATGCTCCAAATCCATTTTAAAGCCATTTTTAAGGCATTTCGCGCATACATGAAATGAACACATTTTTCTCCAAAACTATAACAGATGCAGAGCTTGTCCTGTTTGGTGGAGATGATATTTAATAAAATAAGTAGAAATCCACTAAAAGTTTTGTTTGGTTATCTTGCAATCCCTGAGATAATCGTCTCCATGCTCCAAATCCATTTTAAAGCCATTTTTAAGGCATTTCGCGCATACATGAAATGAACACATTTTTCTCCAAAACTATAACAGATGCAAGCTTTTCCTGTTTGGTGGAGATGATATTTAATAAAATAAGTAGAAATCCACTAAAAGTTTTGTTTGGTTATCTTGCAATCCCGAGATAATCGTCTCCATGCTCCAAATCCATTTTAAAGTCACTTTTAAGGGCATTTCGCGCATACATTAAATGAACACATTTTTCTCCAAAACTATAACAGATGCAAGCTTGTCCTGTTTGGTGGAGATGATATTTAATAAAATAAGTAGAAATCCACTAAAAGTTTTGTTTGGCTATATTGCAATCCCGAGATAATCGTCTCCATGCTCCAAATCCATTTTAAAAGCCATTTTTAAGGGCATTTCGCGCATACATGAAATGAACACATTTTTCTCCAAAACTATAGACATATGCAAGCTTGTCCTGTTTGGTGGAGATGATATTTAATAAAATAAGTAGAAATCCACTAAAATGTTTTGTTTGGTTATCTTGCAATCCCGAGATAATCGTCTCCATGCTCCAAATCCATTTTAAAGCCATTTTTAAGGCATTTCGCGCATTCATGAAATGAACACATTTTTCCTCCAAAACTATAACAGATGCTAAGCTTGTCCTGTTTGGTGGAGATGATATTTAATAAAATAAGTAGAAATCCACTAAAAGTTTTGTTTGGTTATCTTGGCAATCCCGAGATAATCGTCTCCATGCTCCAAATCCATTTTAAGCCATTTTTAAGGCATTTCGCGCATACATGAAATGAACACAATTTTCTCCAAAACTTTAACAGATGCAAGCTTGTCCTGTTTGGTGGAGATGATATTTAATAAAATAAGTAGAAATCCACTAAAAGTTTTGTTTGGTTATCTTGCAATCCCGAGATAATCGTCTCCATGCTCCAAATCCATTTTAAAGCCATTTTTAAGGCATTTCGCGCATACATGAAATGAACACATTTTTCTCCAAAACTATAACAGATGCAAGCTTGTCCTGTTTGGTGTGAGATGATATTTAGATAAAATAAGTAGAAATCCACTAAAAGTTTTGTTTTGGTTATCTTGCAATCCCGAGATAATCGTCTCCATGCTCCAAATCCATTTTAAGAGCCATTTTTAAGGCATTTCGCGCATACATGAAATTGAACACATTTTTCTCCAAAACTATAACAGATTCAAGCTTGTCCTGTTTGGTGGAGATGATATTTAATAAAATAAGTAGAAATCCACTAAAAGTTTTGTTGGTTATCTTGCAATCCCGAGATAATCGTCTCCATGCTCCAAATCCATTTTAAAGCCATTTTTAAGGCATTTCGCGCATACATGAAATGAACACATTTTTCTCCAAAACTATAACAGATGCAAGCTTGTCCTGTTTGGTGAGATAATATTTAATAAAATAAGTAGAAATCTACTAAAAGTTTCGTTTGTTTATATTGCCATCCTGAGATAATCGTCTCCATGCTCCAAATCCATTTAAAGGCCATTTTTAAGGCATTTTGCGCATACATGAAATGAACACATTTTTCCTCCAAAACTATAACACATGCAGAGCTTGTCCTGTTTGGTGGAGATGATATTTAATAAAATAAGTTAGAAATCCACTAAAAGTTTTGTTTGTTATCTTGCAATCCCGAGATAATCGTCTCCATGCTCCAAATCCATTTTAAAGCCATTTTTAAGGCATTTCGCGCATACATGAAATGAACACATTTTTCTCCAAAACTATAACAGATGCAAGCTTGTCCTATTTGGTGGAGATGATATTTAATAAAATAAGTAGAAATCCACTAAAAGTTTTGTTTGGTTATCTTGCAATCCCGAGATAATCGTCTCCATGCTCCCAAATCCATTTTAAAAGCCATTTTTAAGGCATTTCGCGCATACATGAAATGAACACATTTTTCTCCAAAACTATAACAGATGCAAGCTTGTCCTGTTTGGTGGAGATGATATTTAATAAAATAAGTAGAAATCCACTAAAAGTTTTGTTTGGTTATCTTGCAATCCCGAGATAATCGTCTCCATGCTCCAAATCCATTTTAATAAGCCATTTTTAAGGCATTTTCGCGCATGACATGAAATGAACACATTTTTCTCCAAAACTATAACAGATGCAAGCTTTGTCCTGTTTGGTGGAGATGATATTTAATAAAATAAGTAGAAATCCACTAAAAGTTTTGTTTGGTTATCTTGCAATCCCGAGATAATCGTCTCCATGCTCCAAATCCATTTTAAAGCCATTTTTAAGGTCATTTCGCGCATGACATGAAATGAACACATTTTTCTCGCAAAACTATAACAGATGCAAGCTTGTCCTGTTTGGTGAGATGATTATATTAATAAATAAGTAGAAATCCACTAAAAGTTTTGTTTGTGTTATCTTGCAATCCCGAGATAATCGTCTCCATGCTCCAAATCCATTTTAAAGCCATTTTTAAGGCATTTCGCGCATGACATGAAATGAACACATTTTTCTCCAAAACTATAACAGATGCAAGCTTGTCCTGTTTGGTGGAGATGATATTTAATAAAATAAGTAGAAATCCACTAAAAAGTTTTGTTTGGTTTATCTTGCAATCCCGAGATAATCGTCTCCATGCTCCAAATCCATTTTAAAAGCCATTTTTAAGGGCATTTCGCGCATACATTGAAATGAACACATTTTTCTCCAAAACTATAACAGATGCAAAGCTTGTCCTGTTTGGTGGAGATGATATTTAATAAAATAAGTAGAAATCCACTAAAAGTTTTTGTTTGGTTATCTTGCAATCCCGAGATAATCGTCTCCATGCTCCAAATCCATTTTAAAGCCATTTTTAAGGCATTTCGCGCATACATGAAATGAACACATTTTTCTCCTCCAAAACTATAGACAGATGCAATCTTGTCCTGTTTGGTGGAGATGATATTTAATAAAATAAGTAGAAATCCACTAAAAGTTTTGTTTGGGTTATCTTGCAATCCCGAGATAATCGTCTCCATGCTTCAAATGCTCTTCAAAGCCAATTCTAAGGGCATTTCGCGCATAAATGAAATGAACACATTTTTCTCCAAAACTATAACAGATGCAAGCTTGTCCTGTTTGGTGGAGATGATATTTAATAAAATAAGTAGGAAATCCACTAAAAGTTTTGTTTGGTTTATCTTGCAATCCCGTAGATAATCGTCTCCATGCTCCAAATCCATTTTAAAGCCATTTTTAAGGCATTTCGCGCATACATGAAAATGATCACATTTTCTCCAAAACTATAACACATGCAAGCTTGTCCTGTTTGGTGGGAGATTGATATTTAATAAAATAAGTAGAAATCCACTAAAAGTTTTGTTTGTTTATCTTGCAAGTCCCGAGATATCGTCTCCATGCTTCAAATGCTCTTAAAAGCCAATTCTAAGGCATTTCGCGCATAAATGAAATGAACACATTTTTCTCCAAAACTATAACAGATGCAAGCTTGTCCTGTTTGGTGGAGATGATATTTAATAAAATAAGTAGAAATCCACTAAAAGTTTTGTTTGGTTATCTTGCAATTCCGAGATAATCGTCTCCATGCTTCAAATGCTCTTAAAAGCCAATTCTAAGGCATTTCGCGCATACATGAAATGAACACATTTTTCTCCAAAACTATAACAGATGCAAGCTTGTCCTGTTTGGTGGAGATGATATTTAATAAAATAAGTAGAAATCCACTAAAAGTTTTGTTTGGTTATCTTGCAATCTCGAGATAATCGTCTCTATGCTTTAAATGCTCTTAAAAGCCAATTCTAAGGCATTTCGCTCATAAATAAATGAACACATTTTTCTCCAAAACTATAACAGATGCAAGCTTGTCCTGTTTGGTGGAGATGATATTTAATAAAATAAGTAGAAATCCACTAAAAGTTTTGTTTGGTTATCTTGCAATCTCGAGATAATCGTCTCTATGCTTTAAATGCTCTTAAAAGCCATTTTTAAGGCATTTCGCGCATAAATGAAATGAACACATTTTTCTCCAAAACTATAACAGATGCAAGCTTGTCCTGTTTGGTGGGGATGATATTAATAAAATAAATAGAAATCCACTAAAAGTTTTGTTTGGTTATCTTGCACTCCCGAGATAATCGTCTCCATGCTTCAAATGCTCTTAAAAGCCAATTCTAAGGCATTTCGCGCATAAATGAAATTAACGACATTTTTCTCCAAAACTATAACAGATGCAGAGCTTGTCCTGTTTGGTGGAGATGATATTTAATAAAATAAGTAGAAATCCACTAAAAGTTTTTGTTTGGGTTATCTTGCAATCCCGAGATAATCGTCTCCATGCTTCAAAATGCTCTTAAAAGCCAATTCTAAGGGCATTTCGCGCATAAATGAAATGAACACATTTTTCTCCAAAACTATAACAGATGCAGAGCTTGTCCTGTTTGGTGGAGATGATATTTAATAAAATAAGTAGAAATCCACTAAAAGTTTTGTTTGTTATCTTGCAATTCCAAGATAATCGTCTCCATGCTTCAAATGCTCTTAAAAGCCAATTCTAAGGCATTTCGCGCATAAATAAAATGAACACATTTTTCTCCAAAACTATAACAGATGCAGAGCTTGTCCTGTTTGGTGGAGATGATATTTAATAAAATAAGTAGAAATCCACTAAAAGTTTTTGTTTGGTTATCTTGCAATCTCGAGATAATCGTCTCTATGCTTTAAATGCTCTTAAAAGCCAATTCTAAGGCATTTCTGCGCATAAATGAAATGAACACATTTTTCTCCAAAACTATAACAGATGCAAGCTTGTCCTGTTTGGTGGAGATGATATTTAATAAAATAAGTAGAAATCCACTAAAAGTTTTGTTTGTTTATCTTGCAATCTCGAGATAATCGTCTCTATGCTTTAAATGCTCTTAAAAGCCATTTTTAAGGCATTTCGCGCATAAATGAAATGAACACATTTTCTCCAAAACTATAACAGATGCAAGCTTGTCCTGTTTGGTGGGGATGATATTTAATAAAATAAATAGAAATCCACTAAAAGTTTTGTTTGGTTATCTTGCAATCCCGAGATAATCGTCTCCATGCTTCAAATGCTCTTAAAAGCCAATTCTAAGGCATTTCGCGCATAAATGAAATGAACACATTTTTCTCCAAAACTATAACAGATGCAGAGCTTGTCCTGTTTGGGTGGAGATGATATTGGAATAAAATAAGTAGAAATCCACTAAAAGTTTTGTTTGGTTATCTTGCAATCTCGAGATAATCGTCTCTATGCTTTAAATGCTCTTAAAAGCCATTTTTAAGGCATTTCGCGCATAAATGAAATGAACACTTTTTTCTCCAAAACTATAACAGATGCAAGCTTGTCCTGTTTTGGTGGGGATGATATTTAATAAAATAAATAGAAATCCACTAAAAGTTTTGTTTGGTTATCTTGCAATCCCGAGATAATCGTCTCCATGCTTCAAATGCTCTTAAAAAGCCAATTCTAAGGCATTTCGCGCATAAATGAAATGAACACATTTTTCTCCAAAACTATAACAGATGCAAGCTTGTCCTGTTTGGTGGAGATGATATTTAATAAAATAATTAGAAATCCACTAAAAGTTTTGTTTGGTTATCTTGCAGATCCCGAGGATAATCGTCTCCATGCTTCAAATGCTCTTAAAAGCCAATTCTAAGGCATTTCGCGCATAAATGAAATGAACACCTTTTTCTCCAAAACTATAACAGATGCAAGCTTGTCCTGTTTGGTGGAGATGATATTTAATAAAATAAGTAGAAATCCACTAAAAGTTTTGTTTGGTTATCTTGCAATCCCGAGATAATCGTCTCCATGCTTCAAATGCTCTTAAAAGCCAATTCTAAGGCATTTCGCGCATACATGAAATGAACACATTTTTCTCCAAAACTATAACAGATGCAAGCTTGGTCCTGTTTTGGTGTGAGATGATATTTAATAAAATAAGTAGAAATCCACTAAAAGTTTTGTTTGGGTTATCTTGCAATCCCGAGATAATCGTCTCCATGCTCCAAATCCATTTTAAAGCCATTTTTAAGGCATTTCGCGCATGACATTGAAATGAACACATTTTTCTCCAAAACTATAACAGATGCAAGCTTGTCCTGTTTGGTAGAGATGATATTTAATAAAATAAGTAGAAATCCACTAAAAGTTTTGTTTGGTTTATCTTTGCAATCCCGAGATAATCGTCTCCATGCTCCAAATCCATTTAAAGCCATTTTTAAGGCATTTCGCGCATACATGAAATGAACACATTTTTCCTCCAAAACTATAACAGATGCAAGCTTTCCTGTTTGGTGGAGATGATATTTAATAAAATAAGTAGAAATCCACTAAAAGTTTTGTTTGGTTATCTTGCAATCCCGAGATAATCGTCTCCATGCTCCAAATCCATTTTAAAGCCATTTTTAAGGTCATTTCGCGCATACATGAAATGAACACATTTTTCTCCAAAACTATAACAGATGCAAGCTTGTCCTGTTTGGTGGAGATGATATTTAATAAAATAAGTAGAAATCCACTAAAAGTTTTGTTTGGGTTATATTGCAATCCCGAGATAATCGTCTCCATGCTCAAAAATCCATTTTAAAGCCATTTTTAAGGCATTTCGCGCATACATGAAATGAACACATTTTTCTCCAAAACTATAACAGATGCAAGCTTGTCCTGTTTGTGGAGATGATATTTTAATAAAATAAGTAGAAATCCACTAAAAGTTTTGTTTGGTTATCTTGCAATCCCGAGATAATCGTCTCCATGCTCCAAATCCATTTTAAAGCCATTTTTAAGGCATTTCGCGCAGTACATGAAATGAACACATTTTTCTCCAAAACTATAACAGATGCAAGCTTGTCCTGTTTGTGTGGTGAGATGATATTTAATAAAATAAGTAGAAATCCACTAAAAGTTTTTGTTTGGTTATCTTGCAATCCCGAGATAATCGTCTCCATGCTCCAAATCCATTTTAAAGCCATTTTTTAAGGCATTTCGCGCATGACATGAAATGAACAACATTTTTCTCCAAAACTATAACAGATGCAAGCTTGTCCTGTTTGGTGGAGATGATATTTAATAAAATAAGTAGAAATCCACTAAAAGTTTTGTTTGGTTATCTTGCAATCCCGAGATAATCGTCTCCATGCTCCAAATCCATTTTAAAGCCATTTTTAAGGCATTTCGCGCATACATGTAAATGAACACATTTTTCTCCAAAACTATAACAGATGCAAGAGCTTGTCCTGTTTGGTGGAGATGATATTTAATAAAATAAGTAGAAATCCACTAAAAGTTTTGTTTGGTTATCTTGCAATCCCGAGATAATCGTCTCCATGCTCCAAATCCATTTTAAAGCCATTTTTAAGGCATTTCGCGCATACATGAAATGAACACATTTTCTCCAAAACTATAACAGATGCAAGCTTGTCCTGTTTGGTGGAGATGATATTTAATAAAATAAGTAGAAATCCACTAAAAGTTTTGTTTGGTTATATTGCAATCCCGAGATAATCGTCTCCATGCTCCAAATCCATTTTAAAGCCATTTTTAAGGCATTTCGCGCATACATGAAATGAACACATTTTTCTCCAAAACTATAACAGATGCAAGCTTGTCCTGTTTGGTGGAGATGATATTTAATAAAATAAGTAGAAATCCACTAAAAGTTTTGTTTGGTTATCTTGCAATCCCGAGATAATCGTCTCCCATGCTCCAAATCCATTTTAAAGCCATTTTTAAGGCATTTCGCGCATACATGAAATGAACACATTTTTCTCCAAAACTATAACAGATTGCAAGCTTGTCCTGTTTTGGTGGAGATGATATTTAATAAAATAAGTAGGAAATCCACTAAAAGTTTTGTTTGGTTATCTTGCAATCCCGAGATAATCGTCTCCATGCTCCAAATCCATTTTAAAGCCATTTTTAAGGCATTTCGCGCATAAATTGAAATGAACACATTTTTCTCCAAAACTATAACAGATGCAAGCTTGTCCTGTTTGGTGGAGATGATATTTAATAAAATAAGTAGAAATCCACTAAAAGTTTTGTTTGGTTATCTTGCAATCCCGAGATAATCGTCTCCATGCTCCAAATCCATTTTAAAGCCATTTTTAAGGCATTTCGCGCATACATGAAAAGAACACATTTTTCTCCAAAACTATAACAGATGCAAGCTTGTCCTGTTTGGTGTGAGATGATATTTAATAAAATAAGTAGAAATCCACTAAAAGTTTTTGTTTGTTATCTTGCAATCCCGAGATAATCGTCTCCATGCTCCAAATCCATTTTAAAGCCATTTTTAAGGCATTTCGCGCATACATTGAAATGAACACAGTTTTTCTCCAAAACTATAACAGATGCAAGCTTGTCCTGTTTGGTGGAGATAATATTTAATAAAATAAGTAGAAATCTACTAAAAGTTTCGTTTGTTTATATTGCCATCCTGAGATAATCGTCTCCATGCTCCAAATCCATTTTAAAGCCATTTTTAAGGCATTTTGCGCATACATGAAATGACCACATTTTTCTCCAAAACTATAACAGATGCAAGCTTGTTCCTGTTTGGTGGAGATGATATTTAATAAAATAAGTAGAAATCCACTAAAAGTTTTGTTTGGTTATCTTGCAATCCCGAGATAATCGTCTCCATGCTCCAAATCCATTTTAAAGCCATTTTTAAGGCATTTCGCGCATACATGATATGAACACATTTTTCTCCAAAACTATAACAGATGCAAGCTTGTCCTGTTTGGTGGAGATGATATTTAATAAAATAAGTAGAAATCCACTAAAAGTTTTGTTTGGTTATCTTGCAATCCCGAGATAATCGTCTCCATGCTCCAAATCCATTTTAAAGCCATTTTTAAGGCATTTCGCGCATACATGAAATGAACACATTTTTCTCCAAAACTATAACAGATGCAAGCTTGTCCTGTTTGGTGGAGATGATATTTAATAAAATAAGTAGAAATCCACTAAAAGTTTTGTTTGGTTATCTTGCAATCCCGAGATAATCGTCTCCATGCTCCAAATCCATTTTAAAGCCATTTTTTAAGGCATTTCGTCGCATACATGAAATGAACACATTTTTCTCGCAAAACTATAACAGATGCAAGCTTGTCCTGTTTGGTGGGAGATGATATTTAATAAAATAAGTATAAATCCACTAAAAGTTTTGTTTGGTTATATTGCAAATCCCGAGATAATCGTCTCCATGCTCAAAATCCATTTTAAAGCCATTTTTAAGGCATTTCGCGCATACATGAAATGAACACATTTTTCTCCAAAACTATAACAGATGCAAGCTTGTCCTGTTTGGTGGAGATGATATTTAATAAAATAAGTAGAAATCCACTAAAAGTTTTGTTTGGTTATCTTGCAATCCCGAGATAATCGTCTCCATGCTCCAAATCCATTTTAAATCCATTTTTAAGGCATTTCGCGCATGACATGAAATGAACACATTTTTCTCCAAAACTATAACAGATGCAGAGCTTGTCCTGTTTGGTGGAGATGATATTTAATAAAATAAGTAGAAATCCACTAAAAGTTTTGTTTGGTTGATCTTGCAATCCCGAGATAATCGTCTTCATGCTCCAAATCCATTTTAAAGCCATTTTTAATGGCATTTCGGCGCATACATGAAATGAACACATTTTTCTCCAAAACTATAACAGATGCAAGCTTGTCCTGTTTGGTGGAGATGAATTTAATAAAATAAGTATTTCTACTTATTTTATTAAATATCATCTCCACCAAACAGGACAAGCTTGCATCTGTTATAGTTTTGGAGAAAAATGTGTTCATTTCATGTATGCGCGAAATGCCTTAAAAATGGCTTTAAAATGGATTTGGAGCATGAAGACGATTATCTCGGGATTGTGCAAGATAACCAAACAAAACTTTTAGTGGATTTCTACTTATTTTATTAAATATCATCTCCACCAAACAGGACAAGCTTGCATCTGTTATAGTTTGTGGAGAAAAATGTGTTCATTTCATGTATGCGCGAAATGCCTTAAAAATGGCTTTAAAATGGATTTGGAGCATGGAGACGATTATCTCGGGATTGCAAGATAACCAAACAAAACTTTTAGTGGATTTCTACTTATTTTATTAAATATCATCTCCACCAAACAGGACAAGCTTGCATCTGTTATAGTTTTGGAGAAAAAATGTTGTTCATTTCATGTATGCGCGAAATGCCTTAAAAATGGCTTTAAAATGGATTTTGAGCATGGAGACGATTATCTCGGATTGCAATATAACCAAACAAAACTTTTAGTGGATTTCTACTTATTTTATTAAATATCATCTCCACCAAACAGGACAAGCTTGCATCTGTTATAGTTTTGGAGAAAAATGTGTTCATTCATGTATGCGCGAAATGCCTTAAAAATGGCTTTAAAATGGATTTGGAGCATGGAGACGATTATCTCGGGATTGCAAGATAACCAAACAAAACTTTTAGTGGATTTCTACTTATTTTATTAAATATCATCTCCACCAAACAGGACAAGCTTGCCATCTGTTATAGTTTTTGGAGAAAAATGTGTTCATTTCATGTATGCGCGAAATGCCTTAAAAAATGGCTTTAAAATGGATTTGGAGCATGGAGACGATTATCTCGGGATTGCAAGATAACCAAACAAAACTTTTAGTGGATTTCTACTTATTTTATTAAATATCATCTCACCAAACAGGACAAGCTTGCATCTGTTATAGTTTTGGAGAAAAATGTGTTCATTTCATGTATGCGCGAAATGCCTTAAAAATGGCTTTAAAATGGATTTGGAGCATGGAGACGATTATCTCGGGATTGCAAGATAACCAAACAAAACTTTTAGTGGATTTCTACTTATTTTATTAAATATCATCTCCACCAAACAGGACAAGCTTGCATCTGTTATAGTTTTGGAGAAAAATGTGGTCATTTCATGTATGCGCAAAATGCCTTAAAAATGGCTTTAAAATGGATTTGGAGCATGGAGACGATTATCTCAGGATGGCAATATAAACAAACGAAACTTTTAGTAGATTTCTACTTATTTTATTAAATATTATCTCCACCAAACAGGACAAGCTTGCATCTGTTATAGTTTTGGAGAAAAATGTGTTCATTTCATGTATGCGCGAAATGCCTTAAAAATGGCTTTAAAATGGATTTGGAGCATGGAGACGATTATCTCGGGATTGCAAGATAACCAAACAAAACTTTTAGTGGATTTCTACTTATTTTATTAAATATCATCTCCACCAAACAGGACAAGCTTGCATCTGTTATAGTTTTGGAGAAAAATGTGTTTCTTTTCATGTATGCGCGAAATGCCTTAAAAATGGCTTTAAAATGGATTTGGAGCATGGAGACGATTATCTCGGGATTGCAAGATAACCAAACAAAACTTTTAGTGGATTTCTACTTATTTTATTAAATATCATCTCCACCAAACAGGACAAGCTTGCATCTGTTATAGTTTTGGAGAAAAATGTGTTTCATTTCATTTATGCGCGAAATGCCTTAAAAATGGCTTTAAAATGGATTTGGAGCATGGAGACGATTATCTCGGGATTGCAAGATAACCAAACAAAACTTTTAGTGGATTTCTACTTATTTTATTAAATATCATCTCCACCAAACAGGACAAGCTTGCATCTGTTATAGTTTTGGAGAAAAATGTGTTCATTTCATGTATGCGCGAAATGCCTTAAAAATGGCTTTAAAATGGATTTGGAGCATGGAGACGATTATCTCGGGATTGCAAGATAACCAAACAAAACTTTTAGTGGATTTCTACTTATTTTATTAAATATCATCTCCACCAAACAGGACAGCTTGCATCTGTTATAGTTTTGGAGAAAAATGTGTTCATTTCATGTATGCGCGAAATGCCTTAAAAATGGCTTTAAAATGGATTTGGAGCATGGAGACGATTATCTCGGGATGCAATATAACCAAACAAAACTTTTAGTGGATTTCTACTTATTTTATTAAATATCATCTCCACCAAACAGGACAAGCTTGCATCTGTTATAGTTTTGGAGAAAAATGTGTTCATTTCATGTATGCGCGAAATGCCTTAAAAATGGCTTTAAAATGGATTTGGAGCATGGAGACGATTATCTCGGGATTGCAAGATAACCAAACAAAACTTTTAGTGGATTTCTACTTATTTTATTAAATATCATCTCCACCAAACAGGACAAGCTTGCATCTGTTATAGTTTTGGAGAAAAATGTGTTCATTTCATGTATGCGCGAAATGCCTTAAAAATGGCTTTAAAATGGATTTGGAGCATGGAGACGATTATCTCGGGATTGCAAGATAACCAAACAAAACTTTTAGTGGATTTCTACTTATTTTATTAAATATCATCTCCACCAAACAGGACAAGCTTGCATCTGTTATAGTTTTGGAGAAAAATGTGTTCATTTCATGTATGCGCGAAATGCCTTAAAAATGGCTTTAAAATGGATTTGGAGCATGGAGACGATTATCTCGGGATTGCAAGATAACCAAACAAAACTTTTAGTGGATTTCTACTTATTTTATTAAATATCATCTCCACCAAACAGGACAAGCTTGCATCTGTTATAGTTTTGGAGAAAAATGTGTTCATTTCATGTATGCGCGAAATGCCTTAAAAATGGCTTTAAAATGGATTTGGAGCATGGAGACGATTATCTCGGGATTGCAAGATAACCAAACAAAACTTTTAGTGGATTTCTACTTATTTTATTAAATATCATCTCCACCAAACAGGACAAGCTTGCATCTGTTATAGTTTTGGAGAAAAATGTGTTCATTTCATGTATGCGCGAAATGCCTTAAAAATGGCTTTAAAATGGATTTTGAGCATGGAGACGATTATCTCGGGATTGCAATATAACCAAACAAAACTTTTAGTGGATTTCTACTTATTTTATTAAATATCATCTCCACCAAACAGGACAAGCTTGCATCTGTTATAGTTTTGGAGAAAAATGTGTTCATTTCATGTATGCGCGAAATGCCTTAAAAATGGCTTTAAAATGGATTTGGAGCATGGAGACGATTATCTCGGGATTGCAAGATAACCAAACAAAACTTTTAGTGGATTTCTACTTATTTTATTAAATATCATCTCCACCAAACAGGACAAGCTTGCATCTGTTATAGTTTTGGAGAAAAATGTGTTCATTTCATGTATGCGCGAAATGCCTTAAAAATGGCTTTAAAATGGATTTGGAGCATGGAGACGATTATCTCGGGATTGCAAGATAACCAAACAAAACTTTTAGTGGATTTCTACTTATTTTATTAAATATCATCTCTACCAAACAGGACAAGCTTGCATCTGTTATAGTTTTGGAGAAAAATGTGTTCATTTCATGTATGCGCGAAATGCCTTAAAAATGGCTTTAAAATGGATTTGGAGCATGGAGACGATTATCTCGGGATTGCAAGATAACCAAACAAAACTTTTAGTGGATTTCTACTTATTTTATTAAATATCATCTCCACCAAACAGGACAAGCTTGCATCTGTTATAGTTTTGGAGAAAAATGTGTTCATTTCATGTATGCGCGAAATGCCTTAGAATTGGCTTTTAAGAGCATTTGAAGCATGGAGACGATTATCTCGGGATTGCAAGATAACCAAACAAAACTTTTAGTGGATTTCTACTTATTTTATTAAATATCATCTCCACCAAACAGGACAAGCTTGCATCTGTTATAGTTTTGGAGAAAAAGGTGTTCATTTCATTTATGCGCGAAATGCCTTAGAATTGGCTTTTAAGAGCATTTGAAGCATGGAGACGATTATCTCGGGATTGCAAGATAACCAAACAAAACTTTTAGTGGATTTCTACTTATTTTATTAAATATCATCTCCACCAAACAGGACAAGCTTGCATCTGTTATAGTTTTGGAGAAAAATGTGTTCATTTCATTTATGCGCGAAATGCCTTAGAATTGGCTTTTAAGAGCATTTGAAGCATGGAGACGATTATCTCGGGATTGCAAGATAACCAAACAAAACTTTTAGTGGATTTCTATTTATTTTATTAAATATCATCCCCACCAAACAGGACAAGCTTGCATCTGTTATAGTTTTGGAGAAAAATGTGTTCATTTCATTTATGCGCGAAATGCCTTAAAAATGGCTTTTAAGAGCATTTAAAGCATAGAGACGATTATCTCGAGATTGCAAGATAACCAAACAAAACTTTTAGTGGATTTCTACTTATTTTATTCAATATCATCTCCACCAAACAGGACAAGCTTGCATCTGTTATAGTTTTGGAGAAAAATGTGTTCATTTCATTTATGCGCGAAATGCCTTAGAATTGGCTTTTAAGAGCATTTGAAGCATGGAGACGATTATCTCGGGATTGCAAGATAACCAAACAAAACTTTTAGTGGATTTCTATTTATTTTATTAAATATCATCCCCACCAAACAGGACAAGCTTGCATCTGTTATAGTTTTGGAGAAAAATGTGTTCATTTCATTTATGCGCGAAATGCCTTAAAAATGGCTTTTAAGAGCATTTAAAGCATAGAGACGATTATCTCGAGATTGCAAGATAAACAAACAAAACTTTTAGTGGATTTCTACTTATTTTATTAAATATCATCTCCACCAAACAGGACAAGCTTGCATCTGTTATAGTTTTGGAGAAAAATGTGTTCATTTCATTTATGCGCGAAATGCCTTAGAATTGGCTTTTAAGAGCATTTAAAGCATAGAGACGATTATCTCGAGATTGCAAGATAACCAAACAAAACTTTTAGTGGATTTCTACTTATTTTATTAAATATCATCTCCACCAAACAGGACAAGCTTGCATCTGTTATAGTTTTGGAGAAAAATGTGTTCATTTTATTTATGCGCGAAATGCCTTAGAATTGGCTTTTAAGAGCATTTGAAGCATGGAGACGATTATCTTGGAATTGCAAGATAACCAAACAAAACTTTTAGTGGATTTCTACTTATTTTATTAAATATCATCTCCACCAAACAGGACAAGCTTGCATCTGTTATAGTTTTGGAGAAAAATGTGTTCATTTCATTTATGCGCGAAATGCCTTAGAATTGGCTTTTAAGAGCATTTGAAGCATGGAGACGATTATCTCGGGATTGCAAGATAACCAAACAAAACTTTTAGTGGATTTCTACTTATTTTATTAAATATCATCTCCACCAAACAGGACAAGCTTGCATCTGTTATAGTTTTGGAGAAAAATGTGTTAATTTCATTTATGCGCGAAATGCCTTAGAATTGGCTTTTAAGAGCATTTGAAGCATGGAGACGATTATCTCGGGAGTGCAAGATAACCAAACAAAACTTTTAGTGGATTTCTATTTATTTTATTAAATATCATCCCCACCAAACAGGACAAGCTTGCATCTGTTATAGTTTTGGAGAAAAATGTGTTCATTTCATTTATGCGCGAAATGCCTTAAAAATGGCTTTTAAGAGCATTTAAAGCATAGAGACGATTATCTCGAGATTGCAAGATAACCAAACAAAACTTTTAGTGGATTTCTACTTATTTTATTAAATATCATCTCCACCAAACAGGACAAGCTTGCATCTGTTATAGTTTTGGAGAAAAATGTGTTCATTTCATTTATGAGCGAAATGCCTTAGAATTGGCTTTTAAGAGCATTTAAAGCATAGAGACGATTATCTCGAGATTGCAAGATAACCAAACAAAACTTTTAGTGGATTTCTACTTATTTTATTAAATATCATCTCCACCAAACAGGACAAGCTTGCATCTGTTATAGTTTTGGAGAAAAATGTGTTCATTTCATGTATGCGCGAAATGCCTTAGAATTGGCTTTTAAGAGCATTTGAAGCATGGAGACGATTATCTCGGAATTGCAAGATAACCAAACAAAACTTTTAGTGGATTTCTACTTATTTTATTAAATATCATCTCCACCAAACAGGACAAGCTTGCATCTGTTATAGTTTTGGAGAAAAATGTGTTCATTTCATTTATGCGCGAAATGCCTTAGAATTGGCTTTTAAGAGCATTTGAAGCATGGAGACGATTATCTCGGGATTGCAAGATAAACAAACAAAACTTTTAGTGGATTTCTACTTATTTTATTAAATATCATCTCCACCAAACAGGACAAGCTTGCATGTGTTATAGTTTTGGAGAAAAATGTGTTCATTTCATGTATGCGCGAAATGCCTTAAAAATGGCTTTAAAATGGATTTGGAGCATGGAGACGATTATCTCGGGATTGCAAGATAACCAAACAAAACTTTTAGTGGATTTCTACTTATTTTATTAAATATCATCTCCACCAAACAGGACAAGCTTGCATCTGTTATAGTTTTGGAGAAAAATGTGTTCATTTCATTTATGCGCGAAATGCCTTAGAATTGGCTTTGAAGAGCATTTGAAGCATGGAGACGATTATCTCGGGATTGCAAGATAACCAAACAAAACTTTTAGTGGATTTCTACTTATTTTATTAAATATCATCTCCACCAAACAGGACAAGCTTGCATCTGTTATAGTTTTGGAGAAAAATGTGTTCATTTCATGTATGCGCGAAATGCCTTAAAAATGGCTTTAAAATGGATTTGGAGCATGGAGACGATTATCTCGGGATTGCAAGATAACCAAACAAAACTTTTAGTGGATTTCTACTTATTTTATTAAATATCATCTCCACCAAACAGGACAAGCTTGCATCTGTTATAGTTTTGGAGAAAAATGTGTTCATTTCATGTATGCGCGAAATGCCTTAAAAATGGCTTTAAAATGGATTTGGAGCATGGAGACGATTATCTCGGGATTGCAAGATAACCAAACAAAACTTTTAGTGGATTTCTACTTATTTTATTAAATATCATCTCCACCAAACAGGACAAGCTTGCATCTGTTATAGTTTTGGAGAAAAATGTGTTCATTTCATGTATGCGCGAAATGCCTTAAAAATGGCTTTAAAATGGATTTGGAGCATGGAGACGATTATCTCGGGATTGCAAGATAACCAAACAAAACTTTTAGTGGATTTCTACTTATTTTATTAAATATCATCTCCACCAAACAGGACAAGCTTGCATCTGTTATAGTTTTGGAGAAAAATGTGTTCATTTCATGTATGCGCGAAATGCCTTAAAAATGGCTTTAAAATGGATTTGGAGCATGGAGACGATTATCTCGGGATTGCAAGATAACCAAACAAAACTTTTAGTGGATTTCTACTTATTTTATTAAATATCATCTCCACCAAACAGGACAAGCTTGCATCTGTTATAGTTTTGGAGAAAAATGTGTTCATTTCATGTATGCGCGAAATGCCTTAAAAATGGCTTTAAAATGGATTTGGAGCATGGAGACGATTATCTCGGGATTGCAAGATAACCAAACAAAACTTTTAGTGGATTTCTACTTATTTTATTAAATATCATCTCCACCAAACAGGACAAGCTTGCATCTGTTATAGTTTTGGAGAAAAATGTGTTCATTTCATGTATGCGCGAAATGCCTTAAAAATGGCTTTAAAATGGATTTGGAGCATGGAGACGATTATCTCGGGATTGCAAGATAACCAAACAAAACTTTTAGTGGATTTCTACTTATTTTATTAAATATCATCTCCACCAAATAGGACAAGCTTGCATCTGTTATAGTTTTGGAGAAAAATGTGTTCATTTCATGTATGCGCGAAATGCCTTAAAAATGGCTTTAAAATGGATTTGGAGCATGGAGACGATTATCTCGGGATTGCAAGATAACAAAACAAAACTTTTAGTGGATTTCTACTTATTTTATTAAATATCATCTCCACCAAACAGGACAAGCTTGCATGTGTTATAGTTTTGGAGAAAAATGTGTTCATTTCATGTATGCGCAAAATGCCTTAAAAATGGCTTTAAAATGGATTTGGAGCATGGAGACGATTATCTCAGGATGGCAATATAAACAAACGAAACTTTTAGTAGATTTCTACTTATTTTATTAAATATTATCTCCACCAAACAGGACAAGCTTGCATCTGTTATAGTTTTGGAGAAAAATGTGTTCATTTCATGTATGCGCGAAATGCCTTAAAAATGGCTTTAAAATGGATTTGGAGCATGGAGACGATTATCTCGGGATTGCAAGATAACCAAACAAAACTTTTAGTGGATTTCTACTTATTTTATTAAATATCATCTCCACCAAACAGGACAAGCTTGCATCTGTTATAGTTTTGGAGAAAAATGTGTTCATTTCATGTATGCGCGAAATGCCTTAAAAATGGCTTTAAAATGGATTTGGAGCATGGAGACGATTATCTCGGGATTGCAAGATAACCAAACAAAACTTTTAGTGGATTTCTACTTATTTTATTAAATATCATCTCCACCAAACAGGACAAGCTTGCATCTGTTATAGTTTTGGAGAAAAATGTGTTCATTTCATGTATGCGCGAAATGCCTTAAAAATGGCTTTAAAATGGATTTGGAGCATGGAGACGATTATCTCGGGATTGCAAGATAACCAAACAAAACTTTTAGTGGATTTCTACTTATTTTATTAAATATCATCTCCACCAAACAGGACAAGCTTGCATCTGTTAAAGTTTTGGAGAAAAATGTGTTCATTTCATGTATGCGCGAAATGCCTTAAAAATGGCTTTAAAATGGATTTGGAGCATGGAGACGATTATCTCGGGATTGCAAGATAACCAAACAAAACTTTTAGTGGATTTCTACTTATTTTATTAAATATCATCTCCACCAAACAGGACAAGCTTGCATCTGTTATAGTTTTGGAGAAAAATGTGTTCATTTCATGAATGCGCGAAATGCCTTAAAAATGGCTTTAAAATGGATTTGGAGCATGGAGACGATTATCTCGGGATTGCAAGATAACCAAACAAAACTTTTAGTGGATTTCTACTTATTTTATTAAATATCATCTCCACCAAACAGGACAAGCTTGCATCTGTTATAGTTTTGGAGAAAAATGTGTTCATTTCATGTATGCGCGAAATGCCTTAAAAATGGCTTTAAAATGGATTTGGAGCATGGAGACGATTATCTCGGGATTGCAATATAGCCAAACAAAACTTTTAGTGGATTTCTACTTATTTTATTAAATATCATCTCCACCAAACAGGACAAGCTTGCATCTGTTATAGTTTTGGAGAAAAATGTGTTCATTTCATGTATGCGCGAAATGCCTTAAAAGTGACTTTAAAATGGATTTGGAGCATGGAGACGATTATCTCGGGATTGCAAGATAACCAAACAAAACTTTTAGTGGATTTCTACTTATTTTATTAAATATCATCTCCACCAAACAGGACAAGCTTGCATCTGTTATAGTTTTGGAGAAAAATGTGTTCATTTCATGTATGCGCGAAATGCCTTAAAAATGGCTTTAAAATGGATTTGGAGCATGGAGACGATTATCTCGGGATTGCAAGATAACCAAACAAAACTTTTAGTGGATTTCTACTTATTTTATTAAATATCATCTCCACCAAACAGGACAAGCTTGCATCTGTTATAGTTTTGGAGAAAAATGTGTTCATTTCATGTATGCGCGAAATGCCTTAAAAATGGCTTTAAAATGGATTTGGAGCATGGAGACGATTATCTCGGGATTGCAATATAACCAAACAAAACTTTTAGTGGATTTCTACTTATTTTATTAAATATCATCTCCACCAAACAGGACAAGCTTGCATCTGTTATAGTTTTGGAGAAAAATTTGTTCATTTCATGTATGCGCGAAATGCCTTAAAAATGGCTTTAAAATGGATTTGGAGCATGGAGACGATTATCTCGGGATTGCAAGATAACCAAACAAAACGTTTAGTGGATTTCTACTTATTTTATTAAATATCATCTCCACCAAACAGGACAAACTTGCATCTGTTATAGTTTTGGAGAAAAATGTGTTCATTTCATGTATGCGCGAAATGCCTTAAAAATGGCTTTAAAATGGATTTGGAGCATGGAGACGATTATCTCGGGATTGCAAGATAACCAAACAAAACTTTTAGTGGATTTCTACTTATTTTATTAAATATCATCTCCACCAAACAGGACAAGCTTGCATCTGTTATAGTTTTGGAGAAAAATGTGTTCATTTCATGTATGCGCGAAATGCCTTAAAAATGGCTTTAAAATGGATTTGGAGCATGGAGACGATTATCTCGGGATTGCAAGATAACCAAACAAAACTTTTAGTGGATTTCTACTTATTTTATTAAATATCATCTCCACCAAACAGGACAAGCTTGCATGTGTTATAGTTTTGGAGAAAAATGTGTTAATTTCATGTATGCGCAAAATGCCTTTGAAATGGCTTTAAAATGGATTTGGAGCATGGAGACGATTATCTCGGGATTGCAAGATAACCAAACAAAACTTTTAGTGGATTTCTACTTATTTTATTAAATATCATCTCCACCAAACAGGACAAGCTTGCATCTGTTATAGTTTTGGAGAAAAATGTGTTCATTTCATGTATGCGCGAAATGCCTTAAAAATGGCTTTAAAATGGATTTGGAGCATGGAGACGATTATCTCGGGATTGCAAGATAACCAAACAAAACTTTTAGTGGATTTCTACTTATTTTATTAAATATCATCTCCACCATACAGGACAAGCTTGCATCTGTTATAGTTTTGGAGAAAAATGTGTTCATTTCATGTATGCGCGAAATGCCTTAAAAATGGCTTTAAAATGGATTTGGAGCATGGAGACGATTATCTCGGGATTGCAAGATAACCAAACAAAACTTTTAGTGGATTTCTACTTATTTTATTAAATATCATCTCCACCAAACAGGACAAGCTTGCATCTGTTATAGTTTTGGAGAAAAATGTGTTCATTTCATGTATGCGCGAAATGCCTTAAAAATGGCTTTAAAATGGATTTGGAGCATGGAGACGATTATCTCGGGATTGCAAGATAACCAAACAAAACTTTTAGTGGATTTCTACTTATTTTATTAAATATCATCTCCACCAAACAGGACAAGCTTGCATCTGTTATAGTTTTGGAGAAAAATGTGTTCATTTCATGTATGCGCGAAATGCCTTAAAAATGGCTTTAAAATGGATTTGGAGCATGGAGACGATTATCTCGGGATTGCAAGATAACCAAACAAAACTTTTAGTGGATTTCTACTTATTTTATTAAATATCATCTCCACCAAACAGGACAAGCTTGCATCTGTTATAGTTTTGGAGAAAAATGTGTTCATTTCATGTATGCGCGAAATGCCTTAAAAATGGCTTTAAAATGGATTTGGAGCATGGAGACGATTATCTCGGGATTGCAAGATAACCAAACAAAACTTTTAGTGGATTTCTACTTATTTTATTAAATATCATCTCCACCAAACAGGACAAGCTTGCATCTGTTTTAGTTTTGGAGAAAAATGTGTTCATTTCATGTATGCGCGAAATGCCTTAAAAATGGCTTTAAAATGGATTTGGAGCATGGAGACGATTATCTCGGGATTGCAATATAACCAAACAAAACTTTTAGTGGATTTCTACTTATTTTATTAAATATCATCTCCACCAAACAGGACAAGCTTGCATCTGTTATAGTTTTGGAGAAAAATGTGTTCATTTCATGTATGCGCAAAATGCCTTTGAAATGGCTTTAAAATGGATTTGGAGCATGGAGACGATTATCTCGGGATTGCAAGATAACCAAACAAAACTTTTAGTGGATTTCTACTTATTTTATTAAATATCATCTCCACCAAACAGGACAAGCTTGCATCTGTTATAGTTTTGGAGAAAAATGTGTTCATTTCATGTATGCGCGAAATGCCTTAAAAATGGCTTTAAAATGGATTTGGAGCATGGAGACGATTATCTCGGGATTGCAAGATAACCAAACAAAACTTTTAGTGTATTTCTACTTATTTTATTAAATATCATCTCCACCAAACAGGACAAGTTGCATCTGTTATAGTTTTGGAGAAAAATGTGTTCATTTCATGTATGCGCGAAATGCCTTAAAAATGGCTTTAAAATGGATTTGGAGCATGGAGACGATTATCTCGGGATTGCAAGATAACCAAACAAAACTTTTAGTGGATTTCTACTTATTTTATTAAATATCATCTCCACCAAACAGGACAAGCTTGCATCTGTTATAGTTTTGGAGAAAAATGTGTTAATTTCATGTATGCGCGAAATGCCTTAAAAATGGCTTTAAAATGGATTTGGAGCATGGAGACGATTATCTCGGGATTGCAAGATAACCAAACAAAACTTTTAGTGGATTTCTACTTATTTTATTAAATATCATCTCCACCAAACAGGACAAGCTTGCATCTATTATAGTTTTGGAGAAAAATGTGTTCATTTCATGTATGCGCGAAATGCCTTAAAAATGGCTTTAAAATGGATTTGGAGCATGGAGACGATTATCTCGGGATTGCAAGATAACCAAACAAAACGTTTAGTGGATTTCTACTTATTTTATTAAATATCATCTCCACCAAACAGGACAAGCTTGCATCTGTTATAGTTTTGGAGAAAAATGTGTTCATTTCATGTATGCGCGAAATGCCTTAAAAATGGCTTTAAAATGGATTTGGAGCATGGAGACGATTATCTCGGGATTGCAATATAACTAAACAAAACTTTTAGTGGATTTCTACTTATTTTATTAAATATCATCTCCACCAAACAGGACAAGCTTGCATCTGTTATAGTTTTGGAGAAAAATGTGTTCATTTCATGTATGCGCGAAATGCCTTAAAAATGGCTTTAAAATGGATTTGGAGCATGGAGACGATTATCTCGGGATTGCAAGATAACCAAACAAAACTTTTAGTGGATTTCTACTTATTTTATTAAATATCATCTCCACCAAACAGGACAAGCTTGCATCTGTTATAGTTTTGGAGAAAAATGTGTTCATTTCATGTATGCGCGAAATGCCTTAAAAATGGCTTTAAAATGGATTTGGAGCATGGAGACGATTATCTCGGGATTGCAAGATAACCAAACAAAACTTTTAGTGGATTTCTACTTATTTTATTAAATATCATCTCCACCAAACAGGACAAGCTTGCATCTGTTATAGTTTTGGAGAAAAATGTGTTCATTTCATGTATGCGCGAAATGCCTTAAAAATGGCTTTAAAATGGATTTGGAGCATGAAGACGATTATCTCGGGATTGCAAGATAACCAAACAAAACTTTTAGTGGATTTCTACTTATTTTATTAAATATCATCTCCACCAAACAGGACAAGCTTGCATCTGTTATAGTTTTGGAGAAAAATGTGTTCATTTCATGTATGCGCGAAATGCCTTAAAAATGGCTTTAAAATGGATTTGGAGCATGGAGACGATTATCTCGGGATTGCAAGATAACCAAACAAAACTTTTAGTGGATTTCTACTTATTTTATTAAATATCATCTCCACCAAACAGGACAAGCTTGCATCTGTTATAGTTTTGGAGAAAAATGTGTTCATTTCATGTATGCGCGAAATGCCTTAAAAATGGCTTTAAAATGGATTTTGAGCATGGAGACGATTATCTCGGGATTGCAATATAACCAAACAAAACTTTTAGTGGATTTCTACTTATTTTATTAAATATCATCTCCACCAAACAGGACAAGCTTGCATCTGTTATAGTTTTGGAGAAAAATGTGTTCATTTCATGTATGCGCGAAATGCCTTAAAAATGGCTTTAAAATGGATTTGGAGCATGGAGACGATTATCTCGGGATTGCAAGATAACCAAACAAAACTTTTAGTGGATTTCTACTTATTTTATTAAATATCATCTCCACCAAACAGGACAAGCTTGCATCTGTTATAGTTTTGGAGAAAAATGTGTTCATTTCATGTATGCGCGAAATGCCTTAAAAATGGCTTTAAAATGGATTTGGAGCATGGAGACGATTATCTCGGGATTGCAAGATAACCAAACAAAACTTTTAGTGGATTTCTACTTATTTTATTAAATATCATCTCCACCAAACAGGACAAGCTTGCATCTGTTATAGTTTTGGAGAAAAATGTGTTCATTTCATGTATGCGCGAAATGCCTTAAAAATGGCTTTAAAATGGATTTGGAGCATGGAGACGATTATCTCGGGATTGCAAGATAACCAAACAAAACTTTTAGTGGATTTCTACTTATTTTATTAAATATCATCTCCACCAAACAGGACAAGCTTGCATCTGTTATAGTTTTGGAGAAAAATGTGTTCATTTCATGTATGCGCAAAATGCCTTAAAAATGGCTTTAAAATGGATTTGGAGCATGGAGACGATTATCTCAGGATGGCAATATAAACAAACGAAACTTTTAGTAGATTTCTACTTATTTTATTAAATATTATCTCCACCAAACAGGACAAGCTTGCATCTGTTATAGTTTTGGAGAAAAATGTGTTCATTTCATGTATGCGCGAAATGCCTTAAAAATGGCTTTAAAATGGATTTGGAGCATGGAGACGATTATCTCGGGATTGCAAGATAACCAAACAAAACTTTTAGTGGATTTCTACTTATTTTATTAAATATCATCTCCACCAAACAGGACAAGCTTGCATCTGTTATAGTTTTGGAGAAAAATGTGTTCATTTCATGTATGCGCGAAATGCCTTAAAAATGGCTTTAAAATGGATTTGGAGCATGGAGACGATTATCTCGGGATTGCAAGATAACCAAACAAAACTTTTAGTGGATTTCTACTTATTTTATTAAATATCATCTCCACCAAACAGGACAAGCTTGCATCTGTTATAGTTTTGGAGAAAAATGTGTTCATTTCATGTATGCGCGAAATGCCTTAAAAATGGCTTTAAAATGGATTTGGAGCATGGAGACGATTATCTCGGGATTGCAAGATAACCAAACAAAACTTTTAGTGGATTTCTACTTATTTTATTAAATATCATCTCCACCAAACAGGACAAGCTTGCATCTGTTATAGTTTTGGAGAAAAATGTGTTCATTTCATGTATGCGCGAAATGCCTTAAAAATGGCTTTAAAATGGATTTGGAGCATGGAGACGATTATCTCGGGATTGCAAGATAACCAAACAAAACTTTTAGTGGATTTCTACTTATTTTATTAAATATCATCTCCACCAAACAGGACAAGCTTGCATCTGTTATAGTTTTGGAGAAAAATGTGTTCATTTCATGTATGCGCGAAATGCCTTAAAAATGGCTTTAAAATGGATTTGGAGCATGGAGACGATTATCTCGGGATTGCAATATAACCAAACAAAACTTTTAGTGGATTTCTACTTATTTTATTAAATATCATCTCCACCAAACAGGACAAGCTTGCATCTGTTATAGTTTTGGAGAAAAATGTGTTCATTTCATGTATGCGCGAAATGCCTTAAAAATGGCTTTAAAATGGATTTGGAGCATGGAGACGATTATCTCGGGATTGCAAGATAACCAAACAAAACTTTTAGTGGATTTCTACTTATTTTATTAAATATCATCTCCACCAAACAGGACAAGCTTGCATCTGTTATAGTTTTGGAGAAAAATGTGTTCATTTCATGTATGCGCGAAATGCCTTAAAAATGGCTTTAAAATGGATTTGGAGCATGGAGACGATTATCTCGGGATTGCAAGATAACCAAACAAAACTTTTAGTGGATTTCTACTTATTTTATTAAATATCATCTCCACCAAACAGGACAAGCTTGCATCTGTTATAGTTTTGGAGAAAAATGTGTTCATTTCATGTATGCGCGAAATGCCTTAAAAATGGCTTTAAAATGGATTTGGAGCATGGAGACGATTATCTCGGGATTGCAAGATAACCAAACAAAACTTTTAGTGGATTTCTACTTATTTTATTAAATATCATCTCCACCAAACAGGACAAGCTTGCATCTGTTATAGTTTTGGAGAAAAATGTGTTCATTTCATGTATGCGCGAAATGCCTTAAAAATGGCTTTAAAATGGATTTGGAGCATGGAGACGATTATCTCGGGATTGCAAGATAACCAAACAAAACTTTTAGTGGATTTCTACTTATTTTATTAAATATCATCTCCACCAAACAGGACAAGCTTGCATCTGTTATAGTTTTGGAGAAAAATGTGTTCATTTCATGTATGCGCGAAATGCCTTAAAAATGGCTTTAAAATGGATTTTGAGCATGGAGACGATTATCTCGGGATTGCAATATAACCAAACAAAACTTTTAGTGGATTTCTACTTATTTTATTAAATATCATCTCCACCAAACAGGACAAGCTTGCATCTGTTATAGTTTTGGAGAAAAATGTGTTCATTTCATGTATGCGCGAAATGCCTTAAAAATGGCTTTAAAATGGATTTGGAGCATGGAGACGATTATCTCGGGATTGCAAGATAACCAAACAAAACTTTTAGTGGATTTCTACTTATTTTATTAAATATCATCTCCACCAAACAGGACAAGCTTGCATCTGTTATAGTTTTGGAGAAAAATGTGTTCATTTCATGTATGCGCGAAATGCCTTAAAAATGGCTTTAAAATGGATTTGGAGCATGGAGACGATTATCTCGGGATTGCAAGATAACCAAACAAAACTTTTAGTGGATTTCTACTTATTTTATTAAATATCATCTCCACCAAACAGGACAAGCTTGCATCTGTTATAGTTTTGGAGAAAAATGTGTTCATTTCATGTATGCGCGAAATGCCTTAAAAATGGCTTTAAAATGGATTTGGAGCATGGAGACGATTATCTCGGGATTGCAAGATAACCAAACAAAACTTTTAGTGGATTTCTACTTATTTTATTAAATATCATCTCCACCAAACAGGACAAGCTTGCATCTGTTATAGTTTTGGAGAAAAATGTGTTCATTTCATGTATGCGCGAAATGCCTTAGAATTGGCTTTTAAGAGCATTTGAAGCATGGAGACGATTATCTCGGGATTGCAAGATAACCAAACAAAACTTTTAGTGGATTTCTACTTATTTTATTAAATATCATCTCCACCAAACAGGACAAGCTTGCATCTGTTATAGTTTTGGAGAAAAAGGTGTTCATTTCATTTATGCGCGAAATGCCTTAGAATTGGCTTTTAAGAGCATTTGAAGCATGGAGACGATTATCTCGGGATTGCAAGATAACCAAACAAAACTTTTAGTGGATTTCTACTTATTTTATTAAATATCATCTCCACCAAACAGGACAAGCTTGCATCTGTTATAGTTTTGGAGAAAAATGTGTTCATTTCATTTATGCGCGAAATGCCTTAGAATTGGCTTTTAAGAGCATTTGAAGCATGGAGACGATTATCTCGGGATTGCAAGATAACCAAACAAAACTTTTAGTGGATTTCTATTTATTTTATTAAATATCATCCCCACCAAACAGGACAAGCTTGCATCTGTTATAGTTTTGGAGAAAAATGTGTTCATTTCATTTATGCGCGAAATGCCTTAAAAATGGCTTTTAAGAGCATTTAAAGCATAGAGACGATTATCTCGAGATTGCAAGATAACCAAACAAAACTTTTAGTGGATTTCTACTTATTTTATTCAATATCATCTCCACCAAACAGGACAAGCTTGCATCTGTTATAGTTTTGGAGAAAAATGTGTTCATTTCATTTATGCGCGAAATGCCTTAGAATTGGCTTTTAAGAGCATTTGAAGCATGGAGACGATTATCTCGGGATTGCAAGATAACCAAACAAAACTTTTAGTGGATTTCTATTTATTTTATTAAATATCATCCCCACCAAACAGGACAAGCTTGCATCTGTTATAGTTTTGGAGAAAAATGTGTTCATTTCATTTATGCGCGAAATGCCTTAAAAATGGCTTTTAAGAGCATTTAAAGCATAGAGACGATTATCTCGAGATTGCAAGATAAACAAACAAAACTTTTAGTGGATTTCTACTTATTTTATTAAATATCATCTCCACCAAACAGGACAAGCTTGCATCTGTTATAGTTTTGGAGAAAAATGTGTTCATTTCATTTATGCGCGAAATGCCTTAGAATTGGCTTTTAAGAGCATTTAAAGCATAGAGACGATTATCTCGAGATTGCAAGATAACCAAACAAAACTTTTAGTGGATTTCTACTTATTTTATTAAATATCATCTCCACCAAACAGGACAAGCTTGCATCTGTTATAGTTTTGGAGAAAAATGTGTTCATTTTATTTATGCGCGAAATGCCTTAGAATTGGCTTTTAAGAGCATTTGAAGCATGGAGACGATTATCTTGGAATTGCAAGATAACCAAACAAAACTTTTAGTGGATTTCTACTTATTTTATTAAATATCATCTCCACCAAACAGGACAAGCTTGCATCTGTTATAGTTTTGGAGAAAAATGTGTTCATTTCATTTATGCGCGAAATGCCTTAGAATTGGCTTTTAAGAGCATTTGAAGCATGGAGACGATTATCTCGGGATTGCAAGATAACCAAACAAAACTTTTAGTGGATTTCTACTTATTTTATTAAATATCATCTCCACCAAACAGGACAAGCTTGCATCTGTTATAGTTTTGGAGAAAAATGTGTTAATTTCATTTATGCGCGAAATGCCTTAGAATTGGCTTTTAAGAGCATTTGAAGCATGGAGACGATTATCTCGGGAGTGCAAGATAACCAAACAAAACTTTTAGTGGATTTCTATTTATTTTATTAAATATCATCCCCACCAAACAGGACAAGCTTGCATCTGTTATAGTTTTGGAGAAAAATGTGTTCATTTCATTTATGCGCGAAATGCCTTAAAAATGGCTTTTAAGAGCATTTAAAGCATAGAGACGATTATCTCGAGATTGCAAGATAACCAAACAAAACTTTTAGTGGATTTCTACTTATTTTATTAAATATCATCTCCACCAAACAGGACAAGCTTGCATCTGTTATAGTTTTGGAGAAAAATGTGTTCATTTCATTTATGAGCGAAATGCCTTAGAATTGGCTTTTAAGAGCATTTAAAGCATAGAGACGATTATCTCGAGATTGCAAGATAACCAAACAAAACTTTTAGTGGATTTCTACTTATTTTATTAAATATCATCTCCACCAAACAGGACAAGCTTGCATCTGTTATAGTTTTGGAGAAAAATGTGTTCATTTCATGTATGCGCGAAATGCCTTAGAATTGGCTTTTAAGAGCATTTGAAGCATGGAGACGATTATCTCGGAATTGCAAGATAACCAAACAAAACTTTTAGTGGATTTCTACTTATTTTATTAAATATCATCTCCACCAAACAGGACAAGCTTGCATCTGTTATAGTTTTGGAGAAAAATGTGTTCATTTCATTTATGCGCGAAATGCCTTAGAATTGGCTTTTAAGAGCATTTGAAGCATGGAGACGATTATCTCGGGATTGCAAGATAAACAAACAAAACTTTTAGTGGATTTCTACTTATTTTATTAAATATCATCTCCACCAAACAGGACAAGCTTGCATGTGTTATAGTTTTGGAGAAAAATGTGTTCATTTCATGTATGCGCAAAATGCCTTAAAAATGGCTTTAAAATGGATTTGGAGCATGGAGACGATTATCTCAGGATGGCAATATAAACAAACGAAACTTTTAGTAGATTTCTACTTATTTTATTAAATATTATCTCCACCAAACAGGACAAGCTTGCATCTGTTATAGTTTTGGAGAAAAATGTGTTCATTTCATGTATGCGCGAAATGCCTTAAAAATGGCTTTAAAATGGATTTGGAGCATGGAGACGATTATCTCGGGATTGCAAGATAACCAAACAAAACTTTTAGTGGATTTCTACTTATTTTATTAAATATCATCTCCACCAAACAGGACAAGCTTGCATCTGTTATAGTTTTGGAGAAAAATGTGTTCATTTCATGTATGCGCGAAATGCCTTAAAAATGGCTTTAAAATGGATTTGGAGCATGGAGACGATTATCTCGGGATTGCAAGATAACCAAACAAAACTTTTAGTGGATTTCTACTTATTTTATTAAATATCATCTCCACCAAACAGGACAAGCTTGCATCTGTTATAGTTTTGGAGAAAAATGTGTTCATTTCATGTATGCGCGAAATGCCTTAAAAATGGCTTTAAAATGGATTTGGAGCATGGAGACGATTATCTCGGGATTGCAAGATAACCAAACAAAACTTTTAGTGGATTTCTACTTATTTTATTAAATATCATCTCCACCAAACAGGACAAGCTTGCATCTGTTAAAGTTTTGGAGAAAAATGTGTTCATTTCATGTATGCGCGAAATGCCTTAAAAATGGCTTTAAAATGGATTTGGAGCATGGAGACGATTATCTCGGGATTGCAAGATAACCAAACAAAACTTTTAGTGGATTTCTACTTATTTTATTAAATATCATCTCCACCAAACAGGACAAGCTTGCATCTGTTATAGTTTTGGAGAAAAATGTGTTCATTTCATGAATGCGCGAAATGCCTTAAAAATGGCTTTAAAATGGATTTGGAGCATGGAGACGATTATCTCGGGATTGCAAGATAACCAAACAAAACTTTTAGTGGATTTCTACTTATTTTATTAAATATCATCTCCACCAAACAGGACAAGCTTGCATCTGTTATAGTTTTGGAGAAAAATGTGTTCATTTCTTGTATGCGCGAAATGCCTTAAAAATGGCTTTAAAATGGATTTGGAGCATGGAGACGATTATCTCGGGATTGCAATATAGCCAAACAAAACTTTTAGTGGATTTCTACTTATTTTATTAAATATCATCTCCACCAAACAGGACAAGCTTGCATCTGTTATAGTTTTGGAGAAAAATGTGTTCATTTCATGTATGCGCGAAATGCCTTAAAAGTGACTTTAAAATGGATTTGGAGCATGGAGACGATTATCTCGGGATTGCAAGATAACCAAACAAAACTTTTAGTGGATTTCTACTTATTTTATTAAATATCATCTCCACCAAACAGGACAAGCTTGCATCTGTTATAGTTTTGGAGAAAAATGTGTTCATTTCATGTATGCGCGAAATGCCTTAAAAATGGCTTTAAAATGGATTTGGAGCATGGAGACGATTATCTCGGGATTGCAAGATAACCAAACAAAACTTTTAGTGGATTTCTACTTATTTTATTAAATATCATCTCCACCAAACAGGACAAGCTTGCATCTGTTATAGTTTTGGAGAAAAATGTGTTCATTTCATGTATGCGCGAAATGCCTTAAAAATGGCTTTAAAATGGATTTGGAGCATGGAGACGATTATCTCGGGATTGCAATATAACCAAACAAAACTTTTAGTGGATTTCTACTTATTTTATTAAATATCATCTCCACCAAACAGGACAAGCTTGCATCTGTTATAGTTTTGGAGAAAAATGTGTTCATTTCATGTATGCGCGAAATGCCTTAAAAATGGCTTTAAAATGGATTTGGAGCATGGAGACGATTATCTCGGGATTGCAAGATAACCAAACAAAACGTTTAGTGGATTTCTACTTATTTTATTAAATATCATCTCCACCAAACAGGACAAACTTGCATCTGTTATAGTTTTGGAGAAAAATGTGTTCATTTCATGTATGCGCGAAATGCCTTAAAAATGGCTTTAAAATGGATTTGGAGCATGGAGACGATTATCTCGGGATTGCAAGATAACCAAACAAAACTTTTAGTGGATTTCTACTTATTTTATTAAATATCATCTCCACCAAACAGGACAAGCTTGCATCTGTTATAGTTTTGGAGAAAAATGTGTTCATTTCATGTATGCGCGAAATGCCTTAAAAATGGCTTTAAAATGGATTTGGAGCATGGAGACGATTATCTCGGGATTGCAAGATAACCAAACAAAACTTTTAGTGGATTTCTACTTATTTTATTAAATATCATCTCCACCAAACAGGACAAGCTTGCATGTGTTATAGTTTTGGAGAAAAATGTGTTAATTTCATGTATGCGCAAAATGCCTTTGAAATGGCTTTAAAATGGATTTGGAGCATGGAGACGATTATCTCGGGATTGCAAGATAACCAAACAAAACTTTTAGTGGATTTCTACTTATTTTATTAAATATCATCTCCACCAAACAGGACAAGCTTGCATCTGTTATAGTTTTGGAGAAAAATGTGTTCATTTCATGTATGCGCGAAATGCCTTAAAAATGGCTTTAAAATGGATTTGGAGCATGGAGACGATTATCTCGGGATTGCAAGATAACCAAACAAAACTTTTAGTGGATTTCTACTTATTTTATTAAATATCATCTCCACCATACAGGACAAGCTTGCATCTGTTATAGTTTTGGAGAAAAATGTGTTCATTTCATGTATGCGCGAAATGCCTTAAAAATGGCTTTAAAATGGATTTGGAGCATGGAGACGATTATCTCGGGATTGCAAGATAACCAAACAAAACTTTTAGTGGATTTCTACTTATTTTATTAAATATCATCTCCACCAAACAGGACAAGCTTGCATCTGTTATAGTTTTGGAGAAAAATGTGTTCATTTCATGTATGCGCGAAATGCCTTAAAAATGGCTTTAAAATGGATTTGGAGCATGGAGACGATTATCTCGGGATTGCAAGATAACCAAACAAAACTTTTAGTGGATTTCTACTTATTTTATTAAATATCATCTCCACCAAACAGGACAAGCTTGCATCTGTTATAGTTTTGGAGAAAAATGTGTTCATTTCATGTATGCGCGAAATGCCTTAAAAATGGCTTTAAAATGGATTTGGAGCATGGAGACGATTATCTCGGGATTGCAAGATAACCAAACAAAACTTTTAGTGGATTTCTACTTATTTTATTAAATATCATCTCCACCAAACAGGACAAGCTTGCATCTGTTATAGTTTTGGAGAAAAATGTGTTCATTTCATGTATGCGCGAAATGCCTTAAAAATGGCTTTAAAATGGATTTGGAGCATGGAGACGATTATCTCGGGATTGCAAGATAACCAAACAAAACTTTTAGTGGATTTCTACTTATTTTATTAAATATCATCTCCACCAAACAGGACAAGCTTGCATCTGTTTTAGTTTTGGAGAAAAATGTGTTCATTTCATGTATGCGCGAAATGCCTTAAAAATGGCTTTAAAATGGATTTGGAGCATGGAGACGATTATCTCGGGATTGCAATATAACCAAACAAAACTTTTAGTGGATTTCTACTTATTTTATTAAATATCATCTCCACCAAACAGGACAAGCTTGCATCTGTTATAGTTTTGGAGAAAAATGTGTTCATTTCATGTATGCGCAAAATGCCTTTGAAATGGCTTTAAAATGGATTTGGAGCATGGAGACGATTATCTCGGGATTGCAAGATAACCAAACAAAACTTTTAGTGGATTTCTACTTATTTTATTAAATATCATCTCCACCAAACAGGACAAGCTTGCATCTGTTATAGTTTTGGAGAAAAATGTGTTCATTTCATGTATGCGCGAAATGCCTTAGAATTGGCTTTTAAGAGCATTTGAAGCATGGAGACGATTATCTCGGAATTGCAAGATAACCAAACAAAACTTTTAGTGGATTTCTACTTATTTTATTAAATATCATCTCCACCAAACAGGACAAGCTTGCATCTGTTATAGTTTTGGAGAAAAATGTGTTCATTTCATTTATGCGCGAAATGCCTTAGAATTGGCTTTTAAGAGCATTTGAAGCATGGAGACGATTATCTCGGGATTGCAAGATAAACAAACAAAACTTTTAGTGGATTTCTACTTATTTTATTAAATATCATCTCCACCAAACAGGACAAGCTTGCATCTGTTATAGTTTTGGAGAAAAATGTGTTCATTTCATTTATGCGCAAAATGCCTTAGAATTGGCTTTTAAGAGCATTTGAAGCATGGAGACGATTATCTCGGGATTGCAAGATAACCAAACAAAACTTTTAGTGGATTTCTACTTATTTTATTAAATATCATCTCCACCAAACAGGACAAGCTTGCATCTGTTATAGTTTTGGAGAAAAATGTGTTCATTTCATTTATGCGCGAAATGCCTTAGAATTGGCTTTTAAAAGCATTTGAAGCATGGAGACGATTATCTCGGGATTGCAAGATAACCAAACAAAACTTTTAGTGGATTTCTATTTATTTTATTAAATATCATCTCCACCAAACAGGACAAGCTTGCATCTGTTATAGTTTTGGAGAAAAATGTGTTCATTTCATTTATGCGCGAAATGCCTTAGAATTGGCTTTTAAGAGCATTTGAAGCATGGAGACGATTATCTCGGGATTGCAAGATAACCAAACAAAACTTTTAGTGGATTTCTACTTATTTTATTAAATATCATCTCCACCAAACAGGACAAGCTTGCATCTGTTATAGTTTTGGAGAAAAATGTGTTCATTTCATTTATGCGCGAAATGCCTTAGAATTGGCTTTTAAGAGCATTTGAAGCATGGAGACGATTATCTCGGGATTGCAAGATAACCAAACAAAACTTTTAGTGGATTTCCATTTATTTTATTAAATATCATCTCCACCAAACAGGACAAGCTTGCATCTGTTATAGTTTTGGAGAAAAATGTGTTCATTTCATTTATGCGCGAAATGCCTTAGAATTGGCTTTTAAGAGCATTTGAAGCATGGAGACGATTATCTCGGGATTGCAAGATAACCAAACAAAACTTTTAGTGGATTTCTACTTATTTTATTAAATATCATCTCCACCAAACAGGACAAGCTTGCATCTGTTATAGTTTTGGAGAAAAATGTGTTCATTTCATTTATGCGCGAAATGCCTTAGAATTGGCTTTTAAGAGCATTTGAAGCATGGAGACGATTATCTCGGGATTGCAAGATAACCAAACAAAACTTTTAGTGGATTTCTACTTATTTTATTAAATATCATCTCCACCAAACAGGACAAGCTTGCATCTGTTATAGTTTTGGAGAAAAAGGTGTTCATTTCATTTATGCGCGAAATGCCTTAGAATTGGCTTTTAAGAGCATTTGAAGCATGGAGACGATTATCTTGGAATTGCAAGATAACCAAACAAAACTTTTAATAGATTTCTACTTATTTTATTAAATATCAAACCACCAAACAGGACAAGTTTGCATCTGTTATAGTTTTGGAGAAAAATGTGTTCATTTCATTTATGCGCGAAATGCCTTAGAAATCGCTTTTAAGAGCATTTGTAGCTTGGAGACGATTATCTCGGGATTGCAAGATAACCAAACAAAACTTTTAGTGGATTTCTACTTATTTTATTAAATATCATCTCCACCAAACAGGACAAGCTTGCATCTGTTATAGTTTTGGAGAAAAATGTGTTCATTTCATTTATGCGCGAAATGCCTTAGAATTGGCTTTGAAGAGCATTTGAAGCATGGAGACGATTATCTCGGGATTGCAAGATAACCAAACAAAACTTTTAGTGGATTTCTACTTATTTTATTAAATATCATCTCCACCAAACAGGACAAGCTTGCATCTGTTATAGTTTTGGAGAAAAATGTGTTCATTTCATGTATGCGCGAAATGCCTTAAAAATGGCTTTAAAATGGATTTGGAGCATGGAGACGATTATCTCGGGATTGCAAGATAACCAAACAAAACTTTTAGTGGATTTCTACTTATTTTATTAAATATCATCTCCACCAAACAGGACAAGCTTGCATCTGTTATAGTTTTGGAGAAAAATGTGTTCATTTCATGTATGCGCGAAATGCCTTAAAAATGGCTTTAAAATGGATTTGGAGCATGGAGACGATTATCTCGGGATTGCAAGATAATTAAACAAAACTTTTAGTGGATTTCTACTTATTTTATTAAATATCATCTCCACCAAACAGGACAAGCTTGCATCTGTTATAGTTTTGGAGAAAAATGTGTTCATTTCATGTATGCGCGAAATGCCTTAAAAATGGCTTTAAAATGGATTTGGAGCATGGAGACGATTATCTCGGGATTGCAAGATAACAAAACAAAACTTTTAGTGGATTTCTACTTATTTTATTAAATATCATCTCCACCAAACAGGACAAGCTTGCATCTGTTATAGTTTTGGAGAAAAATGTGTTCATTTCATGTATGCGCGAAATGCCTTAAAAATGGCTTTAAAATGGATTTGGAGCATGGAGACGATTATCTCGGGATTGCAAGATAACCAAACAAAACTTTTAGTGGATTTCTACTTATTTTATTAAATATCATCTCCACCAAACAGGACAAGCTTGCATCTGTTATAGTTTTGGAGAAAAATGTGTTCATTTCATGTATGCGCGAAATGCCTTAAAAATGGCTTTAAAATGGATTTGGAGCATGGAGACGATTATCTCGGGATTGCAAGATAACCAAACAAAACTTTTAGTGGATTTCTACTTATTTTATTAAATATCATCTCCACCAAACAGGACAAGCTTGCATCTGTTATAGTTTTGGAGAAAAATGTGTTCATTTCATGTATGCGCGAAATGCCTTAAAAATGGCTTTAAAATGGATTTGGAGCATGGAGACGATTATCTCGGGATTGCAAGATAACCAAACAAAACTTTTAGTGGATTTCTACTTATTTTATTAAATATCATCTCCACCAAACAGGACAAGCTTGCATCTGTTATAGTTTTGGAGAAAAATGTGTTCATTTCATGTATGCGCGAAATGCCTTAAAAATGGCTTTAAAATGGATTTGGAGCATGGAGACGATTATCTCGGGATTGCAAGATAACCAAACAAAACTTTTAGTGGATTTCTACTTATTTTATTAAATATCATCTCCACCAAACAGGACAAGCTTGCATCTGTTATAGTTTTGGAGAAAAATGTGTTCATTTCATGTATGCGCGAAATGCCTTAAAAATGGCTTTAAAATGGATTTGGAGCATGGAGACGATTATCTCGGGATTGCAAGATAACCAAACAAAACTTTTAGTGGATTTCTACTTATTTTATTAAATATCATCTCCACCAAACAGGACAAGCTTGCATCTGTTTTAGTTTTGGAGAAAAATGTGTTCATTTCATGTATGCGCGAAATGCCTTAAAAATGGCTTTAAAATGGATTTGGAGCATGGAGACGATTATCTCGGGATTGCAATATAACCAAACAAAACTTTTAGTGGATTTCTACTTATTTTATTAAATATCATCTCCACCAAACAGGACAAGCTTGCATCTGTTATAGTTTTGGAGAAAAATGTGTTCATTTCATGTATGCGCAAAATGCCTTTGAAATGGCTTTAAAATGGATTTGGAGCATGGAGACGATTATCTCGGGATTGCAAGATAACCAAACAAAACTTTTAGTGGATTTCTACTTATTTTATTAAATATCATCTCCACCAAACAGGACAAGCTTGCATCTGTTATAGTTTTGGAGAAAAATGTGTTCATTTCATGTATGCGCGAAATGCCTTAGAATTGGCTTTTAAGAGCATTTGAAGCATGGAGACGATTATCTCGGAATTGCAAGATAACCAAACAAAACTTTTAGTGGATTTCTACTTATTTTATTAAATATCATCTCCACCAAACAGGACAAGCTTGCATCTGTTATAGTTTTGGAGAAAAATGTGTTCATTTCATTTATGCGCGAAATGCCTTAGAATTGGCTTTTAAGAGCATTTGAAGCATGGAGACGATTATCTCGGGATTGCAAGATAAACAAACAAAACTTTTAGTGGATTTCTACTTATTTTATTAAATATCATCTCCACCAAACAGGACAAGCTTGCATCTGTTATAGTTTTGGAGAAAAATGTGTTCATTTCATTTATGCGCAAAATGCCTTAGAATTGGCTTTTAAGAGCATTTGAAGCATGGAGACGATTATCTCGGGATTGCAAGATAACCAAACAAAACTTTTAGTGGATTTCTACTTATTTTATTAAATATCATCTCCACCAAACAGGACAAGCTTGCATCTGTTATAGTTTTGGAGAAAAATGTGTTCATTTCATTTATGCGCGAAATGCCTTAGAATTGGCTTTTAAAAGCATTTGAAGCATGGAGACGATTATCTCGGGATTGCAAGATAACCAAACAAAACTTTTAGTGGATTTCTATTTATTTTATTAAATATCATCTCCACCAAACAGGACAAGCTTGCATCTGTTATAGTTTTGGAGAAAAATGTGTTCATTTCATTTATGCGCGAAATGCCTTAGAATTGGCTTTTAAGAGCATTTGAAGCATGGAGACGATTATCTCGGGATTGCAAGATAACCAAACAAAACTTTTAGTGGATTTCTACTTATTTTATTAAATATCATCTCCACCAAACAGGACAAGCTTGCATCTGTTATAGTTTTGGAGAAAAATGTGTTCATTTCATTTATGCGCGAAATGCCTTAGAATTGGCTTTTAAGAGCATTTGAAGCATGGAGACGATTATCTCGGGATTGCAAGATAACCAAACAAAACTTTTAGTGGATTTCCATTTATTTTATTAAATATCATCTCCACCAAACAGGACAAGCTTGCATCTGTTATAGTTTTGGAGAAAAATGTGTTCATTTCATTTATGCGCGAAATGCCTTAGAATTGGCTTTTAAGAGCATTTGAAGCATGGAGACGATTATCTCGGGATTGCAAGATAACCAAACAAAACTTTTAGTGGATTTCTACTTATTTTATTAAATATCATCTCCACCAAACAGGACAAGCTTGCATCTGTTATAGTTTTGGAGAAAAATGTGTTCATTTCATTTATGCGCGAAATGCCTTAGAATTGGCTTTTAAGAGCATTTGAAGCATGGAGACGATTATCTCGGGATTGCAAGATAACCAAACAAAACTTTTAGTGGATTTCTACTTATTTTATTAAATATCATCTCCACCAAACAGGACAAGCTTGCATCTGTTATAGTTTTGGAGAAAAAGGTGTTCATTTCATTTATGCGCGAAATGCCTTAGAATTGGCTTTTAAGAGCATTTGAAGCATGGAGACGATTATCTTGGAATTGCAAGATAACCAAACAAAACTTTTAATGGATTTCTACTTATTTTATTAAATATCAAACCACCAAACAGGACAAGTTTGCATCTGTTATAGTTTTGGAGAAAAATGTGTTCATTTCATTTATGCGCGAAATGCCTTAGAAATCGCTTTTAAGAGCATTTGTAGCATGGAGACGATTATCTCGGGATTGCAAGATAACCAAACAAAACTTTTAGTGGATTTCTACTTATTTTATTAAATATCATCTCCACCAAACAGGACAAGCTTGCATCTGTTATAGTTTTGGAGAAAAATGTGTTCATTTCATTTATGCGCGAAATGCCTTAGAATTGGCTTTGAAGAGCATTTGAAGCATGGAGACGATTATCTCGGGATTGCAAGATAACCAAACAAAACTTTTAGTGGATTTCTACTTATTTTATTAAATATCATCTCCACCAAACAGGACAAGCTTGCATCTGTTATAGTTTTGGAGAAAAATGTGTTCATTTCATGTATGCGCGAAATGCCTTAAAAATGGCTTTAAAATGGATTTGGAGCATGGAGACGATTATCTCGGGATTGCAAGATAACCAAACAAAACTTTTAGTGGATTTCTACTTATTTTATTAAATATCATCTCCACCAAACAGGACAAGCTTGCATCTGTTATAGTTTTGGAGAAAAATGTGTTCATTTCATGTATGCGCGAAATGCCTTAAAAATGGCTTTAAAATGGATTTGGAGCATGGAGACGATTATCTCGGGATTGCAAGATAATTAAACAAAACTTTTAGTGGATTTCTACTTATTTTATTAAATATCATCTCCACCAAACAGGACAAGCTTGCATCTGTTATAGTTTTGGAGAAAAATGTGTTCATTTCATGTATGCGCGAAATGCCTTAAAAATGGCTTTAAAATGGATTTGGAGCATGGAGACGATTATCTCGGGATTGCAAGATAACAAAACAAAACTTTTAGTGGATTTCTACTTATTTTATTAAATATCATCTCCACCAAACAGGACAAGCTTGCATCTGTTATAGTTTTGGAGAAAAATGTGTTCATTTCATGTATGCGCGAAATGCCTTAAAAATGGCTTTAAAATGGATTTGGAGCATGGAGACGATTATCTCGGGATTGCAAGATAACCAAACAAAACTTTTAGTGGATTTCTACTTATTTTATTAAATATCATCTCCACCAAACAGGACAAGCTTGCATCTGTTATAGTTTTGGAGAAAAATGTGTTCATTTCATGTATGCGCGAAATGCCTTAAAAATGGCTTTAAAATGGATTTGGAGCATGGAGACGATTATCTCGGGATTGCAAGATAACCAAACAAAACTTTTAGTGGATTTCTACTTATTTTATTAAATATCATCTCCACCAAACAGGACAAGCTTGCATCTGTTATAGTTTTGGAGAAAAATGTGTTCATTTCATGTATGCGCGAAATGCCTTAAAAATGGCTTTAAAATGGATTTGGAGCATGGAGACGATTATCTCGGGATTGCAAGATAACCAAACAAAACTTTTAGTGGATTTCTACTTATTTTATTAAATATCATCTCCACCAAACAGGACAAGCTTGCATCTGTTATAGTTTTGGAGAAAAATGTGTTCATTTCATGTATGCGCGAAATGCCTTAAAAATGGCTTTAAAATGGATTTGGAGCATGGAGACGATTATCTCGGGATTGCAAGATAACCAAACAAAACTTTTAGTGGATTTCTACTTATTTTATTAAATATCATCTCCACCAAACAGGACAAGCTTGCATCTGTTATAGTTTTGGAGAAAAATGTGTTCATTTCATGTATGCGCGAAATGCCTTAAAAATGGCTTTAAAATGGATTTGGAGCATGGAGACGATTATCTCGGGATTGCAAGATAACAAAACAAAACTTTTAGTGGATTTCTACTTATTTTATTAAATATCATCTCCACCAAACAGGACAAGCTTGCATGTGTTATAGTTTTGGAGAAAAATGTGTTCATTTCATGTATGCGCAAAATGCCTTAAAAATGGCTTTAAAATGGATTTGGAGCATGGAGACGATTATCTCAGGATGGCAATATAAACAAACGAAACTTTTAGTAGATTTCTACTTATTTTATTAAATATTATCTCCACCAAACAGGACAAGCTTGCATCTGTTATAGTTTTGGAGAAAAATGTGTTCATTTCATGTATGCGCGAAATGCCTTAAAAATGGCTTTAAAATGGATTTGGAGCATGGAGACGATTATCTCGGGATTGCAAGATAACCAAACAAAACTTTTAGTGGATTTCTACTTATTTTATTAAATATCATCTCCACCAAACAGGACAAGCTTGCATCTGTTATAGTTTTGGAGAAAAATGTGTTCATTTCATTTATGCGCGAAATGCCTTAGAATTGGCTTTGAAGAGCATTTGAAGCATGGAGACGATTATCTCGGGATTGCAAGATAACCAAACAAAACTTTTAGTGGATTTCTACTTATTTTATTAAATATCATCCCCACCAAACAGGACAAGCTTGCATCTGTTATAGTTTTGGAGAAAAATGTGTTCATTTCATGTATGCGCGAAATGCCTTAAAAATGGCTTTAAAATGGATTTGGAGCATGGAGACGATTATCTCGGGATTGCAAGATAACCAAACAAAACTTTTAGTGGATTTCTACTTATTTTATTAAATATCATCTCCACCAAACAGGACAAGCTTGCATCTGTTATAGTTTTGGAGAAAAATGTGTTCATTTCATGTATGCGCGAAATGCCTTAAAAATGGCTTTAAAATGGATTTGGAGCATGGAGACGATTATCTCGGGATTGCAAGATAACCAAACAAAACTTTTAGTGGATTTCTACTTATTTTATTAAATATCATCTCCACCAAACAGGACAAGCTTGCATCTGTTATAGTTTTGGAGAAAAATGTGTTCATTTCATGTATGCGCGAAATGCCTTAAAAATGGCTTTAAAATGGATTTGGAGCATGGAGACGATTATCTCGGGATTGCAAGATAACCAAACAAAACTTTTAGTGGATTTCTACTTATTTTATTAAATATCATCTCCACCAAACAGGACAAGCTTGCATCTGTTATAGTTTTGGAGAAAAATGTGTTCATTTCATGTATGCGCGAAATGCCTTAAAAATGGCTTTAAAATGGATTTGGAGCATGGAGACGATTATCTCGGGATTGCAAGATAACCAAACAAAACTTTTAGTGGATTTCTACTTATTTTATTAAATATCATCTCCACCAAACAGGACAAGCTTGCATCTGTTATAGTTTTGGAGAAAAATGTGTTCATTTCATGTATGCGCGAAATGCCTTAAAAATGGCTTTAAAATGGATTTGGAGCATGGAGACGATTATCTCGGGATTGCAAGATAACCAAACAAAACTTTTAGTGGATTTCTACTTATTTTATTAAATATCATCTCCACCAAACAGGACAAGCTTGCATCTGTTATAGTTTTGGAGAAAAATGTGTTCATTTCATGTATGCGCGAAATGCCTTAAAAATGGCTTTAAAATGGATTTGGAGCATGGAGACGATTATCTCGGGATTGCAAGATAACCAAACAAAACTTTTAGTGGATTTCTACTTATTTTATTAAATATCATCTCCACCAAACAGGACAAGCTTGCATCTGTTATAGTTTTGGAGAAAAATGTGTTCATTTCATGTATGCGCGAAATGCCTTAAAAATGGCTTTAAAATGGATTTGGAGCATGGAGACGATTATCTCGGGATTGCAAGATAACAAAACAAAACTTTTAGTGGATTTCTACTTATTTTATTAAATATCATCTCCACCAAACAGGACAAGCTTGCATGTGTTATAGTTTTGGAGAAAAATGTGTTCATTTCATGTATGCGCAAAATGCCTTAAAAATGGCTTTAAAATGGATTTGGAGCATGGAGACGATTATCTCAGGATGGCAATATAAACAAACGAAACTTTTAGTAGATTTCTACTTATTTTATTAAATATTATCTCCACCAAACAGGACAAGCTTGCATCTGTTATAGTTTTGGAGAAAAATGTGTTCATTTCATGTATGCGCGAAATGCCTTAAAAATGGCTTTAAAATGGATTTGGAGCAAGGAGACGATTATCTCGGGATTGCAAGATAACCAAACAAAACTTTTAGTGGATTTCTACTTATTTTATTAAATATCATCTCCACCAAACAGGACAAGCTTGCATCTGTTATAGTTTTGGAGAAAAATGTGTTCATTTCATGTATGCGCGAAATGCCTTAAAAATGGCTTTAAAATGGATTTGGAGCATGGAGACGATTATCTCGGGATTGCAAGATAACCAAACAAAACTTTTAGTGGATTTCTACTTATTTTATTAAATATCATCTCCACCAAACAGGACAAGCTTGCATCTGTTATAGTTTTGGAGAAAAATGTGTTCATTTCATGTATGCGCGAAATGCCTTAAAAATGGCTTTAAAATGGATTTGGAGCATGGAGACGATTATCTCGGGATTGCAAGATAACCAAACAAAACTTTTAGTGGATTTCTACTTATTTTATTAAATATCATCTCCACCAAACAGGACAAGCTTGCATCTGTTAAAGTTTTGGAGAAAAATGTGTTCATTTCATGTATGCGCGAAATGCCTTAAAAATGGCTTTAAAATGGATTTGGAGCATGGAGACGATTATCTCGGGATTGCAAGATAACCAAACAAAACTTTTAGTGGATTTCTACTTATTTTATTAAATATCATCTCCACCAAACAGGACAAGCTTGCATCTGTTATAGTTTTGGAGAAAAATGTGTTCATTTCATGAATGCGCGAAATGCCTTAAAAATGGCTTTAAAATGGATTTGGAGCATGGAGACGATTATCTCGGGATTGCAAGATAACCAAACAAAACTTTTAGTGGATTTCTACTTATTTTATTAAATATCATCTCCACCAAACAGGACAAGCTTGCATCTGTTATAGTTTTGGAGAAAAATGTGTTCATTTCATGTATGCGCGAAATGCCTTAAAAATGGCTTTAAAATGGATTTGGAGCATGGAGACGATTATCTCGGAATTGCAATATAGCCAAACAAAACTTTTAGTGGATTTCTACTTATTTTATTAAATATCATCTCCACCAAACAGGACAAGCTTGCATCTGTTATAGTTTTGGAGAAAAATGTGTTCATTTCATGTATGCGCGAAATGCCTTAAAAGTGACTTTAAAATGGATTTGGAGCATGGAGACGATTATCTCGGGATTGCAAGATAACCAAACAAAACTTTTAGTGGATTTCTACTTATTTTATTAAATATCATCTCCACCAAACAGGACAAGCTTGCATCTGTTATAGTTTTGGAGAAAAATGTGTTCATTTCATGTATGCGCGAAATGCCTTAAAAATGGCTTTAAAATGGATTTGGAGCATGGAGACGATTATCTCGGGATTGCAAGATAACCAAACAAAACTTTTAGTGGATTTCTACTTATTTTATTAAATATCATCTCCACCAAACAGGACAAGCTTGCATCTGTTATAGTTTTGGAGAAAAATGTGTTCATTTCATGTATGCGCGAAATGCCTTAAAAATGGCTTTAAAATGGATTTGGAGCATGGAGACGATTATCTCGGGATTGCAATATAACCAAACAAAACTTTTAGTGGATTTCTACTTATTTTATTAAATATCATCTCCACCAAACAGGACAAGCTTGCATCTGTTATAGTTTTGGAGAAAAATGTGTTCATTTCATGTATGCGCGAAATGCCTTAAAAATGGCTTTAAAATGGATTTGGAGCATGGAGACGATTATCTCGGGATTGCAAGATAACCAAACAAAACGTTTAGTGGATTTCTACTTATTTTATTAAATATCATCTCCACCAAACAGGACAAACTTGCATCTGTTATAGTTTTGGAGAAAAATGTGTTCATTTCATGTATGCGCGAAATGCCTTAAAAATGGCTTTAAAATGGATTTGGAGCATGGAGACGATTATCTCGGGATTGCAAGATAACCAAACAAAACTTTTAGTGGATTTCTACTTATTTTATTAAATATCATCTCCACCAAACAGGACAAGCTTGCATCTGTTATAGTTTTGGAGAAAAATGTGTTCATTTCATGTATGCGCGAAATGCCTTAAAAATGGCTTTAAAATGGATTTGGAGCATGGAGACGATTATCTCGGGATTGCAAGATAACCAAACAAAACTTTTAGTGGATTTCTACTTATTTTATTAAATATCATCTCCACCAAACAGGACAAGCTTGCATGTGTTATAGTTTTGGAGAAAAATGTGTTAATTTCATGTATGCGCAAAATGCCTTTGAAATGGCTTTAAAATGGATTTGGAGCATGGAGACGATTATCTCGGGATTGCAAGATAACCAAACAAAACTTTTAGTGGATTTCTACTTATTTTATTAAATATCATCTCCACCAAACAGGACAAGCTTGCATCTGTTATAGTTTTGGAGAAAAATGTGTTCATTTCATGTATGCGCGAAATGCCTTAAAAATGGCTTTAAAATGGATTTGGAGCATGGAGACGATTATCTCGGGATTGCAAGATAACCAAACAAAACTTTTAGTGGATTTCTACTTATTTTATTAAATATCATCTCCACCATACAGGACAAGCTTGCATCTGTTATAGTTTTGGAGAAAAATGTGTTCATTTCATGTATGCGCGAAATGCCTTAAAAATGGCTTTAAAATGGATTTGGAGCATGGAGACGATTATCTCGGGATTGCAAGATAACCAAACAAAACTTTTAGTGGATTTCTACTTATTTTATTAAATATCATCTCCACCAAACAGGACAAGCTTGCATCTGTTATAGTTTTGGAGAAAAATGTGTTCATTTCATGTATGCGCGAAATGCCTTAAAAATGGCTTTAAAATGGATTTGGAGCATGGAGACGATTATCTCGGGATTGCAAGATAACCAAACAAAACTTTTAGTGGATTTCTACTTATTTTATTAAATATCATCTCCACCAAACAGGACAAGCTTGCATCTGTTATAGTTTTGGAGAAAAATGTGTTCATTTCATGTATGCGCGAAATGCCTTAAAAATGGCTTTAAAATGGATTTGGAGCATGGAGACGATTATCTCGGGATTGCAAGATAACCAAACAAAACTTTTAGTGGATTTCTACTTATTTTATTAAATATCATCTCCACCAAACAGGACAAGCTTGCATCTGTTATAGTTTTGGAGAAAAATGTGTTCATTTCATGTATGCGCGAAATGCCTTAAAAATGGCTTTAAAATGGATTTGGAGCATGGAGACGATTATCTCGGGATTGCAAGATAACCAAACAAAACTTTTAGTGGATTTCTACTTATTTTATTAAATATCATCTCCACCAAACAGGACAAGCTTGCATCTGTTTTAGTTTTGGAGAAAAATGTGTTCATTTCATGTATGCGCGAAATGCCTTAAAAATGGCTTTAAAATGGATTTGGAGCATGGAGACGATTATCTCGGGATTGCAATATAACCAAACAAAACTTTTAGTGGATTTCTACTTATTTTATTAAATATCATCTCCACCAAACAGGACAAGCTTGCATCTGTTATAGTTTTGGAGAAAAATGTGTTCATTTCATGTATGCGCAAAATGCCTTTGAAATGGCTTTAAAATGGATTTGGAGCATGGAGACGATTATCTCGGGATTGCAAGATAACCAAACAAAACTTTTAGTGGATTTCTACTTATTTTATTAAATATCATCTCCACCAAACAGGACAAGCTTGCATCTGTTATAGTTTTGGAGAAAAATGTGTTCATTTCATGTATGCGCGAAATGCCTTAGAATTGGCTTTTAAGAGCATTTGAAGCATGGAGACGATTATCTCGGAATTGCAAGATAACCAAACAAAACTTTTAGTGGATTTCTACTTATTTTATTAAATATCATCTCCACCAAACAGGACAAGCTTGCATCTGTTATAGTTTTGGAGAAAAATGTGTTCATTTCATTTATGCGCGAAATGCCTTAGAATTGGCTTTTAAGAGCATTTGAAGCATGGAGACGATTATCTCGGGATTGCAAGATAAACAAACAAAACTTTTAGTGGATTTCTACTTATTTTATTAAATATCATCTCCACCAAACAGGACAAGCTTGCATCTGTTATAGTTTTGGAGAAAAATGTGTTCATTTCATTTATGCGCAAAATGCCTTAGAATTGGCTTTTAAGAGCATTTGAAGCATGGAGACGATTATCTCGGGATTGCAAGATAACCAAACAAAACTTTTAGTGGATTTCTACTTATTTTATTAAATATCATCTCCACCAAACAGGACAAGCTTGCATCTGTTATAGTTTTGGAGAAAAATGTGTTCATTTCATTTATGCGCGAAATGCCTTAGAATTGGCTTTTAAAAGCATTTGAAGCATGGAGACGATTATCTCGGGATTGCAAGATAACCAAACAAAACTTTTAGTGGATTTCTATTTATTTTATTAAATATCATCTCCACCAAACAGGACAAGCTTGCATCTGTTATAGTTTTGGAGAAAAATGTGTTCATTTCATTTATGCGCGAAATGCCTTAGAATTGGCTTTTAAGAGCATTTGAAGCATGGAGACGATTATCTCGGGATTGCAAGATAACCAAACAAAACTTTTAGTGGATTTCTACTTATTTTATTAAATATCATCTCCACCAAACAGGACAAGCTTGCATCTGTTATAGTTTTGGAGAAAAATGTGTTCATTTCATTTATGCGCGAAATGCCTTAGAATTGGCTTTTAAGAGCATTTGAAGCATGGAGACGATTATCTCGGGATTGCAAGATAACCAAACAAAACTTTTAGTGGATTTCCATTTATTTTATTAAATATCATCTCCACCAAACAGGACAAGCTTGCATCTGTTATAGTTTTGGAGAAAAATGTGTTCATTTCATTTATGCGCGAAATGCCTTAGAATTGGCTTTTAAGAGCATTTGAAGCATGGAGACGATTATCTCGGGATTGCAAGATAACCAAACAAAACTTTTAGTGGATTTCTACTTATTTTATTAAATATCATCTCCACCAAACAGGACAAGCTTGCATCTGTTATAGTTTTGGAGAAAAATGTGTTCATTTCATTTATGCGCGAAATGCCTTAGAATTGGCTTTTAAGAGCATTTGAAGCATGGAGACGATTATCTCGGGATTGCAAGATAACCAAACAAAACTTTTAGTGGATTTCTACTTATTTTATTAAATATCATCTCCACCAAACAGGACAAGCTTGCATCTGTTATAGTTTTGGAGAAAAAGGTGTTCATTTCATTTATGCGCGAAATGCCTTAGAATTGGCTTTTAAGAGCATTTGAAGCATGGAGACGATTATCTTGGAATTGCAAGATAACCAAACAAAACTTTTAATGGATTTCTACTTATTTTATTAAATATCAAACCACCAAACAGGACAAGTTTGCATCTGTTATAGTTTTGGAGAAAAATGTGTTCATTTCATTTATGCGCGAAATGCCTTAGAAATCGCTTTTAAGAGCATTTGTAGCATGGAGACGATTATCTCGGGATTGCAAGATAACCAAACAAAACTTTTAGTGGATTTCTACTTATTTTATTAAATATCATCTCCACCAAACAGGACAAGCTTGCATCTGTTATAGTTTTGGAGAAAAATGTGTTCATTTCATTTATGCGCGAAATGCCTTAGAATTGGCTTTGAAGAGCATTTGAAGCATGGAGACGATTATCTCGGGATTGCAAGATAACCAAACAAAACTTTTAGTGGATTTCTACTTATTTTATTAAATATCATCTCCACCAAACAGGACAAGCTTGCATCTGTTATAGTTTTGGAGAAAAATGTGTTCATTTCATGTATGCGCGAAATGCCTTAAAAATGGCTTTAAAATGGATTTGGAGCATGGAGACGATTATCTCGGGATTGCAAGATAACCAAACAAAACTTTTAGTGGATTTCTACTTATTTTATTAAATATCATCTCCACCAAACAGGACAAGCTTGCATCTGTTATAGTTTTGGAGAAAAATGTGTTCATTTCATGTATGCGCGAAATGCCTTAAAAATGGCTTTAAAATGGATTTGGAGCATGGAGACGATTATCTCGGGATTGCAAGATAACCAAACAAAACTTTTAGTGGATTTCTACTTATTTTATTAAATATCATCTCCACCAAACAGGACAAGCTTGCATCTGTTATAGTTTTGGAGAAAAATGTGTTCATTTCATGTATGCGCGAAATGCCTTAAAAATGGCTTTAAAATGGATTTGGAGCATGGAGACGATTATCTCGGGATTGCAAGATAACAAAACAAAACTTTTAGTGGATTTCTACTTATTTTATTAAATATCATCTCCACCAAACAGGACAAGCTTGCATCTGTTATAGTTTTGGAGAAAAATGTGTTCATTTCATGTATGCGCGAAATGCCTTAAAAATGGCTTTAAAATGGATTTGGAGCATGGAGACGATTATCTCGGGATTGCAAGATAACCAAACAAAACTTTTAGTGGATTTCTACTTATTTTATTAAATATCATCTCCACCAAACAGGACAAGCTTGCATCTGTTATAGTTTTGGAGAAAAATGTGTTCATTTCATGTATGCGCGAAATGCCTTAAAAATGGCTTTAAAATGGATTTGGAGCATGGAGACGATTATCTCGGGATTGCAAGATAACCAAACAAAACTTTTAGTGGATTTCTACTTATTTTATTAAATATCATCTCCACCAAACAGGACAAGCTTGCATCTGTTATAGTTTTGGAGAAAAATGTGTTCATTTCATGTATGCGCGAAATGCCTTAAAAATGGCTTTAAAATGGATTTGGAGCATGGAGACGATTATCTCGGGATTGCAAGATAACCAAACAAAACTTTTAGTGGATTTCTACTTATTTTATTAAATATCATCTCCACCAAACAGGACAAGCTTGCATCTGTTATAGTTTTGGAGAAAAATGTGTTCATTTCATGTATGCGCGAAATGCCTTAAAAATGGCTTTAAAATGGATTTGGAGCATGGAGACGATTATCTCGGGATTGCAAGATAACCAAACAAAACTTTTAGTGGATTTCTACTTATTTTATTAAATATCATCTCCACCAAACAGGACAAGCTTGCATCTGTTATAGTTTTGGAGAAAAATGTGTTCATTTCATGTATGCGCGAAATGCCTTAAAAATGGCTTTAAAATGGATTTGGAGCATGGAGACGATTATCTCGGGATTGCAAGATAACAAAACAAAACTTTTAGTGGATTTCTACTTATTTTATTAAATATCATCTCCACCAAACAGGACAAGCTTGCATGTGTTATAGTTTTGGAGAAAAATGTGTTCATTTCATGTATGCGCAAAATGCCTTAAAAATGGCTTTAAAATGGATTTGGAGCATGGAGACGATTATCTCAGGATGGCAATATAAACAAACGAAACTTTTAGTAGATTTCTACTTATTTTATTAAATATTATCTCCACCAAACAGGACAAGCTTGCATCTGTTATAGTTTTGGAGAAAAATGTGTTCATTTCATGTATGCGCGAAATGCCTTAAAAATGGCTTTAAAATGGATTTGGAGCATGGAGACGATTATCTCGGGATTGCAAGATAACCAAACAAAACTTTTAGTGGATTTCTACTTATTTTATTAAATATCATCTCCACCAAACAGGACAAGCTTGCATCTGTTATAGTTTTGGAGAAAAATGTGTTCATTTCATGTATGCGCGAAATGCCTTAAAAATGGCTTTAAAATGGATTTGGAGCATGGAGACGATTATCTCGGGATTGCAAGATAACCAAACAAAACTTTTAGTGGATTTCTACTTATTTTATTAAATATCATCTCCACCAAACAGGACAAGCTTGCATCTGTTATAGTTTTGGAGAAAAATGTGTTCATTTCATGTATGCGCGAAATGCCTTAAAAATGGCTTTAAAATGGATTTGGAGCATGAAGACGATTATCTCGGGATTGCAAGATAACCAAACAAAACTTTTAGTGGATTTCTACTTATTTTATTAAATATCATCTCCACCAAACAGGACAAGCTTGCATCTGTTAAAGTTTTGGAGAAAAATGTGTTCATTTCATGTATGCGCGAAATGCCTTAAAAATGGCTTTAAAATGGATTTGGAGCATGGAGACGATTATCTCGGGATTGCAAGATAACCAAACAAAACTTTTAGTGGATTTCTACTTATTTTATTAAATATCATCTCCACCAAACAGGACAAGCTTGCATCTGTTATAGTTTTGGAGAAAAATGTGTTCATTTCATGAATGCGCGAAATGCCTTAAAAATGGCTTTAAAATGGATTTGGAGCATGGAGACGATTATCTCGGGATTGCAAGATAACCAAACAAAACTTTTAGTGGATTTCTACTTATTTTATTAAATATCATCTCCACCAAACAGGACAAGCTTGCATCTGTTATAGTTTTGGAGAAAAATGTGTTCATTTCATGTATGCGCGAAATGCCTTAAAAATGGCTTTAAAATGGATTTGGAGCATGGAGACGATTATCTCGGGATTGCAATATAGCCAAACAAAACTTTTAGTGGATTTCTACTTATTTTATTAAATATCATCTCCACCAAACAGGACAAGCTTGCATCTGTTATAGTTTTGGAGTAAAATGTGTTCATTTCATGTATGCGCGAAATGCCTTAAAAGTGACTTTAAAATGGATTTGGAGCATGGAGACGATTATCTCGGGATTGCAAGATAACCAAACAAAACTTTTAGTGGATTTCTACTTATTTTATTAAATATCATCTCCACCAAACAGGACAAGCTTGCATCTGTTATAGTTTTGGAGAAAAATGTGTTCATTTCATGTATGCGCGAAATGCCTTAAAAATGGCTTTAAAATGGATTTGGAGCATGGAGACGATTATCTCGGGATTGCAAGATAACCAAACAAAACTTTTAGTGGATTTCTACTTATTTTATTAAATATCATCTCCACCAAACAGGACAAGCTTGCATCTGTTATAGTTTTGGAGAAAAATGTGTTCATTTCATGTATGCGCGAAATGCCTTAAAAATGGCTTTAAAATGGATTTGGAGCATGGAGACGATTATCTCGGGATTGCAATATAACCAAACAAAACTTTTAGTGGATTTCTACTTATTTTATTAAATATCATCTCCACCAAACAGGACAAGCTTGCATCTGTTATAGTTTTGGAGAAAAATGTGTTCATTTCATGTATGCGCGAAATGCCTTAAAAATGGCTTTAAAATGGATTTGGAGCATGGAGACGATTATCTCGGGATTGCAAGATAACCAAACAAAACGTTTAGTGGATTTCTACTTATTTTATTAAATATCATCTCCACCAAACAGGACAAACTTGCATCTGTTATAGTTTTGGAGAAAAATGTGTTCATTTCATGTATGCGCGAAATGCCTTAAAAATGGCTTTAAAATGGATTTGGAGCATGGAGACGATTATCTCGGGATTGCAAGATAACCAAACAAAACTTTTAGTGGATTTCTACTTATTTTATTAAATGTCATCTCCACCAAACAGGACAAGCTTGCATCTGTTATAGTTTTGGAGAAAAATGTGTTCATTTCATGTATGCGCGAAATGCCTTAAAAATGGCTTTAAAATGGATTTGGAGCATGGAGACGATTATCTCGGGATTGCAAGATAACCAAACAAAACTTTTAGTGGATTTCTACTTATTTTATTAAATATCATCTCCACCAAACAGGACAAGCTTGCATGTGTTATAGTTTTGGAGAAAAATGTGTTAATTTCATGTATGCGCAAAATGCCTTTGAAATGGCTTTAAAATGGATTTGGAGCATGGAGACGATTATCTCGGGATTGCAAGATAACCAAACAAAACTTTTAGTGGATTTCTACTTATTTTATTAAATATCATCTCCACCAAACAGGACAAGCTTGCATCTGTTATAGTTTTGGAGAAAAATGTGTTCATTTCATGTATGCGCGAAATGCCTTAAAAATGGCTTTAAAATGGATTTGGAGCATGGAGACGATTATCTCGGGATTGCAAGATAACCAAACAAAACTTTTAGTGGATTTCTACTTATTTTATTAAATATCATCTCCACCATACAGGACAAGCTTGCATCTGTTATAGTTTTGGAGAAAAATGTGTTCATTTCATGTATGCGCGAAATGCCTTAAAAATGGCTTTAAAATGGATTTGGAGCATGGAGACGATTATCTCGGAATTGCAAGATAACCAAACAAAACTTTTAGTGGATTTCTACTTATTTTATTAAATATCATCTCCACCAAACAGGACAAGCTTGCATCTGTTATAGTTTTGGAGAAAAATGTGTTCATTTCATGTATGCGCGAAATGCCTTAAAAATGGCTTTAAAATGGATTTGGAGCATGGAGACGATTATCTCGGGATTGCAAGATAACCAAACAAAACTTTTAGTGGATTTCTACTTATTTTATTAAATATCATCTCCACCAAACAGGACAAGCTTGCATCTGTTATAGTTTTGGAGAAAAATGTGTTCATTTCATGTATGCGCGAAATGCCTTAAAAATGGCTTTAAAATGGATTTGGAGCATGGAGACGATTATCTCGGGATTGCAAGATAACCAAACAAAACTTTTAGTGGATTTCTACTTATTTTATTAAATATCATCTCCACCAAACAGGACAAGCTTGCATCTGTTATAGTTTTGGAGAAAAATGTGTTCATTTCATGTATGCGCGAAATGCCTTAAAAATGGCTTTAAAATGGATTTGGAGCATGGAGACGATTATCTCGGGATTGCAAGATAACCAAACAAAACTTTTAGTGGATTTCTACTTATTTTATTAAATATCATCTCCACCAAACAGGACAAGCTTGCATCTGTTTTAGTTTTGGAGAAAAATGTGTTCATTTCATGTATGCGCGAAATGCCTTAAAAATGGCTTTAAAATGGATTTGGAGCATGGAGACGATTATCTCGGGATTGCAATATAACCAAACAAAACTTTTAGTGGATTTCTACTTATTTTATTAAATATCATCTCCACCAAACAGGACAAGCTTGCATCTGTTATAGTTTTGGAGAAAAATGTGTTCATTTCATGTATGCGCAAAATGCCTTTGAAATGGCTTTAAAATGGATTTGGAGCATGGAGACGATTATCTCGGGATTGCAAGATAACCAAACAAAACTTTTAGTGGATTTCTACTTATTTTATTAAATATCATCTCCACCAAACAGGACAAGCTTGCATCTGTTATAGTTTTGGAGAAAAATGTGTTCATTTCATGTATGCGCGAAATGCCTTAAAAATGGCTTTAAAATGGATTTGGAGCATGGAGACGATTATCTCGGGATTGCAAGATAACCAAACAAAACTTTTAGTGTATTTCTACTTATTTTATTAAATATCATCTCCACCAAACAGGACAAGTTGCATCTGTTATAGTTTTGGAGAAAAATGTGTTCATTTCATGTATGCGCGAAATGCCTTAAAAATGGCTTTAAAATGGATTTGGAGCATGGAGACGATTATCTCGGGATTGCAAGATAACCAAACAAAACTTTTAGGGGATTTCTACTTATTTTATTAAATATCATCTCCACCAAACAGGACAAGCTTGCATCTGTTATAGTTTTGGAGAAAAATGTGTTCATTTCATGTATGCGCGAAATGCCTTAAAAATGGCTTTAAAATGGATTTGGAGCATGGAGACGATTATCTCGGGATTGCAAGATAACCAAACAAAACTTTTAGTGGATTTCTACTTATTTTATTAAATATCATCTCCACCAAACAGGACAAGCTTGCATCTATTATAGTTTTGGAGAAAAATGTGTTCATTTCATGTATGCGCGAAATGCCTTAAAAATGGCTTTAAAATGGATTTGGAGCATGGAGACGATTATCTCGGGATTGCAAGATAACCAAACAAAACTTTTAGTGGATTTCTACTTATTTTATTAAATATCATCTCCACCAAACAGGACAAGCTTGCATCTGTTATAGTTTTGGAGAAAAATGTGTTCATTTCATGTATGCGCGAAATGCCTTAAAAATGGCTTTAAAATGGATTTGGAGCATGGAGACGATTATCTCGGGATTGCAATATAACTAAACAAAACTTTTAGTGGATTTCTACTTATTTTATTAAATATCATCTCCACCAAACAGGACAAGCTTGCATCTGTTATAGTTTTGGAGAAAAATGTGTTCATTTCATGTATGCGCGAAATGCCTTAAAAATGGCTTTAAAATGGATTTGGAGCATGGAGACGATTATCTCGGGATTGCAAGATAACCAAACAAAACTTTTAGTGGATTTCTACTTATTTTATTAAATATCATCTCCACCAAACAGGACAAGCTTGCATCTGTTATAGTTTTGGAGAAAAATGTGTTCATTTCATGTATGCGCGAAATGCCTTAAAAATGGCTTTAAAATGGATTTGGAGCATGGAGACGATTATCTCGGGATTGCAAGATAACCAAACAAAACTTTTAGTGGATTTCTACTTATTTTATTAAATATCATCTCCACCAAACAGGACAAGCTTGCATCTGTTATAGTTTTGGAGAAAAATGTGTTCATTTCATGTATGCGCGAAATGCCTTAAAAATGGCTTTAAAATGGATTTGGAGCATGAAGACGATTATCTCGGGATTGCAAGATAACCAAACAAAACTTTTAGTGGATTTCTACTTATTTTATTAAATATCATCTCCACCAAACAGGACAAGCTTGCATCTGTTATAGTTTTGGAGAAAAATGTGTTCATTTCATGTATGCGCGAAATGCCTTAAAAATGGCTTTAAAATGGATTTGGAGCATGGAGACGATTATCTCGGGATTGCAAGATAACCAAACAAAACTTTTAGTGGATTTCTACTTATTTTATTAAATATCATCTCCACCAAACAGGACAAGCTTGCATCTGTTATAGTTTTGGAGAAAAATGTGTTCATTTCATGTATGCGCGAAATGCCTTAAAAATGGCTTTAAAATGGATTTTGAGCATGGAGACGATTATCTCGGGATTGCAATATAACCAAACAAAACTTTTAGTGGATTTTTACTTATTTTATTAAATATCATCTCCACCAAACAGGACAAGCTTGCATCTGTTATAGTTTTGGAGAAAAATGTGTTCATTTCATGTATGCGCGAAATGCCTTAAAAATGGCTTTAAAATGGATTTGGAGCATGGAGACGATTATCTCGGGATTGCAAGATAACCAAACAAAACTTTTAGTGGATTTCTACTTATTTTATTAAATATCATCTCCACCAAACAGGACAAGCTTGCATCTGTTATAGTTTTGGAGAAAAATGTGTTCATTTCATGTATGCGCGAAATGCCTTAAAAATGGCTTTAAAATGGATTTGGAGCATGGAGACGATTATCTCGGGATTGCAAGATAACCAAACAAAACTTTTAGTGGATTTCTACTTATTTTATTAAATATCATCTCCACCAAACAGGACAAGCTTGCATCTGTTATAGTTTTGGAGAAAAATGTGTTCATTTCATGTATGCGCGAAATGCCTTAAAAATGGCTTTAAAATGGATTTGGAGCATGGAGACGATTATCTCGGGATTGCAAGATAACCAAACAAAACTTTTAGTGGATTTCTACTTATTTTATTAAATATCATCTCCACCAAACAGGACAAGCTTGCATCTGTTATAGTTTTGGAGAAAAATGTGTTCATTTCATGTATGCGCAAAATGCCTTAAAAATGGCTTTAAAATGGATTTGGAGCATGGAGACGATTATCTCAGGATGGCAATATAAACAAACGAAACTTTTAGTAGATTTCTACTTATTTTATTAAATATTATCTCCACCAAACAGGACAAGCTTGCATCTGTTATAGTTTTGGAGAAAAATGTGTTCATTTCATGTATGCGCGAAATGCCTTAAAAATGGCTTTAAAATGGATTTGGAGCATGGAGACGATTATCTCGGGATTGCAAGATAACCAAACAAAACTTTTAGTGGATTTCTACTTATTTTATTAAATATCATCTCCACCAAACAGGACAAGCTTGCATCTGTTATAGTTTTGGAGAAAAATGTGTTCATTTCATGTATGCGCGAAATGCCTTAAAAATGGCTTTAAAATGGATTTGGAGCATGGAGACGATTATCTCGGGATTGCAAGATAACCAAACAAAACTTTTAGTGGATTTCTACTTATTTTATTAAATATCATCTCCACCAAACAGGACAAGCTTGCATCTGTTATAGTTTTGGAGAAAAATGTGTTCATTTCATGTATGCGCGAAATGCCTTAAAAATGGCTTTAAAATGGATTTGGAGCATGGAGACGATTATCTCGGGATTGCAAGATAACCAAACAAAACTTTTAGTGGATTTCTACTTATTTTATTAAATATCAAACCACCAAACAGGACAAGTTTGCATCTGTTATAGTTTTGGAGAAAAATGTGTTCATTTCATTTATGCGCGAAATGCCTTAGAAATCGCTTTTAAGAGCATTTGTAGCATGGAGACGATTATCTCGGGATTGCAAGATAACCAAACAAAACTTTTAGTGGATTTCTACTTATTTTATTAAATATCATCTCCACCAAACAGGACAAGCTTGCATCTGTTATAGTTTTGGAGAAAAAGGTGTTCATTTCATTTATGCGCGAAATGCCTTAGAATTGGCTTTTAAGAGCATTTGAAGCATGGAGACGATTATCTTGGAATTGCAAGATAACCAAACAAAACTTTTAATGGATTTCTACTTATTTTATTAAATATCAAACCACCAAACAGGACAAGTTTGCATCTGTTATAGTTTTGGAGAAAAATGTGTTCATTTCATTTATGCGCGAAATGCCTTAGAAATCGCTTTTAAGAGCATTTGTAGCATGGAGACGATTATCTCGGGATTGCAAGATAACCAAACAAAACTTTTAGTGGATTTCTACTTATTTTATTAAATATCATCTCCACCAAACAGGACAAGCTTGCATCTGTTATAGTTTTGGAGAAAAATGTGTTCATTTCATTTATGCGCGAAATGCCTTAGAATTGGCTTTGAAGAGCATTTGAAGCATGGAGACGATTATCTCGGGATTGCAAGATAACCAAACAAAACTTTTAGTGGATTTCTACTTATTTTATTAAATATCATCTCCACCAAACAGGACAAGCTTGCATCTGTTATAGTTTTGGAGAAAAATGTGTTCATTTCATGTATGCGCGAAATGCCTTAAAAATGGCTTTAAAATGGATTTGGAGCATGGAGACGATTATCTCGGGATTGCAAGATAACCAAACAAAACTTTTAGTGGATTTCTACTTATTTTATTAAATATCATCTCCACCAAACAGGACAAGCTTGCATCTGTTATAGTTTTGGAGAAAAATGTGTTCATTTCATGTATGCGCGAAATGCCTTAAAAATGGCTTTAAAATGGATTTGGAGCATGGAGACGATTATCTCGGGATTGCAAGATAACCAAACAAAACTTTTAGTGGATTTCTACTTATTTTATTAAATATCATCTCCACCAAACAGGACAAGCTTGCATCTGTTATAGTTTTGGAGAAAAATGTGTTCATTTCATGTATGCGCGAATGCCTTAAAAATGGCTTTAAAATGGATTTGGAGCATGGAGACGATTATCTCGGGATTGCAAGATAACCAAACAAAACTTTTAGTGGATTTCTACTTATTTTATTAAATATCATCTCCACCAAACAGGACAAGCTTGCATCTGTTATAGTTTTGGAGAAAAATGTGTTCATTTCATGTATGCGCGAAATGCCTTAAAAATGGCTTTAAAATGGATTTGGAGCATGGAGACGATTATCTCGGGATTGCAAGATAACCAAACAAAACTTTTAGTGGATTTCTACTTATTTTATTAAATATCATCTCCACCAAACAGGACAAGCTTGCATCTGTTATAGTTTTGGAGAAAAATGTGTTCATTTCATGTATGCGCGAAATGCCTTAAAAATGGCTTTAAAATGGATTTGGAGCATGGAGACGATTATCTCGGGATTGCAAGATAACCAAACAAAACTTTTAGTGGATTTCTACTTATTTTATTAAATATCATCTCCACCAAACAGGACAAGCTTGCATCTGTTATAGTTTTGGAGAAAAATGTGTTCATTTCATGTATGCGCGAAATGCCTTAAAAATGGCTTTAAAATGGATTTGGAGCATGGAGACGATTATCTCGGGATTGCAAGATAACCAAACAAAACTTTTAGTGGATTTCTACTTATTTTATTAAATATCATCTCCACCAAACAGGACAAGCTTGCATCTGTTATAGTTTTGGAGAAAAATGTGTTCATTTCATGTATGCGCGAAATGCCTTAAAAATGGCTTTAAAATGGATTTGGAGCATGGAGACGATTATCTCGGGATTGCAAGATAACAAAACAAAACTTTTAGTGGATTTCTACTTATTTTATTAAATATCATCTCCACCAAACAGGACAAGCTTGCATGTGTTATAGTTTTGGAGAAAAATGTGTTCATTTCATGTATGCGCAAAATGCCTTAAAAATGGCTTTAAAATGGATTTGGAGCATGGAGACGATTATCTCAGGATGGCAATATAAACAAACGAAACTTTTAGTAGATTTCTACTTATTTTATTAAATATTATCTCCACCAAACAGGACAAGCTTGCATCTGTTATAGTTTTGGAGAAAAATGTGTTCATTTCATGTATGCGCGAAATGCCTTAAAAATGGCTTTAAAATGGATTTGGAGCATGGAGACGATTATCTCGGGATTGCAAGATAACCAAACAAAACTTTTAGTGGATTTCTACTTATTTTATTAAATATCATCTCCACCAAACAGGACAAGCTTGCATCTGTTATAGTTTTGGAGAAAAATGTGTTCATTTCATGTATGCGCGAAATGCCTTAAAAATGGCTTTAAAATGGATTTGGAGCATGGAGACGATTATCTCGGGATTGCAAGATAACCAAACAAAACTTTTAGTGGATTTCTACTTATTTTATTAAATATCATCTCCACCAAACAGGACAAGCTTGCATCTGTTATAGTTTTGGAGAAAAATGTGTTCATTTCATGTATGCGCGAAATGCCTTAAAAATGGCTTTAAAATGGATTTGGAGCATGGAGACGATTATCTCGGGATTGCAAGATAACCAAACAAAACTTTTAGTGGATTTCTACTTATTTTATTAAATATCATCTCCACCAAACAGGACAAGCTTGCATCTGTTAAAGTTTTGGAGAAAAATGTGTTCATTTCATGTATGCGCGAAATGCCTTAAAAATGGCTTTAAAATGGATTTGGAGCATGGAGACGATTATCTCGGGATTGCAAGATAACCAAACAAAACTTTTAGTGGATTTCTACTTATTTTATTAAATATCATCTCCACCAAACAGGACAAGCTTGCATCTGTTATAGTTTTGGAGAAAAATGTGTTCATTTCATGAATGCGCGAAATGCCTTAAAAATGGCTTTAAAATGGATTTGGAGCATGGAGACGATTATCTCGGGATTGCAAGATAACCAAACAAAACTTTTAGTGGATTTCTACTTATTTTATTAAATATCATCTCCACCAAACAGGACAAGCTTGCATCTGTTATAGTTTTGGAGAAAAATGTGTTCATTTCATGTATGCGCGAAATGCCTTAAAAATGGCTTTAAAATGGATTTGGAGCATGGAGACGATTATCTCGGGATTGCAATATAGCCAAACAAAACTTTTAGTGGATTTCTACTTATTTTATTAAATATCATCTCCACCAAACAGGACAAGCTTGCATCTGTTATAGTTTTGGAGAAAAATGTGTTCATTTCATGTATGCGCGAAATGCCTTAAAAGTGACTTTAAAATGGATTTGGAGCATGGAGACGATTATCTCGGGATTGCAAGATAACCAAACAAAACTTTTAGTGGATTTCTACTTATTTTATTAAATATCATCTCCACCAAACAGGACAAGCTTGCATCTGTTATAGTTTTGGAGAAAAATGTGTTCATTTCATGTATGCGCGAAATGCCTTAAAAATGGCTTTAAAATGGATTTGGAGCATGGAGACGATTATCTCGGGATTGCAAGATAACCAAACAAAACTTTTAGTGGATTTCTACTTATTTTATTAAATATCATCTCCACCAAACAGGACAAGCTTGCATCTGTTATAGTTTTGGAGAAAAATGTGTTCATTTCATGTATGCGCGAAATGCCTTAAAAATGGCTTTAAAATGGATTTGGAGCATGGAGACGATTATCTCGGGATTGCAATATAACCAAACAAAACTTTTAGTGGATTTCTACTTATTTTATTAAATATCATCTCCACCAAACAGGACAAGCTTGCATCTGTTATAGTTTTGGAGAAAAATGTGTTCATTTCATGTATGCGCGAAATGCCTTAAAAATGGCTTTAAAATGGATTTGGAGCATGGAGACGATTATCTCGGGATTGCAAGATAACCAAACAAAACGTTTAGTGGATTTCTACTTATTTTATTAAATATCATCTCCACCAAACAGGACAAACTTGCATCTGTTATAGTTTTGGAGAAAAATGTGTTCATTTCATGTATGCGCGAAATGCCTTAAAAATGGCTTTAAAATGGATTTGGAGCATGGAGACGATTATCTCGGGATTGCAAGATAACCAAACAAAACTTTTAGTGGATTTCTACTTATTTTATTAAATATCATCTCCACCAAACAGGACAAGCTTGCATCTGTTATAGTTTTGGAGAAAAATGTGTTCATTTCATGTATGCGCGAAATGCCTTAAAAATGGCTTTAAAATGGATTTGGAGCATGGAGACGATTATCTCGGGATTGCAAGATAACCAAACAAAACTTTTAGTGGATTTCTACTTATTTTATTAAATATCATCTCCACCAAACAGGACAAGCTTGCATGTGTTATAGTTTTGGAGAAAAATGTGTTAATTTCATGTATGCGCAAAATGCCTTTGAAATGGCTTTAAAATGGATTTGGAGCATGGAGACGATTATCTCGGGATTGCAAGATAACCAAACAAAACTTTTAGTGGATTTCTACTTATTTTATTAAATATCATCTCCACCAAACAGGACAAGCTTGCATCTGTTATAGTTTTGGAGAAAAATGTGTTCATTTCATGTATGCGCGAAATGCCTTAAAAATGGCTTTAAAATGGATTTGGAGCATGGAGACGATTATCTCGGGATTGCAAGATAACCAAACAAAACTTTTAGTGGATTTCTACTTATTTTATTAAATATCATCTCCACCATACAGGACAAGCTTGCATCTGTTATAGTTTTGGAGAAAAATGTGTTCATTTCATGTATGCGCGAAATGCCTTAAAAATGGCTTTAAAATGGATTTGGAGCATGGAGACGATTATCTCGGGATTGCAAGATAACCAAACAAAACTTTTAGTGGATTTCTACTTATTTTATTAAATATCATCTCCACCAAACAGGACAAGCTTGCATCTGTTATAGTTTTGGAGAAAAATGTGTTCATTTCATGTATGCGCGAAATGCCTTAAAAATGGCTTTAAAATGGATTTGGAGCATGGAGACGATTATCTCGGGATTGCAAGATAACCAAACAAAACTTTTAGTGGATTTCTACTTATTTTATTAAATATCATCTCCACCAAATAGGACAAGCTTGCATCTGTTATAGTTTTGGAGAAAAATGTGTTCATTTCATGTATGCGCGAAATGCCTTAAAAATGGCTTTAAAATGGATTTGGAGCATGGAGACGATTATCTCGGGATTGCAAGATAACCAAACAAAACTTTTAGTGGATTTCTACTTATTTTATTAAATATCATCTCCACCAAACAGGACAAGCTTGCATCTGTTATAGTTTTGGAGAAAAATGTGTTCATTTCATGTATGCGCGAAATGCCTTAAAAATGGCTTTAAAATGGATTTGGAGCATGGAGACGATTATCTCGGGATTGCAAGATAACCAAACAAAACTTTTAGTGGATTTCTACTTATTTTATTAAATATCATCTCCACCAAACAGGACAAGCTTGCATCTGTTATAGTTTTGGAGAAAAATGTGTTCATTTCATTTATGCGCAAAATGCCTTAGAATTGGCTTTTAAGAGCATTTGAAGCATGGAGACGATTATCTCGGGATTGCAAGATAACCAAACAAAACTTTTAGTGGATTTCTACTTATTTTATTAAATATCATCTCCACCAAACAGGACAAGCTTGCATCTGTTATAGTTTTGGAGAAAAATGTGTTCATTTCATGTATGCGCGAAATGCCTTAAAAATGGCTTTAAAATGGATTTGGAGCATGGAGACGATTATCTCGGGATTGCAAGATAACCAAACAAAACTTTTAGTGGATTTCTACTTATTTTATTAAATATCATCTCCACCAAACAGGACAAGCTTGCATCTGTTATAGTTTTGGAGAAAAATGTGTTCATTTCATGTATGCGCGAAATGCCTTAAAAATGGCTTTAAAATGGATTTGGAGCATGGAGACGATTATCTCGGGATTGCAAGATAACCAAACAAAACTTTTAGTGGATTTCTACTTATTTTATTAAATATCATCTCCACCAAACAGGACAAGCTTGCATCTGTTATAGTTTTGGAGAAAAATGTGTTCATTTCATGTATGCGCGAAATGCCTTAAAAATGGCTTTAAAATGGATTTGGAGCATGGAGACGATTATCTCGGGATTGCAAGATAACCAAACAAAACTTTTAGTGGATTTCTACTTATTTTATTAAATATCATCTCCACCAAACAGGACAAGCTTGCATCTGTTATAGTTTTGGAGAAAAATGTGTTCATTTCATGTATGCGCGAAATGCCTTAAAAATGGCTTTAAAATGGATTTGGAGCATGGAGACGATTATCTCGGGATTGCAAGATAACAAAACAAAACTTTTAGTGGATTTCTACTTATTTTATTAAATATCATCTCCACCAAACAGGACAAGCTTGCATCTGTTATAGTTTTGGAGAAAAATGTGTTCATTTCATGTATGCGCGAAATGCCTTAAAAATGGCTTTAAAATGGATTTGGAGCATGGAGACGATTATCTCGGGATTGCAAGATAACCAAACAAAACTTTTAGTGGATTTCTACTTATTTTATTAAATATCATCTCCACCAAACAGGACAAGCTTGCATCTGTTATAGTTTTGGAGAAAAATGTGTTCATTTCATGTATGCGCGAAATGCCTTAAAAATGGCTTTAAAATGGATTTGGAGCATGGAGACGATTATCTCGGGATTGCAAGATAACCAAACAAAACTTTTAGTGGATTTCTACTTATTTTATTAAATATCATCTCCACCAAACAGGACAAGCTTGCATCTGTTATAGTTTTGGAGAAAAATGTGTTCATTTCATGTATGCGCGAAATGCCTTAAAAATGGCTTTAAAATGGATTTGGAGCATGGAGACGATTATCTCGGGATTGCAAGATAACCAAACAAAACTTTTAGTGGATTTCTACTTATTTTATTAAATATCATCTCCACCAAACAGGACAAGCTTGCATCTGTTATAGTTTTGGAGAAAAATGTGTTCATTTCATGTATGCGCGAAATGCCTTAAAAATGGCTTTAAAATGGATTTGGAGCATGGAGACGATTATCTCGGGATTGCAAGATAACCAAACAAAACTTTTAGTGGATTTCTACTTATTTTATTAAATATCATCTCCACCAAACAGGACAAGCTTGCATCTGTTATAGTTTTGGAGAAAAATGTGTTCATTTCATGTATGCGCGAAATGCCTTAAAAATGGCTTTAAAATGGATTTGGAGCATGGAGACGATTATCTCGGGATTGCAAGATAACAAAACAAAACTTTTAGTGGATTTCTACTTATTTTATTAAATATCATCTCCACCAAACAGGACAAGCTTGCATGTGTTATAGTTTTGGAGAAAAATGTGTTCATTTCATGTATGCGCAAAATGCCTTAAAAATGGCTTTAAAATGGATTTGGAGCATGGAGACGATTATCTCAGGATGGCAATATAAACAAACGAAACTTTTAGTAGATTTCTACTTATTTTATTAAATATTATCTCCACCAAACAGGACAAGCTTGCATCTGTTATAGTTTTGGAGAAAAATGTGTTCATTTCATGTATGCGCGAAATGCCTTAAAAATGGCTTTAAAATGGATTTGGAGCATGGAGACGATTATCTCGGGATTGCAAGATAACCAAACAAAACTTTTAGTGGATTTCTACTTATTTTATTAAATATCATCTCCACCAAACAGGACAAGCTTGCATCTGTTATAGTTTTGGAGAAAAATGTGTTCATTTCATGTATGCGCGAAATGCCTTAAAAATGGCTTTAAAATGGATTTGGAGCATGGAGACGATTATCTCGGGATTGCAAGATAACCAAACAAAACTTTTAGTGGATTTCTACTTATTTTATTAAATATCATCTCCACCAAACAGGACAAGCTTGCATCTGTTATAGTTTTGGAGAAAAATGTGTTCATTTCATGTATGCGCGAAATGCCTTAAAAATGGCTTTAAAATGGATTTGGAGCATGGAGACGATTATCTCGGGATTGCAAGATAACCAAACAAAACTTTTAGTGGATTTCTACTTATTTTATTAAATATCATCTCCACCAAACAGGACAAGCTTGCATCTGTTAAAGTTTTGGAGAAAAATGTGTTCATTTCATGTATGCGCGAAATGCCTTAAAAATGGCTTTAAAATGGATTTGGAGCATGGAGACGATTATCTCGGGATTGCAAGATAACCAAACAAAACTTTTAGTGGATTTCTACTTATTTTATTAAATATCATCTCCACCAAACAGGACAAGCTTGCATCTGTTATAGTTTTGGAGAAAAATGTGTTCATTTCATGAATGCGCGAAATGCCTTAAAAATGGCTTTAAAATGGATTTGGAGCATGGAGACGATTATCTCGGGATTGCAAGATAACCAAACAAAACTTTTAGTGGATTTCTACTTATTTTATTAAATATCATCTCCACCAAACAGGACAAGCTTGCATCTGTTATAGTTTTGGAGAAAAATGTGTTCATTTCATGTATGCGCGAAATGCCTTAAAAATGGCTTTAAAATGGATTTGGAGCATGGAGACGATTATCTCGGGATTGCAATATAGCCAAACAAAACTTTTAGTGGATTTCTACTTATTTTATTAAATATCATCTCCACCAAACAGGACAAGCTTGCATCTGTTATAGTTTTGGAGAAAAATGTGTTCATTTCATGTATGCGCGAAATGCCTTAAAAGTGACTTTAAAATGGATTTGGAGCATGGAGACGATTATCTCGGGATTGCAAGATAACCAAACAAAACTTTTAGTGGATTTCTACTTATTTTATTAAATATCATCTCCACCAAACAGGACAAGCTTGCATCTGTTATAGTTTTGGAGAAAAATGTGTTCATTTCATGTATGCGCGAAATGCCTTAAAAATGGCTTTAAAATGGATTTGGAGCATGGAGACGATTATCTCGGGATTGCAAGATAACCAAACAAAACTTTTAGTGGATTTCTACTTATTTTATTAAATATCATCTCCACCAAACAGGACAAGCTTGCATCTGTTATAGTTTTGGAGAAAAATGTGTTCATTTCATGTATGCGCGAAATGCCTTAAAAATGGCTTTAAAATGGATTTGGAGCATGGAGACGATTATCTCGGGATTGCAAGATAACCAAACAAAACTTTTAGTGGATTTCTACTTATTTTATTAAATATCATCTCCACCAAACAGGACAAGCTTGCATCTGTTATAGTTTTGGAGAAAAATGTGTTCATTTCATGTATGCGCGAAATGCCTTAAAAATGGCTTTAAAATGGATTTGGAGCATGGAGACGATTATCTCGGGATTGCAAGATAACCAAACAAAACTTTTAGTGGATTTCTACTTATTTTATTAAATATCATCTCCACCAAACAGGACAAGCTTGCATCTGTTATAGTTTTGGAGAAAAATGTGTTCATTTCATGTATGCGCGAAATGCCTTAAAAATGGCTTTAAAATGGATTTGGAGCATGAAGACGATTATCTCGGGATTGCAAGATAACCAAACAAAACTTTTAGTGGATTTCTACTTATTTTATTAAATATCATCTCCACCAAACAGGACAAGCTTGCATCTGTTATAGTTTTGGAGAAAAATGTGTTCATTTCATGTATGCGCGAAATGCCTTAAAAATGGCTTTAAAATGGATTTGGAGCATGGAGACGATTATCTCGGGATTGCAAGATAACCAAACAAAACTTTTAGTGGATTTCTACTTATTTTATTAAATATCATCTCCACCAAACAGGACAAGCTTGCATCTGTTATAGTTTTGGAGAAAAATGTGTTCATTTCATGTATGCGCGAAATGCCTTAAAAATGGCTTTAAAATGGATTTTGAGCATGGAGACGATTATCTCGGGATTGCAATATAACCAAACAAAACTTTTAGTGGATTTCTACTTATTTTATTAAATATCATCTCCACCAAACAGGACAAGCTTGCATCTGTTATAGTTTTGGAGAAAAATGTGTTCATTTCATGTATGCGCGAAATGCCTTAAAAATGGCTTTAAAATGGATTTGGAGCATGGAGACGATTATCTCGGGATTGCAAGATAACCAAACAAAACTTTTAGTGGATTTCTACTTATTTTATTAAATATCATCTCCACCAAACAGGACAAGCTTGCATCTGTTATAGTTTTGGAGAAAAATGTGTTCATTTCATGTATGCGCGAAATGCCTTAAAAATGGCTTTAAAATGGATTTGGAGCATGGAGACGATTATCTCGGGATTGCAAGATAACCAAACAAAACTTTTAGTGGATTTCTACTTATTTTATTAAATATCATCTCCACCAAACAGGACAAGCTTGCATCTGTTATAGTTTTGGAGAAAAATGTGTTCATTTCATGTATTCGCGAAATGCCTTAAAAATGGCTTTAAAATGGATTTGGAGCATGGAGACGATTATCTCGGGATTGCAAGATAACCAAACAAAACTTTTAGTGGATTTCTACTTATTTTATTAAATATCATCTCCACCAAACAGGACAAGCTTGCATCTGTTATAGTTTTGGAGAAAAATGTGTTCATTTCATGTATGCGCGAAATGCCTTAAAAATGGCTTTAAAATGGATTTGGAGCATGGAGACGATTATCTCGGGATTGCAAGATAACCAAACAAAACTTTTAGTGGATTTCTACTTATTTTATTAAATATCATCTCCACCAAACAGGACAAGCTTGCATCTGTTATAGTTTTGGAGAAAAATGTGTTCATTTCATGTATGCGCGAAATGCCTTAAAAATGGCTTTAAAATGGATTTGGAGCATGGAGACGATTATCTCGGGATTGCAATATAACCAAACAAAACTTTTAGTGGATTTCTACTTATTTTATTAAATATCATCTCCACCAAACAGGACAAGCTTGCATCTGTTATAGTTTTGGAGAAAAATGTGTTCATTTCATGTATGCGCGAAATGCCTTAAAAATGGCTTTAAAATGGATTTGGAGCATGGAGACGATTATCTCGGGATTGCAAGATAACCAAACAAAACTTTTAGTGGATTTCTACTTATTTTATTAAATATCATCTCCACCAAACAGGACAAGCTTGCATCTGTTATAGTTTTGGAGACAAATGTGTTCATTTCATGTATGCGCGAAATGCCTTAAAAATGGCTTTAAAATGGATTTGGAGCATGGAGACGATTATCTCGGGATTGCAAGATAACCAAACAAAACTTTTAGTGGATTTCTACTTATTTTATTAAATATCATCTCCACCAAACAGGACAAGCTTGCATCTGTTATAGTTTTGGAGAAAAATGTGTTCATTTCATGTATGCGCGAAATGCCTTAAAAATGGCTTTAAAATGGATTTGGAGCATGGAGACGATTATCTCGGGATTGCAAGATAACCAAACAAAACGTTTAGTGGATTTCTACTTATTTTATTAAATATCATCTCCACCAAACAGGACAAGCTTGCATCTGTTATAGTTTTGGAGAAAAATGTGTTCATTTCATGTATGCGCGAAATGCCTTAAAAATGGCTTTAAAATGGATTTGGAGCATGGAGACGATTATCTCGGGATTGCAAGATAACCAAACAAAACTTTTAGTGGATTTCTACTTATTTTATTAAATATCATCTCCACCAAACAGGACAAGCTTGCATCTGTTATAGTTTTGGAGAAAAATGTGTTCATTTCATGTATGCGCGAAATGCCTTAAAAATGGCTTTAAAATGGATTTGGAGCATGGAGACGATTATCTCGGGATTGCAAGATAACCAAACAAAACTTTTAGTGGATTTCTACTTATTTTATTAAATATCATCTCCACCAAACAGGACAAGCTTGCATCTGTTATAGTTTTGGAGAAAAATGTGTTCATTTCATGTATGCGCGAAATGCCTTAAAAATGGCTTTAAAATGGATTTGGAGCATGGAGACGATTATCTCAGGATGGCAATATAAACAAACGAAACTTTTAGTAGATTTCTACTTATTTTATTAAATATTATCTCCACCAAACAGGACAAGCTTGCATCTGTTATAGTTTTGGAGAAAAATGTGTTCATTTCATGTATGCGCGAAATGCCTTAAAAATGGCTTTAAAATGGATTTGGAGCATGGAGACGATTATCTCGGGATTGCAAGATAACCAAACAAAACTTTTAGTGGATTTCTACTTATTTTATTAAATATCATCTCCACCAAACAGGACAAGCTTGCATCTGTTATAGTTTTGGAGAAAAATGTGTTCATTTCATGTATGCGCAAAATGCCTTAAAAATGGCTTTAAAATGGATTTGGAGCATGGAGACGATTATCTCGGGATTGCAAGATAACCAAACAAAACTTTTAGTGGATTTCTACTTATTTTATTAAATATCATCTCCACCAAACAGGACAAGCTTACATCTGTTATAGTTTTGGAGAAAAATGTGTTCATTTCATGTATGCGCGAAATGCCTTAAAAATGGCTTTAAAATGGATTTGGAGCATGGAGACGATTATCTCGGGATTGCAAGATAACCAAACAAAACTTTTAGTGGATTTCTACTTATTTTATTAAATATCATCTCCACCAAACAGGACAAGCTTGCATCTGTTATAGTTTTGGAGAAAAATGTGTTCATTTCATGTATGCGCGAAATGCCTTAAAAATGGCTTTAAAATGGATTTGGAGCATGGAGACGATTATCTCGGGATTGCAAGATAACCAAACAAAACGTTTAGTGGATTTCTACTTATTTTATTAAATATCATCTCCACCAAACAGGACAAGCTTGCATCTGTTATAGTTTTGGAGAAAAATGTGTTCATTTCATGTATGCGCGAAATGCCTTAAAAATGGCTTTAAAATGGATTTGGAGCATGGAGACGATTATCTCGGGATTGCAAGATAACCAAACAAAACTTTTAGTGGATTTCTACTTATTTTATTAAATATCATCTCCACCAAACAGGACAAGCTTGCATCTGTTAAAGTTTTGGAGAAAAATGTGTTCATTTCATGTATGCGCGAAATGCCTTAAAAATGGCTTTAAAATGGATTTGGAGCATGGAGACGATTATCTCGGGATTGCAAGATAACCAAACAAAACTTTTAGTGGATTTCTACTTATTTTATTAAATATCATCTCCACCAAACAGGACAAGCTTGCATCTGTTATAGTTTTGGAGAAAAATGTGTTCATTTCATGTATGCGCGAAATGCCTTAAAAATGGCTTTAAAATGGATTTGGAGCATGGAGACGATTATCTCGGGATTGCAAGATAACCAAACAAAACTTTTAGTGGATTTCTACTTATTTTATTAAATATCATCTCCACCAAACAGGACAAGCTTGCATCTGTTATAGTTTTGGAGAAAAATGTGTTCATTTCATGTATGCGCGAAATGCCTTAAAAATGGCTTTAAAATGGATTTGGAGCATGGAGACGATTATCTCGGGATTGCAAGATAACCAAACAAAACTTTTAGTGGATTTCTACTTATTTTATTAAATATCATCTCCACCAAACAGGACAAGCTTGCATCTGTTATAGTTTTGGAGAAAAATGTGTTCATTTCATGTATGCGCGAAATGCCTTAAAAATGGCTTTAAAATGGATTTGGAGCATGGAGACGATTATCTCGGGATTGCAAGATAACCAAACAAAACTTTTAGTGGATTTCTACTTATTTTATTAAATATCATCTCCACCAAACAGGACAAGCTTGCATCTGTTATAGTTTTGGAGAAAAATGTGTTCATTTCATGTATGCGCGAAATGCCTTAAAAATGGCTTTAAAATGGATTTGGAGCATGGAGACGATTATCTCGGGATTGCAATATAACCAAACAAAACTTTTAGTGGATTTCTACTTATTTTATTAAATATCATCTCCACCAAACAGGACAAGCTTGCATCTGTTATAGTTTTGGAGAAAAATGTGTTCATTTCATGTATGCGCGAAATGCCTTAAAAATGGCTTTAAAATGGATTTGGAGCATGGAGACGATTATCTCGGGATTGCAAGATAACCAAACAAAACGTTTAGTGGATTTCTACTTATTTTATTAAATATCATCTCCACCAAACAGGACAAGCTTGCATCTGTTATAGTTTTGGAGAAAAATGTGTTCATTTCATGTATGCGCGAAATGCCTTAAAAATGGCTTTAAAATGGATTTGGAGCATGGAGACGATTATCTCGGGATTGCAAGATAACCAAACAAAACTTTTAGTGGATTTCTACTTATTTTATTAAATATCATCTCCACCAAACAGGACAAGCTTGCATCTGTTATAGTTTTGGAGAAAAATGTGTTCATTTCATGTATGCGCGAAATGCCTTAAAAATGGCTTTAAAATGGATTTGGAGCATGGAGACGATTATCTCGGGATTGCAAGATAACCAAACAAAACTTTTAGTGGATTTCTACTTATTTTATTAAATATCATCTCCACCAAACAGGACAAGCTTGCATGTGTTATAGTTTTGGAGAAAAATGTGTTAATTTCATGTATGCGCAAAATGCCTTTGAAATGGCTTTAAAATGGATTTGGAGCATGGAGACGATTATCTCGGGATTGCAAGATAACCAAACAAAACTTTTAGTGGATTTCTACTTATTTTATTAAATATCATCTCCACCAAACAGGACAAGCTTGCATCTGTTATAGTTTTGGAGAAAAATGTGTTCATTTCATGTATGCGCGAAATGCCTTAAAAATGGCTTTAAAATGGATTTGGAGCATGGAGACGATTATCTCGGGATTGCAAGATAACCAAACAAAACTTTTAGTGGATTTCTACTTATTTTATTAAATATCATCTCCACCAAACAGGACAAGCTTGCATCTGTTATAGTTTTGGAGAAAAATGTGTTCATTTCATGTATGCGCGAAATGCCTTAAAAATGGCTTTAAAATGGATTTGGAGCATGGAGACGATTATCTCGGGATTGCAAGATAACCAAACAAAACTTTTAGTGGATTTCTACTTATTTTATTAAATATCATCTCCACCAAACAGGACAAGCTTGCATCTGTTATAGTTTTGGAGCAAAATGTGTTCATTTCATGTATGCGCGAAATGCCTTAAAAATGGCTTTAAAATGGATTTGGAGCATGGAGACGATTATCTCGGGATTGCAAGATAACCAAACAAAACTTTTAGTGGATTTCTACTTATTTTATTAAATATCATCTCCACCAAACAGGACAAGCTTGCATCTGTTAAAGTTTTGGAGAAAAATGTGTTCATTTCATGTATGCGCGAAATGCCTTAAAAATGGCTTTAAAATGGATTTGGAGCATGGAGACGATTATCTCGGGATTGCAAGATAACCAAACAAAACTTTTAGTGGATTTCTACTTATTTTATTAAATATCATCTCCACCAAACAGGACAAGCTTGCATCTGTTATAGTTTTGGAGAAAAATGTGTTCATTTCATGTATGCGCGAAATGCCTTAAAAATGGCTTTAAAATGGATTTGGAGCATGGAGACGATTATCTCGGGATTGCAAGATAACCAAACAAAACTTTTAGTGGATTTCTACTTATTTTATTAAATATCATCTCCACCAAACAGGACAAGCTTGCATCTGTTATAGTTTTGGAGAAAAATGTGTTCATTTCATGTATGCGCGAAATGCCTTAAAAATGGCTTTAAAATGGATTTGGAGCATGGAGACGATTATCTCGGGATTGCAAGATAACCAAACAAAACGTTTAGTGGATTTCTACTTATTTTATTAAATATCATCTCCACCAAACAGGACAAGCTTGCATCTGTTATAGTTTTGGAGAAAAATGTGTTCATTTCATGTATGCGCGAAATGCCTTAAAAATGGCTTTAAAATGGATTTGGAGCATGGAGACGATTATCTCGGGATTGCAAGATAACCAAACAAAACTTTTAGTGGATTTCTACTTATTTTATTAAATATCATCTCCACCAAACAGGACAAGCTTGCATCTGTTATAGTTTTGGAGAAAAATGTGTTCACAATAGCAAAACCTTTATGAAATCCCCCTGTTCAGAGAGTGATAGATAGCAGAATGGGGTCAAAACAAGGAAACAAAAAATCCTAAAACATAACATTTATTAGATATGCAGATAAAAGGTGGACTGCCACCATAAAAGAATAAAACGTTTGTCAAGGGCTGCTGAATGTATAATACCAGCCTCCAAACAAATCATGCAAGGCACACACTGCAGGAGGTATGAATACAAGTCACACTCAAACCTGCATTGATAATGACAGCTAGGATGGTCGCTTCATCAGGATCAAACAATTGTTCGCAACCATTAAAGCAGAAAAAACGGCCTTACCGTATTTTCAAAGGGCATATGATGATATGGCTCAAAGTCAGGTGACCTCATATAGGTCTAGCACAAATACCTTCACTTTGCTCGAACCATACCACAGTACCTCCCGACGCGTTTCAAAGAATAATCATCAGGGGAGTCTTCTCAGGGTACAAGTCGTCTTATCAGTAAACATCACCAGACTGATATATAGTCAAAATTGCCCCATGGACGGACTGTGGAAAAAATAATCATACCTTACAGCCCATCCAAACCACCAAACATGAGGAATAACCTCATGAACCAAACTGCTTACCCCAAATAAAGTCCAGCAAGGAAGAACGCCAAGCTGCAGGTGCCGCGCCGGTTAGTTTGAAAACCGCGCTTCTTATAGGGGCCGCGCATGCGCGGTAAGTCCACCGCAGCGTCGTGACGTCAGTCCCGGCATACACCATGCCGGAAGCCGCGACGTCACCATCATGCCCGTCGGCCGCATCAACATACCTGCGCCGCCGACGTCATAGGCAGGAGCCTGGAACGCAAGCCAATAGTCGGAACAAAACCGGAAGTATCCGATAAACAGTTGCTTATTAACCAGGCTGCGCCTACATCCAATTCCAACACCAAGGTATTAATCCTTGTGTCCAGTAAAGGTACACGGGGCCTACACGATCGCAGGATCATCCGAGACACACTAGAGATACCAATTAAGACAGAAAGGCCGATAGATCAATCAGACAATACTCCAACCTATAAAATACATATACAGCCCCCCATGAAAGCACAAAACCCAAACCACAATTTGCGTGAGCAGGAGGACAAACAGACCCAAAGGGTTAGCCAGGATACAGGGGGGGGAGGGGTTTAAGTATACATCAGACTCAGAAGTACAGAAGCGTCCATAAAGAGGGGACAGTAACCAACTCCAAAGGAGAACCGTCATGGACCATACGATAAAAAGGAGGAAAAAAGGAAGGAAAAAACCTAAGTGCACACTGCACATACCCTAGACTTATAGACTGTCCCTACCTAGCCTGTGGAGGTCGGCACCCTAGAACCCCACGCCAATGGCGCCCCCACTCACCGTAGTCTATCCCTCCTACGATGCACCCTACACTAAGGTGCATCTAAAAAAGGGAGGAAAGACAGTTGTTCGTTCAGTCCAGTCGGTACCTCAGTCTTTAAGGTATAAATCCAAAAGCATTCCTTCCGCAGTAATAGTCTGTCCCAGTTGCCTCCTCTTACTGGGGGTCTGATGTAATCAATACCCATCACTCTTATGGCATCCTCCCTCCCACCATGAAAGCTATTAACATGCCTTGCTATGGACGTGTCGTTATTCTTCCGAATATCATTTTTGTGTTCCCCCACCCTCCTGCGCAACTCTCGAATGGTCTTGCCAACATACTGTTTGCCGCAGCAGCAAAGGATCCTGTAGATAACTCCCTTGGTTCTGCAGGTGATAAGGGACCTGATTTCAAAAGTCTTGTCATTCCCTACACTGCTAAAAGTCTTACCCTCCTCGATCAGCTTGCAATTGACGCAGTCCCGACATTTAAAACAGCCTCTGATGTTATTATCAGCCCGGACAACCTGATTGTCACGAAAATGGCTGTGCACCAACCTGTCTTTAAGTGACCTCGCTTTCCGAAAAGTGACAGAGGGATAATCAGAGAGATGTTTGTCCAGTACGGGATCCATTTTGAGAATGGGCCAGAATTTAGTCAAAGTGCGCCTCAAATCATTTGCACCATTAGAGAAGGTAGTAATGAACCGTAGGGTATTTATTTGATCCACCTGCTCACGTCTTGGGTTCAGCACAGTAGCCCGATCCATCCTCGCCACAGAATCAAAGGCATTCATAACCACCCTCCTGGGATAGCCCCTATCATCAAGTCGCCCCATAAGGTCAACGGACTGTGTCCTAAAACCAGATTCCTCAGAACAATTGCGTCGCATTCTGACAAACTGGCTCTTGGGTATGCCCTTTTTCTGGGATTTAGGATGAGCACTTTCCCACCTCAAAAGTGAATTTGAGGCAGTTTGCTTCCTGAAGGTGCTCGTCATTAGACGGCCACCTTCCCCTATCTCTACCATGATGTCCAAAAAGGCCAGTCTTTCGCTGCTAACCTCATAGGTAAAATGCAGGCCAATCCCATTGTGGTTGAGGGCATCGATGAAAGTCAGGAACCCTGCTTCGGGTCCCTTCCAGATGACAAAAATATCATCGATGTACCTCAACCACAGTACAACATCCTCAGTGTCCAAGTCCCCTCCAAAAACGACGGTTTCCTCCCACCAGCCCAGGAGCAAGTTGGCATACGATGGGGCACAGCAACTCCCCATCGCAGTGCCCCTGCGCTGGTGGAAGTACTTACCGTCGAAAACAAACACGTTCTTAGTTAGACAGAAACGTAGAGCCCTGAGTACAAACTCACTATGTCCAGACAGATGGTTACCCCTTGAGTTAAGATAGTATTTCGTGGCCTCCAAACCTGCTGTATGTGGGATTGACGAATAAAGAGCCTCAACATCCACACTACAAAGCAGCATACCCTCCTCCAGGAAAATATCATCAATTTTTTTCAAAAAGTCCGTCGTATCTCCCAAATAAGAGTTTAATGAGACAACAAACGGCCGTAAGATTTTATCCACGTAAATACTCAATTTCTCGGTAAGGCTGCCCACACCTGACACAATTGGGCGCCCCTTCAGAGGGGACAACCCCTTGTGGATTTTAGGCAAAGTGTAGAAAGTTGCCATTACCGGAAATGGGGGAAAGAGGTAATCATGTTCGTTTTTATCAATGATGCCATCTCTAAGGGCTTCCGCCAGGAGACTCTTCAGTTCATCCCTAAATCCTGGAATAGGGTTAGATGAAAGACAGGTATAACAATCTTCATCCTTTAAAATATCCCAACATAGGTTTCTGTAATTCTGGGTGTCCAGTATCACCACATTCCCCCCTTTGTCAGAGGGCTTTATGGTGATACTGGAGTCCTGTTCCAAAGCCCGAAGACTATCCATCTCGGCCTTTGTAAGATTGTATTTAGCATCCCAAGAGTTGTATCCTTTTTGTATCTCCTCAGTCACTAAGTTGACAAAAATGTCGACCACATCCACTGAGGAGGTATTTGGCGGCATCCTATTGCTCTTATTTTTAAGGTTCGTAAATGGACCCTCGCCATAATCGTTGGGATTACGATCATCAAGGTGAAACAAGAAACGTACGTCCTGTAAGAGATCCTCAGATATACCCAACTCATTAGCAGATTTTTCTGCTTCCTTCCCATGGAAAATCTTCCATTTGAGGAGTCTAGCAAAAAGGTGTAAATCCTTGATAGCCCCAAACTCCTCAAAATTGGAAGTAGGTACAAAAGAAAGTCCCCTGTTCAGCAACTGTAGCTCAGTTGCACTCAGGATTTTGGAGGATAAATTCACTATCTGAGGAGCCCTCATGCCTGCGGATGTTGCTGATTCTTGCTTCTCAGATAGTATTGGCTGTCTAAAAAACCGCCCCTTCCTGAGGCCTGTGCCGACCCACGTCCTGGTCTGCCCCTACCGCCGGGTTTCTTGAAGCGCTGTTGTGGACGAAAGTTACTATTGTTGTTACCACCCTCACCATCAGACAATTCAGCATCCGTGGATGAGATATCAGTATCATATGTTCTCACCCCACGGTTGTTGGTGTAAACATAGACTCTATTATCCTTAAAATCTTGTAGATCCCTGATAAAGAATCTATGTTTACGTTCCTTCAGCTTGTACTGGAACTTTTCAACAACCCCTTGAAGGGCTAATTCTTTTGTCTGAAACTCCGCTTCCCCAGAGAATTTCTTGGTAATCTCAATATTTTCTTTTAAAGATTCCTCAAGATTAACCAAATTTTTCTTCTCCTCCTCTAGCAGTAGTCTCATAAGTTTGAGAGAGCTCTCAGTAACCTCTTTCTCCCATTTGGCAAGAAAGTCAGCGTTTTTAAACCTATACCCCGGCTGCAGGGTAATCCTTAAATGACGTGGCACTATTTTTTCTTTCAAGTAACTCTCCAAGGTCTGAACCTCCCACCATGCAATAATTCTTTCCTTATAGACCTTGGTGAGGTCCTTGAAGGCCCCGTTTAGGGTAGGTGTATATCTCTTAAGAGTTAGATTTCTGTCCGAAAAGACCTCCCTGGCCTCGTTTACCCACTGTCGCGTATCAAGGTCAGAGGAAAGAAATCCTGCCATTTATCAGCACTAATAATCACAATAGCAAAACCTTTATGAAATCCCCCTGTTCAGAGAGTGATAGATAGCAGAATGGGGTCAAAACAAGGAAACAAAAAATCCTAAAACATAACATTTATTAGATATGCAGATAAAAGGTGGACTGCCACCATAAAAGAATAAAACGTTTGTCAAGGGCTGCTGAATGTATAATACCAGCCTCCAAACAAATCATGCAAGGCACACACTGCAGGAGGTATGAATACAAGTCACACTCAAACCTGCATTGATAATGACAGCTAGGATGGTCGCTTCATCAGGATCAAACAATTGTTCGCAACCATTAAAGCAGAAAAAACGGCCTTACCGTATTTTCAAAGGGCATATGATGATATGGCTCAAAGTCAGGTGACCTCATATAGGTCTAGCACAAATACCTTCACTTTGCTCGAACCATACCACAGTACCTCCCGACGCGTTTCAAAGAATAATCATCAGGGGAGTCTTCTCAGGGTACAAGTCGTCTTATCAGTAAACATCACCAGACTGATATATAGTCAAAATTGCCCCATGGACGGACTGTGGAAAAAATAATCATACCTTACAGCCCATCCAAACCACCAAACATGAGGAATAACCTCATGAACCAAACTGCTTACCCCAAATAAAGTCCAGCAAGGAAGAACGCCAAGCTGCAGGTGCCGCGCCGGTTAGTTTGAAAACCGCGCTTCTTATAGGGGCCGCGCATGCGCGGTAAGTCCACCGCAGCGTCGTGACGTCAGTCCCGGCATACACCATGCCGGAAGCCGCGACGTCACCATCATGCCCGTCGGCCGCATCAACATACCTGCGCCGCCGACGTCATAGGCAGGAGCCTGGAACGCAAGCCAATAGTCGGAACAAAACCGGAAGTATCCGATAAACAGTTGCTTATTAACCAGGCTGCGCCTACATCCAATTCCAACACCAAGGTATTAATCCTTGTGTCCAGTAAAGGTACACGGGGCCTACACGATCGCAGGATCATCCGAGACACACTAGAGATACCAATTAAGACAGAAAGGCCGATAGATCAATCAGACAATACTCCAACCTATAAAATACATATACAGCCCCCCATGAAAGCACAAAACCCAAACCACAATTTGCGTGAGCAGGAGGACAAACAGACCCAAAGGGTTAGCCAGGATACAGGGGGGGGAGGGGTTTAAGTATACATCAGACTCAGAAGTACAGAAGCGTCCATAAAGAGGGGACAGTAACCAACTCCAAAGGAGAACCGTCATGGACCATACGATAAGACTCCCCTGATGATTGTTCATTTCATGTATGCGCGAAATGCCTTAAAAATGGCTTTAAAATGGATTTGGAGCATGGAGACGATTATCTCGGGATTGCAAGATAACCAAACAAAACTTTTAGTGGATTTCTACTTATTTTATTAAATATCATCTCCACCAAACAGGACAAGCTTGCATGTGTTATAGTTTTGGAGAAAAATGTGTTAATTTCATGTATGCGCAAAATGCCTTTGAAATGGCTTTAAAATGGATTTGGAGCATGGAGACGATTATCTCGGGATTGCAAGATAACCAAACAAAACTTTTAGTGGATTTCTACTTATTTTATTAAATATCATCTCCACCAAACAGGACAAGCTTGCATCTGTTATAGTTTTGGAGAAAAATGTGTTCATTTCATGTATGCGCGAAATGCCTTAAAAATGGCTTTAAAATGGATTTGGAGCATGGAGACGATTATCTCGGGATTGCAAGATAACCAAACAAAACTTTTAGTGGATTTCTACTTATTTTATTAAATATCATCTCCACCAAACAGGACAAGCTTGCATCTGTTATAGTTTTGGAGAAAAATGTGTTCATTTCATGTATGCGCGAAATGCCTTAAAAATGGCTTTAAAATGGATTTGGAGCATGGAGACGATTATCTCGGGATTGCAAGATAACCAAACAAAACTTTTAGTGGATTTCTACTTATTTTATTAAATATCATCTCCACCAAACAGGACAAGCTTGCATCTGTTATAGTTTTGGAGAAAAATGTGTTCATTTCATGTATGCGCGAAATGCCTTAAAAATGGCTTTAAAATGGATTTGGAGCATGGAGACGATTATCTCGGGATTGCAAGATAACCAAACAAAACTTTTAGTGGATTTCTACTTATTTTATTAAATATCATCTCCACCAAACAGGACAAGCTTGCATCTGTTAAAGTTTTGGAGAAAAATGTGTTCATTTCATGTATGCGCGAAATGCCTTAAAAATGGCTTTAAAATGGATTTGGAGCATGGAGACGATTATCTCGGGATTGCAAGATAACCAAACAAAACTTTTAGTGGATTTCTACTTATTTTATTAAATATCATCTCCACCAAACAGGACAAGCTTGCATCTGTTATAGTTTTGGAGAAAAATGTGTTCATTTCATGTATGCGCGAAATGCCTTAAAAATGGCTTTAAAATGGATTTGGAGCATGGAGACGATTATCTCGGGATTGCAAGATAACCAAACAAAACTTTTAGTGGATTTCTACTTATTTTATTAAATATCATCTCCACCAAACAGGACAAGCTTGCATCTGTTATAGTTTTGGAGAAAAATGTGTTCATTTCATGTATGCGCAAAATGCCTTTGAAATGGCTTTAAAATGGATTTGGAGCATGGAGACGATTATTTTAGGATGGCAATATAAACAAACGAAACTTTTAGTAGATTTCTACTTATTTTAATAAATATTATCTCCACCAAACAGGACAAGCTTGCATCTGTTATAGTTTTGGAGAAAAATGTGTTCATTTCATGTATGCGCGAAATGCCTTAAAAATGGCTTTAAAATGGATTTGGAGCATGGAGACGATTATCTCGGGATTGCAAGATAACCAAACAAAACTTTTAGTGGATTTCTACTTATTTTATTAAATATCATCTCCACTAAACAGGACAAGCTTGCATCTGTTATAGTTTTGGAGAAAAATGTGTTCATTTCATGTATGCGCGAAATGCCTTAAAAATGGCTTTAAAATGGATTTGGAGCATGGAGACGATTATCTCGGGATTGCAAGATAACCAAACAAAACTTTTAGTGGATTTCTACTTATTTTATTAAATATCATCTCCACCAAACAGGACAAGCTTGCATCTGTTATAGTTTTGGAGAAAAATGTGTTCATTTCATGTATGCGCGAAATGCCTTAAAAATGGCTTTAAAATGGATTTGGAGCATGGAGACGATTATCTCGGGATTGCAAGATAACCAAACAAAACTTTTAGTGGATTTCTACTTATTTTATTAAATATCATCTCCACCAAACAGGACAAGCTTGCATGTGTTATAGTTTTGGAGAAAAATGTGTTCATTTCATGTATGCGCAAAATGCCTTTGAAATGGCTTTAAAATGGATTTGGAGCATGGAGACGATTATCTCAGGATGGCAATATAAACAAACGAAACTTTTAGTAGATTTCTACTTATTTTATTAATTATTATCTCCACCAAACAGGACAAGCTTGCATCTGTTATAGTTTTGGAGAAAAATGTGTTCATTTCATGTATGCGCGAAATGCCTTAAAAATGGCTTTAAAATGGATTTGGAGCATGGAGACGATTATCTCGGGATTGCAAGATAACCAAACAAAACTTTTAGTGGATTTCTACTTATTTTATTAAATATCATCTCCACCAAACAGGACAAGCTTGCATCTGTTATAGTTTTGGAGAAAAATGTGTTCATTTCATGTATGCGCGAAATGCCTTAAAAATGGCTTTAAAATGGATTTGGAGCATGGAGACGATTATCTCGGGATTGCAAGATAACCAAACAAAACTTTTAGTGGATTTCTACTTATTTTATTAAATATCATCTCCACCAAACAGGACAAGCTTGCATCTGTTATAGTTTTGGAGAAAAATGTGTTCATTTCATGTATGCGCGAAATGCCTTAAAATGGCTTTAAAATGGATTTGGAGCATGGAGACGATTATCTCGGGATTGCAAGATAACCAAACAAAACTTTTAGTGGATTTCTACTTATTTTATTAAATATCATCTCCACCAAACAGGACAAGCTTGCATGTGTTATAGTTTTGGAGAAAAATGTGTTCATTTCATGTATGCGCAAAATGCCTTTGAAATGGCTTTAAAATGGATTTGGAGCATGGAGACGATTATCTCAGGATGGCAATATAAACAAACGAAACTTTTAGTAGATTTCTACTTATTTTATTAAATATTATCTCCACCAAACAGGACAAGCTTGCATCTGTTATAGTTTTGGAGAAAAATGTGTTCATTTCATGTATGCGCGAAATGCCTTAAAAATGGCTTTAAAATGGATTTGGAGCATGGAGACGATTATCACGGGATTGCAAGATAACCAAACAAAACTTTTAGTGGATTTCTACTTATTTTATTAAATATCATCTCCACCAAACAGGACAAGCTTGCATCTGTTATAGTTTTGGAGAAAAATGTGTTCATTTCATGTATGCGCGAAATGCCTTAAAAATGGCTTTAAAATGGATTTGGAGCATGGAGACGATTATCTCGGGATTGCAAGATAACCAAACAAAACTTTTAGTGGATTTCTACTTATTTTATTAAATATCATCTCCACCAAACAGGACAAGCTTGCATCTGTTATAGTTTTGGAGAAAAATGTGTTCATTTCATGTATGCGCGAAATGCCTTAAAAATGGCTTTAAAATGGATTTGGAGCATGGAGACGATTATCTCGGGATTGCAAGATAACCAAACAAAACTTTTAGTGGATTTCTACTTATTTTATTAAATATCATCTCCACCAAACAGGACAAGCTTGCATCTGTTATAGTTTTGGAGAAAAATGTGTTCATTTCATGTATACGCGAAATGCCTTAAAAATGGCTTTAAAATGGATTTGGAGCATGGAGACGATTATCTCGGGATTGCAAGATAACCAAACAAAACTTTTAGTGGATTTCTACTTATTTTATTAAATATCATCTCCACCAAACAGGACAAGCTTGCATCTGTTATAGTTTTGGAGAAAAATGTGTTCATTTCATGTATGCGCGAAATGCCTTAAAAATGGCTTTAAAATGGATTTGGAGCATGGAGACGATTATCTCGGGATTGCAATATAACCAAACAAAACTTTTAGTGGATTTCTACTTATTTTATTAAATATCATCTCCACCAAACAGGACAAGCTTGCATCTGTTATAGTTTTGGAGAAAAATGTGTTCATTTCATGTATGCGCGAAATGCCTTAAAAATGGCTTTAAAATGGATTTGGAGCATGGAGACGATTATCTCAGGATTGCAAGATAACCAAACAAAACTTTTAGTGGATTTCTACTTATTTTATTAAATATCATCTCCACCAAACAGGACAAGCTTGCATCTGTTATAGTTTTGGAGAAAAATGTGTTCATTTCATGTATGCGCGAAATGCCTTAAAAATGGCTTTAAAATGGATTTGGAGCATGGAGACGATTATCTCGGGATTGCAAGATAACCAAACAAAACTTTTAGTGGATTTCTACTTATTTTATTAAATATCATCTCCACCAAACAGGACAAGCTTGCATCTGTTATAGTTTTGGAGAAAAATGTGTTCATTTCATGTATGCGCGAAATGCCTTAAAAATGGCTTTAAAATGGATTTGGAGCATGGAGACGATTATCTCGGGATTGCAAGATAACCAAACAAAACTTTTAGTGGATTTCTACTTATTTTATTAAATATCATCTCCACCAAACAGGACAAGCTTGCATGTGTTATAGTTTTGGAGAAAAATGTGTTAATTTCATGTATGCGCAAAATGCCTTTGAAATGGCTTTAAAATGGATTTGGAGCATGGAGACGATTATCTCGGGATTGCAAGATAACCAAACAAAACTTTTAGTGGATTTCTACTTATTTTATTAAATATCATCTCCACCAAACAGGACAAGCTTGCATCTGTTATAGTTTTGGAGAAAAATGTGTTCATTTCATGTATGCGCGAAATGCCTTAAAAATGGCTTTAAAATGGATTTGGAGCATGGAGACGATTATCTCGGGATTGCAAGATAACCAAACAAAACTTTTAGTGGATTTCTACTTATTTTATTAAATATCATCTCCACCAAACAGGACAAGCTTGCATCTGTTATAGTTTTGGAGAAAAATGTGTTCATTTCATGTATGCGCGAAATGCCTTAAAAATGGCTTTAAAATGGATTTGGAGCATGGAGACGATTATCTCGGGATTGCAAGATAACCAAACAAAACTTTTAGTGGATTTCTACTTATTTTATTAAATATCATCTCCACCAAACAGGACAAGCTTTCATCTGTTATAGTTTTGGAGAAAAATGTGTTCATTTCATGTATGCGCGAAATGCCTTAAAAATGGCTTTAAAATGGATTTGGAGCATGGAGACGATTATCTCGGGATTGCAAGATAACCAAACAAAACTTTTATTGGATTTCTACTTATTTTATTAAATATCATCTCCACCAAACAGGACAAGCTTGCATGTGTTATAGTTTTGGAGAAAAATGTGTTCATTTCATGTATGCGCAAAATGCCTTTGAAATGGCTTTAAAATGGATTTGGAGCATGGAGACAATTATCTCAGGATGGCAATATAAACAAACGAAACTTTTAGTAGATTTCTACTTATTTTATTAAATATTATCTCCACCAAACAGGACAAGCTTGCATCTGTTATAGTTTTGGAGAAAAATGTGTTCATTTCATGTATGCGCGAAATGCCTTAAAAATGGCTTTAAAATGGATTTGGTGCATGGAGACGATTATCTCGGGATTGCAAGATAACCAAACAAAACTTTTAGTGGATTTCTACTTATTTTATTAAATATCATCTCCACCAAACAGGACAAGCTTGCATCTGTTATAGTTTTGGAGAAAAATGTGTTCATTTCATGTATGCGCGAAATGCCTTAAAAATGGCTTTAAAATGGATTTGGAGCATGGAGACGATTATCTCGGGATTGCAATATAACCAAACAAAACTTTTAGTGGATTTCTACTTATTTTATTAAATATCATCTCCACCAAACAGGACAAGCTTGCATCTGTTATAGTTTTGGAGAAAAATGTGTTCATTTCATGTATGCGCGAAATGCCTTAAAAATGGCTTTAAAATGGATTTGGAGCATGGAGACGATTATCTCGGGATTGCAAGATAACCAAACAAAACTTTTAGTGGATTTCTACTTATTTTATTAAATATCATCTCCACCAAACAGGACAAGCTTGCATGTGTTATAGTTTTGGAGAAAAATGTGTTCATTTCATGTATGCGCGAAATGCCTTAAAAATGGCTTTAAAATGGATTTGGAGCATGGAGACGATTATCTCAGGATGGCAATATAAACAAACGAAACTTTTAGTAGATTTCTACTTATTTTATTAAATATTATCTCCACCAAACAGGACAAGCTTGCATCTGTTATAGTTTTGGAGAAAAATGTGTTCATTTCATGTATGCGCGAAATGCCTTAAAAATGGCTTTAAAATGGATTTGGAGCATGGAGACGATTATCTCGGGATTGCAAGATAACCAAACAAAACTTTTAGTGGATTTCTACTTATTTTATTAAATATCATCTCCACCAAACAGGACAAGCTTGCATCTGTTATAGTTTTGGAGAAAAATGTGTTCATTTCATGTATGCGCGAAATGCCTTAAAAATGGCTTTAAAATGGATTTGGAGCATGGAGACGATTATCTCGGGATTGCAAGATAACCAAACAAAACTTTTAGTGGATTTCTACTTATTTTATTAAATATCATCTCCACCAAACAGGACAAGCTTGCATCTGTTATAGTTTTGGAGAAAAATGTGTTCATTTCATGTATGCGCGAAATGCCTTAAAAATGGCTTTAAAATGGATTTGGAGCATGGAGACGATTATCTCGGGATTGCAAGATAACCAAACAAAACTTTTAGTGTATGTCTACTTATTTTATTAAATATCATCTCCACCAAACAGGACAAGCTTGCATCTGTTATAGTTTTGGAGAAAAATGTGTTCATTTCATGTATGCGCGAAATGCCTTAAAAATGGCTTTAAAATGGATTTGGAGCATGGAGACGATTATCTCGGGATTGCAATATAACCAAACAAAACATTTAGTGGATTTCTACTTATTTTATTAAATATCATCTCCACCAAACAGGACAAGCTTGCATCTGTTATAGTTTTGGAGAAAAATGTGTTCATTTCATGTATGCGCGAAATGCCTTAAAAATGGCTTTAAAATGGATTTGGAGCATGGAGACGATTATCTCGGGATTGCAAGATAACCAAACAAAACTTTTAGTGGATTTCTACTTATTTTATTAAATATCATCTCCACCAAACAGGACAAGCTTGCATCTGTTATAGTTTTGGAGAAAAATGTGTTCATTTCATGTATGCGCGAAATGCCTTAAAAATGGCTTTAAAATGGATTTGGAGCATGGAGACGATTATCTCGGGATTGCAAGATAACCAAACAAAACTTTTAGTGGATTTCTACTTATTTTATTAAATATCATCTCCACCAAACAGGACAAGCTTGCATCTGTTATAGTTTTGGAGAAAAATGTGTTCATTTCATGTATGCGCGAAATGCCTTAAAAACGGCTTTAAAATGGATTTGGAGCATGGAGACGATTATCTCGGGATTGCAAGATAACCAAACAAAACTTTTAGTGGATTTCTACTTATTTTATTAAATATCATCTCCACCAAACAGGACAAGCTTGCATCTGTTATAGTTTTGGAGAAAAATGTGTTCATTTCATGTATGCGCGAAATGCCTTAAAAATGGCTTTAAAATGGATTTGGAGCATGGAGACGATTATCTCGGGATTGCAAGATAACCAAACAAAACTTTTAGTGGATTTCTACTTATTTTATTAAATATCATCTCCACCAAACAGGACAAGCTTGCATCTGTTATAGTTTTGGAGAAAAATGTGTTCATTTCATGTATGCGCGAAATGCCTTAAAAATGGCTTTAAAATGGATTTGGAGCATGGAGACGATTATCTCGGGATTGCAAGATAACCAAACAAAACTTTTAGTGGATTTCTACTTATTTTATTAAATATCATCTCCACCAAACAGGACAAGCTTGCATCTGTTATAGTTTTGGAGAAAAATGTGTTCATTTCATGTATGCGCGAAATGCCTTAAAAATGGCTTTAAAATGGATTTGGAGCATGGAGACGATTATCTCGGGATAGCAATATAACCAAACAAAACTTTTAGTGGATTTCTACTTATTTTATTAAATATCATCTCCACCAAACAGGACAAGCTTGCATCTGTTAAAGTTTTGGAGAAAAATGTGTTCATTTCATGTATGCGCGAAATGCCTTAAAAATGGCTTTAAAATGGATTTGGAGCATGGAGACGATTATCTCGGGATTGCAAGATAACCAAACAAAACTTTTAGTGGATTTCTACTTATTTTATTAAATATCATCTCCACCAAACAGGACAAGCTTGCATCTGTTATAGTTTTGGAGAAAAATGTGTTCATTTCATGTGTGCGCGAAATGCCTTAAAAATGGCTTTAAAATGGATTTGGAGCATGGAGACGATTATCTCGGGATTGCAAGATAACCAAACAAAACTTTTAGTGGATTTCTACTTATTTTATTAAATATCATCTCCACCAAACAGGACAAGCTTGCATGTGTTATAGTTTTGGAGAAAAATGTGTTCATTTCATGTATGCGCAAAATGCCTTTGAAATGGCTTTAAAATGGATTTGGAGCATGGAGACGATTATCTCAGGATGGCAATATAAACAAACGAAACTTTTAGTAGATTTCTACTTATTTTATTAAATATTATCTCCACCAAACAGGACAAGCTTGCATCTGTTATAGTTTTGGAGAAAAATGTGTTCATTTCATGTATGCGCGAAATGCCTTAAAAATGGCTTTAAAATGGATTTGGAGCATGGAGACGATTATCTCGGGATTGCAAGATAACCAAACAAAACTTTTAGTGGATTTCTACTTATTTTATTAAATATCATCTCCACCAAACAGGACAAGCTTGCATCTGTTATAGTTTTGGAGAAAAATGTGTTCATTTCATGTATGCGCGAAATGCCTTAAAAATGGCTTTAAAATGGATTTGGAGCATGGAGACGATTATCTCGGGATTGCAAGATAACCAAACAAAACTTTTAGTGGATTTCTACTTATTTTATTAAATATCATCTCCACCAAACAGGACAAGCTTGCATCTGTTATAGTTTTGGAGAAAAATGTGTCCATTTCATGTATGCGCGAAATGCCTTAAAAATGGCTTTAAAATGGATTTGGAGCATGGAGACGATTATCTCGGGATTGCAAGATAACCAAACAAAACTTTTAGTGGATTTCTACTTATTTTATTAAATATCATCTCCACCAAACAGGACAAGCTTGCATCTGTTATAGTTTTGGAGAAAAATGTGTTCATTTCATGTATGCGCGAAATGCCTTAAAAATGGCTTTAAAATGGATTTGGAGCATGGAGACGATTATCTCGGGATTGCAAGATAACCAAACAAAACTTTTAGTGGATTTCTACTTATTTTATTAAATATCATCTCCACCAAACAGGACAAGCTTGCATCTGTTATAGTTTTGGAGAAAAATGTGTTCATTTCATGTATGCGCGAAATGCCTTAAAAATGGCTTTAAAATGGATTTGGAGCATGGAGACGATTATCTCGGGATTGCAATATAACCAAACAAAACTTTTAGTGGATTTCTACTTATTTTATTAAATATCATCTCCACCAAACAAAACAAGCTTGCATCTGTTATAGTTTTGGAGAAAAATGTGTTCATTTCATGTATGCGCGAAATGCCTTAAAAATGGCTTTAAAATGGATTTGGAGCATGGAGACGATTATCTCGGGATTGCAAGATAACCAAACAAAACGTTTAGTGGATTTCTACTTATTTTATTAAATATCATCTCCACCAAACAGGACAAGCTTGCATCTGTTATAGTTTTGGAGAAAAATGTGTTCATTTCATGTATGCGCGAAATGCCTTAAAAATGGCTTTAAAATGGATTTGGAGCATGGAGACGATTATCTCGGGATTGCAAGATAACCAAACAAAACTTTTAGTGGATTTCTACTTATTTTATTAAATATCATCTCCACCAAACAGGACAAGCTTGCATCTGTTATAGTTTTGGAGAAAAATGTGTTCATTTCATGTATGCGCGAAATGCCTTAAAAATGGCTTTAAAATGGATTTGGAGCATGGAGACGATTATCTCGGGATTGCAAGATAACCAAACAAAACTTTTAGTGGATTTCTACTTATTTTATTAAATATCATCTCCACCAAACAGGACAAGCTTGCATGTGTTATAGTTTTGGAGAAAAATGTGTTCATTTCATATATGCGCAAAATGCCTTTGAAATGGCTTTAAAATGGATTTGGAGCATGGAGACGATTATCTCGGGATTGCAAGATAACCAAACAAAACTTTTAGTGGATTTCTACTTATTTTATTAAATATCATCTCCACCAAACAGGACAAGCTTGCATCTGTTATAGTTTTGGAGAAAAATGTGTTCATTTCATGTATGCGCGAAATGCCTTAAAAATGGCTTTAAAATGGATTTGGAGCATGGAGACGATTATCTCGGGATTGCAAGATAACCAAACAAAACTTTTAGTGGATTTCTACTTATTTTATTAAATATCATCTCCTCCAAACAGGACAAGCTTGCATCTGTTATAGTTTTGGAGAAAAATGTGTTCATTTCATGTATGCGCGAAATGCCTTAAAAATGGCTTTAAAATGGATTTGGAGCATGGAGACGATTATCTCGGGATTGCAAGATAACCAAACAAAACTTTTAGTGGATTTCTACTTATTTTATTAAATATCATCTCCACCAAACAGGACAAGCTTTGCATCTGTTATAGTTTTGGAGAAAAATGTGTTCATTTCATGTATGCGCGAAATGCCTTAAAAATGGCTTTAAAATGGATTTGGAGCATGGAGACGATTATCTCGGGATTGCAAGATAACCAAACAAAACTTTTAGTGGATTTCTACTTATTTTATTAAATATCATCTCCACCAAACAGGACAAGCTTGCATGTGTTATAGTTTTGGAGAAAAATGTGTTCATTTCATGTATGCGCAAAATGCCTTTGAAATGGCTTTAAAATGGATTTGGAGCATGGAGACGATTATCTCAGGATGGCAATATAAACAAACGAAACTTTTAGTAGATTTCTACTTATTTTATTAAATATTATCTCCACCAAACAGGACAAGCTTGCATCTGTTATAGTTTTGGAGAAAAATGTGTTCATTTCATGTATGCGCGAAATGCCTTAAAAATGGCTTTAAAATGGATTTGGAGCATGGAGACGATTATCTCGGGATTGCAAGATAACCAAACAAAACTTTTAGTGGATTTCTACTTATTTTATTAAATATCATCTCCACCAAACAGGACAAGCTTGTATCTGTTATAGTTTTGGAGAAAAATGTGTTCATTTCATGTATGCGCGAAATGCCTTAAAAATGGCTTTAAAATGGATTTGGAGCATGGAGACGATTATCTCGGGATTGCAATATAACCAAACAAAACTTTTAGTGGATTTCTACTTATTTTATTAAATATCATCTCCACCAAACAGGACAAGCTTGCATCTGTTATAGTTTTGGAGAAAAATGTGTTCATTTCATGTATGCGCGAAATGCCTTAAAAATGGCTTTAAAATGGATTTGGATCATGGAGACGATTATCTCGGGATTGCAAGATAACCAAACAAAACTTTTAGTGGATTTCTACTTATTTTATTAAATATCATCTCCACCAAACAGGAGAAGCTTGCATCTGTTATAGTTTTGGAGAAAAATGTGTTCATTTCATGTATGCGAGAAATGCCTTAAAAATGGCTTTAAAATGGATTTGGAGCATGGAGACGATTATCTCGGGATTGCAAGATAACCAAACAAAACTTTTAGTGGATTTCTACTTATTTTATTAAATATCATCTCCACCAAACAGGACAAGCTTGCATCTGTTATAGTTTTGGAGAAAAATGTGTTCATTTCATGTATGCGCGAAATGCCTTAAAAATGGCTTTAAAATGGATTTGGAGCATGGAGACGATTATCTCGGGATTGCAAGATAACCAAACAAAACTTTTAGTGGATTTCTACTTATTTTATTAAATATCATCTCCACCAAACAGGACAAGCTTGCATCTGTTATAGTTTTGGAGAAAAATGTGTTCATTTCATGTATGCGCGAAATGCCTTAAAATGGCTTTAAAATGGATTTGGAGCATGGAGACGATTATCTCGGGATTGCAAGATAACCAAACAAAACTTTTAGTGGATTTCTACTTATTTTATTAAATATCATGTCCACCAAACAGGACAAGCTTGCATCTGTTATAGTTTTGGAGAAAAATGTGTTCATTTCATGTATGCGCGAAATGCCTTAAAAATGGCTTTAAAATGGATTTGGAGCATGGAGACGATTATCTCGGGATTGCAAGATAACCAAACAAAACTTTTAGTGGATTTCTACTTATTTTATTAAATATCATCTCCACCAAACAGGACAAGCTTGCATGTGTTATAGTTTTGGAGAAAAATGTGTTCATTTCATGTATGCGCAAAATGCCTTTGAAATGGCTTTAAAATGGATTTGGAGCATGGAGACGATTATCTCAGGATGGCAATATAAACAAACGAAACTTTTAGTAGATTTCTACTTATTTTATTAAATATTATCTCCACCAAACAGGACAAGCTTGCATCTGTTATAGTTTTGGAGAAAAATGTGTTCATTTCATGTATGCGCGAAATGCCTTAAAAATGGCTTTAAAATGGATTTGGAGCATGGAGACGATTATCTCGGGATTGCAAGATAACCAAACAAAACTTTTAGTGGATTTCTACTTATTTTATTAAATATCATCTCCACCAAACAGGACAAGCTTGAATCTGTTATAGTTTTGGAGAAAAATGTGTTCATTTCATCTATGCGCGAAATGCCTTAAAAATGGCTTTAAAATGGATTTGGAGCATGGAGACGATTATCTCGGGATTGCAAGATAACCAAACAAAACTTTTAGTGGATTTCTACTTATTTTATTAAATATCATCTCCACCAAACAGGACAAGCTTGCATGTGTTATAGTTTTGGAGAAAAATGTGTTAATTTCATGTATGCGCAAAATGCCTTTGAAATGGCTTTAAAATGGATTTGGAGCATGGAGACGATTATCTCAGGATGGCAATATAAACAAACTTAACTTTTAGTAGATTTCTACTTATTTTATTAAATATTATCTCCACCAAACAGGACAAGCTTGCATCTGTTATAGTTTTGGAGAAAAATGTGTTCATTTCATGTATGCGCGAAATGCCTTAAAAATGGCTTTAAAATGGATTTGGAGCATGGAGACGATTATCTCGGGATTGCAAGATAACCAAACAAAACTTTTAGTGGATTTCTACTTATTTTATTAAATATCATGTCCACCAAACAGGACAAGCTTGCATCTGTTATAGTTTTGGAGAAAAATGTGTTCATTTCATGTATGCGAGAAATGCCTTAAAAATGGCTTTAAAATGGATTTGGAGCATGGAGACGATTATCTCGGGATTGCAAGATAACCAAACAAAACTTTTAGTGGATTTCTACTTATTTTATTAAATATCATCTCCACCAAACAGGACAAGCTTGCATGTGTTATAGTTTTGGAGAAAAATGTGTTCATTTCATGTATGCGCAAAATGCCTTTGAAATGGCTTTAAAATGGATTTGGAGCATGGAGACGATTATCTCAGGATGGCAATATAAACAAACGAAACTTTTAGTAGATTTCTACTTATTTTATTAAATATTATCTCCACCAAACAGGACAAGCTTGCATCTGTTATAGTTTTGGAGAAAAATGTGTTCATTTCATGTATGTGCGAAATGCCTTAAAAATGGCTTTAAAATGGATTTGGAGCATGGAGACGATTATCTCGGGATTGCAAGATAACCAAACAAAACTTTTAGTGGATTTCTACTTATTTTATTAAATATCATCTCCACCAAACAGGACAAGCTTGCATCTGTTATAGTTTTGGAGAAAAATGTGTTCATTTCATGTATGCGCGAAATGCCTTAAAAATGGCTTTAAAATGGATTTGGAGCATGGAGACGATTATCTCGGGATTGCAAGATAACCAAACAAAACTTTTAGTGGATTTCTACTTATTTTATTAAATATCATCTCCACCAAACAGGACAAGCTTGCATCTGTTATAGTTTTGGAGAAAAATGTGTTCATTTCATGTATGCGCGAAATGCCTTAAAAATGGCTTTAAAATGGATTTGGAGCATGGAGACGATTGTCTCGGGATTGCAATATAACCAAACAAAACTTTTAGTGGATTTCTACTTATTTTATTAAATATCATCTCCACCAAACAGGACAAGCTTGCATCTGTTATAGTTTTGGAGAAAAATGTGTTCATTTCATGTATGCGCGAAATGCCTTAAAAATGGCTTTAAAATGGATTTGGAGCATGGAGACGATTATCTCGGGATTGCAAGATAACCAAACAAAACTTTTAGTGGATTTCTACTTATTTTATTAAATATCATCTCCACCAAACAGGACAAGCTTGCATCTGTTATAGTTTTGGAGAAAAATGTGTTCATTTCATGTATGCGCGAAATGCCTTAAAAATGGCTTTAAAATGGATTTGGAGCATGGAGACGATTATCTCGGGATTGCAAGATAACCAAACAAAACTTTTAGTGGATTTCTACTTATTTTATTAAATATCATCTCCACCAAACAGGACAAGCTTGCATCTGTTATAGTTTTGGAGAAAAATGTGTTCATTTCATGTATGCGCGAAATGCCTTAAAAATGGCTTTAAAATGGATTTGGAGCATGGAGACGATTATCTCGGGATTGCAAGATAGCCAAACAAAACTTTTAGTGGATTTCTACTTATTTTTATTAAATATCATCTCCACCAAACAGGACAAGCTTGCATCTGTTATAGTTTTGGAGAAAAATGTGTTCATTTCATGTATGCGCGAAATGCCTTAAAAATGGCTTTAAAATGGATTTGGAGCATGGAGACGATTATCTCGGGATTGCAAGATAACCAAACAAAACTTTTAGTGGATTTCTACTTATTTTATTAAATATCATCTCCACCAAACAGGACAAGCTTGCATCTGTTATAGTTTTGGAGAAAAATGTGTTCATTTCATGTATGCGCGAAATGCCTTAAAAATGGCTTTAAAATGGATTTGGAGCATGGAGACGATTATCTCGGGATTGCAAGATAACCAAACAAAACTTTTAGTGGATTTCTACTTATTTTATTAAATATCATCTCCACCAAACAGGACAAGCTTGCATGTGTTATAGTTTTGGAGAAAAATGTGTTCATTTCATGTATGCGCAAAATGCCTTTGAAATGGCTTTAAAATGGATTTGGAGCATGGAGACGATTATCTCAGGATGGCAATATAAACAAACGAAACTTTTAGTAGATTTCTACTTATTTTATTAAATATTATCTCCATCAAACAGGACAAGCTTGCATCTGTTATAGTTTTGGAGAAAAATGTGTTCATTTCATGTATGCGCGAAATGCCTTAAAAATGGCTTTAAAATGGATTTGGAGCATGGAGACGATTATCTCGGGATTGCAAGATAACCAAACAAAACTTTTAGTGGATTTCTACTTATTTTATTAAATATCATCTCCACCAAACAGGACAAGCTTGCATCTCTTATAGTTTTGGAGAAAAATGTGTTCATTTCATGTATGCGCGAAATGCCTTAAAAATGGCTTTAAAATGGATTTGGAGCATGGAGACGATTATCTCGGGATTGCAAGATAACCAAACAAAACTTTTAGTGGATTTCTACTTATTTTAATTCCGCGACCTGATGGCGGCAGCTGTCCCACGTTACTCGGTCCCCAGCCGCCACTATTTCTCCCGGTGTGCCGTCCCCGCGTTGCATAACCACGTGTCACAAAACATCACACGTGCCCTGAACAACGCTGTTTCACCCAAAGTCCACCTAACCACAGACACGTGGACAAGTGCTTGTGGGCAAGGCCGCTACATCTCGTTGACGGCACACTGGGTTAATATTGTGGAAGCTGGGACCCAGTCTGAGCGAGGGACGGAACACGTCCTTCCCACACCAAGGTTTGCAGGCCCTACCTCAGTCAGTGTTTCACCCACACTCTACAGCTCCGGAATGTCATGCTCTTCAGCCTCCTCCTCCTCCTGCGCATCCTCATCCACTGTACCCTCCACACCAGTCCCAAGCTGGAAGCACTGCAGCACTGCCTCGGCGAAGCGGCAACAGGCTGTGCTGAAGCTAATCTGCATAGGTGACAAACCCCACAATGCAGAAGAGCTGTGGACAGCTCTGAAACAGCAGGCAGATCACTGGCTCACACCTCTGAACCTAAAGCCAGGAAAGGTCGTGTGTGACAATGGCCGGAACCTGGTGGCGGCTTTGAGGCGAGGCCAGCTGACACATGTTCCATGCGTGGCCCATGTGCTCAACCTCGTGGTTCAGCGGTTTCTAAAGTCATACCCAGAGCTGTCTGATCTGCTGGTAAAAGTTCGCCGCCTGTCTGCACATTTTCGAAAGTCACCTACTGCTTCAGCCGGCCTTGCCGGCTTTCAGCGCAGTTTGCATCTTCCGGCTCACAGACTGGTGTGTGATGTCCCCACGCGTTGGAATTCAACTCTGCACATGTTGGTCAGGATATGTGAGCAGAAGAGGGCAGTTGAGTACCTGCATCACCTAAGCCGTCGGGAAATGGGTCAAACTCCACACATAACACCTGAGGAGTGGAGATGGATGTCCGACCTATGTACCATCCTCCAAAACTTTGAGGACTCCACCAAGATGGTGAGTGGTGATGACGCCATTATTAGCGTCACCATACCGCTACTCTGCCTTCTAAAACGGTCTCTGCTCAAAACCAAACATGATGCATTGCAGGCGGAGCGCGATGAGTTGCAGCAAGAAACAGTAGTGGGTGTGGGTGATAACACACAGCCCAGCCTCGTCTCATCACAACGTGCAGTGGAGGACTATGACGAGGAGGAGGATGAAGACATGGAGCAAATCTCCGGCCAAATTGAGGATATGACATGCACACCAGTCATATCCTCGGTTCAGCGTGGCTGGCCAGAGGACAGGGTAGATGAGGAGGAGGAGGAGGAGGAGGAGGAGGACAGCATGTTCAGTCAACGTGTTGGTCAGGCTACTGAAGTCCTGGCTGTTAAGAGTCTGGCGCACATGGCTGACTTTATGGTAAGCTGCCTGTCTCGTGACCCTCGCGTTAAGAACATCTTGGCCGACAATCATTACTGGTTGGTAACACTGTTAGACCCACGCTACAAGGAGAACTTTATGTCTCTTATTCCCGAGGCGGAGAGGTCAACCAAAATGCAGCAGTTCCGGAAGGCCATAGTCACGGAAGTAGGCAAAGCATTCCCCTCACAAAACGCTAGCGGCATAGGTCAGGAATCAGTGGACAACCAAGGCGTACAGCCGAGAGAGGCACAAGTCCAATCCGCCAGAGGTAGGGGAACAGTCTTTAAGATGTGGGACAGTTTTCTCAGCCCCTCACGTACCACAGCCCCTGAGGTGCGGGCTAGTGCCACAAGAAATCCTAAGTTTGCCCAGATGCTCAAGGAGTACCTTGCAGATCGAACAACTGTACTCCGACATTCCTCTGTGCCTTACAATTATTGGGTATCCAAGGTGGACACGTGGCATAAATTGGCTCTCTACGCCTTGGAAGTCCTGGCCTGCCCTGCCGCTAGCGTTTTGTCAGAGCGTGTTTTTAGTGCCGCAGGTGGAATCATTACAGATAAACGCACCCGCCTGTCAACTGAAAATGCTGACAGGCTGACTCTGATCAAGATGAACAAGGGTTGGATTGGGCCAGACTTCACCACACCACCAGCAAATGAGAGCGGAATTTAAAGTTTGTAACGGGAATTTGCCATGTACCTCCAGTCACCCATGGGTACACACTTCTGGACTTTGGATAATCGCTGGACTGCTCCTCCTTCTCCTCATGCGCCACCATGATGACCGTTACAAGAGTTAGGCCTTTGTTTCAGGTATACCCCCAGTGGTAAATTTTTTCGCCCATTCTTTGCAGAATGGACATTACAACGACAGGAGACCCGCTCCTTTGCAATGGGAACAATGTTTTGAGGCCCTCATGCACGTCTCTATGCAGGGACAACGTGGAGCCTCCCAATTTTTGGCTGCCCTGCCAAAGGGCTATACTATAATACACCCACTTCCTGACAATGGACACTTAATGTTTTGAGGCCCTCATGCACGTCTCTATCCAGGGACAACGTGGAGCCTCCCAATTTTTGGCTGCCCTGCCAAAGGGCTATACTACAAAAGACCCACTTCCTGACAATGGACACTTAATGTTTTGAGGCCCTCATGCACGTCTCTATCCAGGGACAACGTGGAGCCTCCCAATTTTTGGCTGCCCTGCCTAAGGGCTATACTATAATACACCCACTTCCTGACAATGGACACTTAATGTTTTGAGGCCCTCATGCACGTCTCTATCCAGGGACAACGTGGAGCCTCCCAATTTTTGGCTGCCCTGCCAAAGGGCTATACTACAAAAGACCCACTTCCTGACAATGGACACTTAATGTTTTGAGGCCCTCATGCACGTCTCTATCCAGGGACAACGTGGAGCCTCCCAATTTTTGGCTGCCCTGCCAAAGGGCTATACTACAAAAGACCCACTTCCTGACAATGGACACTTAATGTTTTGAGGCCCTCATGCACGTCTCTATCCAGGGACAACGTGGAGCCTCCCAATTTTTGGCTGCCCTGCCTAAGGGCTATACTATAATACACCCACTTCCTGACAATGGACACTTAATGTTTTGAGGCCCTCATGCACGTCTCTATCTAGGGACAACGTGGAGCCTCCCAATTTTTGGCTGCCCTGCCAAAGGGCTATACTATAATACACCCACTTCCTGACAATGGACACTTAATGTTTTGAGGCCCTCATGCACGTCTCTATCCAGGGACAACGTGGAGCCTCCCAATTTTTGGCTGCCCTGCCAAAGGGCTATACTACAAAAGACCCACTTCCTTCCAATGGGCACTTCAGGTTTACAGGCCCTCATGCACGTCTCTATCCAGGGACAACGTGGAGCCTCCCAATTTTTGGCTGCCCTGCCTAAGGGCTATACTATAATACACCCACTTCCTGACAATGGACACTTAATGTTTTGAGGCCCTCATGCATGTCTCTATCCAGGGACAACGTGGAGCCTCCCAATTTTTGGCTGCCCTGCCAAAGGGCTATACTACAAAAGACCCACTTCCTTCCAATGGGCACTTCAGGTTTACAAGCCCTCATGCACGTCTCTATCCAGGGACAACGTGGAGCCTCCCAATTTTTGGCTGCCAATGCCAAAGGGCTATACTACAAAAGACCCACTTCCTTCCAATGGGCACTTCAGGTTTACAGGCCCTCATGCACGTCTCTATCCAGGGACAACGTGGAGCCTCCCAATTTTTGGCTGCCCTGCCTAAGGGCTATACTATAATACACCCACTTCCTGACACTGGACACTTAATGTTTTGAGGCCCTCATGCACGTCTCTATCCAGGGACAACGTGGAGCCTCCCAATTTTTGGCTGCCCTGCCTAAGGGCTATACTACAATAGACCCACTTCCTTACAATGGGCACTTCAGGTTTACAGGCCATCATGCACGTCTGTATGCAGGGGCATTGGTGAACCTCACAATTTTGGACTGCCCTGGCAAAGGAAAATACTACAAAGACTCAGTTCCTCAAAATGGGCACATTAGACTCAGAGGCCTTTATGTACGTCTCTTCTCAGGGACATCGGAGTGCCACACAATGTTTTACGTAAAATCTTTCATGTATTGATCTAAAAAAGTAACATACATTAGCTCTATCTCACTATTGGGTATGTGCCCTTAACATTTCCGCTATGAAAAATCATTTTGGTGTCATTTTGGAAGGTTTTCTGGTGAGTCCGTAAAAATGGCGTAAAACGCAGACAAAATTATTCACAGCTGTGACTTTTGAGTGATAAATGCTTCAAGGGGTCTTCCCCATGCTGTTGCCATGTCATTTGAGCACTCTTCGGAGACTTTTGTGCCATTTTTAGGGTTTCTACATGCTGCCGGTGGTCATTTCACAAAAATACTCGGGTCTCCCATAGGATAACATTGGGCTCGGTGCTCGGGCCGAGTGAGTACACGAGTATCTTGGGAGGCTCGGCCCGAGCTTCGAGCACCCGAGCTTTTTAGTACTCGCTCATCACTACTAATAAACCTAAAAAATAAAAATAAATTGAATAAAAATCATGAATGTTGTGTTATAACAGGAAATTCGGTGTAAGAATGAATATCCGGGATGAGAGTTCAGCGAATGAGTTATAGAAATTGTTACAAAAAGGAGTGTGTACGGTTTATGCGTAAATTTTCAGAATGCGTACATGAAAATTATATGTATGTGAGAATGTCCCCCATGCTTTGTAAAAAGTTATTTATGAAAATGTAAATAAAATATATAAAAATGCCTAATTATTTATAATTTATGAGAAAGATATATATGTATGGAAGAATGTTATAAGGTGTCCAAGAACCATAAAGAAAAAGGGTGCATATATAATGTTAGAGGTCTAGAGTTCCACCAGGCTATATCACCCCTAAAGAAATAGAAAGAAGACCTTACTACCTGTGTACCCCAAAAAAAGCTATATTTCTTAGCCAGGATTATGGTGGAGATATGCACAAGTGAAATAAGAATATAAAGTAATACAATAAGATTATAAAACCAATATGTGTGCATTCATGCACCACCCGGTACGCTACCCTTGCCAAATTGCTCACTCTAGATCCCCACACGATCCATGAAGCCGTTCCCCCGGTCACACCGCCTGCTGCCGGTTCCCACTCATCCCTGGGGGAGTTAGGCGAGTGGTATCGAGAGCTACATGTCGGCACTGATGATACCCCCATACACCACAAGGAAGGGGTATACCGGGTGGTACAGGAGTATGAGCGGGTTTTTAGCAAGCACCCTCTAGATTTTGGGCAGATTAAAGGGGTTCAACACCACATCCCTACCGGTACACACTCCCCTATTAAAGAGAGATACAGGCCTATTCCCCCTGCGCACTACCAATGCGCCAAAGACATGTTGAGGAACATGAAGGAGGCAGGGGTTATTAGGGACAGCTGTAGTCCCTGGGCCGCTCCGTTGGTGCTGGTTAAAAAGAAGGATGGCACCATGCGGATGTGTGTGGATTACCGGAAGATTAACCAGATAATGCATAAGGATGCTTACCCTCTGCCCCACATCAAAGAGTCCCTGGCCTCGCTGAGAACCGCTAACTACTTCTCCACCCTTGACCTCACCAGCGGGTACTGGCAGGTGGCCGTGGCACCGGAAGACCGAGAGAAGACTGCCTATGGGACCGTTTTGCTGTACTTGGATGATGTGATTGTGTACTCACAGACGTATGAAGCCCACCTGGAGCACCTAGCCGAGGTGTTCGCGTCCCTTGCCAAGTATGGGATGAAGTTGAAGCCCTCAAAGTGTCATCTGCTGAAACCCAGAGTGCAGTACCTAGGACATGTGGTTGGTGCGGAAGGTGTCTCCCCCAACCCCGAGAAGATCACCGCCATCCAAGACTACATAAGGTACATAAAAGGTACATAAAATGAGAATAATGGGGATAGGGGAAAATATGTGTAACTGGGTTAAAAACTGGCTCAGTGATAGGAAACAAAGGGTGGTTATTAATGGTACGTATTCGGACTGGGTCTCAGTTCATTTACTACCACATTTTCAGTCCACAATCTTGTCGCAATCAACATGAGTGGCAAAATGACAGATGCTGGTGGAAAGGGGAAGAGGCGTGGTGGAAAAGGCAAAAAAGGTTTTGTCTGTGGGGAAAGTGGCAAAGCTCCATTATCATCTGCTGAAGATAGACCATCTACCAGCAAAAGTAAGATGTCTACTACTTACCGTGGACAATCCGATGTGCTCCCTTTTTTACGGACACGAACAACAGGAAGAAAGGTAGATGATGGGCAAAAAAGGAAAATGCTTGAATGGATCTCAAGTGGTCCAACAAGTGCCCTCTCAGCCACTTCAAGTACCGCATCCAAAAAACACCAGTCCTCTGAGTTGTCATCCCAATCACACTTGATTTCTCCCAGCTCTGAAGTCTCCATCAGCCCTGCACAGTATGGTGGAACTGAGATGGCTGAGTCTGCAGAGCTGTTCAGTCACACTATAGCCTGGGAATCAGAGGTCTGCTCCCAAGCTACAGTGAGTACAGAACAGGAAATGGTCTGCAGTGATGCCCAGAACCTTTGTGACTCTGATTCAGGCCATGAGGACCAAGTTTCTGAGCATAATGTTGACCCTTTGTCACAAACTGTAACACCTGTGGTTATAGACAATGAGGAACATACTGATAAAGATGAGACGCAGATACCCGATTGGGATGACAACTTAAATATTCGGTCAGGGCAAGAAGAGGCTCGGTCTGAGGGGGAGGGGAGTGCAAACACAACAATTGATGATGAAGTTCTAGATCCCACCTACTGTCAACCCCCAGTCAGGCACTCGAGGAGGTCAACAGAGGCGGTGGAGGAGGATGCAACCGACGACGAAGTTACCTTGCGCCTTCCTGGACAGAGTCGGAGCACTGGTAGCACGTCTACAACTGCATCCTCAGCCACCACTCTGCCTATGAGCATTATTCGGGGTGGATCAACAGGTCGCATGGCCTCTAAGCCTTGCCTAGCCTGGTCCTTTTTTGACATAGAAAAAGATCGCCCAAATCATGTGATATGTAAAATTTGTCATGATTCTCTTAGTAGAGGTCAAAACCTCAGCAGTTTGACAACTTCTTCCATGAATCGTCACATCAACAGTCCGGAACCGATGGAGCGAGAGGACGGGTCACCACAGGGATCAGAGATGGTACGGACTGACGGGATGGCAGATAGTCAGCGTTCGGGGTTCGGGAATCGGCAGGACCGGATGGCGAGGCAGGAGCGGCTCTAGAAGAGAGATAGGTAAGTATATCACAGAGACACAAGGAGACCTGACTCCTAGCTTAGGAAACACGAAGAACAGGCCCCGCCCACTTGTGCGTGATTCCTTCTGCGCAGTGAGAACGCTGGTGGCCTGACCAGGCAGGCTTGGGGCGGAGGTGGAGGACCCAGATGAGGTGGAGGATGCAGAAGCTGTGGCGGAACTTGGACAGACAGAGGATTGACACACAAGTCGTGGGGACGGCAAGACTTGTGCAGCAGACCCTTCACCATCTATCACCATAGTTACCCAGTGCCCAGTCAGCGACATGTAACGTCCCTGTCCATGCTTACTGGTCCAAGTATCGGTGGTGAAATGCACCCGTTAACACACAGAGTTTCTCAAGGAAGCGGTGATGTTGTGTGCGACATGCTGGTGTAGCGCGGGCACACCTTTCTTAGAGAAGTAGTGGCGACTAGGCATCTGGTACTGGGGCACAGCGACAGACATAAGGTCTCTAAAATCCTGTGTGGAAAGGCAGCATTTCGGTAGCCAACAGCTTACAGAGGGATAGAGTCAACCTCTTAGCTTTGTCATGGGTCGGAGGAAGTGGCCTTTTATTTGACCACATCTGAGGGACAGAGATCTGGCTGCTGTGTGTAGACGGTGTTGAGTAGGGTGTCCCTGGAAAAATGCAGGTTTGTGAGGAAAGTGAGGAAAGTGCAGGCGGAGACATGATGTTGCCTTCATCCAACGTTGGTGCTATCGATGTCTGAGAGAGCTGTACACACTCACTTGTTTCCCCTTCCAAACCAACTGACGACCTTACAAGCAAACTGCCTGTTGCGGTTACAGTGGTGGAAGTTTGGTGTGGAAAAACAGGTGTGACAGCTGTCCCCACAGTCCTAGAAGATGAAGAGCGCGCGGATGCACTGGAAGGGGCGGGCGGTGGATGGTTCGCTCTTGCAGCATTGCAGCACAGTGAGCTTCCCACCGGGACCTATGATATTTATTCATGTGACGATTCATGGAAGAAGTTGTCAAACTGCTGAGGTTTTGACCTCTACTAAGAGAATCATGACAAATTTTACATATCACATGATTTGGGCGATCTTTTTCTATGTCAAAAAAGGACCAGGCTAGGCAAGGCTTAGAGGCCATGCGACCTGTTGATCCACCCCGAATAATGCTCATAGGCAGAGTGGTGGCTGAGGATGCAGTTGTAGACGTGCTACCAGTGCTCCGACTCTGTCCAGGAAGGCGCAAGGTAACTTCGTCGTCGGTTGCATCCTCCTCCACCGCCTCTGTTGACCTCCTCGAGTGCCTGACTGGGGGTTGACAGTAGGTGGGATCTAGAACTTCATCATCAATTGTTGTGTTTGCACTCCCCTCCCCCTCAGACCGAGCCTCTTCTTGCCCTGACCGAATATTTAAGTTGTCATCCCAATCGGGTATCTGCGTCTCATCTTTATCAGTATGTTCCTCATTGTCTATAACCACAGGTGTTACAGTTTGTGACAAAGGGTCAACATTATGCTCAGAAACTTGGTCCTCATGGCCTGAATCAGAGTCACAAAGGTTCTGGGCATCACTGCAGACCATTTCCTGTTCTGTACTCACTGTAGCTTGGGAGCAGACCTCTGATTCCCAGGCTATAGTGTGACTGAACAGCTCTGCAGACTCAGCCATCTCAGTTCCACCATACTGTGCAGGGCTGATGGAGACTTCAGAGCTGGGAGAAATCAAGTGTGATTGGGATGACAACTCAGAGGACTGGTGTTTTTTGGATGCGGTACTTGAAGTGGCTGAGAGGGCACTTGTTGGACCACTTGAGATCCATTCAAGCATTTTCCTTTTTTGCCCATCATCTACCTTTCTTCCTGTTGTTCGTGTCCGTAAAAAAGGGAGCACATCGGATTGTCCACGGTAAGTAGTAGACATCTTACTTTTGCTGGTAGATGGTCTATCTTCAGCAGATGATAATGGAGCTTTGCCACTTTCCCCACAGACAAAACCTTTTTTGCCTTTTCCACCACGCCTCTTCCCCTTTCCACCAGCATCTGTCATTTTGCCACTCATGTTGATTGCGACAAGATTGTGGACTGAAAATGTGGTAGTAAATGAACTGAGACCCAGTCCGAATACGTACCATTAATAACCACCCTTTGTTTCCTATCACTGAGCCAGTTTTTAACCCAGTTACACATATTTTCCCCTATCCCCATTATTCTCATTTTATGTACCTTTTATGTACCTTATGTAGTCTTGGATGGCGGTGATCTTCTCGGGGTTGGGGGAGACACCTTCCGCACCAACCACATGTCCTAGGTACTGCACTCTGGGTTTCAGCAGATGACACTTTGAGGGCTTCAACTTCATCCCATACTTGGCAAGGGACGCGAACACCTCGGCTAGGTGCTCCAGGTGGGCTTCATACGTCTGTGAGTACACAATCACATCATCCAAGTACAGCAAAACGGTCCCATAGGCAGTCTTCTCTCGGTCTTCCGGTGCCACGGCCACCTGCCAGTACCCGCTGGTGAGGTCAAGGGTGGAGAAGTAGTTAGCGGTTCTCAGCGAGGCCAGGGACTCTTTGATGTGGGGCAGAGGGTAAGCATCCTTATGCGTTATCTGGTTAATCTTCCGGTAATCCACACACATCCGCATGGTGCCATCCTTCTTCTTAACCAGCACCAACGGAGCGGCCCAGGGACTACAGCTGTCCCTAATAACCCCTGCCTCCTTCATGTTCCTCAACATGTCTTTGGCGCATTGGTAGTGCGCAGGGGGAATAGGCCTGTATCTCTCTTTAATAGGGGAGTGTGTACCGGTAGGGATGTGGTGTTGAACCCCTTTAATCTGCCCAAAATCTAGAGGGTGCTTGCTAAAAACCCGCTCATACTCCTGTACCACCCGGTATACCCCTTCCTTGTGGTGTATGGGGGTATCATCAGTGCCGACATGTAGCTCTCGATACCACTCGCCTAACTCCCCCAGGGATGAGTGGGAACCGGCAGCAGGCGGTGTGACCGGGGGAACGGCTTCATGGATTGTGTGGGGATCTAGAGTGAGCAATTTGGCAAGGGTAGCGTACCGGGTGGTGCATGAATGCACACATATTGGTTTTATAATCTTATTGTATTACTTTATATTCTTATTTCACTTGTGCATATCTCCACCATAATCCTGGCTAAGAAATATAGCTTTTTTTGGGGTACACAGGTAGTAAGGTCTTCTTTCTATTTCTTTAGGGGTGATATAGCCTGGTGGAACTCTAGACCTCTAACATTATATATGCACCCTTTTTCTTTATGGTTCTTGGACACCTTATAACATTCTTCCATACATATATATCTTTCTCATAAATTATAAATAATTAGGCATTTTTATATATTTTATTTACATTTTCATAAATAACTTTTTACAAAGCATGGGGGACATTCTCACATACATATAATTTTCATGTACGCATTCTGAAAATTTACGCATAAACCGTACACACTCCTTTTTGTAACAATTTCTATAACTCATTCGCTGAACTCTCATCCCGGATATTCATTCTTACACCGAATTTCCTGTTATAACACAACATTCATGATTTTTATTCAATTTATTTTTATTTTTTAGGTTTATTAGTAGTGATGAGCGAGTACTAAAAAGCTCGGGTGCTCGAAGCTCGGGCCGAGCCTCCCAAGATACTCGTGTACTCGGCCCGAGCACCGAGCCCAATGTTATCCTATGGGAGACCCGAGTATTTTTGTGAAATGACCACCGGCAGCATGTAGAAACCCTAAAAATGGCACAAAAGTCTCCGAAGAGTGCTCAAATGACATGGCAACAGCATGGGGAAGACCCCTTGAAGCATTTATCACTCAAAAGTCACAGCTGTGAATAATTTTGTCCGCGTTTTACGCCATTTTTACGGACTCACCAGAAAACCTTCCAAAATGACACCAAAATGATTTTTCATAGCGGAAATGTTAAGGGCACATACCCAATAGTGAGATAGAGCTAATGTATGTTACTTTTTGAGATCAATACATGAAAGATTTTACGTAAAACATTGTGTGGCACTCCGATGTCCCTGAGAAGAGACGTACATAAAGGCCTCTGAGTCTAATGTGCCCATTTTGAGGAACTGAGTCTTTGTAGTATTTTCCTTTGCCAGGGCAGTCCAAAATTGTGAGGTTCACCAATGCCCCTGCATACAGACGTGCATGATGGCCTGTAAACCTGAAGTGCCCATTGTAAGGAAGTGGGTCTATTGTAGTATAGCCCTTAGGCAGGGCAGACAAAAATTGGGAGGCTCCACGTTGTCCCTGGATAGAGACGTGCATGAGGGCCTCAAAACATTAAGTGTCCAGTGTCAGGAAGTGGGTGTATTATAGTATAGCCCTTAGGCAGGGCAGCCAAAAATTGGGAGGCTCCACGTTGTCCCTGGATAGAGACGTGCATGAGGGCCTGTAAACCTGAAGTGCCCATTGGAAGGAAGTGGGTCTTTTGTAGTATAGCCCTTTGGCAGGGCAGCCAAAAATTGGGAGGCTCCACGTTGTCCCTGGATAGAGACGTGCATGAGGGCTTGTAAACCTGAAGTGCCCATTGGAAGGAAGTGGGTCTTTTGTAGTATAGCCCTTTGGCAGGGCAGCCAAAAATTGGGAGGCTCCACGTTGTCCCTGGATAGAGACATGCATGAGGGCCTCAAAACATTAAGTGTCCATTGTCAGGAAGTGGGTGTATTATAGTATAGCCCTTAGGCAGGGCAGCCAAAAATTGGGAGGCTCCACATTGTCCCTGGATAGAGACGTGCATGAGGGCCTGTAAACCTGAAGTGCCCATTGGAAGGAAGTGGGTCTTTTGTAGTATAGCCCTTTGGCAGGGCAGCCAAAAATTGGGAGGCTCCACGTTGTCCCTGGATAGAGACGTGCATGAGGGCCTCAAAACATTAAGTGTCCATTGTCAGGAAGTGGGTGTATTATAGTATAGCCCTTTGGCAGGGCAGCCAAAAATTGGGAGGCTCCACGTTGTCCCTAGATAGAGACGTGCATGAGGGCCTCAAAACATTAAGTGTCCATTGTCAGGAAGTGGGTGTATTATAGTATAGCCCTTAGGCAGGGCAGCCAAAAATTGGGAGGCTCCACGTTGTCCCTGGATAGAGACGTGCATGAGGGCCTCAAAACATTAAGTGTCCATTGTCAGGAAGTGGGTCTTTTGTAGTATAGCCCTTTGGCAGGGCAGCCAAAAATTGGGAGGCTCCACGTTGTCCCTGGATAGAGACGTGCATGAGGGCCTCAAAACATTAAGTGTCCATTGTCAGGAAGTGGGTCTTTTGTAGTATAGCCCTTTGGCAGGGCAGCCAAAAATTGGGAGGCTCCACGTTGTCCCTGGATAGAGACGTGCATGAGGGCCTCAAAACATTAAGTGTCCATTGTCAGGAAGTGGGTGTATTATAGTATAGCCCTTTGGCAGGGCAGCCAAAAATTGGGAGGCTCCACGTTGTCCCTGCATAGAGACGTGCATGAGGGCCTCAAAACATTGTTCCCATTGCAAAGGAGCGGGTCTCCTGTCGTTGTAATGTCCATTCTGCAAAGAATGGGCGAAAAAATTTACCACTGGGGGTATACCTGAAACAAAGGCCTAACTCTTGTAACGGTCATCATGGTGGCGCATGAGGAGAAGGAGGAGCAGTCCAGCGATTATCCAAAGTCCAGAAGTGTGTACCCATGGGTGACTGGAGGTACATGGCAAATTCCCGTTACAAACTTTAAATTCCGCTCTCATTTGCTGGTGGTGTGGTGAAGTCTGGCCCAATCCAACCCTTGTTCATCTTGATCAGAGTCAGCCTGTCAGCATTTTCAGTTGACAGGCGGGTGCGTTTATCTGTAATGATTCCACCTGCGGCACTAAAAACACGCTCTGACAAAACGCTAGCGGCAGGGCAGGCCAGGACTTCCAAGGCGTAGAGAGCCAATTTATGCCACGTGTCCACCTTGGATACCCAATAATTGTAAGGCACAGAGGAATGTCGGAGTACAGTTGTTCGATCTGCAAGGTACTCCTTGAGCATCTGGGCAAACTTAGGATTTCTTGTGGCACTACCCCGCACCTCAGGGGCTGTGGTACGTGAGGGGCTGAGAAAACTGTCCCACATCTTAAAGACTGTTCCCCTACCTCTGGCGGATTGGACTTGTGCCTCTCTCGGCTGTACGCCTTGGTTGTCCACTGATTCCTGACCTATGCCGCTAGCGTTTTGTGAGGGGAATGCTTTGCCTACTTCCGTGACTATGGCCTTCCGGAACTGCTGCATTTTGGTTGACCTCTCCGCCTCGGGAATAAGAGACATAAAGTTCTCCTTGTAGCGTGGGACTAACAGTGTTACCAACCAGTAATGATTGTCGGCCAAGATGTTCTTAACGCGAGGGTCACGAGACAGGCAGCTTACCATAAAGTCAGCCATGTGCGCCAGACTCTTAACAGCCAGGACTTCAGTAGCCTGACCAACACGTTGACTGAACATGCTGTCCTCCTCCTCCTCCTCCTCCTCCTCATCTACCCTGTCCTCTGGCCAGCCACGCTGAACCGAGGATATGACTGGTGTGCATGTCATATCCTCAATTTGGCCGGAGATTTGCTCCATGTCTTCATCCTCCTCCTCGTCATAGTCCTCCACTGCACGTTGTGATGAGACGAGGCTGGGCTGTGTGTTATCACCCACACCCACTACTGTTTCTTGCTGCAACTCATCGCGCTCCGCCTGCAATGCATCATGTTTGGTTTTGAGCAGAGACCGTTTTAGAAGGCAGAGTAGCGGTATGGTGACGCTAATAATGGCGTCATCACCACTCACCATCTTGGTGGAGTCCTCAAAGTTTTGGAGGATGGTACATAGGTCGGACATCCATCTCCACTCCTCAGGTGTTATGTGTGGAGTTTGACCCATTTCCCGACGGCTTAGGTGATGCAGGTACTCAACAACTGCCCTCTTCTGCTCACATATCCTGACCAACATGTGCAGAGTTGAATTCCAACGCGTGGGGACATCACACACCAGTCTGTGAGCCGGAAGATGCAAACTGCGCTGAAAGCCGGCAAGGCCGGCTGAAGCAGTAGGTGACTTTCGAAAATGTGCAGACAGGCGGCGAACTTTTACCAGCAGATCAGACAGCTCTGGGTATGACTTTAGAAACCGCTGAACCACGAGGTTGAGCACATGGGCCACGCATGGAACATGTGTCAGCTGGCCTCGCCTCAAAGCCGCCACCAGGTTCCGGCCATTGTCACACACGACCTTTCCTGGCTTTAGGTTCAGAGGTGTGAGCCAGTGATCTGCCTGCTGTTTCAGAGCTGTCCACAGCTCTTCTGCATTGTGGGGTTTGTCACCTATGCAGATTAGCTTCAGCACAGCCTGTTGCCGCTTCGCCGAGGCAGTGCTGCAGTGCTTCCAGCTTGGGACTGGTGTGGAGGGTACAGTGGATGAGGATGCGCAGGAGGAGGAGGAGGCTGAAGAGCATGACATTCCGGAGCTGTAGAGTGTGGGTGAAACACTGACTGAGGTAGGGCCTGCAAACCTTGGTGTGGGAAGGACGTGTTCCGTCCCTCGCTCAGACTGGGTCCCAGCTTCCACAATATTAACCCAGTGTGCCGTCAACGAGATGTAGCGGCCTTGCCCACAAGCACTTGTCCACGTGTCTGTGGTTAGGTGGACTTTGGGTGAAACAGCGTTGTTCAGGGCACGTGTGATGTTTTGTGACACGTGGTTATGCAACGCGGGGACGGCACACCGGGAGAAATAGTGGCGGCTGGGGACCGAGTAACGTGGGACAGCTGCCGCCATCAGGTCGCGGAATTAAAATAAGTAGAAATCCACTAAAAGTTTTGTTTGGTTATCTTGCAATCCCGAGATAATCGTCTCCATGCTCCAAATCCATTTTAAAGCCATTTTTAAGGCATTTCGCGCATACATGAAATGAACACATTTTTCTCCAAAACTATAACAGATGCAAGCTTGTCCTGTTTGGTGGAGATGATATTTAATAAAATAAGTAGAAATCCACTAAAAGTTTTGTTTGGTTATCTTGCAATCCCGAGATAATCGTCTCCATGCTCCAAATCCATTTTAAAGCCATTTTTAAGGCATTTCGCGCATACATGAAATGAACACATTTTTCTCCAAAACTATAACAGATGCAAGCTTGTCCTGTTTGGTGGAGATAATATTTAATAAAATAAGTAGAAATCTACTAAAAGTTTCGTTTGTTTATATTGCCATCCTGAGATAATCGTCTCCATGCTCCAAATCCATTTTAAAGCCATTTCAAAGGCATTTTGCGCATACATGAAATGAACACATTTTTCTCCAAAACTATAACACATGCAAGCTTGTCCTGTTTGGTGGAGATGATATTTAATAAAATAAGTAGAAATCCACTAAAAGTTTTGTTTGGTTATCTTGCAATCCCGAGATAATCGTCTCCATGCTCCAAATCCATTTTAAAGCCATTTTTAAGGCATTTCGCGCATACATGAAATGAACACATTTTTCTCCAAAACTATAACAGATGCAAGCTTGTCCTGTTTGGTGGAGATGATATTTAATAAAATAAGTAGAAATCCACTAAAAGTTTTGTTTGGTTATCTTGCAATCCCGAGATAATCGTCTCCATGCTCCAAATCCATTTTAAAGCCATTTTTAAGGCATTTCGCGCATACATGAAATGAACACATTTTTCTCAAAAACTATAACAGATGCAAGCTTGTCCTGTTTGGTGGAGATGATATTTAATAAAATAAGTAGAAATCCACTAAAAGTTTTGTTTGGTTATCTTGCAATCCCGAGATAATCGTCTCCATGCTCCAAATCCATTTTAAAGCCATTTTTAAGGCATTTCGCGCATACATGAAATGAACACATTTTTCTCCAAAACTATAACAGATGCAAGCTTGTCCTGTTTGGTGGAGATAATATTTAATAAAATAAGTAGAAATCTACTAAAAGTTGCGTTTGTTTATATTGCCATCCTGAGATAATCGTCTCCATGCTCCAAATCCATTTTAAAGCCATTTCAAAGGCATTTTGCGCATACATGAAATGAACACATTTTTCTCCAAAACTATAACACATGCAAGCTTGTCCTGTTTGGTGGAGATGATATTTAATAAAATAAGTAGAAATCCACTAAAAGTTTTGTTTGGTTATCTTGCAATCCCGAGATAATCGTCTCCATGCTCCAAATCCATTTTAAACCCATTTTTAAGGCATTTCGCGCATACATGAAATGAACACATTTTTCTCCAAAACTATAACAGATGCAAGCTTGTCCTGTTTGGTGGAGATGATATTTAATAAAATAAGTAGAAATCCACTAAAAGTTTTGTTTGGTTATCTTGCAATCCCGAGATAATCGTCTCCATGCTCCAAATCCATTTTAAAGTCATTTTTAAGGCATTTCGCGCATACATGAAATGAACACATTTTTCTCCAAAACTATAACAGATGCAAGCTTGTCCTGTTTGGTGGAGATGATATTTAATAAAATAAGTAGAAATCCACTAAAAGTTTTGTTTGGTTATCTTGCAATCCCGAGATAATCGTCTCCATGCTCCAAATCCATTTTAAAGCCATTTCAAAGGCATTTTGCGCATACATGAAATGAACACATTTTTCTCCAAAACTATAACACATGCAAGCTTGTCCTGTTTGGTGGAGATGATATTTAATAAAATAAGTAGAAATCCACTAAAAGTTTTGTTTGGTTATCTTGCAATCCCGAGATAATCGTCTCCATGCTCCAAATCCATTTTAAAGCCATTTTTAAGGCATTTCGCGCATACATGAAATGAACACATTTTTCTCCAAAACTATAACAGATGCAAGCTTGTCCTGTTTGGTGGAGATGATATTTAATAAAATAAGTAGAAATCCACTAAAAGTTTTGTTTGGTTATCTTGCAATCCCGAGATAATCGTCTCCATGCTCCAAATCCATTTTAAAGCCATTTTTAAGGCATTTCGCGCATACATGAAATGAACACATTTTTCTCCAAAACTATAACAGATGCAAGCTTGTCCTGTTTGGTGGAGATGATATTTAATAAAATAAGTAGAAATCCACTAAAAGTTTTGTTTGGTTATCTTGTAATCCCGAGATAATCGTCTCCATGCTCCAAATCCATTTTAAAGCCATTTTAAGGCATTTCGCGCATACATGAAATGAACACATTTTTCTCCAAAACTATATCAGATGCAAGCTTGTCCTGTTTGGTGGAGATGATATTTAATAAAATAAGTAGAAATCCACTAAAAGTTTTGTTTGGTTATATTGCAATCCCGAGACAATCGTCTCCATGCTCCAAATCCATTTTAAAGCCATTTTTAAGGCATTTCGCGCATACATGAAATGAACACATTTTTCTCCAAAACTATAACAGATGCAAGCTTGTCCTGTTTGGTGGAGATGATATTTAATAAAATAAGTAGAAATCCACTAAAAGTTTTGTTTGGTTATCTTGCAATCCCGAGATAATCGTCTCCATGCTCCAAATCCATTTTAAAGCCATTTTTAAGGCATTTCGCGCATACATGAAATGAACACATTTTTCTCCAAAACTATAACAGATGCAAGCTTGTCCTGTTTGGTGGAGATGATATTTAATAAAATAAGTAGAAATCCACTAAAAGTTTTGTTTGGTTATCTTGCAATCCCGAGATAATCGTCTCCATGCTCCAAATCCATTTTAAAGCCATTTTTAAGGCATTTCGCGCATACATGAAATGAACACATTTTTCTCCAAAACTATAACAGATGCAAGCTTGTCCTGTTTGGTGGAGATAATATTTAATAAAATAAGTAGAAATCTACTAAAAGTTTCGTTTGTTTATATTGCCATCCTGAGATAATCGTCTCCATGCTCCAAATCCATTTTAAAGCCATTTCAAAGGCATTTTGTGCATACATGAAATGAACACATTTTTCTCCAAAACTATAACACATGCAAGCTTGTCCTGTTTGGTGGAGATGATATTTAATAAAATAAGTAGAAATCCACTAAAAGTTTTGTTTGGTTATCTTGCAATCCCGAGATAATCGTCTCCATGCTCAAATCCATTTTAAAGCCATTTTTAAGGCATTTCGCGCATACATGAAATGAACACATTTTTCTCCAAAACTATAACACATGCAAGCTTGTCCTGTTTGGTGGAGATGATATTTAATAAAATAAGTAGAAATCCACTAAAAGTTTTGTTTGGTTATCTTGCAATCCCGAGATAATCGTCTCCATGCTCCAAATCCATTTTAAAGCCATTTTTAAGGCATTTCGCGCATACATGAAATGAACACATTTTTCTCCAAAACTATAACAGATGCAAGCTTGTCCTGTTTGGTGGAGATAATATTTAATAAAATAAGTAGAAATCTACTAAAAGTTTCGTTTGTTTATATTGCCATCCTGAGATAATCGTCTCCATGCTCCAAATCCATTTTAAAGCCATTTCAAAGGCATTTTGCGCATACATGAAATGAACACATTTTTCTCCAAAACTATAACACATGCAAGCTTGTCCTGTTTGGTGGAGATGATATTTAATAAAATAAGTAGAAATCCACTAAAAGTTTTGTTTGGTTATCTTGCAATCCCGAGATAATCGTCTCCATGCTCCAAATCCATTTTAAAGCCATTTTTAAGGCATTTCGCGCATAGATGAAATGAACACATTTTTCTCCAAAACTATAACAGATGCAAGCTTGTCCTGTTTGGTGGAGATGATATTTAATAAAATAAGTAGAAATCCACTAAAAGTTTTGTTTGGTTATCTTGCAATCCCGAGATAATCGTCTCCATGCTCCAAATCCATTTTAAAGCCATTTTTAAGGCATTTCGCGCATACATGAAATGAACACATTTTTCTCCAAAACTATAACAGATGCAAGCTTGTCCTGTTTGGTGGAGATAATATTTAATAAAATAAGTAGAAATCTACTAAAAGTTTCGTTTGTTTATATTGCCATCCTGAGATAATCGTCTCCATGCTCCAAATCCATTTTAAAGCCATTTCAAAGGCATTTTGCGCATACATGAAATGAACACATTTTTCTCCAAAACTATAACACATGCAAGCTTGTCCTGTTTGGTGGAGATGATATTTAATAAAATAAGTAGAAATCCACTAAAAGTTTTGTTTGGTTATCTTGCAATCCCGAGATAATCGTCTCCATGCTCCAAATCCATTTTAAAGCCATTTTTAAGGCATTTCGCGCATACATGAAATTAACACATTTTTCTCCAAAACTATAACAGATGCAAGCTTGTCCTGTTTGGTGGAGATGATATTTAATAAAATAAGTAGAAATCCACTAAAAGTTTTATTTGGTTATCTTGCAATCCCGAGATAATCGTCTCCATGCTCCAAATCCATTTTAAAGCAATTTTTAAGGCATTTCGCGCATACATGAAATGAACACATTTTTCTCCAAAACTATAACAGATGCAAGCTTGTCCTGTTTGGTGGAGATGATATTTAATAAAATAAGTAGAAATCCACTAAAAGTTTTGTTTGGTTATATTGCAATCCCGAGATAATCGTCTCCATGCTCCAAATCCATTTTAAAGCCATTTTTAAGGCATTTCGCGCATACATGAAATGAACACATTTTTCTCCAAAACTATAACAGATGCAAGCTTGTCCTGTTTGGTGGAGATGATATTTAATAAAATAAGTAGAAATCCACTAAAAGTTTTGTTTGGTTATCTTGCAATCCCGAGATAATCGTCTCCATGCTCCAAATCCATTTTAAAGCCATTTTTAAGGCATTTCGCGCATACATGAAATGAACACATTTTTCTCCAAAACTATAACAGATGCAAGCTTGTCCTGTTTGGTGGAGATGATATTTAATAAAATAAGTAGAAATCCACTAAAAGTTTTGTTTGGTTATCTTGCAATCCCGAGATAATCGTCTCCATGCTCCAAATCCATTTTAAAGCCATTTTTAAGGCATTTCGCGCATACATGAAATGAACACATTTTTCTCCAAAACTATAACAGATGCAAGCTTGTCCTGTTTGGTGGAGATGGTATTTAATAAAATAAGTAGAAATCCACTAAAAGTTTTGTTTGGTTATCTTGCAATCCCGAGATAATCGTCTCCATGCTCCAAATCCATTTTAAAGCCATTTCAAAGGCATTTTGCGCATACATGAAATTAACACATTTTTATCCAAAACTATAACACATGCAAGCTTGTCCTGTTTGGTGGAGATGATATTTAATAAAATAAGTAGAAATCCACTAAAAGTTTTGTTTGGTTATCTTGCAATCCCGAGATAATCGTCTCCATGCTCCAAATCCATTTTAAAGCCATTTTTAAGGCATTTCGCGCATACATGAAATGAACACATTTTTCTCCAAAACTATAACAGATGCAAGCTTGTCCTGTTTGGTGGAGATGATGATTAATAAAATAAGTAGAAATCCACTAAAAGTTTTGTTTGGTTATCTTGCAATCCCGAGATAATCGTCTCCATGCTCCAAATCCATTTTAAAGCCATTTTTTAGGCATTTCGCGCATACATGAAATGAACACATTTTTCTCCAAAACTATAACAGATGCAAGCTTGTCCTGTTTGGTGGAGATGATATTTAATAAAATAAGTAGAAATCCACTAAACGTTTTGTTTGGTTATCTTGCAATCCCGAGATAATCGTCTCCATGCTCCAAATCCATTTTAAAGCCATTTTTAAGGCATTTCGCGCATACATGAAATGAACACATTTTTCTCCAAAACTATAACAGATGCAAGCTTGTCCTGTTTGGTGGAGATGATATTTAATAAAATAAGTAGAAATCCACTAAAAGTTTTGTTTGGTTATATTGCAATCCCGAGATAATCGTCTCCATGCTCCAAATCCATTTTAAAGCCATTTTTAAGGCATTTCGCGCATACATGAAATGAACACATTTTTCTCCAAAACTATAACAGATGCAAGCTTGTCCTGTTTGGTGGAGATGATATTTAATAAAATAAGTAGAAATCCACTAAAAGTTTTGTTTGGTTATCTTGCAATCCCGAGATAATCGTCTCCATGCTCCAAATCGATTTTAAAGCCATTTTTAAGGCATTTCGCGCATACATGAAATGAACACATTTTTCTCCAAAACTATAACAGATGCAAGCTTGTCCTGTTTGGTGGAGATGATATTTAATAAAATAAGTAGAAATCCACTAAAAGTTTTGTTTGGTTATCTTGCAATCCCGAGATAATCGTCTCCATGCTCCAAATCCATTTTAAAGCCATTTTTAAGGCATTTCGCGCATACATGAAATGAACACATTTTTCTCCAAAACTATAACAGATGCAAGCTTGTCCTGTTTGGTGGAGATGATATTTAATAAAATAAGTAGAAATCCACTAAAAGTTTTGTTTGGTTATATTGCAATCCCGAGATAATCGTCTCCATGCTCCAAATCCATTTTAAAGCCATTTTTAAGGCATTTCGCGCATACATGAAATGAACACATTTTTCTCCAAAACTATAACAGATGCAAGCTTGTCCTGTTTGGTGGAGATGATATTTAATAAAATAAGTAGAAATCCACTAAAAGTTTTGTTTGGTTATCTTGCAATCCCGAGATAATCGTCTCCATGCTCCAAATCCATTTTAAAGCCATTTTTAAGGCATTTCGCGCATACATGAAATGAACACATTTTTCTCCAAAACTATAACAGATGCAAGCTTGTCCTGTTTGGTGGAGATGATATTTAATAAAATAAGTAGAAATCCACTAAAAGTTTTGTTTGGTTATCTTGCAATCCCGAGATAATCGTCTCCATGCTCCAAATCCATTTTAAAGCCATTTTTAAGGCATTTCGCGCATACATGAAATGAACACATTTTTCTCCAAAACTTTAACAGATGCAAGCTTGTCCTGTTTGGTGGAGATGATATTTAATAAAATAAGTAGAAATCCACTAAAAGTTTTGTTTGGTTATCTTGCAATCCCGAGATAATCGTCTCCATGCTCCAAATCCATTTTAAAGCCATTTTTAAGGCATTTCGCGCATACATGAAATGAACACATTTTTCTCCAAAACTATAACAGATGCAAGCTTGTCCTGTTTGGTGGAGATGATATTTAATAAAATAAGTAGAAATCCACTAAAAGTTTTGTTTGGTTATCTTGCAATCCCGAGATAATCGTCTCCATGCCCCAAATCCATTTTAAAGCCATTTTTAAGGCATTTCGCGCATACATGAAATGAACACATTTTTCTCCAAAACTATAACAGATGCAAGCTTGTCCTGTTTGGTGGAGATGATATTTAATAAAATAAGTAGAAATCCACTAAAAGTTTTGTTTGGTTATCTTGCAATCCCGAGATAATCGTCTCCATGCTCCAAATCCATTTTAAAGCCATTTTTAAGGCATTTCGCGCATACATGAAATGAACACATTTTTCTCCAAAACTATAACAGATGCAAGCTTGTCCTGTTTGGTGGAGATAATATTTAATAAAATAAGTAGAAATCTACTAAAAGTTTCGTTTGTTTATATTGCCATCCTGAGATAATCGTCTCCATGCTCCAAATCCATTTTAAAGCCATTTTTAAGGCATTTTGCGCATACATGAAATGAACACATTTTTCTCCAAAACTATAACACATGCAAGCTTGTCCTGTTTGGTGGAGATGATATTTAATAAAATAAGTAGAAATCCACTAAAAGTTTTGTTTGGTTATCTTGCAATCCCGAGATAATCGTCTCCATGCTCCAAATCCATTTTAAAGCCATTTTTAAGGCATTTCGCGCATACATGAAATGAACACATTTTTCTCCAAAACTATAACAGATGCAAGCTTGTCCTGTTTGGTGGAGATGATATTTAATAAAATAAGTAGAAATCCACTAAAAGTTTTGTTTGGTTATCTTGCAATCCCGAGATAATCGTCTCCATGCTCCAAATCCATTTTAAAGCCATTTTTAAGGCATTTCGCGCATACATGAAATGAACACATTTTTCTCCAAAACTATAACAGATGCAAGCTTGTCCTGTTTGGTGGAGATAATATTTAATAAAATAAGTAGAACTCTACTAAAAGTTTCGTTTGTTTATATTGCCATCCTGAGATAATCGTCTCCATGCTCCAAATCCATTTTAAAGCCATTTTTAAGGCATTTTGCGCATACATGAAATGAACACATTTTTCTCCAAAACTATAACACATGCAAGCTTGTCCTGTTTGGTGGAGATGATATTTAATAAAATAAGTAGAAATCCACTAAAAGTTTTGTTTGGTTATCTTGCAATCCCGAGATAATCGTCTCCATGCTCCAAATCTATTTTAAAGCCATTTTTAAGGCATTTCGCGCATACATGAAATGAACACATTTTTCTCCAAAACTATAACAGATGCAAGCTTGTCCTGTTTGGTGGAGATGATATTTAATAAAATAAGTAGAAATCCACTAAAAGTTTTGTTTGGTTATCTTGCAATCCCGAGATAATCGTCTCCATGCTCCAAATCCATTTTAAAGCCATTTTTAAGGCATTTCGCGCATACATGAAATGAACACATTTTTCTCCAAAACTATAACAGATGCAAGCTTGTCCTGTTTGGTGGAGATGATATTTAATAAAATAAGTAGAAATCCACTAAAAGTTTTGTTTGGTTAACTTGCAATCCCGAGATAATCGTCTCCATGCTCCAAATCCATTTTAAAGCCATTTTTAAGGCATTTCGCGCATACATGAAATGAACACATTTTTCTCCAAAACTATAACAGATGCAAGCTTGTCCTGTTTGGTGGAGATGATATTTAATAAAATAAGTAGAAATCCACTAAAAGTTTTGTTTGGTTATCTTGCAATCCCGAGATAATCGTCTCCATGCTCCAAATCCATTTTAAAGCCATTTTTAAGGCATTTCGCGCATACATGAAATGAACACATTTTTCTCCAAAACTATAACAGATGCAAGCTTGTCCTGTTTGGTGGAGATGATATTTAATAAAATAAGTAGAAATCCACTAAAAGTTTTGTTTGGTTATCTTGCAATCCCGAGATAATCGTCTCCATGCTCCAAATCCATTTTAAAGCCATTTTTAAGGCATTTCGCGCATACATGAAATGAACACATTTTTCTCCAAAACTATAACAGATGCAAGCTTGTCCTGTTTGGTGGAGATGATATTTAATAAAATAAGTAGAAATCCAGTAAAAGTTTTGTTTGGTTATCTTGCAATCCCGAGATAATCGTCTCCATGCTCCAAATCCATTTTAAAGCCATTTTTAAGGCATTTCGCGCATACATGAAATGAACACATTTTTCTCCAAAACTATAACAGATGCAAGCTTGTCCTGTTTGGTGGAGATGATATTTAATAAAATAAGTAGAAATCCACTAAAAGTTTTGTTTGGTTATCTTGCAATCCCGAGATAATCGTCTCCATGCTCCAAATCCATTTTAAAGCCATTTTTAAGGCATTTCGCGCATACATGAAATGAACACATTTTTCTCCAAAACTTTAACAGATGCAAGCTTGTCCTGTTTGGTGGAGATGATATTTAATAAAATAAGTAGAAATCCACTAAAAGTTTTGTTTGGTTATCTTGCAATCCCGAGATAATCGTCTCCATGCTCCAAATCCATTTTAAAGCCATTTTTAAGGCATTTCGCGCATACATGAAATGAACACATTTTTCTCCAAAACTATAACAGATGCAAGCTTGTCCTGTTTGGTGGAGATGATATTTAATAAAATAAGTAGAAATCCACTAAAAGTTTTGTTTGGTTATCTTGCAATCCCGAGATAATCGTCTCCATGCTCCAAATCCATTTTAAAGCCATTTTTAAGGCATTTCGCGCATACATGAAATGAACACATTTTTCTCCAAAACTATAACAGATGCAAGCTTGTCCTGTTTGGTGGAGATGATATTTAATAAAATAAGTAGAAATCCACTAAAAGTTTTGTTTGGTTATCTTGCAATCCCGAGATAATCGTCTCCATGCTCCAAATCCATTTTAAAGCCATTTTTAAGGCATTTCGCGCATACATGAAATGAACACATTTTTCTCCAAAACTATAACAGATGCAAGCTTGTCCTGTTTGGTGGAGATGATATTTAATAAAATAAGTAGAAATCCACTAAAAGTTTTGTTTGGTTATCTTGCAATCCCGAGATAATCGTCTCCATGCTCCAAATCCATTTTAAAGCCATTTTTAAGGCATTTCGCGCATACATGAAATGAACACATTTTTCTCCAAAACTATAACAGATGCAAGCTTGTCCTGTTTGGTGGAGATAATATTTAATAAAATAAGTAGAACTCTACTAAAAGTTTCGTTTGTTTATATTGCCATCCTGAGATAATCGTCTCCATGCTCCAAATCCATTTTAAAGCCATTTTTAAGGCATTTTGCGCATACATGAAATGAACACATTTTTCTCCAAAACTATAACACATGCAAGCTTGTCCTGTTTGGTGGAGATGATATTTAATAAAATAAGTAGAAATCCACTAAAAGTTTTGTTTGGTTATCTTGCAATCCCGAGATAATCGTCTCCATGCTCCAAATCTATTTTAAAGCCATTTTTAAGGCATTTCGCGCATACATGAAATGAACACATTTTTCTCCAAAACTATAACAGATGCAAGCTTGTCCTGTTTGGTGGAGATGATATTTAATAAAATAAGTAGAAATCCACTAAAAGTTTTGTTTGGTTATCTTGCAATCCCGAGATAATCGTCTCCATGCTCCAAATCCATTTTAAAGCCATTTTTAAGGCATTTCGCGCATACATGAAATGAACACATTTTTCTCCAAAACTATAACAGATGCAAGCTTGTCCTGTTTGGTGGAGATGATATTTAATAAAATAAGTAGAAATCCACTAAAAGTTTTGTTTGGTTAACTTGCAATCCCGAGATAATCGTCTCCATGCTCCAAATCCATTTTAAAGCCATTTTTAAGGCATTTCGCGCATACATGAAATGAACACATTTTTCTCCAAAACTATAACAGATGCAAGCTTGTCCTGTTTGGTGGAGATGATATTTAATAAAATAAGTAGAAATCCACTAAAAGTTTTGTTTGGTTATCTTGCAATCCCGAGATAATCGTCTCCATGCTCCAAATCCATTTTAAAGCCATTTTTAAGGCATTTCGCGCATACATGAAATGAACACATTTTTCTCCAAAACTATAACAGATGCAAGCTTGTCCTGTTTGGTGGAGATGATATTTAATAAAATAAGTAGAAATCCACTAAAAGTTTTGTTTGGTTATCTTGCAATCCCGAGATAATCGTCTCCATGCTCCAAATCCATTTTAAAGCCATTTTTAAGGCATTTCGCGCATACATGAAATGAACACATTTTTCTCCAAAACTATAACAGATGCAAGCTTGTCCTGTTTGGTGGAGATGATATTTAATAAAATAAGTAGAAATCCAGTAAAAGTTTTGTTTGGTTATCTTGCAATCCCGAGATAATCGTCTCCATGCTCCAAATCCATTTTAAAGCCATTTTTAAGGCATTTCGCGCATACATGAAATGAACACATTTTTCTCCAAAACTATAACAGATGCAAGCTTGTCCTGTTTGGTGGAGATGATATTTAATAAAATAAGTAGAAATCCACTAAAAGTTTTGTTTGGTTATCTTGCAATCCCGAGATAATCGTCTCCATGCTCCAAATCCATTTTAAAGCCATTTTTAAGGCATTTCGCGCATACATGAAATGAACACATTTTTCTCCAAAACTTTAACAGATGCAAGCTTGTCCTGTTTGGTGGAGATGATATTTAATAAAATAAGTAGAAATCCACTAAAAGTTTTGTTTGGTTATCTTGCAATCCCGAGATAATCGTCTCCATGCTCCAAATCCATTTTAAAGCCATTTTTAAGGCATTTCGCGCATACATGAAATGAACACATTTTTCTCCAAAACTATAACAGATGCAAGCTTGTCCTGTTTGGTGGAGATGATATTTAATAAAATAAGTAGAAATCCACTAAAAGTTTTGTTTGGTTATCTTGCAATCCCGAGATAATCGTCTCCATGCTCCAAATCCATTTTAAAGCCATTTTTAAGGCATTTCGCGCATACATGAAATGAACACATTTTTCTCCAAAACTATAACAGATGCAAGCTTGTCCTGTTTGGTGGAGATGATATTTAATAAAATAAGTAGAAATCCACTAAAAGTTTTGTTTGGTTATCTTGCAATCCCGAGATAATCGTCTCCATGCTCCAAATCCATTTTAAAGCCATTTTTAAGGCATTTCGCGCATACATGAAATGAACACATTTTTCTCCAAAACTATAACAGATGCAAGCTTGTCCTGTTTGGTGGAGATAATATTTAATAAAATAAGTAGAAATCTACTAAAAGTTTCGTTTGTTTATATTGCCATCCTGAGATAATCGTCTCCATGCTCCAAATCCATTTTAAAGCCATTTTTAAGGCATTTTGCGCATACATGAAATGAACACATTTTTCTCCAAAACTATAACACATGCAAGCTTGTCCTGTTTGGTGGAGATGATATTTAATAAAATAAGTAGAAATCCACTAAAAGTTTTGTTTGGTTATCTTGCAATCCCGAGATAATCGTCTCCATGCTCCAAATCCATTTTAAAGCCATTTTTAAGGCATTTCGCGCATACATGAAATGAACACATTTTTCTCCAAAACTATAACAGATGCAAGCTTGTCCTGTTTGGTGGAGATGATATTTAATAAAATAAGTAGAAATCCACTAAAAGTTTTGTTTGGTTATCTTGCAATCCCGAGATAATCGTCTCCATGCTCCAAATCCATTTTAAAGCCATTTTTAAGGCATTTCGCGCATACATGAAATGAACACATTTTTCTCCAAAACTATAACAGATGCAAGCTTGTCCTGTTTGGTGGAGATAATATTTAATAAAATAAGTAGAACTCTACTAAAAGTTTCGTTTGTTTATATTGCCATCCTGAGATAATCGTCTCCATGCTCCAAATCCATTTTAAAGCCATTTTTAAGGCATTTTGCGCATACATGAAATGAACACATTTTTCTCCAAAACTATAACACATGCAAGCTTGTCCTGTTTGGTGGAGATGATATTTAATAAAATAAGTAGAAATCCACTAAAAGTTTTGTTTGGTTATCTTGCAATCCCGAGATAATCGTCTCCATGCTCCAAATCTATTTTAAAGCCATTTTTAAGGCATTTCGCGCATACATGAAATGAACACATTTTTCTCCAAAACTATAACAGATGCAAGCTTGTCCTGTTTGGTGGAGATGATATTTAATAAAATAAGTAGAAATCCACTAAAAGTTTTGTTTGGTTATCTTGCAATCCCGAGATAATCGTCTCCATGCTCCAAATCCATTTTAAAGCCATTTTTAAGGCATTTCGCGCATACATGAAATGAACACATTTTTCTCCAAAACTATAACAGATGCAAGCTTGTCCTGTTTGGTGGAGATGATATTTAATAAAATAAGTAGAAATCCACTAAAAGTTTTGTTTGGTTAACTTGCAATCCCGAGATAATCGTCTCCATGCTCCAAATCCATTTTAAAGCCATTTTTAAGGCATTTCGCGCATACATGAAATGAACACATTTTTCTCCAAAACTATAACAGATGCAAGCTTGTCCTGTTTGGTGGAGATGATATTTAATAAAATAAGTAGAAATCCACTAAAAGTTTTGTTTGGTTATCTTGCAATCCCGAGATAATCGTCTCCATGCTCCAAATCCATTTTAAAGCCATTTTTAAGGCATTTCGCGCATACATGAAATGAACACATTTTTCTCCAAAACTATAACAGATGCAAGCTTGTCCTGTTTGGTGGAGATGATATTTAATAAAATAAGTAGAAATCCACTAAAAGTTTTGTTTGGTTATCTTGCAATCCCGAGATAATCGTCTCCATGCTCCAAATCCATTTTAAAGCCATTTTTAAGGCATTTCGCGCATACATGAAATGAACACATTTTTCTCCAAAACTATAACAGATGCATGCTTGTCCTGTTTGGTGGAGATGATATTTAATAAAATAAGTAGAAATCCACTAAAAGTTTTGTTTGGTTATCTTGCAATCCCGAGATAATCGTCTCCATGCTCCAAATCCATTTTAAAGCCATTTTTAAGGCATTTCGCGCATACATGAAATGAACACATTTTTCTCCAAAACTATAACAGATGCAAGCTTGTCCTGTTTGGTGGAGATGATATTTAATAAAATAAGTAGAAATCCACTAAAAGTTTTGTTTGGTTATCTTGCAATCCCGAGATAATCGTCTCCATGCTCCAAATCCATTTTAAAGCCATTTTTAAGGCATTTCGCGCATACATGAAATGAACACATTTTTCTCCAAAACTATAACAGATGCAAGCTTGTCCTGTTTGGTGGAGATGATATTTAATAAAATAAGTAGAAATCCACTAAAAGTTTTGTTTGGTTATATTGCAATCCCGAGATAATCGTCTCCATGCTCCAAATCCATTTTAAAGCCATTTTTAAGGCATTTCGCGCATACATGAAATGAACACATTTTTCTCCAAAACTATAACAGATGCAAGCTTGTCCTGTTTGGTGGAGATGATATTTAATAAAATAAGTAGAAATCCACTAAAAGTTTTGTTTGGTTATCTTGCAATCCCGAGATAATCGTCTCCATGCTCCAAATCCATTTTAAAGCCATTTTTAAGGCATTTCGCGCATACATGAAATGAACACATTTTTCTCCAAAACTATAACAGATGCAAGCTTGTCCTGTTTGGTGGAGATGATATTTAATAAAATAAGTAGAAATCCACTAAAAGTTTTGTTTGGTTATCTTGCAATCCCGAGATAATCGTCTCCATGCTCCAAATCCATTTTAAAGCCATTTTTAAGGCATTTCGCGCATACATGAAATGAACACATTTTTCTCCAAAACTATAACAGATGCAAGCTTGTCCTGTTTGGTGGAGATGATATTTAATAAAATAAGTAGAAATCCACTAAAAGTTTTGTTTGGTTATCTTGCAATCCCGAGATAATCGTCTCCATGCTCCAAATCCATTTTAAAGCCATTTTTAAGGCATTTCGCGCATACATGAAATGAACACATTTTCCTCCAAAACTATAACAGATGCAAGCTTGTCCTGTTTGGTGGAGATGATATTTAATAAAATAAGTAGAAATCCACTAAAAGTTTTGTTTGGTTATCTTGCAATCCCGAGATAATCGTCTCCATGCTCCAAATCCATTTTAAAGCCATTTTTAAGGCATTTCGCGCATACATGAAATGAACACATTTTTCTCCAAAACTATAACAGATGCAAGCTTGTCCTGTTTGGTGGAGATGATATTTAATAAAATAAGTAGAAATCCACTAAAAGTTTTGTTTGGTTATCTTGCAATCCCGAGATAATCGTCTCCATGCTCCAAATCCATTTTAAAGCCATTTTTAAGGCATTTCGCGCATACATGAAATGAACACATTTTTCTCCAAAACTATAACAGATGCAAGCTTGTCCTGTTTGGTGGAGATGATATTTAATAAAATAAGTAGAAATCCACTAAAAGTTTTGTTTGGTTATCTTGAAATCCCGAGATAATCGTCTCCATGCTCCAAATCCATTTTAAAGCCATTTCAAAGGCATTTTGCGCATACATGAAATGAACACATTTTTCTCCAAAACTATAACAGATGCAAGCTTGTCCTGTTTGGTGGAGATGATATTTAATAAAATAAGTAGAAATCCACTAAACGTTTTGTTTGGTTATATTGCAATCCCGAGATAATCGTCTCCATGCTCCAAATCCATTTTAAAGCCATTTTTAAGGCATTTCGCGCATACATGAAATGAACACATTTTTCTCCAAAACTATAACAGATGCAAGCTTGTCCTGTTTGGTGGAGATGATATTTAATAAAATAAGTAGAAATCCACTAAAAGTTTTGTTTGGTTATCTTGCAATCCCGAGATAATCGTCTCCATGCTCCAAATCCATTTTAAAGCCATTTTTAAGGCATTTCGCGCATACATGAAATGAACACATTTTTCTCCAAAACTATAACAGATGCAAGCTTGTCCTGTTTGGTGGAGATGATATTTAATAAAATAAGTAGAAATCCACTAAAAGTTTTGTTTGGTTATCTTGCAATCCCGAGATAATCGTCTCCATGCTCCAAATCCATTTTAAAGCCATTTCAAAGGCATTTTGCGCATACATGAAATGAACACATTTTTCTCCAAAACTATAACAGATGCAAGCTTGTCCTGTTTGGTGGAGATGATATTTAATAAAATAAGTAGAAATCCACTAAAAGTTTTGTTTGGTTATATTGCAATCCCGAGATAATCGTCTCCATGCTCCAAATCCATTTTAAAGCCATTTTTAAGGCATTTCGCGCATACATGAAATGAACACATTTTTCTCCAAAACTATAACAGATGCAAGCTTGTCCTGTTTGGTGGAGATGATATTTAATAAAATAAGTAGAAATCCACTAAAAGTTTTGTTTGGTTATCTTGCAATCCCGAGATAATCGTCTCCATGCTCCAAATCCATTTTAAAGCCATTTTTAAGGCATTTCGCGCATACATGAAATGAACACATTTTTCTCCAAAACTATAACAGATGCAAGCTTGTCCTGTTTGGTGGAGATGATATTTAATAAAATAAGTAGAAATCCACTAAAAGTTTTGTTTGGTTATCTTGCAATCCCGAGATAATCGTCTCCATGCTCCAAATCCATTTTAAAGCCATTTTTAAGGCATTTCGCGCATACATGAAATGAACACATTTTTCTCCAAAACTATAACAGATGCAAGCTTGTCCTGTTTGGTGGAGATGATATTTAATAAAATAAGTAGAAATCCACTAAAAGTTTTGTTTGGTTATCTTGCAATCCCGAGATAATCGTCTCCATGCTCCAAATCCATTTTAAAGCCATTTTTAAGGCATTTCGCGCATACATGAAATGAACACATTTTTCTCCAAAACTATAACAGATGCAAGCTTGTCCTGTTTGGTGGAGATGATATTTAATAAAATAAGTAGAAATCCACTAAAAGTTTTGTTTGGTTATCTTGCAATCCCGAGATAATCGTCTCCATGCTCCAAATCCATTTTAAAGCCATTTTTAAGGCATTTCGCGCATACATGAAATGAACACATTTTTCTCCAAAACTTTAACAGATGCAAGCTTGTCCTGTTTGGTGGAGATGATATTTAATAAAATAAGTAGAAATCCACTAAAAGTTTTGTTTGGTTATCTTGCAATCCCGAGATAATCGTCTCCATGCTCCAAATCCATTTTAAAGCCATTTTTAAGGCATTTCGCGCATACATGAAATGAACACATTTTTCTCCAAAACTATAACAGATGCAAGCTTGTCCTGTTTGGTGGAGATGATATTTAATAAAATAAGTAGAAATCCACTAAAAGTTTTGTTTGGTTATCTTGCAATCCCGAGATAATCGTCTCCATGCTCCAAATCCATTTTAAAGCCATTTTTAAGGCATTTCGCGCATACATGAAATGAACACATTTTTCTCCAAAACTATAACAGATGCAAGCTTGTCCTGTTTGGTGGAGATGATATTTAATAAAATAAGTAGAAATCCACTAAAAGTTTTGTTTGGTTATCTTGCAATCCCGAGATAATCGTCTCCATGCTCCAAATCCATTTTAAAGCCATTTTTAAGGCATTTCGCGCATACATGAAATGAACACATTTTTCTCCAAAACTATAACAGATGCAAGCTTGTCCTGTTTGGTGGAGATAATATTTAATAAAATAAGTAGAAATCTACTAAAAGTTTCGTTTGTTTATATTGCCATCCTGAGATAATCGTCTCCATGCTCCAAATCCATTTTAAAGCCATTTTTAAGGCATTTTGCGCATACATGAAATGAACACATTTTTCTCCAAAACTATAACAGATGCAAGCTTGTCCTGTTTGGTGGAGATGATATTTAATAAAATAAGTAGAAATCCACTAAAAGTTTTGTTTGGTTATCTTGCAATCCCGAGATAATCGTCTCCATGCTCCAAATCCATTTTAAAGCCATTTTTAAGGCATTTCGCGCATACATGAAATGAACACATTTTTCTCCAAAACTATAACAGATGCAAGCTTGTCCTGTTTGGTGGAGATGATATTTAATAAAATAAGTAGAAATCCACTAAAAGTTTTGTTTGGTTATCTTGCAATCCCGAGATAATCGTCTCCATGCTCCAAATCCATTTTAAAGCCATTTTTAAGGCATTTCGCGCATACATGAAATGAACACATTTTTCTCCAAAACTATAACAGATGCAAGCTTGTCCTGTTTGGTGGAGATGATATTTAATAAAATAAGTAGAAATCCACTAAAAGTTTTGTTTGGTTATCTTGCAATCCCGAGATAATCGTCTCCATGCTCCAAATCCATTTTAAAGCCATTTTTAAGGCATTTTGCGCATACATGAAATGAACACATTTTTCTCCAAAACTATAACACATGCAAGCTTGTCCTGTTTGGTGGAGATGATATTTAATAAAATAAGTAGAAATCCACTAAAAGTTTTGTTTGGTTATATTGCAATCCCGAGATAATCGTCTCCATGCTCCAAATCCATTTTAAAGCCATTTTTAAGGCATTTCGCGCATACATGAAATGAACACATTTTTCTCCAAAACTATAACAGATGCAAGCTTGTCCTGTTTGGTGGAGATGATATTTAATAAAATAAGTAGAAATCCACTAAAAGTTTTGTTTGGTTATCTTGCAATCCCGAGATAATCGTCTCCATGCTCCAAATCCATTTTAAAGCCATTTTTAAGGCATTTCGCGCATACATGAAAATGAACACATTTTTCTCCAAAACTATAACAGATGCAAGCTTGTCCTGTTTGGTGGAGATGATATTTAATAAAATAAGTAGAAATCCACTAAAAGTTTTGTTTGGTTATCTTGCAATCCCGAGATAATCGTCTCCATGCTCCAAATCCATTTTAAAGCCATTTTTAAGGCATTTCGCGCATACATGAAATGAACACATTTTTTCTCCAAAACTATAACAGATGCAAGCTTGTCCTGTTTGGTGGAGATGATATTTAATAAAATAAGTAGAAATCCACTAAAAGTTTTGTTTGGTTATCTTGCAATCCCGAGATAATCGTCTCCATGCTCCAAATCCATTTTAAAGCCATTTTTAAGGCATTTCGCGCATACATGAAATGAACACATTTTTCTCCAAAACTATAACAGATGCAAGCTTGTCCTGTTTGGTGGAGATGATATTTAATAAAATAAGTAGAAATCCACTAAAAGTTTTGTTTGGTTATCTTGCAATCCCGAGATAATCGTCTCCATGCTCCAAATCCATTTTAAAGCCATTTTTAAGGCATTTCGCGCATACATGAAATGAACACATTTTTCTCCAAAACTATAACAGATGCAAGCTTGTCCTGTTTGGTGGAGATGATATTTAATAAAATAAGTAGAAATCCACTAAAAGTTTTGTTTGGTTATCTTGCAATCCCGAGATAATCGTCTCCATGCTCCAAATCCATTTTAAAGCCATTTCAAAGGCATTTTGCGCATACATGAAATTAACACATTTTTCTCCAAAACTATAACACATGCAAGCTTGTCCTGTTTGGTGGAGATGATATTTAATAAAATAAGTAAAAATCCACTAAAAGTTTTGTTTTGGTTATCTTGCAATCCCGAGATAATCGTCTCCATGCTCCAAATCCATTTTAAAGCCATTTTTAAGGCATTTCGCGCATACATGAAATGAACACATTTTTCTCCAAAACTATAACAGATGCAAGCTTGTCCTGTTTGGTGGAGATGATATTTAATAAAATAAGTAGAAATGCACTAAACGTTTTGTTTGGTTATCTTGCAATCCCGAGATAATCGTCTCCATGCTCCAAATCCATTTTAAAGCCATTTTTAAGGCATTTCGCGCATACATGAAATGAACACATTTTTCTCCAAAACTATAACAGATGCAAGCTTGTCCTGTAATGGTGGAGATGATATTTAATAAAATAAGTAGAAATCCACTAAAAGTTTTGTTGGTTATCTTGCAATCCCGAGATAATCGTCTCCATGCTCCAAATCCATTTTAAAGCCATTTTTAAGGCATTTCGCGCATACATGAAATGAACACATTTTTCTCCAAAACTATAACAGATGCAAGCTTGTCCTGTTTGGTGGAGATGATATTTAATAAAATAAGTAGAAATCCACTAAAAGTTTTGTTTGGTTATCTTGCAATCCCGAGATAATCGTCTCCATGCTCCAAATCCATTTTAAAGCCATTTTTAAGGCATTTCGCGCATACATGAAATGAACACATTTTTCTCCAAAACTATAACAGATGCAAGCTTGTCCTGTTTGGTGGAGATGATATTTAATAAAATAAGTAGAAATCCACTAAAAGTTTTGTTTGGTTATCTTGCAATCCCGAGATAATCGTCTCCATGCTCCAAATCCATTTTAAAGCCATTTTTAAGGCATTTCGCGCATACATGAAATGAACACATTTTTCTCCAAAACTATAACAGATGCAAGCTTGTCCTGTTTGGTGGAGATGATATTTAATAAAATAAGTAGAAATCCACTAAAAGTTTTGTTTGGTTATCTTGCAATCCCGAGATAATCGTCTCCATGCTCCAAATCCATTTTAAAGCCATTTTTAAGGCATTTCGCGCATACATGAAATGAACACATTTTTCTCCAAAACTATAACAGATGCAAGCTTGTCCTGTTTGGTGGAGATGATATTTAATAAAATAAGTAGAAATCCACTAAAAGTTTTGTTTGGTTATCTTGCAATCCCGAGATAATCGTCTCCATGCTCCAAATCCATTTTAAAGCCATTTTTAAGGCATTTCGCGCATACATGAAATGAACACATTTTTTCTCCAAAACTATAACAGATGCAAGCTTGTCCTGTTTGGTGGAGATGATATTTAATAAAATAAGTAGAAATCCACTAAAAGTTTTGTTTGGTTATCTTGCAATCCCGAGATAATCGTCTCCATGCTCCAAATCCATTTTAAAGCCATTTTTAAGGCATTTCGCGCATACATGAAATGAACACATTTTTCTCCAAAACTATAACAGATGCAAGCTTGTCCTGTTTGGTGGAGATGATATTTAATAAAATAAGTAGAAATCCACTAAAAGTTTTGTTTGGTTATCTTGCAATCCCGAGATAATCGTCTCCATGCTCCAAATCCATTTTAAAGCCATTTTTAAGGCATTTCGCGCATACATGAAATGAACACATTTTTCTCCAAAACTATAACAGATGCAAGCTTGTCCTGTTTGGTGGAGATGATATTTAATAAAATAAGTAGAAATCCACTAAAAGTTTTGTTTGGTTATCTTGCAATCCCGAGATAATCGTCTCCATGCTCCAAATCCATTTTAAAGCCATTTTTAAGGCATTTCGCGCATACATGAAATGAACACATTTTTCTCCAAAACTATAACAGATGCAAGCTTGTCCTGTTTGGTGGAGATGATATTTAATAAAATAAGTAGAAATCCACTAAAAGTTTTGTTTGGTTATCTTGCAATCCCGAGATAATCGTCTCCATGCTCCAAATCCATTTTAAAGCCATTTTTAAGGCATTTCGCGCATACATGAAATGAACACATTTTTCTCCAAAACTATAACAGATGCAAGCTTGTCCTGTTTGGTGGAGATAATATTTAATAACATAAGTAGAAATCTACTAAAAGTTTCGTTTGTTTATATTGCCATCCTGAGATAATCGTCTCTATGCTCCAAATCCATTTTAAAGCCATTTTTAAGGCATTTTGCGCATACATGAAATGAACACATTTTTCTCCAAAACTATAACACATGCAAGCTTGTCCTGTTTGGTGGAGATGATATTTAATAAAATAAGTAGAAATCCACTAAAAGTTTTGTTTGGTTATCTTGCAATCCCGAGATAATCGTCTCCATGCTCCAAATCCATTTTAAAGCCATTTTTAAGGCATTTCGCGCATACATGAAATGAACACATTTTTCTCCAAAACTATAACAGATGCAAGCTTGTCCTGTTTGGTGGAGATGATATTTAATAAAATAAGTAGAAATCCACTAAAAGTTTTGTTTGGTTATCTTGCAATCCCGAGATAATCGTCTCCATGCTCCAAATCCATTTTAAAGCCATTTTTAAGGCATTTCGCGCATACATGAAATGAACACATTTTTCTCCAAAACTATAACAGATGCAAGCTTGTCCTGTTTGGTGGAGATGATATTTAATAAAATAAGTAGAAATCCACTAAAAGTTTTGTTTGGTTATCTTGCAATCCCGAGATAATCGTCTCCATGCTCCAAATCCATTTTAAAGCCATTTTTAAGGCATTTCGCGCATACATGAAATGAACACATTTTTCTCCAAAACTATAACAGATGCAAGCTTGTCCTGTTTGGTGGAGATGATATTTAATAAAATAAGTAGAAATCCACTAAAAGTTTTGTTTGGTTATCTTGCAATCCCGAGATAATCGTCTCCATGCTCCAAATCCATTTTAAAGCCATTTTTAAGGCATTTCGCGCATACATGAAATGAACACATTTTTCTCCAAAACTATAACAGATGCAAGCTTGTCCTGTTTGGTGGAGATGATATTTAATAAAATAAGTAGAAATCCACTAAAAGTTTTGTTTGGTTATCTTGCAATCCCGAGATAATCGTCTCCATGCTCCAAATCCATTTTAAAGCCATTTTTAAGGCATTTCGCGCATACATGAAATGAACACATTTTTCTCCAAAACTATAACAGATGCAAGCTTGTCCTGTTTGGTGGAGATGATATTTAATAAAATAAGTAGAAATCCACTAAAAGTTTTGTTTGGTTATCTTGCAATCCCGAGATAATCGTCTCCATGCTCCAAATCCATTTTAAAGCCATTTTTAAGGCATTTCGCGCATACATGAAATGAACACATTTTTCTCCAAAACTATAACAGATGCAAGCTTGTCCTGTTTGGTGGAGATGATATTTAATAAAATAAGTAGAAATCCACTAAAAGTTTTGTTTGGTTATCTTGCAATCCCGAGATAATCGTCTCCATGCTCCAAATCCATTTTAAAGCCATTTTTAAGGCATTTCGCGCATACATGAAATGAACACATTTTTCTCCAAAACTATAACAGATGCAAGCTTGTCCTGTTTGGTGGAGATGATATTTAATAAAATAAGTAGAAATCCACTAAAAGTTTTGTTTGGTTATCTTGCAATCCCGAGATAATCGTCTCCATGCTCCAAATCCATTTTAAAGCCATTTTTAAGGCATTTCGCGCATACATGAAATGAACACATTTTTCTCCAAAACTATAACAGATGCAAGCTTGTCCTGTTTGGTGGAGATGATATTTAATAAAATAAGTAGAAATCCACTAAAAGTTTTGTTTGGTTATCTTGCAATCCCGAGATAATCGTCTCCATGCTCCAAATCCATTTTAAAGCCATTTCAAAGGCATTTTGCGCATACATGAAATGAACACATTTTTCTCCAAAACTATAACAGATGCAAGCTTGTCCTGTTTGGTGGAGATGATATTTAATAAAATAAGTAGAAATCCACTAAAAGTTTTGTTTGGTTATCTTGCAATCCCGAGATAATCGTCTCCATGCTCCAAATCCATTTTAAAGCCATTTTTAAGGCATTTCGCGCATACATGAAATGAACACATTTTTCTCCAAAACTATAACAGATGCAAGCTTGTCCTGTTTGGTGGAGATGATATTTAATAAAATAAGTAGAAATCCACTAAAAGTTTTGTTTGGTTATCTTGCAATCCCGAGATAATCGTCTCCATGCTCCAAATCCATTTTAAAGCCATTTTTAAGGCATTTCGCGCATACATGAAATGAACACATTTTTCTCCAAAACTATAACAGATGCAAGCTTGTCCTGTTTGGTGGAGATGATATTTAATAAAATAAGTAGAAATCCACTAAAAGTTTTGTTTGGTTATCTTGCAATCCCGAGATAATCGTCTCCATGCTCCAAATCCATTTTAAAGCCATTTTTAAGGCATTTCGCGCATACATGAAATGAACACATTTTTCTCCAAAACTATAACAGATGCAAGCTTGTCCTGTTTGGTGGAGATGATATTTAATAAAATAAGTAGAAATCCACTAAAAGTTTTGTTTGGTTATATTGCAATCCCGAGATAATCGTCTCCATGCTCCAAATCCATTTTAAAGCCATTTTTAAGGCATTTCGCGCATACATGAAATGAACACATTTTTCTCCAAAACTATAACAGATGCAAGCTTGTCCTGTTTGGTGGAGATGATATTTAATAAAATAAGTAGAAATCCACTAAAAGTTTTGTTTGGTTATCTTGCAATCCCGAGATAATCGTCTCCATGCTCCAAATCCATTTTAAAGCCATTTTTAAGGCATTTCGCGCATACATGAAATGAACACATTTTTCTCCAAAACTATAACAGATGCAAGCTTGTCCTGTTTGGTGGAGATAATATTTAATAAAATAAGTAGAAATCTACTAAAAGTTTCGTTTGTTTATATTGCCATCCTGAGATAATCGTCTCCATGCTCCAAATCCATTTTAAAGCCATTTCAAAGGCATTTTGCGCATACATGAAATGAACACATTTTTCTCCAAAACTATAACACATGCAAGCTTGTCCTGTTTGGTGGAGATGATATTTAATAAAATAAGTAGAAATCCACTAAAAGTTTTGTTTGGTTATCTTGCAATCCCGAGATAATCGTCTCCATGCTCCAAATCCATTTTATAGCCATTTTTAAGGCATTTCGCGCATACATGAAATGAACACATTTTTCTCCAAAACTATAACAGATGCAAGCTTGTCCTGTTTGGTGGAGATGATATTTAATAAAATAAGTAGAAATCCACTAAAAGTTTTGTTTGGTTATCTTGCAATCCCGAGATAATCGTCTCCATGCTCCAAATCCATTTTAAAGCCATTTTTAAGGCATTTCGCGCATACATGAAATGAACACATTTTTCTCCAAAACTATAATAGATGCAAGCTTGTCCTGTTCGGTGGAGATGATATTTAATAAAATAAGTAGAAATCCACTAAAAGTTTTGTTTGGTTATCTTGCAATCCCGAGATAATCGTCTCCATGCTCCAAATCCATTTTAAAGCCATTTTTAAGGCATTTCGCGCATACATGAAATGAACACATTTTTCTCCAAAACTATAACAGATGCAAGCTTGTCCTGTTTGGTGGAGATGATATTTAATAAAATAAGTAGAAATCCACTAAAAGTTTTGTTTGGTTATCTTGCAATCCCGAGATAATCGTCTCCATGCTCCAAATCCATTTTAAAGCCATTTCAAAGGCATTTTGCGCATACATGAAATGAACACATTTTTCTCCAAAACTATAACACATGCAAGCTTGTCCTGTTTGGTGGAGATGATATTTAATAAAATAAGTAGAAATCCACTAAAGTTTTGTTTGGTTATCTTGCAATCCCGAGATAATCGTCTCCATGCTCCAAATCCATTTTAAAGCCATTTTTAAGGCATTTCGCGCATACATGAAATGAACACATTTTTCTCCAAAACTATAACAGATGCAAGCTTGTCCTGTTTGGTGGAGATAATATTTAATAAAATAAGTAGAAATCTACTAAAAGTTTCGTTTGTTTATATTGCCATCCTGCGATAATCGTCTCCATGCTCCAAATCCATTTTAAAGCCATTTCAAAGGCATTTTGCGCATACATGAAATGAACACATTTTTCTCCAAAACTATAACACATGCAAGCTTGTCCTGTTTGGTGGAGATGATATTTAATAAAATAAGTAGAAATCCACTAAAAGTTTTGTTTGGTTATCTTGCAATCCCGAGATAATCGTCTCCATGCTCCAAATCCATTTTAAAGCCATTTTTAAGGCATTTCGCGCATACATGAAATGAACACATTTTTCTCCAAAACTATAACAGATGCAAGCTTGTCCTGTTTGGTGGAGATGATATTTAATAAAATAAGTAGAAATCCACTAAAAGTTTTGTTTGGTTATCTTGCAATCCCGAGATAATCGTCTCCATGCTCCAAATCCATTTTAAAGCCATTTTTAAGGCATTTCGCGCATACATGAAATGAACACATTTTTCTCCAAAACTATAACAGATGCAAGCTTGTCCTGTTTGGTGGAGATGATATTTAATAAAATAAGTAGAAATCCACTAAAAGTTTTGTTTGGTTATCTTGCAATCCCGAGATAATCGTCTCCATGCTCCAAATCCATTTTAAAGTCATTTTTAAGGCATTTCGCGCATACATGAAATGAACACATTTTTCTCCAAAACTATAACAGATGCAAGCTTGTCCTGTTTGGTGGAGATGATATTTAATAAAATAAGTAGAAATCCACTAAAAGTTTTGTTTGGTTATCTTGCAATCCCGAGATAATCGTCTCCATGCTCCAAATCCATTTTAAAGCCATTTCAAAGGCATTTTGCGCATACATGAAATGAACACATTTTTCTCCAAAACTATATCACATGCAAGCTTGTCCTGTTTGGTGGAGATGATATTTAATAAAATAAGTAGAAATCCACTAAAAGTTTTGTTTGGTTATCTTGCAATCCCGAGATAATCGTCTCCATGCTCCAAATCCATTTTAAAGCCATTTTTAAGGCATTTCGCGCATACATGAAATGAACAAATTTTTCTCCAAAACTATAACAGATGCAAGCTTGTCCTGTTTGGTGGAGATGATATTTAATAAAATAAGTAGAAATCCACTAAAAGTTTTGTTTGGTTATCTTGCAATCCCGAGATAATCGTCTCCATGCTCCAAATCCATTTTAAAGCCATTTTTAAGGCATTTCGCGCATACATGAAATGAACAAATTTTTCTCCAAAACTATAACAGATGCAAGCTTGTCCTGTTTGGTGGAGATGATATTTAATAAAATAAGTAGAAATCCACTAAAAGTTTTGTTTGGTTATCTTGCAATCCCGAGATAATCGTCTCCATGCTCCAAATCCATTTTAAAGCCATTTTTAAGGCATTTCGCGCATACATGAAATGAACACATTTTTCTCCAAAACTATAACAGATGCAAGCTTGTCCTGTTTGGTGGAGATGATATTTAATAAAATAAGTAGAAATCCACTAAAAGTTTTGTTTGGTTATATTGCAATCCCGAGATAATCGTCTCCATGCTCCAAATCCATTTTAAAGCCATTTTTAAGGCATTTCGCGCATACATGAAATGAACACATTTTTCTCCAAAACTATAACAGATGCAAGCTTGTCCTGTTTGGTGGAGATGATATTTAATAAAATAAGTAGAAATCCACTAAAAGTTTTGTTTGGTTATCTTGCAATCCCGAGATAATCGTCTCCATGCTCCAAATCCATTTTAAAGCCATTTTTAAGGCATTTCGCGCATACATGAAATGAACACATTTTTCTCCAAAACTATAACAGATGCAAGCTTGTCCTGTTTGGTGGAGATGATATTTAATAAAATAAGTAGAAATCCACTAAAAGTTTTGTTTGGTTATCTTGCAATCCCGAGATAATCGTCTCCATGCTCCAAATCCATTTTAAAGCCATTTTTAAGGCATTTCGCGCATACATGAAATGAACACATTTTTCTCCAAAACTATAACAGATGCAAGCTTGTCCTGTTTGGTGGAGATGATATTTAATAAAATAAGTAGAAATCCACTAAAAGTTTTGTTTGGTTATCTTGCAATCCCGAGATAATCGTCTCCATGCTCCAAATCCATTTTAAAGCCATTTTTAAGGCATTTCGCGCATACATGAAATGAACACATTTTTCTCCAAAACTATAACAGATGCAAGCTTGTCCTGTTTGGTGGAGATGATATTTAATAAAATAAGTAGAAATCCACTAAAAGTTTTGTTTGGTTATCTTGCAATCCCGAGATAATCGTCTCCATGCTCCAAATCCATTTTAAAGCCATTTTTAAGGCATTTCGCGCATACATGAAATGAACACATTTTTCTCCAAAACTATAACAGATGCAAGCTTGTCCTGTTTGGTGGAGATGATATTTAATAAAATAAGTAGAAATCCACTAAAAGTTTTGTTTGGTTATATTGCAATCCCGAGATAATCGTCTCCATGCTCCAAATCCATTTTAAAGCCATTTTTAAGGCATTTCGCGCATACATGAAATGAACACATTTTTCTCCAAAACTATAACAGATGCAAGCTTGTCCTGTTTGGTGGAGATGATATTTAATAAAATAAGTAGAAATCCACTAAAAGTTTTGTTTGGTTATCTTGCAATCCCGAGATAATCGTCTCCATGCTCCAAATCCATTTTAAAGCCATTTTTAAGGCATTTCGCGCATACATGAAATGAACACATTTTTCTCCAAAACTATAACAGATGCAAGCTTGTCCTGTTTGGTGGAGATGATATTTAATAAAATAAGTAGAAATCCACTAAAAGTTTTGTTTGGTTATCTTGCAATCCCGAGATAATCGTCTCCATGCTCCAAATCCATTTTAAAGCCATTTTTAAGGCATTTCGCGCATACATGAAATGAACACATTTTTCTCCAAAACTATAACAGATGCAAGCTTGTCCTGTTTGGTGGAGATGATATTGAATAAAATAAGTAGAAATCCACTAAAAGTTTTGTTTGGTTATCTTGCAATCCCGAGATAATCGTCTCCATGCTCCAAATCCATTTTAAAGCCATTTTTAAGGCATTTCGCGCATACATGAAATGAACACATTTTTCTCCAAAACTATAACAGATGCAAGCTTGTCCTGTTTGGTGGAGATAATATTTAATCAAATAAGTAGAAATCTACTAAAAGTTTCGTTTGTTTATATTGCCATCCTGAGATAATCGTCTCCATGCTCCAAATCCATTTTAAAGCCATTTTTAAGGCATTTCGCGCATACATGAAATGAACACATTTTTCTCCAAAACTATAACAGATGCAAGCTTGTCCTGTTTGGTGGAGATGATATTTAATAAAATAAGTAGAAATCCACTAAAACTTTTGTTTGGTTATCTTGCAATCCCGAGATAATCGTCTCCATGCTCCAAATCCATTTTAAAGCCATTTTTAAGGCATTTCGCGCATACATGAAATGAACACATTTTTCTCCAAAACTATAACAGATGCAAGCTTGTCCTGTTTGGTGGAGATGATATTTAATAAAATAAGTAGAAATCCACTAAAAGTTTTGTTTGGTTATATTGCAATCCCGAGATAATCGTCTCCATGCTCCAAATCCATTTTAAAGCCATTTTTAAGGCATTTCGCGCATACATGAAATGAACACATTTTTCTCCAAAACTATAACAGATGCAAGCTTGTCCTGTTTGGTGGAGATGATATTTAATAAAATAAGTAGAAATCCACTAAAAGTTTTGTTTGGTTATCTTGCAATCCCGAGATAATCGTCTCCATGCACCAAATCCATTTTAAAGCCATTTTTAAGGCATTTCGCGCATACATGAAATGAACACATTTTTCTCCAAAACTATAACAGATGCAAGCTTGTCCTGTTTGGTGGAGATAATATTTAATCAAATAAGTAGAAATCTACTAAAAGTTTCGTTTGTTTATATTGCCATCCTGAGATAATCGTCTCCATGCTCCAAATCCATTTTAAAGCCATTTTTAAGGCATTTCGCGCATACATGAAATGAACACATTTTTCTCCAAAACTATAACAGATGCAAGCTTGTCCTGTTTGGTGGAGATGATATTTAATAAAATAAGTAGAAATCCACTAAAAGTTTTGTTTGGTTATCTTGCAATCCCGAGATAATCGTCTCCATGCTCCAAATCCATTTTAAAGCCATTTTTAAGGCATTTCGCGCATACATGAAATGAACACATTTTTCTTCAAAACTATAACAGATGCAAGCTTGTCCTGTTTGGTGGAGATGATATTTAATAAAATAAGTAGAAATCCACTAAAAGTTTTGTTTGGTTATATTGCAATCCCGAGATAATCGTCTCCATGCTCCAAATCCATTTTAAAGGCATTTCGCGCATACATGAAATGAACACATTTTTCTCCAAAACTATAACAGATGCAAGCTTGTCCTGTTTGGTGGAGATGATATTTAATAAAATAAGTAGAAATCCACTAAAAGTTTTGTTTGGTTATCTTGCAATCCCGAGATAATCGTCTCCATGCACCAAATCCATTTTAAAGCCATTTTTAAGGCATTTCGCGCATACATGAAATGAACACATTTTTCTCCAAAACTATAACAGATGCAAGCTTGTCCTGTTTGGTGGAGATAATATTTAATAAAATAAGTAGAAATCTACTAAAAGTTTCGTTTGTTTATATTGCCATCCTGAGATAATCGTCTCCATGCTCCAAATCCATTTTAAAGCCATTTCAAAGGCATTTTGCGCATACATGAAATGAACACATTTTTCTCCAAAACTATAACACATGCAAGCTTGTCCTGTTTGGTGGAGATGATATTTAATAAAATAAGTAGAAATCCACTAAAAGTTTTGTTTGGTTATCTTGCAATCCCGAGATAATCGTCTCCATGCTCCAAATCCATTTTAAAGCCATTTTTAAGGCATTTCGCGCATACATGAAATGAACACATTTTTCTCCAAAACTATAACAGATGCAAGCTTGTCCTGTTTGGTGGAGATGATATTTAATAAAATAAGTAGAAATCCACTAAAAGTTTTGTTTGGTTATCTTGCAATCCCGAGATAATCGTCTCCATGCTCCAAATCCATTTTAAAGCCATTTTTAAGGCATTTCGCGCATACATGAAATGAACACATTTTTCTCCAAAACTATAACAGATGCAAGCTTGTCCTGTTTGGTGGAGATGATATTTAATAAAATAAGTAGAAATCCACTAAAAGTTTTGTTTGGTTATCTTGCAATCCCGAGATAATCGTCTCCATGCTCCAAATCCATTTTAAAGCCATTTTTAAGGCATTTCGCGCATACATGAAATGAACACATTTTTCTCCAAAACTATAACAGATGCAAGCTTGTCCTGTTTGGTGGAGATGATATTTAATAAAATAAGTAGAAATCCACTAAAAGTTTTGTTTGGTTATCTTGCAATCCCGAGATAATCGTCTCCATGCTCCAAATCCATTTTAAAGCCATTTTTAAGGCATTTCGCGCATACATGAAATGAACACATTTTTCTCCAAAACTATAACAGATGCAAGCTTGTCCTGTTTGGTGGAGATGATATTTAATAAAATAAGTAGAAATCCACTAAAAGTTTTGTTTGGTTATATTGCAATCCCGAGATAATCGTCTCCATGCTCCAAATCCATTTTAAAGCCATTTTTAAGGCATTTCGCGCATACATGAAATGAACACATTTTTCTCCAAAACTATAACAGATGCAAGCTTGTCCTGTTTGGTGGAGATGATATTTCATAAAATAAGTAGAAATCCACTAAAAGTTTTGTTTGGTTATCTTGCAATCCCGAGATAATCGTCTCCATGCTCCAAATCCATTTTAAAGCCATTTTTAAGGCATTTCGCGCATACATGAAATGAACACATTTTTCTCCAAAACTATACCAGATGCAAGCTTGTCCTGTTTGGTGGAGATGATATTTAATAAAATAAGTAGAAATCCACTAAAAGTTTTGTTTGGTTATCTTGCAATCCCGAGATAATCGTCTCCATGCTCCAAATCCATTTTAAAGCCATTTTTAAGGCATTTCGCGCATACATGAAATGAACACATTTTTCTCCAAAACTTTAACAGATGCAAGCTTGTCCTGTTTGGTGGAGATGATATTTAATAAAATAAGTAGAAATCCACTAAAAGTTTTGTTTGGTTATCTTGCAATCCCGAGATAATCGTCTCCATGCTCCAAATCCATTTTAAAGCCATTTTTAAGGCATTTCGCGCATACATGAAATGAACACATTTTTCTCCAAAACTTTAACAGATGCAAGCTTGTCCTGTTTGGTGGAGATGATATTTAATAAAATAAGTAGAAATCCACTAAAAGTTTTGTTTGGTTATCTTGCAATCCCGAGATAATCGTCTCCATGCTCCAAATCCATTTTAAAGCCATTTTTAAAGGCATTTCGTGCATACATGAAATGAACACATTTTTCTCCAAAACTATAACAGATGCAAGCTTGTCCTGTTTGGTGGAGATGATATTTAATAAAATAAGTAGAAATCCACTAAAAGTTTTGTTTGGTTATATTGCAATCCCGAGATAATCGTCTCCATGCTCCAAATCCATTTTAAAGCCATTTTTAAGGCATTTCGCGCATACATGAAATGAACACATTTTTCTCCAAAACTATAACAGATGCAAGCTTGTCCTGTTTGGTGGAGATGATATTTAATAAAATAAGTAGAAATCCACTAAAAGTTTTGTTTGGTTATCTTGCAATCCCGAGATAATCGTCTCCATGCTCCAAATCCATTTTAAAGCCATTTTTAAGGCATTTCGCGCATACATGAAATGAACACATTTTTCTCCAAAACTATAACAGATGCAAGCTTGTCCTGTTTGGTGGAGATGATATTTAATAAAATAAGTAGAAATCCACTAAAAGTTTTGTTTGGTTATATTGCAATCCCGAGATAATCGTCTCCATGCTCCAAATCCATTTTAAAGGCATTTCGCGCATACATGAAATGAACACATTTTTCTCCAAAACTATAACAGATGCAAGCTTGTCCTGTTTGGTGGAGATGATATTTAATAAAATAAGTAGAAATCCACTAAAAGTTTTGTTTGGTTATCTTGCAATCCCGAGATAATCGTCTCCATGCACCAAATCCATTTTAAAGCCATTTTTAAGGCATTTCGCGCATACATGAAATGAACACATTTTTCTCCAAAACTATAACAGATGCAAGCTTGTCCTGTTTGGTGGAGATAATATTTAATAAAATAAGTAGAAATCTACTAAAAGTTTCGTTTGTTTATATTGCCATCCTGAGATAATCGTCTCCATGCTCCAAATCCATTTTAAAGCCATTTCAAAGGCATTTTGCGCATACATGAAATGAACACATTTTTCTCCAAAACTATAACACATGCAAGCTTGTCCTGTTTGGTGGAGATGATATTTAATAAAATAAGTAGAAATCCACTAAAAGTTTTGTTTGGTTATCTTGCAATCCCGAGATAATCGTCTCCATGCTCCAAATCCATTTTAAAGCCATTTTTAAGGCATTTCGCGCATACATGAAATGAACACATTTTTCTCCAAAACTATAACAGATGCAAGCTTGTCCTGTTTGGTGGAGATGATATTTAATAAAATAAGTAGAAATCCACTAAAAGTTTTGTTTGGTTATCTTGCAATCCCGAGATAATCGTCTCCATGCTCCAAATCCATTTTAAAGCCATTTTTAAGGCATTTCGCGCATACATGAAATGAACACATTTTTCTCCAAAACTATAACAGATGCAAGCTTGTCCTGTTTGGTGGAGATGATATTTAATAAAATAAGTAGAAATCCACTAAAAGTTTTGTTTGGTTATCTTGCAATCCCGAGATAATCGTCTCCATGCTCCAAATCCATTTTAAAGCCATTTTTAAGGCATTTCGCGCATACATGAAATGAACACATTTTTCTCCAAAACTATAACAGATGCAAGCTTGTCCTGTTTGGTGGAGATGATATTTAATAAAATAAGTAGAAATCCACTAAAAGTTTTGTTTGGTTATCTTGCAATCCCGAGATAATCGTCTCCATGCTCCAAATCCATTTTAAAGCCATTTTTAAGGCATTTCGCGCATACATGAAATGAACACATTTTTCTCCAAAACTATAACAGATGCAAGCTTGTCCTGTTTGGTGGAGATGATATTTCATAAAATAAGTAGAAATCCACTAAAAGTTTTGTTTGGTTATATTGCAATCCCGAGATAATCGTCTCCATGCTCCAAATCCATTTTAAAGCCATTTTTAAGGCATTTCGCGCATACATGAAATGAACACATTTTTCTCCAAAACTATAACAGATGCAAGCTTGTCCTGTTTGGTGGAGATGATATTTCATAAAATAAGTAGAAATCCACTAAAAGTTTTGTTTGGTTATCTTGCAATCCCGAGATAATCGTCTCCATGCTCCAAATCCATTTTAAAGCCATTTTTAAGGCATTTCGCGCATACATGAAATGAACACATTTTTCTCCAAAACTATACCAGATGCAAGCTTGTCCTGTTTGGTGGAGATGATATTTAATAAAATAAGTAGAAATCCACTAAAAGTTTTGTTTGGTTATCTTGCAATCCCGAGATAATCGTCTCCATGCTCCAAATCCATTTTAAAGCCATTTTTAAGGCATTTCGCGCATACATGAAATGAACACATTTTTCTCCAAAACTTTAACAGATGCAAGCTTGTCCTGTTTGGTGGAGATGATATTTAATAAAATAAGTAGAAATCCACTAAAAGTTTTGTTTGGTTATCTTGCAATCCCGAGATAATCGTCTCCATGCTCCAAATCCATTTTAAAGCCATTTTTAAGGCATTTCGCGCATACATGAAATGAACACATTTTTCTCCAAAACTTTAACAGATGCAAGCTTGTCCTGTTTGGTGGAGATGATATTTAATAAAATAAGTAGAAATCCACTAAAAGTTTTGTTTGGTTATCTTGCAATCCCGAGATAATCGTCTCCATGCTCCAAATCCATTTTAAAGCCATTTTTAAAGGCATTTCGTGCATACATGAAATGAACACATTTTTCTCCAAAACTATAACAGATGCAAGCTTGTCCTGTTTGGTGGAGATGATATTTAATAAAATAAGTAGAAATCCACTAAAAGTTTTGTTTGGTTATATTGCAATCCCGAGATAATCGTCTCCATGCTCCAAATCCATTTTAAAGCCATTTTTAAGGCATTTCGCGCATACATGAAATGAACACATTTTTCTCCAAAACTATAACAGATGCAAGCTTGTCCTGTTTGGTGGAGATGATATTTAATAAAATAAGTAGAAATCCACTAAAAGTTTTGTTTGGTTATCTTGCAATCCCGAGATAATCGTCTCCATGCTCCAAATCCATTTTAAAGCCATTTTTAAGGCATTTCGCGCATACATGAAATGAACACATTTTTCTCCAAAACTATAACAGATGCAAGCTTGTCCTGTTTGGTGGAGATGATATTTAATAAAATAAGTAGAAATCCACTAAAAGTTTTGTTTGGTTATCTTGCAATCCCGAGATAATCGTCTCCATGCTCCAAATCCATTTTAAAGCCATTTTTAAGGCATTTCGCGCATACATGAAATGAACACATTTTTCTCCAAAACTATAACAGATGCAAGCTTGTCCTGTTTGGTGGAGATGATATTTAATAAAATAAGTAGAAATCCACTAAAAGTTTTGTTTGGTTATCTTGCAATCCCGAGATAATCGTCTCCATGCTCCAAATCCATTTTAAAGCCATTTCAAAGGCATTTTGCGCATACATGAAATTAACACATTTTTCTCCAAAACTATAACACATGCAAGCTTGTCCTGTTTGGTGGAGATGATATTTAATAAAATAAGTAGAAATCCACTAAAAGTTTTGTTTGGTTATCTTGCAATCCCGAGATAATCGTCTCCATGCTCCAAATCCATTTTAAAGCCATTTTTAAGGCATTTCGCGCATACATGAAATGAACACATTTTTCTCCAAAACTATAACAGATGCAAGCTTGTCCTGTTTGGTGGAGATGATATTTAATAAAATAAGTAGAAATCCACTAAAAGTTTTGTTTGGTTATCTTGCAATCCCGAGATAATCGTCTCCATGCTCCAAATCCATTTTAAAGCCATTTTTAAGGCATTTCGCGCATACATGAAATGAACACATTTTTCTCCAAAACTATAACAGATGCAAGCTTGTCCTGTTTGGTGGAGATGATATTTAATAAAATAAGTAGAAATCCACTAAAAGTTTTGTTTGGTTATCTTGCAATCCCGAGATAATCGTCTCCATGCTACAAATCCATTTTAAAGCCATTTTTAAGGCATTTCGCGCATACATGAAATGAACACATTTTTCTCCAAAACTATAACAGATGCAAGCTTGTCCTGTTTGGTGGAGATGATATTTAATAAAATAAGTAGAAATCCACTAAAAGTTTTGTTTGGTTATCTTGCAATCCCGAGATAATCGTCTCCATGCTCCAAATCCATTTTAAAGCCATTTTTAAGGCATTTCGCGCATACATGAAATGAACACATTTTTCTCCAAAACTATAACAGATGCAAGCTTGTCCTGTTTGGTGGAGATGATATTTAATAAAATAAGTAGAAATCCACTAAAAGTTTTGTTTGGTTATCTTGCAATCCCGAGATAATCGTCTCCATGCTCCAAATCCATTTTAAAGCCATTTCAAAGGCATTTTGCGCATACATGAAATTAACACATTTTTCTCCAAAACTATAACACATGCAAGCTTGTCCTGTTTGGTGGAGATGATATTTAATAAAATAAGTAGAAATCCACTAAAAGTTTTGTTTGGTTATCTTGCAATCCCGAGATAATCGTCTCCATGCTCCAAATCCATTTTAAAGCCATTTTTAAGGCATTTCGCGCATACATGAAATGAACACATTTTTCTCCAAAACTATAACAGATGCAAGCTTGTCCTGTTTGGTGGAGATGATATTTAATAAAATAAGTAGAAATCCACTAACAGTTTTGTTTGGTTATCTTGCAATCCCGAGATAATCGTCTCCATGCTCCAAATCCATTTTAAAGCCATTTTTAAGGCATTTCGCGCATACATGAAATGAACACATTTTTCTCCAAAACTATAACAGATGCAAGCTTGTCCTGTTTGGTGGAGATGATATTTAATAAAATAAGTAGAAATCCACTAAAAGTTTTGTTTGGTTATCTTGCAATCCCGAGATAATCGTCTCCATGCTCCAAATCCATTTTAAAGCCATTTTTAAGGCATTTCGCGCATACATGAAATGAACACATTTTTCTCCAAAACTATAACAGATGCAAGCGTGTCCTGTTTGGTGGAGATGATATTTAATAAAATAAGTAGAAATCCACTAAAAGTTTTGTTTGGTTATCTTGCAATCCCGAGATAATCGTCTCCATGCTCCAAATCCATTTTAAAGCCATTTCAAAGGCATTTTGCGCATACATGAAATTAACACATTTTTCTCCAAAACTATAACACATGCAAGCTTGTCCTGTTTGGTGGAGATGATATTTAATAAAATAAGTAGAAATCCACTAAAAGTTTTGTTTGGTTATCTTGCAATCCCGAGATAATCGTCTCCATGCTCCAAATCCATTTTAAAGCCATTTTTAAGGCATTTCGCGCATACATGAAATGAACACATTTTTCTCCAAAACTATAACAGATGCAAGCTTGTCCTGTTTGGTGGAGATGATATTTAATAAAATAAGTAGAAATCCACTAAAAGTTTTGTTTGGTTATCTTGCAATCCCGAGATAATCGTCTCCATGCTCCAAATCCATTTTAAAGCCATTTTTAAGGCATTTCGCGCATACATGAAATGAACACATTTTTCTCCAAAACTATAACAGATGCAAGCTTGTCCTGTTTGGTGGAGATGATATTTAATAAAATAAGTAGAAATCCACTAAAAGTTTTGTTTGGTTATCTTGCAATCCCGAGATAATCGTCTCCATGCACCAAATCCATTTTAAAGCCATTTTTAAGGCATTTCGCGCATACATGAAATGAACACATTTTTCTCCAAAACTATAACAGATGCAAGCTTGTCCTGTTTGGTGGAGATAATATTTAATCAAATAAGTAGAAATCTACTAAAAGTTTCGTTTGTTTATATTGCCATCCTGAGATAATCGTCTCCATGCTCCAAATCCATTTTAAAGCCATTTTTAAGGCATTTCGCGCATACATGAAATGAACACATTTTTCTCCAAAACTATAACAGATGCAAGCTTGTCCTGTTTGGTGGAGATGATATTTAATAAAATAAGTAGAAATCCACTAAAAGTTTTGTTTGGTTATCTTGCAATCCCGAGATAATCGTCTCCATGCTCCAAATCCATTTTAAAGCCATTTTTAAGGCATTTCGCGCATACATGAAATGAACACATTTTTCTCCAAAACTATAACAGATGCAAGCTTGTCCTGTTTGGTGGAGATGATATTTAATAAAATAAGTAGAAATCCACTAAAAGTTTTGTTTGGTTATCTTGCAATCCCGAGATAATCGTCTCCATGCACCAAATCCATTTTAAAGCCATTTTTAAGGCATTTCGCGCATACATGAAATGAACACATTTTTCTCCAAAACTATAACAGATGCAAGCTTGTCCTGTTTGGTGGAGATAATATTTAATAAAATAAGTAGAAATCTACTAAAAGTTTCGTTTATTTATATTGCCATCCTGAGATAATCGTCTCCATGCTCCAAATCCATTTTAAAGCCATTTCAAAGGCATTTTGCGCATACATGAAATGAACACATTTTTCTCCAAAACTATAACACATGCAAGCTTGTCCTGTTTGGTGGAGATGATATTTAATAAAATAAGTAGAAATCCACTAAAAGTTTTGTTTGGTTATCTTGCAATCCCGAGATAATCGTCTCCATGCTCCAAATCCATTTTAAAGCCATTTTTAAGGCATTTCGCGCATACATGAAATGAACACATTTTTCTCCAAAACTATAACAGATGCAAGCTTGTCCTGTTTGGTGGAGATGATATTTAATAAAATAAGTAGAAATCCACTAAAAGTTTTGTTTGGTTATCTTGCAATCCCGAGATAATCGTCTCCATGCTCCAAATCCATTTTAAAGCCATTTTTAAGGCATTTCGCGCATACATGAAATGAACACATTTTTCTCCAAAACTATAACAGATGCAAGCTTGTCCTGTTTGGTGGAGATGATATTTAATAAAATAAGTAGAAATCCACTAAAAGTTTTGTTTGGTTATCTTGCAATCCCGAGATAATCGTCTCCATGCTCCAAATCCATTTTAAAGCCATTTTTAAGGCATTTCGCGCATACATGAAATGAACACATTTTTCTCCAAAACTATAACAGATGCAAGCTTGTCCTGTTTGGTGGAGATGATATTTAATAAAATAAGTAGAAATCCACTAAAAGTTTTGTTTGGTTATCTTGCAATCCCGAGATAATCGTCTCCATGCTCCAAATCCATTTTAAAGCCATTTCAAAGGCATTTTGCGCATACATGAAATTAACACATTTTTCTCCAAAACTATAACACATGCAAGCTTGTCCTGTTTGGTGGAGATGATATTTAATAAAATAAGTAGAAATCCACTAAAAGTTTTGTTTGGTTATCTTGCAATCCCGAGATAATCGTCTCCATGCTCCAAATCCATTTTAAAGCCATTTTTAAGGCATTTCGCGCATACATGAAATGAACACATTTTTCTCCAAAACTATAACAGATGCAAGCTTGTCCTGTTTGGTGGAGATGATATTTAATAAAATAAGTAGAAATCCACTAAAAGTTTTGTTTGGTTATCTTGCAATCCCGAGATAATCGTCTCCATGCTCCAAATCCATTTTAAAGCCATTTTTAAGGCATTTCGCGCATACATGAAATGAACACATTTTTCTCCAAAACTATAACAGATGCAAGCTTGTCCTGTTTGGTGGAGATGATATTTAATAAAATAAGTAGAAATCCACTAAACGTTTTGTTTGGTTATCTTGCAATCCCGAGATAATCGTCTCCATGCTCCAAATCCATTTTAAAGCCATTTTTAAGGCATTTCGCGCATACATGAAATGAACACATTTTTCTCCAAAACTATAACAGATGCAAGCTTGTCCTGTTTGGTGGAGATGATATTTAATAAAATAAGTAGAAATCCACTAAAAGTTTTGTTTGGTTATATTGCAATCCCGAGATAATCGTCTCCATGCTCCAAATCCATTTTAAAGCCATTTTTAAGGCATTTCGCGCATACATGAAATGAACACATTTTTCTCCAAAACTATAACAGATGCAAGCTTGTCCTGTTTGGTGGAGATGATATTTAATAAAATAAGTAGAAATTCACTAAAAGTTTTGTTTGGTTATCTTGCAATCCCGAGATAATCGTCTCCATGCTCCAAATCCATTTTAAAGCCATTTTTAAGGCATTTCGCGCATACATGAAATGAACACATTTTTCTCCAAAACTATAACAGATGCAAGCTTGTCCTGTTTGGTGGAGATGATATTTAATAAAATAAGTAGAAATCCACTAAAAGTTTTGTTTGGTTATCTTGCAATCCCGAGATAATCGTCTCCATGCTCCAAATCCATTTTAAAGCCATTTTTAAGGCATTTCGCGCATACATGAAATGAACACATTTTTCTCCAAAACTATAACAGATGCAAGCTTGTCCTGTTTGGTGGAGATGATATTTAATAAAATAAGTAGAAATCCACTAAACGTTTTGTTTGGTTATCTTGCAATCCCGAGATAATCGTCTCCATGCTCCAAATCCATTTTAAAGCCATTTTTAAGGCATTTCGCGCATACATGAAATGAACACATTTTTCTCCAAAACTATAACAGATGCAAGCTTGTCCTGTTTGGTGGAGATGATATTTAATAAAATAAGTAGAAATCCACTAAAAGTTTTGTTTGGTTATATTGCAATCCCGAGATAATCGTCTCCATGCTCCAAATCCATTTTAAAGCCATTTTTAAGGCATTTCGCGCATACATGAAATGAACACATTTTTCTCCAAAACTATAACAGATGCAAGCTTGTCCTGTTTGGTGGAGATGATATTTAATAAAATAAGTAGAAATTCACTAAAAGTTTTGTTTGGTTATCTTGCAATCCCGAGATAATCGTCTCCATGCTCCAAATCCATTTTAAAGCCATTTTTAAGGCATTTCGCGCATACATGAAATGAACACATTTTTCTCCAAAACTATAACAGATGCAAGCTTGTCCTGTTTGGTGGAGATGATATTTAATAAAATAAGTAGAAATCCACTAAAAGTTTTGTTTGGTTATCTTGCAATCCCGAGATAATCGTCTCCATGCTCCAAATCCATTTTAAAGCCATTTTTAAGGCATTTCGCGCATACATGAAATGAACACATTTTTCTCCAAAACTATAACAGATGCAAGCTTGTCCTGTTTGGTGGAGATGATATTTAATAAAATAAGTAGAAATCCACTAAACGTTTTGTTTGGTTATCTTGCAATCCCGAGATAATCGTCTCCATGCTCCAAATCCATTTTAAAGCCATTTTAAGGCATTTCGCGCATACATGAAATGAACACATTTTTCTCCAAAACTATAACAGATGCAAGCTTGTCCTGTTTGGTGGAGATGATATTTAATAAAATAAGTAGAAATCCACTAAAAGTTTTGTTTGGTTATATTGCAATCCCGAGATAATCGTCTCCATGCTCCAAATCCATTTTAAAGCCATTTTTAAGGCATTTCGCGCATACATGAAATGAACACATTTTTCTCCAAAACTATAACAGATGCAAGCTTGTCCTGTTTGGTGGAGATGATATTTAATAAAATAAGTAGAAATTCACTAAAAGTTTTGTTTGGTTATCTTGCAATCCCGAGATAATCGTCTCCATGCTCCAAATCCATTTTAAAGCCATTTTTAAGGCATTTCGCGCATACATGAAATGAACACATTTTTCTCCAAAACTATAACAGATGCAAGCTTGTCCTGTTTGGTGGAGATGATATTTAATAAAATAAGTAGAAATCCACTAAAAGTTTTGTTTGGTTATCTTGCAATCCCGAGATAATCGTCTCCATGCTCCAAATCCATTTTAAAGCCATTTTTAAGGCATTTCGCGCATACATGAAATGAACACATTTTTCTCCAAAACTATAACAGATGCAAGCTTGTCCTGTTTGGTGGAGATGATATTTAATAAAATAAGTAGAAATCCACTAAAAGTTTTGTTTGGTTATCTTGCAATCCCGAGATAATCGTCTCCATGCTCCAAATCCATTTTAAAGCCATTTTTAAGGCATTTCGCGCATACATGAAATGAACACATTTTTCTCCAAAACTATAACAGATGCAAGCTTGTCCTGTTTGGTGGAGATGATATTTAATAAAATAAGTAGAAATCCACTAAAAGTTTTGTTTGGTTATCTTGCAATCCCGAGATAATCGTCTCCATGCTCCAAATCCATTTTAAAGCCATTTTTAAGGCATTTCGCGCATACATGAAATGAACACATTTTTCTCCAAAACTATAACAGATGCAAGCTTGTCCTGTTTGGTGGAGATAATATTTAATAAAATAAGTAGAAATCTACTAAAAGTTTCGTTTGTTTATATTGCCATCCTGAGATAATCGTCTCCATGCTCCAAATCCATTTTAAAGCCATTTTTAAGGCATTTCGCGCATACATGAAATGAACACATTTTTCTCCAAAACTATAACACATGCAAGCTTGTCCTGTTTGGTGGAGATGATATTTAATAAAATAAGTAGAAATCCACTAAAAGTTTTGTTTGGTTATCTTGCAATCCCGAGATAATCGTCTCCATGCTCCAAATCCATTTTAAAGCCATTTTTAAGGCATTTCGCGCATACATGAAATGAACACATTTTTCTCCAAAACTATAACAGATGCAAGCTTGTCCTGTTTGGTGGAGATGATATTTAATAAAATAAGTAGAAATCCACTAAAAGTTTTGTTTGGTTATCTTGCAATCCCGAGATAATCGTCTCCATGCTCCAAATCCATTTTAAAGCCATTTTTAAGGCATTTCGCGCATACATGAAATGAACACATTTTTCTCCAAAACTATAACAGATGCAAGCTTGTCCTGTTTGGTGGAGATGATATTTAATAAAATAAGTAGAAATCCACTAAAAGTTTTGTTTGGTTATCTTGCAATCCCGAGATAATCGTCTCCATGCTCCAAATCCATTTTAAAGCCATTTTTAAGGCATTTCGCGCATACATGAAATGAACACATTTTTCTCCAAAACTATAACAGATGCAAGCTTGTCCTGTTTGGTGGAGATAATATTTAATAAAATAAGTAGAAATCTACTAAAAGTTTCGTTTGTTTATATTGCCATCCTGAGATAATCGTCTCCATGCTCCAAATCCATTTTAAAGCCATTTTTAAGGCATTTCGCGCATACATGAAATGAACACATTTTTCTCCAAAACTATAACAGATGCAAACTTGTCCTGTTTGGTGGAGATGATATTTAATAAAATAAGTAGAAATCCACTAAAAGTTTTGTTTGGTTATCTTGCAATCCCGAGATAATCGTCTCCATGCTCCAAATCCATTTTAAAGCCATTTTTGAGGCATTTCACGCATACATGAAATGAACACATTTTTCTCCAAAACTATAACAGATGCAAGCTTGTCCTGTTTGGTGGAGATGATATTTAATAAAATAAGTAGAAATCCATTAAAAGTTTTGTTTGGTTATATTGCAATCCCGAGATAATCGTCTCCATGCTCCAAATCCATTTTAAAGCCATTTTTAAGGCATTTCGCGCATACATGAAATGAACACATTTTTCTCCAAAACTATAACAGATGCAAGCTTGTCCTGTTTGGTGGAGATGATATTTAATAAAATAAGTAGAAATCCACTAAAAGTTTTGTTTGGTTATCTTGCAATCCCGAGATAATCGTCTCCATGCTCCAAATCCATTTTAAAGCCATTTTTAAGGCATTTCGCGCATACATGAAATGAACACATTTTTCTCCAAAACTATAACACATGCAAGCTTGTCCTGTTTGGTGGAGATGATATTTAATAAAATAAGTAGAAATCCACTAAAAGTTTTGTTTGGTTATCTTGCAATCCCGAGATAATCGTCTCCATGCTCCAAATCCATTTTAAAGCCATTTTTAAGGCATTTCGCGCATACATGAAATGAACACATTTTTCTCCAAAACTATAACAAATGCAAGCTTGTCCTGTTTGGTGGAGATGATATTTAATAAAATAAGTAGAAATCCACTAAAAGTTTTGTTTGGTTATCTTGCAATCCCGAGATAATCGTCTCCATGCTCCAAATCCATTTTAAAGCCATTTTTAAGGCATTTCGCGCATACATGAAATGAACACATTTTTCTCCAAAACTATAACAGATGCAAGCTTGTCCTGTTTGGTGGAGATGATATTTAATAAAATAAGTAGAAATCCACTAAAAGTTTTATTTGGTTATCTTGCAATCCCGAGATAATCGTCTCCATGCTCCAAATCCATTTTAAAGCCATTTTTAAGGCATTTCGCGCATACATGAAATGAACACATTTTTCTCCAAAACTATAACAGATGCAAGCTTGTCCTGTTTGGTGGAGATGATATTTAATAAAATAAGTAGAAATCCACTAAAAGTTTTGTTTGGTTATCTTGCAATCCCGAGATAATCGTCTCCATGCTCCAAATCCATTTTAAAGCCATTTTTAAGGCATTTCGCGCATACATGAAATGAACACATTTTTCTCCAAAACTATAACAGATGCAAGCTTGTCCTGTTTGGTGGAGATGATATTTAATAAAATAAGTAGAAATCCACTAAAAGTTTTGTTTGGTTATCTTGCAATCCCGAGATAATCGTCTCCATGCTCCAAATCCATTTTAAAGCCATTTTTAAGGCATTTCGCGCATACATGAAATGAACACATTTTTCTCCAAAACGTTAACAGATGCAAGCTTGTCCTGTTTGGTGGAGATGATATTTAATAAAATAAGTAGAAATCCACTAAAAGTTTTGTTTGGTTATCTTGCAATCCCGAGATAATCGTCTCCATGCTCCAAATCCATTTTAAAGCCATTTTTAAGGCATTTCGTGCATACATGAAATGAACACATTTTTCTCCAAAACTATAACAGATGCAAGCTTGTCCTGTTTGGTGGAGATGATATTTAATAAAATAAGTAGAAATCCACTAAAAGTTTTGTTTGGTTATCTTGCAATCCCGAGATAATCGTCTCCATGCTCCAAATCCATTTTAAAGCCATTTTTAAGGCATTTCGCGCATACATGAAATGAACACATTTTTCTCCAAAACTATAACAGATGCAAGCTTGTCCTGTTTGGTGGAGATGATATTTAATAAAATAAGTAGAAATCCACTAAAAGTTTTGTTTGGTTATCTTGCAATCCCGAGATAATCGTCTCCATGCTCCAAATCCATTTTAAAGCCATTTTTAAGGCATTTTGCGCATACATGAAATGAACACATTTTTCTCCAAAACTATAACACATGCAAGCTTGTCCTGTTTGGTGGAGATGATATTTAATAAAATAAGTAGAAATCCACTAAAAGTTTTGTTTGGTTATCTTGCAATCCCGAGATAATCGTCTCCATGCTCCAAATCCATTTTAAAGCCATTTTTAAGGCATTTCGCGCATACATGAAATGAACACATTTTTCTCCAAAACTATAACAGATGCAAGCTTGTCCTGTTTGGTGGAGATGATATTTAATAAAATAAGTAGAAATCCACTAAAAGTTTTGTTTGGTTATCTTGCAATCCCGAGATAATCGTCTCCATGCTCCAAATCCATTTTAAAGCCATTTTTAAGGCATTTCGCGCATACATGAAATGAACACATTTTTCTCCAAAACTATAACAGATGCAAGCTTGTCCTGTTTGGTGGAGATGATATTTAATAAAATAAGTAGAAATCCACTAAAAGTTTTGTTTGGTTATATTGCAATCCCGAGATAATCGTCTCCATGCTCCAAATCCATTTTAAAGCCATTTTTAAGGCATTTCGCGCATACATGAAATGAACACATTTTTCTCCAAAACTATAACAGATGCAAGCTTGTCCTGTTTGGTGGAGATGATATTTCATAAAATAAGTAGAAATCCACTAAAAGTTTTGTTTGGTTATCTTGCAATCCCGAGATAATCGTCTCCATGCTCCAAATCCATTTTAAAGCCATTTTTAAGGCATTTCGCGCATACATGAAATGAACACATTTTTCTCCAAAACTATAACAGATGCAAGCTTGTCCTGTTTGGTGGAGATGATATTTAATAAAATAAGTAGAAATCCACTAAAAGTTTTGTTTGGTTATCTTGCAATCCCGAGATAATCGTCTCCATGCTCCAAATCCATTTTAAAGCCATTTTTAAGGCATTTCGCGCATACATGAAATGAACACATTTTTCTCCAAAACTTTAACAGATGCAAGCTTGTCCTGTTTGGTGGAGATGATATTTAATAAAATAAGTAGAAATCCACTAAAAGTTTTGTTTGGTTATCTTGCAATCCCGAGATAATCGTCTCCATGCTCCAAATCCATTTTAAAGCCATTTTTAAGGCATTTCGCGCATACATGAAATGAACACATTTTTCTCCAAAACTTTAACAGATGCAAGCTTGTCCTGTTTGGTGGAGATGATATTTAATAAAATAAGTAGAAATCCACTAAAAGTTTTGTTTGGTTATCTTGCAATCCCGAGATAATCGTCTCCATGCTCCAAATCCATTTTAAAGCCATTTTTAAGGCATTTTGCGCATACATGAAATGAACACATTTTTCTCCAAAACTATAACAGATGCAAGCTTGTCCTGTTTGGTGGAGATGATATTTAATAAAATAAGTAGAAATCCACTAAAAGTTTTGTTTGGTTATATTGCAATCCCGAGATAATCGTCTCCATGCTCCAAATCCATTTTAAAGCCATTTTTAAGGCATTTCGCGCATACATGAAATGAACACATTTTTCTCCAAAACTATAACAGATGCAAGCTTGTCCTGTTTGGTGGAGATGATATTTAATAAAATAAGTAGAAATCCACTAAAAGTTTTGTTTGGTTATCTTGCAATCCCGAGATAATCGTCTCCATGCTCCAAATCCATTTTAAAGCCATTTTTAAGGCATTTCGCGCATACATGAAATGAACACATTTTTCTCCAAAACTATAACAGATGCAAGCTTGTCCTGTTTGGTGGAGATGATATTTAATAAAATAAGTAGAAATCCACTAAAAGTTTTGTTTGGTTATCTTGCAATCCCGAGATAATCGTCTCCATGCTCCAAATCCATTTTAAAGCCATTTTTAAGGCATTTCGCGCATACATGAAATGAACACATTTTTCTCCAAAACTATAACAGATGCAAGCTTGTCCTGTTTGGTGGAGATGATATTTAATAAAATAAGTAGAAATCCACTAAAAGTTTTGTTTGGTTATCTTGCAATCCCGAGATAATCGTCTCCATGCTCCAAATCCATTTTAAAGCCATTTTTAAGGCATTTCGCGCATACATGAAATGAACACATTTTTCTCCAAAACTATAACAGATGCAAGCTTGTCCTGTTTGGTGGAGATGATATTTAATAAAATAAGTAGAAATCCACTAAAAGTTTTGTTTGGTTATCTTGCAATCCCGAGATAATCGTCTCCATGCTCCAAATCCATTTTAAAGCCATTTCAAAGGCATTTTGCGCATACATGAAATTAACACATTTTTCTCCAAAACTATAACACATGCAAGCTTGTCCTGTTTGGTGGAGATGATATTTAATAAAATAAGTAGAAATCCACTAAAAGTTTTGTTTGGTTATCTTGCAATCCCGAGATAATCGTCTCCATGCTCCAAATCCATTTTAAAGCCATTTTTAAGGCATTTCGCGCATACATGAAATGAACACAATTTCTCCAAAACTATAACAGATGCAAGCTTGTCCTGTTTGGTGGAGATGATATTTAATAAAATAAGTAGAAATCCACTAAAAGTTTTGTTTGGTTATCTTGCAATCCCGAGATAATCGTCTCCATGCTCCAAATCCATTTTAAAGCCATTTTTAAGGCATTTCGCGCATACATGAAATGAACACATTTTTCTCCAAAACTATAACAGATGCAAGCTTGTCCTGTTTGGTGGAGATGATATTTAATAAAATAAGTAGAAATCCACTAAAAGTTTTGTTTGGTTATATTGCAATCCCGAGATAATCGTCTCCATGCTCCAAATCCATTTTAAAGCCATTTTTAAGGCATTTCGCGCATACATGAAATGAACACATTTTTCTCCAAAACTATAACAGATGCAAGCTTGTCCTGTTTGGTGGAGATGATATTTAATAAAATAAGTAGAAATCCACTAAAAGTTTTGTTTGGTTATCTTGCAATCCCGAGATAATCGTCTCCATGCTCCAAATCCATTTTAAAGCCATTTTTAAGGCATTTCGCGCATACATGAAATGAACACATTTTTCTCCAAAACTATAACAGATGCAAGCTTGTCCTGTTTGGTGGAGATGATATTTAATAAAATAAGTAGAAATCCACTAAAAGTTTTGTTTGGTTATATTGCAATCCCGAGATAATCGTCTCCATGCTCCAAATCCATTTTAAAGCCATTTTTAAGGCATTTCGCGCATACATGAAATGAACACATTTTTCTCCAAAACTATAACAGATGCAAGCTTGTCCTGTTTGGTGGAGATGATATTTAATAAAATAAGTAGAAATCCACTAAAAGTTTTGTTTGGTTATCTTGCAATCCCGAGATAATCGTCTCCATGCTCCAAATCCATTTTAAAGCCATTTTTAAGGCATTTCGCGCATACATGAAATGAACACATTTTTCTCCAAAACTTTAACAGATGCAAGCTTGTCCTGTTTGGTGGAGATGATATTTAATAAAATAAGTAGAAATCCACTAAAAGTTTTGTTTGGTTATCTTGCAATCCCGAGATAATCGTCTCCATGCTCCAAATCCATTTTAAAGCCATTTTTAAGGCATTTCGCGCATACATGAAATGAACACATTTTTCTCCAAAACTATAACAGATGCAAGCTTGTCCTGTTTGGTGGAGATGATATTTAATAAAATAAGTAGAAATCCACTAAAAGTTTTGTTTGGTTATCTTGCAATCCCGAGATAATCGTCTCCATGCTCCAAATCCATTTTAAAGCCATTTTTAAGGCATTTCGCGCATACATGAAATGAACACATTTTTCTCCAAAACTATAACAGATGCAAGCTTGTCCTGTTTGGTGGAGATGATATTTAATAAAATAAGTAGAAATCCACTAAAAGTTTTGTTTGGTTATCTTGCAATCCCGAGATAATCGTCTCCATGCTCCAAATCCATTTTAAAGCCATTTTTAAGGCATTTCGCGCATACATGAAATGAACACATTTTTCTCCAAAACTATAACAGATGCAAGCTTGTCCTGTTTGGTGGAGATAATATTTAATAAAATAAGTAGAAATCTACTAAAAGTTTCGTTTGTTTATATTGCCATCCTGAGATAATCGTCTCCATGCTCCAAATCCATTTTAAAGCCATTTTTAAGGCATTTTGCGCATACATGAAATGAACACATTTTTCTCCAAAACTATAACACATGCAAGCTTGTCCTGTTTGGTGGAGATGATATTTAATAAAATAAGTAGAAATCCACTAAATGTTTTGTTTGGTTATCTTGCAATCCCGAGATAATCGTCTCCATGCTCCAAATCCATTTTAAAGCCATTTTTAAGGCATTTCGCGCATACATGAAATGAACACATTTTTCTCCAAAACTATAACAGATGCAAGCTTGTCCTGTTTGGTGGAGATGATATTTAATAAAATAAGTAGAAATCCACTAAAAGTTTTGTTTGGTTATCTTGCAATCCCGAGATAATCGTCTCCATGCTCCAAATCCATTTTAAAGCCATTTTTAAGGCATTTCGCGCATACATGAAATGAACACATTTTTCTCCAAAACTATAACAGATGCAAGCTTGTCCTGTTTGGTGGAGATGATATTTAATAAAATAAGTAGAAATCCACTAAAAGTTTTGTTTGGTTATCTTGCAATCCCGAGATAATCGTCTCCATGCTCCAAATCCATTTTAAAGCCATTTTTAAGGCATTTCGCGCATACATGAAATGAACACATTTTTCTCCAAAACTATAACAGATGCAAGCTTGTCCTGTTTGGTGGAGATGATATTTAATAAAATAAGTAGAAATCCACTAAAAGTTTTGTTTGGTTATCTTGCAATCCCGAGATAATCGTGTCCATGCTCCAAATCCATTTTAAAGCCATTTTTAAGGCATTTCGCGCATACATGAAATGAACACATTTTTCTCCAAAACTATAACAGATGCAAGCTTGTCCTGTTTGGTGGAGATGATATTTAATAAAATAAGTAGAAATCCACTAAAAGTTTTGTTTGGTTATCTTGCAATCCCGAGATAATCGTCTCCATGCTCCAAATCCATTTTAAAGCCATTTTTAAGGCATTTCGCGCATACATGAAATGAACACATTTTTCTCCAAAACTATAACAGATGCAAGCTTGTCCTGTTTGGTGGAGATGATATTTAAGAAAATAAGTAGAAATCCACTAAAAGTTTTGTTTGGTTATCTTGCAATCCCGAGATAATCGTCTCCATGCTCCAAATCCATTTTAAAGCCATTTCAAAGGCATTTTGCGCATACATGAAATGAACACATTTTTCTCCAAAACTATAACACATGCAAGCTTGTCCTGTTTGGTGGAGATGATATTTAATAAAATAAGTAGAAATCCACTAAAAGTTTTGTTTGGTTATCTTGCAATCCCGAGATAATCGTCTCCATGCTCCAAATCCATTTTAAAGCCATTTTTAAGGCATTTCGCGCATACATGAAATGAACACATTTTTCTCCAAAACTATAACAGATGCAAGCTTGTCCTGTTTGGTGGAGATGATATTTAATAAAATAAGTAGAAATCCACTAAAAGTTTTGTTTGGTTATCTTGCAATCCCGAGATAATCGTCTCCATGCTCCAAATCCATTTTAAAGCCATTTTTAAGGCATTTCGCGCATACATGAAATGAACACATTTTTCTCCAAAACTATAACAGATGCAAGCTTGTCCTGTTTGGTGGAGATGATATTTAATAAAATAAGTAGAAATCCACTAAAAGTTTTGTTTGGTTATCTTGCAATCCCGAGATAATCGTCTCCATGCTCCAAATCCATTTTAAAGCCATTTTTAAGGCATTTTGCGCATACATGAAATGAACACATTTTTCTCCAAAACTATAACAGATGCAAGCTTGTCCTGTTTGGTGGAGATGATATTTAATAAAATAAGTAGAAATCCACTAAAAGTTTTGTTTGGTTATCTTGCAATCCCGAGATAATCGTCTCCATGCTCCAAATCCATTTTAAAGCCATTTTTAAGGCATTTCGCGCATACATGAAATGAACACATTTTTCTCCAAAACTATAACAGATGCAAGCTTGTCCTGTTTGGTGGAGATGATATTTAATAAAATAAGTAGAAATCCACTAAAAGTTTTGTTTGGTTATATTGCAATCCCGAGATAATCGTCTCCATGCTCCAAATCCATTTTAAAGCCATTTTTAAGGCATTTCGCGCATACATGAAATGAACACATTTTTCTCCAAAACTATAACAGATGCAAGCTTGTCCTGTTTGGTGGAGATGATATTTAATAAAATAAGTAGAAATCCACTAAAAGTTTTGTTTGGTTATCTTGCAATCCCGAGATAATCGTCTCCATGCTCCAAATCCATTTTAAAGCCATTTTTAAGGCATTTCGCGCATACATGAAATGAACACATTTTTCTCCAAAACTATAACAGATGCAAGCTTGTCCTGTTTGGTGGAGATGATATTTCATAAAATAAGTAGAAATCCACTAAAAGTTTTGTTTGGTTATCTTGCAATCCCGAGATAATCGTCTCCATGCTCCAAATCCATTTTAAAGCCATTTTTAAGGCATTTCGCGCATACATGAAATGAACACATTTTTCTCCAAAACTATAACAGATGCAAGCTTGTCCTGTTTGGTGGAGATGATATTTAATAAAATAAGTAGAAATCCACTAAAAGTTTTGTTTGGTTATCTTGCAATCCCGAGATAATCGTCTCCATGCTCCAAATCCATTTTAAAGCCATTTTTAAGGCATTTCGCGCATACATGAAATGAACACATTTTTCTCCAAAACTTTAACAGATGCAAGCTTGTCCTGTTTGGTGGAGATGATATTTAATAAAATAAGTAGAAATCCACTAAAAGTTTTGTTTGGTTATCTTGCAATCCCGAGATAATCGTCTCCATGCTCCAAATCCATTTTAAAGCCATTTTTAAGGCATTTCGCGCATACATGAAATGAACACATTTTTCTCCAAAACTTTAACAGATGCAAGCTTGTCCTGTTTGGTGGAGATGATATTTAATAAAATAAGTAGAAATCCACTAAAAGTTTTGTTTGGTTATCTTGCAATCCCGAGATAATCGTCTCCATGCTCCAAATCCATTTTAAAGCCATTTTTAAGGCATTTCGCGCATACATGAAATGAACACATTTTTCTCCAAAACTATAACAGATGCAAGCTTGTCCTGTTTGGTGGAGATGATATTTAATAAAATAAGTAGAAATCCACTAAAAGTTTTGTTTGGTTATATTGCAATCCCGAGATAATCGTCTCCATGCTCCAAATCCATTTTAAAGCCATTTTTAAGGCATTTCGCGCATACATGAAATGAACACATTTTTCTCCAAAACTATAACAGATGCAAGCTTGTCCTGTTTGGTGGAGATGATATTTAATAAAATAAGTAGAAATCCACTAAAAGTTTTGTTTGGTTATCTTGCAATCCCGAGATAATCGTCTCCATGCTCCAAATCCATTTTAAAGCCATTTTTAAGGCATTTCGCGCATACATGAAATGAACACATTTTTCTCCAAAACTATAACAGATGCAAGCTTGTCCTGTTTGGTGGAGATGATATTTAATAAAATAAGTAGAAATCCACTAAAAGTTTTGTTTGGTTATCTTGCAATCCCGAGATAATCGTCTCCATGCTCCAAATCCATTTTAAAGCCATTTCAAAGGCATTTTGCGCATACATGAAATTAACACATTTTTCTCCAAAACTATAACACATGCAAGCTTGTCCTGTTTGGTGGAGATGATATTTAATAAAATAAGTAGAAATCCACTAAAAGTTTTGTTTGGTTATCTTGCAATCCCGAGATAATCGTCTCCATGCTCCAAATCCATTTTAAAGCCATTTTTAAGGCATTTCGCGCATACATGAAATGAACACAATTTCTCCAAAACTATAACAGATGCAAGCTTGTCCTGTTTGGTGGAGATGATATTTAATAAAATAAGTAGAAATCCACTAAAAGTTTTGTTTGGTTATCTTGCAATCCCGAGATAATCGTCTCCATGCTCCAAATCCATTTTAAAGCCATTTTTAAGGCATTTCGCGCATACATGAAATGAACACATTTTTCTCCAAAACTATAACAGATGCAAGCTTGTCCTGTTTGGTGGAGATGATATTTAATAAAATAAGTAGAAATCCACTAAAAGTTTTGTTTGGTTATATTGCAATCCCGAGATAATCGTCTCCATGCTCCAAATCCATTTTAAAGCCATTTTTAAGGCATTTCGCGCATACATGAAATGAACACATTTTTCTCCAAAACTATAACAGATGCAAGCTTGTCCTGTTTGATGGAGATGATATTTAATAAAATAAGTAGAAATCCACTAAAAGTTTTGTTTGGTTATCTTGCAATCCCGAGATAATCGTCTCCATGCTCCAAATCCATTTTAAAGCCATTTTTAAGGCATTTCGCGCATACATGAAATGAACACATTTTTCTCCAAAACTATAACAGATGCAAGCTTGTCCTGTTTGGTGGAGATGATATTTAATAAAATAAGTAGAAATCCACTAAAAGTTTTGTTTGGTTATATTGCAATCCCGAGATAATCGTCTCCATGCTCCAAATCCATTTTAAAGCCATTTTTAAGGCATTTCGCGCATACATGAAATGAACACATTTTTCTCCAAAACTATAACAGATGCAAGCTTGTCCTGTTTGGTGGAGATGATATTTAATAAAATAAGTAGAAATCCACTAAAAGTTTTGTTTGGTTATCTTGCAATCCCGAGATAATCGTCTCCATGCTCCAAATCCATTTTAAAGCCATTTTTAAGGCATTTCGCGCATACATGAAATGAACACATTTTTCTCCAAAACTTTAACAGATGCAAGCTTGTCCTGTTTGGTGGAGATGATATTTAATAAAATAAGTAGAAATCCACTAAAAGTTTTGTTTGGTTATCTTGCAATCCCGAGATAATCGTCTCCATGCTCCAAATCCATTTTAAAGCCATTTTTAAGGCATTTCGCGCATACATGAAATGAACACATTTTTCTCCAAAACTATAACAGATGCAAGCTTGTCCTGTTTGGTGGAGATGATATTTAATAAAATAAGTAGAAATCCACTAAAAGTTTTGTTTGGTTATCTTGCAATCCCGAGATAATCGTCTCCATGCTCCAAATCCATTTTAAAGCCATTTTTAAGGCATTTCGCGCATACATGAAATGAACACATTTTTCTCCAAAACTATAACAGATGCAAGCTTGTCCTGTTTGGTGGAGATGATATTTAATAAAATAAGTAGAAATCCACTAAAAGTTTTGTTTGGTTATCTTGCAATCCCGAGATAATCGTCTCCATGCTCCAAATCCATTTTAAAGCCATTTTTAAGGCATTTCGCGCATACATGAAATGAACACATTTTTCTCCAAAACTATAACAGATGCAAGCTTGTCCTGTTTGGTGGAGATAATATTTAATAAAATAAGTAGAAATCTACTAAAAGTTTCGTTTGTTTATATTGCCATCCTGAGATAATCGTCTCCATGCTCCAAATCCATTTTAAAGCCATTTTTAAGGCATTTTGCGCATACATGAAATGAACACATTTTTCTCCAAAACTATAACACATGCAAGCTTGTCCTGTTTGGTGGAGATGATATTTAATAAAATAAGTAGAAATCCACTAAATGTTTTGTTTGGTTATCTTGCAATCCCGAGATAATCGTCTCCATGCTCCAAATCCATTTTAAAGCCATTTTTAAGGCATTTCGCGCATACATGAAATGAACACATTTTTCTCCAAAACTATAACAGATGCAAGCTTGTCCTGTTTGGTGGAGATGATATTTAATAAAATAAGTAGAAATCCACTAAAAGTTTTGTTTGGTTATCTTGCAATCCCGAGATAATCGTCTCCATGCTCCAAATCCATTTTAAAGCCATTTTTAAGGCATTTCGCGCATACATGAAATGAACACATTTTTCTCCAAAACTATAACAGATGCAAGCTTGTCCTGTTTGGTGGAGATGATATTTAATAAAATAAGTAGAAATCCACTAAAAGTTTTGTTTGGTTATCTTGCAATCCCGAGATAATCGTCTCCATGCTCCAAATCCATTTTAAAGCCATTTTTAAGGCATTTCGCGCATACATGAAATGAACACATTTTTCTCCAAAACTATAACAGATGCAAGCTTGTCCTGTTTGGTGGAGATGATATTTAATAAAATAAGTAGAAATCCACTAAAAGTTTTGTTTGGTTATCTTGCAATCCCGAGATAATCGTGTCCATGCTCCAAATCCATTTTAAAGCCATTTTTAAGGCATTTCGCGCATACATGAAATGAACACATTTTTCTCCAAAACTATAACAGATGCAAGCTTGTCCTGTTTGGTGGAGATGATATTTAATAAAATAAGTAGAAATCCACTAAAAGTTTTGTTTGGTTATCTTGCAATCCCGAGATAATCGTCTCCATGCTCCAAATCCATTTTAAAGCCATTTTTAAGGCATTTCGCGCATACATGAAATGAACACATTTTTCTCCAAAACTATAACAGATGCAAGCTTGTCCTGTTTGGTGGAGATGATATTTAAGAAAATAAGTAGAAATCCACTAAAAGTTTTGTTTGGTTATCTTGCAATCCCGAGATAATCGTCTCTATGCTCCAAATCCATTTTAAAGCCATTTCAAAGGCATTTTGCGCATACATGAAATGAACACATTTTTCTCCAAAACTATAACACATGCAAGCTTGTCCTGTTTGGTGGAGATGATATTTAATAAAATAAGTAGAAATCCACTAAAAGTTTTGTTTGGTTATCTTGCAATCCCGAGATAATCGTCTCCATGCTCCAAATCCATTTTAAAGCCATTTTTAAGGCATTTCGCGCATACATGAAATGAACACATTTTTCTCCAAAACTATAACAGATGCAAGCTTGTCCTGTTTGGTGGAGATGATATTTAATAAAATAAGTAGAAATCCACTAAAAGTTTTGTTTGGTTATCTTGCAATCCCGAGATAATCGTCTCCATGCTCCAAATCCATTTTAAAGCCATTTTTAAGGCATTTCGCGCATACATGAAATGAACACATTTTTCTCCAAAACTATAACAGATGCAAGCTTGTCCTGTTTGGTGGAGATGATATTTAATAAAATAAGTAGAAATCCACTAAAAGTTTTGTTTGGTTATCTTGCAATCCCGAGATAATCGTCTCCATGCTCCAAATCCATTTTAAAGCCATTTTTAAGGCATTTCGCGCATACATGAAATGAACACATTTTTCTCCAAAACTATAACAGATGCAAGCTTGTCCTGTTTGGTGGAGATGATATTTAATAAAATAAGTAGAAATCCACTAAAAGTTTTGTTTGGTTATCTTGCAATCCCGAGATAATCGTTTCCATGCTCCAAATCCATTTTAAAGCCATTTTTAAGGCATTTCGCGCATACATGAAATGAACACATTTTTCTCCAAAACTATAACAGATGCAAGCTTGTCCTGTTTGGTGGAGATGATATTTAATAAAATAAGTAGAAATCCACTAAAAGTTTTGTTTGGTTATCTTGCAATCCCGAGATAATCGTCTCCATGCTCCAAATCCATTTTAAAGCCATTTTTAAGGCATTTCGCGCATACATGAAATGAACACATCTTTCTCCAAAACTTTAACAGATGCAAGCTTGTCCTGTTTGGTGGAGATGATATTTAATAAAATAAGTAGAAATCCACTAAAAGTTTTGTTTGGTTATCTTGCAATCCCGAGATAATCGTCTCCATGCTCCAAATCCATTTTAAAGCCATTTTTAAGGCATTTCGCGCATACATGAAATGAACACATTTTTCTCCAAAACTATAACAGATGCAAGCTTGTGCTGTTTGGTGGAGATGATATTTAATAAAATAAGTAGAAATCCACTAAAAGTTTTGTTTGGTTATCTTGCAATCCCGAGATAATCGTCTCCATGCTCCAAATCCATTTTAAAGCCATTTTTAAGGCATTTCGCGCATACATGAAATGAACACATTTTTCTCCAAAACTATAACAGATGCAAGCTTGTCCTGTTTGGTGGAGATGATATTTAATAAAATAAGTAGAAATCCACTAAAAGTTTTGTTTGGTTATCTTGCAATCCCGAGATAATCGTCTCCATGCTCCAAATCCATTTTAAAGCCATTTTTAAGGCATTTCGCGCATACATGAAATGAACACATTTTTCTCCAAAACTATAACAGATGCAAGCTTGTCCTGTTTGGTGGAGATAATATTTAATAAAATAAGTAGAAATCTACTAAAAGTTTCGTTTGTTTATATTGCCATCCTGAGATAATCGTCTTCATGCTCCAAATCCATTTTAAAGCCATTTTTAAGGCATTTTGCGCATACATGAAATGAACACATTTTTCTCCAAAACTATAACAGATGCAAGCTTGTCCTGTTTGGTGGAGATGATATTTAATAAAATAAGTAGAAATCCACTAAAAGTTTTGTTTGGTTATCTTGCAATCCCGAGATAATCGTCTCCATGCTCCAAATCCATTTTAAAGCCATTTTTAAGGCATTTCGCGCATACATGAAATGAACACATTTTTCTCCAAAACTATAACAGATGCAAGCTTGTCCTGTTTGGTGGAGATGATATTTAATAAAATAAGTAGAAATCCACTAAAAGTTTTGTTTGGTTATCTTGCAATCCCGAGATAATCGTCTCCATGCTCCAAATCCATTTTAAAGCCATTTTTAAGGCATTTCGCGCATACATGAAATGAACACATTTTTCTCCAAAACTATAACAGATGCAAGCTTGTCCTGTTTGGTGGAGATGATATTTAATAAAATAAGTAGAAATCCACTAAAAGTTTTGTTTGGTTATATTGCAATCCCGAGATAATCGTCTCCATGCTCCAAATCCATTTTAAAGCCATTTCAAAGGCATTTCGCGCATACATGAAATGAACACATTTTTCTCCAAAACTATAACAGATGCAAGCTTGTCCTGTTTGGTGGAGATGATATTTAATAAAATAAGTAGAAATCCACTAAAAGTTTTGTTTGGTTATCTTGCAATCCCGAGATAATCGTCTCCATGCTCCAAATCCATTTTAAAGCCATTTTTAAGGCATTTCGCAAATACATGAAATGAACACATTTTTCTCCAAAACTATAACAGATGCAAGCTTGTCCTGTTTGGTGGAGATGATATTTAATAAAATAAGTAGAAATCCACTAAAAGTTTTGTTTGGTTATCTTGCAATCCCGAGATAATCGTCTCCATGCTCCAAATCCATTTTAAAGCCATTTTTAAGGCATTTCGCGCATACATGAAATGAACACATTTTTCTCCAAAACTATAACAGATGCAAGCTTGTCCTGTTTGGTGGAGATGATATTTAATAAAATAAGTAGAAATCCACTAAAAGTTTTGTTTGGTTATCTTGCAATCCCGAGATAATCGTCTCCATGCTCCAAATCCATTTTAAAGCCATTTTTAAGGCATTTCGCGCATACATGAAATGAACACATTTTTCTCCAAAACTATAACAGATGCAAGCTTGTCCTGTTTGGTGGAGATGATATTTAATAAAATAAGTAGAAATCCACTAAAAGTTTTGTTTGGTTATCTTGCAATCCCGAGATAATCGTCTCCATGCTCCAAATCCATTTTAAAGCCATTTTTAAGGCATTTCGCGCATACATGAAATGAACACATTTTTCTCCAAAACTATAACAGATGCAAGCTTGTCCTGTTTGGTGGAGATGATATTTAATAAAATAAGTAGAAATCCACTAAAAGTTTTGTTTGGTTATCTTGTAATCCCGAGATAATCGTCTCCATGCTCCAAATCCATTTTAAAGCCATTTCAAAGGCATTTTGCGCATACATGAAATTAACACATTTTTCTCCAAAACTATAACACATGCAAGCTTGTCCTGTTTGGTGGAGATGATATTTAATAAACTAAGTAGAAATCCACTAAAAGTTTTGTTTGGTTATCTTGCAATCCCGAGATAATCGTCTCCATGCTCCAAATCCATTTTAAAGCCATTTTTAAGGCATTTCGCGCATACATGAAATGAACACATTTTTCTCCAAAACTATAACAGATGCAAGCTTGTCCTGTTTGGTGGAGATGATATTTAATAAAATAAGTAGAAATCCACTAAACGTTTTGGTTGGTTATCTTGCAATCCCGAGATAATCGTCTCCATGCTCCAAATCCATTTTAAAGCCATTTTTAAGGCATTTCGCGCATACATGAAATGAACACATTTTTCTCCAAAACTATAACAGATGCAAGCTTGTCCTGTTTGGTGGAGATGATATTTAATAAAATAAGTAGAAATCCACTAAAAGTTTTGTTTGGTTATATTGCAATCCCGAGATAATCGTCTCCATGCTCCAAATCCATTTTAAAGCCATTTTTAAGGCATTTCGCGCATACATGAAATGAACACATTTTTCTCCAAAACTATAACAGATGCAAGCTTGTCCTGTTTGGTGGAGATGATATTTAATAAAATAAGTAGAAATCCACTAAAAGTTTTGTTTGGTTATCTTGCAATCCCGAGATAATCGTCTCCATGCTCCAAATCCATTTTAAAGCCATTTTTAAGGCATTTCGCGCATACATGAAATGAACACATTTTTCTCCAAAACTATAACAGATGCAAGCTTGTCCTGTTTGGTGGAGATGATATTTAATAAAATAAGTAGAAATCCACTAAAAGTTTTGTTTGGTTATATTGCAATCCCGAGATAATCGTCTCCATGCTCCAAATCCATTTTAAAGCCATTTTTAAGGCATTTCGCGCATACATGAAATGAACACATTTTTCTCCAAAACTATAACAGATGCAAGCTTGTCCTGTTTGGTGGAGATGATATTTAATAAAATAAGTAGAAATCCACTAAAAGTTTTGTTTGGTTATCTTGCAATCCCGAGATAATCGTCTCCATGCTCCAAATCCATTTTAAAGCCATTTTTAAGGCATTTCGCGCATACATGAAATGAACACATTTTTCTCCAAAACTATAACAGATGCAAGCTTGTCCTGTTTGGTGGAGATGATATTTAATAAAATAAGTAGAAATCCACTAAAAGTTTTGTTTGGTTATCTTGCAATCCCGAGATAATCGTCTCCATGCTCCAAATCCATTTTAAAGCCATTTTTAAGGCATTTCGCGCATACATGAAATGAACACATTTTTCTCCAAAACTTTAACAGATGCAAGCTTGTCCTGTTTGGTGGAGATGATATTTAATAAAATAAGTAGAAATCCACTAAAAGTTTTGTTTGGTTATCTTGCAATCCCGAGATAATCGTCTCCATGCTCCAAATCCATTTTAAAGCCATTTTTAAGGCATTTCGCGCATACATGAAATGAACACATTTTTCTCCAAAACTATAACAGATGCAAGCTTGTCCTGTTTGGTGGAGATGATATTTAATAAAATAAGTAGAAATCCACTAAAAGTTTTGTTTGGTTATCTTGCAATCCCGAGATAATCGTCTCCATGCTCCAAATCCATTTTAAAGCCATTTTTAAGGCATTTCGCGCATACATGAAATGAACACATTTTTCTCCAAAACTATAACAGATGCAAGCTTGTCCTGTTTGGTGGAGATGATATTTAATAAAATAAGTAGAAATCCACTAAAAGTTTTGTTTGGTTATCTTGCAATCCCGAGATAATCGTCTCCATGCTCCAAATCCATTTTAAAGCCATTTTTAAGGCATTTCGCGCATACATGAAATGAACACATTTTTCTCCAAAACTATAACAGATGCAAGCTTGTCCTGTTTGGTGGAGATGAAATTTAATAAAATAAGTAGAAATCCACTAAAAGTTTTGTTTGGTTATCTTGCAATCCCGAGATAATCGTCTCCATGCTCCAAATCCATTTTAAAGCCATTTTTAAGGCATTTCGCGCATACATGAAATGAACACATTTTTCTCCAAAACTTTAACAGATGCAAGCTTGTCCTGTTTGGTGGAGATGATATTTAATAAAATAAGTAGAAATCCACTAAAAGTTTTGTTTGGTTATCTTGCAATCCCGAGATAATCGTCTCCATGCTCCAAATCCATTTTAAAGCCATTTTTAAGGCATTTCGCGCATACATGAAATGAACACATTTTTCTCCAAAACTATAACAGATGCAAGCTTGTCCTGTTTGGTGGAGATGATATTTAATAAAATAAGTAGAAATCCACTAAAAGTTTTGTTTGGTTATCTTGCAATCCCGAGATAATCGTCTCCATGCTCCAAATCCATTTTAAAGCCATTTTTAAGGCATTTCGCGCATACATGAAATGAACACATTTTTCTCCAAAACTATAACAGATGCAAGCTTGTCCTGTTTGGTGGAGATGATATTTAATAAAATAAGTAGAAATCCACTAAAAGTTTTGTTTGGTTATCTTGCAATCCCGAGATAATCGTCTCCATGCTCCAAATCCATTTTAAAGCCATTTTAAGGCATTTCGCGCATACATGAAATGAACACATTTTTCTCCAAAACTATAACAGATGCAAGCTTGTCCTGTTTGGTGGAGATAATATTTAATAAAATAAGTAGAAATCTACTAAAAGTTTCGTTTGTTTATATTGCCATCCTGAGATAATCGTCTTCATGCTCCAAATCCATTTTAAAGCCATTTTTAAGGCATTTTGCGCATACATGAAATGAACACATTTTTCTCCAAAACTATAACACATGCAAGCTTGTCCTGTTTGGTGGAGATGATATTTAATAAAATAAGTAGAAATCCACTAAAAGTTTTGTTTGGTTATCTTGCAATCCCGAGATAATCGTCTCCATGCTCCAAATCCATTTTAAAGCCATTTTTAAGGCATTTCGCGCATACATGAAATGAACACATTTTTCTCCAAAACTATAACAGATGCAAGCTTGTCCTGTTTGGTGGAGATGATATTTAATAAAATAAGTAGAAATCCACTAAAAGTTTTGTTTGGTTATCTTGCAATCCCGAGATAATCGTCTCCATGCTCCAAATCCATTTTAAAGCCATTTTTAAGGCATTTCGCGCATACATGAAATGAACACATTTTTCTCCAAAACTATAACAGATGCAAGCTTGTCCTGTTTGGTGGAGATGATATTTAATAAAATAAGTAGAAATCCACTAAAAGTTTTGTTTGGTTATCTTGCAATCCCGAGATAATCGTCTCCATGCTTCAAATGCTCTTAAAAGCCAATTCTAAGGCATTTCGCGCATAAATGAAATGAACACATTTTTCTCCAAAACTATAACAGATGCAAGCTTGTCCTGTTTGGTGGAGATGATATTTAATAAAATAAGTAGAAATCCACTAAAAGTTTTGTTTGGTTATCTTGCAATTCCGAGATAATCGTCTCCATGCTTCAAATGCTCTTAAAAGCCAATTCTAAATCATTTCGCGCATAAATAAAATGAACACATTTTTCTCCAAAACTATAACAGATGCAAGCTTGTCCTGTTTGGTGGAGATGATATTTAATAAAATAAGTAGAAATCCACTAAAAGTTTTGTTTGGTTATCTTGCAATCTCGAGATAATCGTCTCTATGCTTTAAATGCTCTTAAAAGCCATTTTTAAGGCATTTCGGGCATAAATGAAATGAACACATTTTTCTCCAAAACTTTAACAGATGCAAGCTTGTCCTGTTTGGTGGTGATGATATTTAATTAAATAAATCGAAATCCACTAAAAGTTTTGTTTGGTTATCTTGCAATCCCGAGATAATCGTCTCCATGCTTCAAATGCTCTTAAAAGCCAATTCTAAGGCATTTCGCGCATAAATGAAATGAACACATTTTTCTCCAAAACTATAACAGATGCAAGCTTGTCCTGTTTGGTGGAGATGATATTTAATAAAATAAGTAGAAATCCACTAAAAGTTTTGTTTGGTTATCTTGCAATCTCGAGATAATCGTCTCTATGCTTTAAATGCTCTTAAAAGCCAATTCTAAGGCATTTCGCGCATAAATGAAATGAACACATTTTTCTCCAAAACTATAACAGATGCAAGCTTGTCCTGTTTGGTGGAGATGATATTTAATAAAATAAGTAGAAATCCACTAAAAGTTTTGTTTGGTTATCTTGCAATCCCGAGATTATCGTCTCCATGCTTCAAATGCTCTTAAAAGCCAATTCTAAGGCATTTCGCGCATAAATGAAATGAACACATTTTTCTCCAAAACTATAACAGATGCAAGCTTGTCCTGTTTGGTGGAGATGATATTTAATAAAATAAGTAGAAATCCACTAAAAGTTTTGTTTGGTTATCTTGCAATCCCGAGATAATCGTCTCCATGCTTCAAATGCTCTTAAAAGCGATTTCTAAGGCATTTCGCGCATAAATGAAATGAACACATTTTTCTCCAAAACTATAACAGATGCAAACTTGTCCTGTTTGGTGGAGATGATATTTAATAAAATAAGTAGAAATCCACTAAAAGTTTTGTTTGGTTATCTTGCAATCTCGAGATAATCGTCTCCATGCTTTAAATGCTCTTAAAAGCCATTTCTAAGGCATTTCGCGCATAAATGAAATGAACACATTTTTCTCCAAAACTATAACAGATGCAAGCTTGTCCTGTTTGGTGGAGATGATATTTAATAAAATAAGTAGAAATCCACTAAAAGTTTTGTTTGGTTATCTTGCAATCCCGAGATAATCGTCTCCATGCTTCAAATGCTCTTAAAAGCCAATTCTAAGGCATTTCGCGCATAAATAAAATGAACACATTTTTCTCCAAAACTATAACAGATGCAAGCTTGTCCTGTTTGGGGGAGATGATATTTAATGAAATAAGTAGAAATCCACTAAAAGTTTTGTTTGGTTATCTTGCAATCCCGAGATAATCGTCTCCATGCTTCAAATGCTCTTAAAAGCCAATTCTAAGGCATTTCGCACATAAATGAAATGAACACATTTTTCTCCAAAACTATAACAGATGCAAGCTTGTCCTGTTTGGTGGAGATGATATTTAATAAAATAAGTAGAAATCTACTAAAAGTTTTGTTTGGTTATCTTGCAATCCCGAGATAATCGTCTCCATGCTTCAAATGCTCTTAAAAGCCAATTCTAAGGCATTTCGCGCATAAATAAAATGAACACATTTTTCTCCAAAACTATAACAGATGCAAGCTTGTCCTGTTTGGTGGAGATGATATTTAATAAAATAAGTAGAAATCAACTAAAAGTTTTGTTTGGTTATCTTGCAATCCCGAGATAATCGTCTCCATGCTTCAAATGCTCTTAAAAGCGATTTCTAAGGCATTTCGCGCATAAATGAAATGGACACATTTTTCTCCAAAACTATAACAGATGCAAGCTTGTCCTGTTTGGTGGAGATGATATTTAATAAAATAAGTAGAAATCCACTAAAAGTTTTGTTTGGTTATCTTGCAATCTCAAGATAATCGTCTCCATGCTTTAAATGCTCTTAAAAGCCATTTCTAAGGCATTTCGCGCATAAATGAAATGAACACATTTTTCTCCAAAACTATAACAGATGCAAGCTTGTCCTGTTTGGTGGAGATGATATTTAATAAAATAAGTAGAAATCCACTAAAAGTTTTTTTTGGTTATCTTGCAAATCCCGTGATAATCGTCTCCATGCTTCAAATGCTCTTAAAAGCCAATTCTAAGGCATTTCGCGCATAAATGAAATGAACACATTTTTCTCCAAAACTATAACAGATGCAAGCTTGTCCTGTTTGGTGGAGATGATATTTAATAAAATAAGTAGAAATCCACTAAAAGTTTTGTTTGGTTATCTTGCAATCCCGAGATAATCGTCTCCATGCTTCAAATGCTCTTAAAAGCCAATTCTAAGGCATTTCGCGCATAAATGAAATGAACACATTTTTCTCCAAAACTATAACAGATGCAAGCTTGTCCTGTTTGGTGGAGATGATATTTAATAAAATAAGTAGAAATCCACTAAAAGTTTTGTTTGGTTATCTTGCAATCCCGAGATAATCGTCTCCATGCTTCAAATGCTCTTAAAAGCCAATTCTAAGGCATTTCACGCATAAATGAAATGAACACATTTTTCTCCAAAACAATAACAGATGCAAGCTTGTCCTGTTTGGTGGAGATGATATTTAATAAAATAAGTAGAAATCCACTAAAAGTTTTGTTTGGTTATCTTGCAATCCCGAGATAATCATCTCCATGCTTCAAATGCTCTTAAAAGCCAATTCTAAGGCATTTCGCACATAAATGAAATGAACACATTTTTCTCCAAATCTATAACAGATGCAAGCTTGTCCTGTTTGGTGGAGATGATATTTAATAAAATAAGTAGAAATCCACTAAAAGTTTTGTTTGGTTATCTTGCAATCCCGAGATAATCGTCTCCATGCTTCATTTGCTCTTAAAAGCCAATTCTAAGGCATTTCGCGCATAAATGAAATGAACACATTTTTCTCCAAAACTATAACAGATGCAAGCTTGTCCTGTTTGGTGGAGATGATATTTAATAAAATAAGTAGAAATCCACTAAAAGTTTTGTTTGGTTATCTTGCAATCCCGAGATAATCGTCTCCATGCTTCAAATGCTCTTAAAAGCGATTTCTAAGGCATTTCGCGCATAAATGAAATGGACACATTTTTCTCCAAAACTATAACAGATGCAAGCTTGTCCTGTTTGGTGGAGATGATATTTAATAAAATAAGTAGAAATCCACTAAAAGTTTTGTTTGGTTATCTTGCAATCTCGAGATAATCGTCTCCATGCTTTAAATGCTCTTAAAAGCCATTTCTAAGGCATTTCGCGCATAAATGAAATGAACACATTTTTCTCCAAAACTATAACAGATGCAAGCTTGTCCTGTTTGGTGGAGATGATATTTAATAAAATAAGTAGAAATCCACTAAAAGTTTTTTTTGGTTATCTTGCAAATCCCGTGATAATCGTCTCCATGCTTCAAATGCTCTTAAAAGCCAATTCTAAGGCATTTCGCGCATAAATGAAATGAACACATTTTTCTCCAAAACTATAACAGATGCAAGCTTGTCCTGTTTGGTGGAGATGATATTTAATAAAATAAGTAGAAATCCACTAAAAGTTTTGTTTGGTTATCTTGCAATCCCGAGATAATCGTCTCCATGCTTCAAATGCTCTTAAAAGCCAATTCTAAGGCATTTCGCGCATAAATGAAATGAACACATTTTTCTCCAAAACTATAACAGATGCAAGCTTGTCCTGTTTGGTGGAGATGATATTTAATAAAATAAGTAGAAATCCACTAAAAGTTTTGTTTGGTTATCTTGCAATCCCGAGATAATCGTCTCCATGCTTCAAATGCTCTTAAAAGCCAATTCTAAGGCATTTCGCGCATAAATGAAATGAACACATTTTTCTCCAAAACAATAACAGATGCAAGCTTGTCCTGTTTGGTGGAGATGATATTTAATAAAATAAGTAGAAATCCACTAAAAGTTTTGTTTGGTTATCTTGCAAATCCCGAGATAATCGTCTCCATGCTTCAAATGCTCTTAAAAGCCAATTCTAAGGCATTTCGCGCATAAATGAAATGAACACATTTTTCTCCAAAACTATAACAGATGCAAGCTTGTCCTGTTTGGTGGAGATGATATTTAATAAAATAAGTAGAAATCCACTAAAAGTTTTGTTTGGTTATCTTGCAATCCCGAGATAATCGTCTCCATGGTTCAAATGCTCTTAAAAGCCAATTCTAAGGCATTTCGCGCATAAATGAAATGAACACATTTTTCTCCAAAACTATAACAGATGCAAGCTTGTCCTGTTTGGTGGAGATGATATTTAATAAAATAAGTAGAAATCCACTAAAAGTTTTGTTTGGTTATCTTGCAATCCCGAGATAATCGTCTCCATGCTTCAAATGCTCTTAAAAGCCAATTCTAAGGCATTTCGCGCATAAATGAAATGAACACATTTTTCTCCAAAACTATAACAGATGCAAGCTTGTCCTGTTTGGTGGAGATGATATTTAATAAAATAAGTAGAAATCCACTAAAAGTTTTGTTTGGTTATCTTGCAATCCCGAGATAATCGTCTCCATGCTTCAAATGCTCTTAAAAGCCAATTCTAAGGCATTTCGCGCATAAATGAAATGAACACATTTTTCTCCAAAACTATAACAGATTCAAGCTTGTCCTGTTTGGTGGAGATGATATTTAATAAAATAAGTAGAAATCCACTAAAAGTTTTGTTTGGTTATCTTGCAAATCCCGAGATAATCGTCTCCATGCTTCAAATGCTCTTAAAAGCCAATTCTAAGGCATTTCGCGCATAAATGAAATGAACACATTTTTCTCCAAAACTATAACAGATGCAAGCTTGTCCTGTTTGGTGGAGATGATATTTAATAAAAAAAGTAGAAATCCACTAAAAGTTTTGTTTGGTTATCTTGTAATCCCGAGATAATCGTCTCCATGCTTCAAATGCTCTTAAAAGCCAATTCTAAGGCATTTCGCGCATAAATGAAATGAACACATTTTTCTCCAAAACTATAACAGATGCAAGCTTGTCCTGTTTGGTGGAGATGATATTTAATAAAATAAGTAGAAATCCACTAAAAGTTTTGTTTGGTTATCTTGCAATCTCGAGATAATCGTCTCCATGCTTTAAATGCTCTTAAAAGCCATTTCTAAGGCATTTCGCGCATAAATGAAATGAACACATTTTTCTCCAAAACTATAACAGATGCAAGCTTGTTCTGTTTGGTGGAGATGATATTTAATAAAATAAGTAGAAATCCACTAAAAGTTTTGTTTGGTTATCTTGCAATCCCGAGATAATCGTCTCCATGCTTCAAATGCTCTTAAAAGCCAATTCTAAGGCATTTCGCGCATAAATGAAATGAACACATTTTTCTCCAAAACTATAACAGATGCAAGCTTGTCCTGTTTGGTGGTGATGATATTTAATAAAATGAGTAGAAATCCACTAAAAGTTTTGTTTGGTTATCTTGCAATCCCGAGATAATCGTCTCCATGCTTCAAATGCTCTTCAAAGCCAATTCTAAGGCATTTCGCGCATAAATGAAATGAACACATTTTTCTCCAAAACTATAACAGATGCAAGCTTGTCCTGTTTGGTGGAGATGATATTTAATAAAATAAGTAGAAATCCACTAAAAGTTTTGTTTGGTTATCTTGCAAATCCCGAGATAATCGTCTCCATGCTTCAAATGCTCTTAAAAGCCAATTCTAAGGCATTTCGCGCATAAATTAAATGAACACATTTTTCTCCAAAACTATAACAGATGCAAGCTTGTCTTGTTTGGTGGAGATGATATTTAATAAAATAAGTAGAAATCCACTAAAAGTTTTGTTTGGTTATCTTGCAATCTCGAGATTATCGTCTCCATGCTTTAAATGCTCTTAAAAGCCATTTCTAAGGCATTTCGCGCATAAATGAAATGAACACATTTTTCTCCAAAACTATAACAGATGCAAGCTTGTCCTGTTTGGTGGAGATGATATTTAATAAAATAAGTAGAAATCCACTAAAAGTTTTGTTTGGTTATCTTGCAATCCCGAGATAATCGTCTCTATGCTTCAAATGCTCTTAAAAGCTAATTCTAAGGCATTTCGCGCATAAATGAAATGAACACATTTTTCTCCAAAACTATAACAGATGCAAGCTTGTCCTGTTTGGTGGAGATGATATTTAATAAAATAAGTAAAAATCCACTAAAAGTTTTGTTTGGTTATCTTGCAATCCCGAGATAATCGTCTCCATGCTTCAAATGCTCTTAAAAGCCAATTCTAAGGCATTTCGCGCATAAATGAAATGAACACATTTTTCTCCAAAACTATAACAGATGCAAGCTTGTCCTGTTTGGTGGAGATGATATTTAATAAAATAAGTAGAAATCCACTAAAAGTTTTGTTTGGTTATCTTGCAATCTCGAGATAATCGTCTCCATGCTTTAAATGCTCTTAAAAGCCATTTCTAAGGCATTTCGCGCATAAATGAAATGGACACATTTTTCTCCAAAACTATAACAGATGCAAGCTTGTCCTGTTTGGTGGAGATGATATTTAATAAAATAAGTAGAAATCCACTAAAAGTTTTGTTTGGTTATCTTGCAATCTCGAGATAATCGTCTCCATGCTTTAAATGCTCTTAAAAGCCATTTCTAAGGCATTTCGCGCATAAATGAAATGAACACATTTTTCTCCAAAACTATAACAGATGCAAGCTTGTTCTGTTTGGTGGAGATGATATTTAATAAAATAAGTAGAAATCCACTAAAAGTTTTGTTTGGTTATCTTGCAATCCCGAGATAATCGTCTCCATGCTTCAAATGCTCTTAAAAGCCAATTCTAAGGCATTTCGCGCATAAATGAAATGAACACATTTTTCTCCAAAACTATAACAGATGCAAGCTTGTCCTGTTTGGTGGAGATGATATTTAATAAAATAAGTAGAAATCCACTAAAAGTTTTGTTTGGTTATCTTGCAATCCCGAGATAATCGTCTCCATGCTTCAAATGCTCTTAAAAGCCAATTCTAAGGCATTTCGCGCATAAATGAAATGAACACATTTTTCTCCAAAACTATAACAGATGCAAGCTTGTCCTGTTTGGTGGAGATGATATTTAATAAAATAAGTAGAAATCCACTAAAAGTTTTGTTTGGTTATCTTGCAATTCCGAGATAATCGTCTCCATGCTTCAAATGCTCTTAAAAGCGATTTCTAAGGCATTTCGCGCATAAATGAAATGGACACATTTTTCTCCAAAACTATAACAGATGCAAGCTTGTCCTGTTTGGTGGAGATGATATTTAATAAAATAAGTAGAAATCCACTAAAAGTTTTGTTTGGTTATCTTGCAATCTCGAGATAATCGTCTCCATGCTTTAAATGCTCTTAAAAGCCATTTCTAAGGCATTTCGCGCATAAATGAAATGAACACATTTTCCTCCAAAACTATAACAGATGCAAGCTTGTCCTGTTTGGTGGAGATGATATTTAATAAAATAAGTAGAAATCCACTAAAACTTTTGTTTGGTTATCTTGCAAATCCCGAGATAATCGTCTCCATGCTTCAAATGCTCTTAAAAGCCAATTCTAAGGCATTTCGCGCATAAATGAAATGAACACATTTTTCACCAAAACTATAACAGATGCAAGCTTGTCCTGTTTGGTGGAGATGATATTTAATAAAATAAGTAGAAATCCACTAAAAGTTTTGTTTGGTTATCTTGCAATCCTGAGATAATCGTCTCCATGCTTCAAATGCTCTTAAAAGCCAATTCTAAGGCATTTCGCGCATAAATGAAATGAACACATTTTTCTCCAAAACTATAACAGATGCAAGCTTGTCCTGTTTGGTGGAGATGATATTTAATAAAATAAGTAGAAATCCACTAAAAGTTTTGTTTGGTTATCTTGCAATCCCGAGATAATCGTCTCCATGCTTCAAATGCTCTTAAAAGCCAATTCTAAGGCATTTCGCGCATAAATGAAATGAACACATTTTTCTCTAAAACTATAACAGATGCAGGCTTGTCCTGTTTGGTGGAGATGATATTTAATAAAATAAGTAGAAATCCACTAAAAGTTTTGTTTGGTTATCTTGCAATCCCGAGATAATCGTCTCCATGCTTCAAATGCTCTTAAAAGCCAATTCTAAGGCATGTCGCGCATAAATGAAATGAACACATTTTTCTCCAAAACTATAACAGATGCAAGCTTGTCCTGTTTGGTGGAGATGATATTTAATAAAATAAGTAGAAATCCACTAAAAGTTTTGTTTGGTTATCTTGCAATCCCGAGATAATCGTCTCCATGCTTCAAATGCTCTTAAAAGCCATTTCTAAGGCATTTCGCGCATAAATGAAATTAACACATTTTTCTCCAAAACTTTAACAGATGCAAGCTTGTCCTGTTTGATGGAGATGATATTTAATAAAATAAGTAGAAATCCACTAAAAGTTTTGTTTGGTTATCTTGCAATCCCGAGATAATCGTCTCCATGCTTCAAATGCTCTTAAAAGCCATTTCAAAGGCATTTTGCGCATAAATGAAATGAACACATTTTTCTCCAAAACTATAACAGATGCAAGCTTGTCCTGTTTGGTGGAGATGATATTTAATAAAATAAGTAGAAATCCACTAAAAGTTTTGTTTGGTTATCTTGCAATCTCGAGATAATCGTCTCCATGCTTCAAATGCTCTTAAAAGCCATTTCTAAGGCATTTCGCGCATAAATGAAATGAACACATTTTTCTCCAAAACTATAACAGATGCAAGCTTGTCCTGTTTGGTGGAGATGATATTTAATAAAATAAGTAGAAATCCACTAAAAGTTTTGTTTGGTTATCTTGCAATCTCGAGATAATCGTCTCCATGCTTCAAATGCTCTTAAAAGCCATTTCTAAGGCATTTCGCGCATAAATGAAATGAACACATTTTTCTCCAAAACTATAACAGATGCAAGCTTGTCCTGTTTGGTGGAGATGATATTTAATAAAATAAGTAGAAATCCACTAAAAGTTTTGTTTGGTTATCTTGCAATCCAGAGATAATCGTCTCCATGCTTCAAATGCTCTTAAAAGCCATTTCTAAGGCATTTCGCGCATAAATGAAATTAACACTTTTTTCTCCAAAACTTTAACAGATGCAAGCTTGTCCTGTTTGATGGAGATGATATTTAATAAAATAAGTAGAAATCCACTAAAAGATTTGTTTGGTTATCTTGCAATCTCGAGATAATCGTCTCCATGCTTCAAATGCTCTTAAAAGCCATTTCTAAGGCATTTCGCGCATAAATGAAATGAACACATTTTTCTCCAAAACTATAACAGATGCAAGCTTGTCCTGTTTGGTGGAGATGATATTTAATAAAATAAGTAGAAATCCACTAAAAGTTTTGTTTGGTTATCTTGCAATCTCGAGATAATCGTCTCCATGCTTCAAATGCTCTTAAAAGCCATTTCTAAGGCATTTCGCGCATAAATGAAATGAACACATTTTTCTCCAAAACTATAACAGATGCAAGCTTGTCCTGTTTGGTGGAGATGATATTTAATAAAATAAGTAGAAATCCACTAAAAGTTTTGTTTGGTTATCTTGCAATCTCGAGATAATCGTCTCCATGCTTCAAATGCTCTTAAAAGCCATTTCTAAGGCATTTCGCGCATAAATAAAATGAACACATTTTTCTCCAAAACTATAACAGATGCAAGCTTGTCCTGTTTGGTGGAGATGATATTTAATAAAATAAGTAGAAATCCACTAAAAGTTTTGTTTGGTTATCTTGCAATCTCGAGATAATCGTCTCCATGCTTCAAATGCTCTTAAAAGCCATTTCTAAGGCATTTCGCGCATAAATGAAATGAACACATTTTTCTCCAAAACTATAACAGATGCAAGCTTGTCCTGTTTGGTGGAGATGATATTTAATAAAATAAGTAGAAATCCACTAAAAGTTTTGTTTGGTTATCTTGCAATCTCGAGATAATCGTCTCCATGCTTTAAATGCTCTTAAAAGCCATTTCTAAGGCATTTCGCGCATAAATGAAATGAACACATTTTTCTCCAAAACTATAACAGATGCAAGCTTGTCCTGTTTGGTGGAGATGATATTTAATAAAATAAGTAGAAATCCACTAAAAGTTTTGTTTGGTTATCTTGCAATCCCGAGATAATCGTCTTCATGCTTTAAATGCTCTTAAAAGCCAATTCTAAGGCATTTCGCGCATAAATGAAATGAACACATTTTTCTCCAAAACTATAACAGATGCAAGCTTGTCCTGTTTGGTGGAGATGATATTTAATAAAATAAGTAGAAATCCACTAAAAGTTTTGTTTGGTTATCTTGCAATCCCGAGATAATCGTCTCCATGCTTCAAATGCTCTTAAAAGCCAATTCTAAGGCATTTCGCGCATAAATGAAATGAACACATTTTTCTCCAAAACTATAACAGATGCAAGCTTGTCCTGTTTGGTGGAGATGATATTTAATAAAATAAGTAGAAATCCACTAAAAGTTTTGTTTGGTTATCTTGCAATCCCGAGATAATCGTCTCCATGCTTCAAATGCTCTTAAAAGCCAATTCTAAGGCATTTCGCGTATAAATAAAATGAACACATTTTTCTCCAAAACTATAACAGATGCAAGCTTGTCCTGTTTGGTGGAGATGATATTTAATAAAATAAGTAGAAATCCACTAAAAGTTTTGTTTGGTTATCTTGCAATCCCGAGATAATCGTCTCCATGCTTCAAATGCTCTTAAAAGCCAATTCTAAGGCATTTCGCGCATAAATGAAATGAACACATTTTTCTCCAAAACTATAACAGATGCAAGCTTGTCCTGTTTGGTGGAGATGATATTTAATAAAATAAGTAGAAATCCACTAAAAGTTTTGTTTGGTTATCTTGCAATCCCGAGATAATCGTCTCCATGCTTCAAATGCTCTTAAAAGACAATTCTAAGGCATTTCGCGCATAAATGAAATGAACACATTTTTCTCCAAAACTATAACAGATGCAAGCTTGTCCTGTTTGGTGGAGATGATATTTAATAAAATAAGTAGAAATCCACTAAAAGTTTTGTTTGGTTATCTTGCAATCCCGAGATAATCGTCTCCGTGCTTCAAATGCTCTTAAAAGCCAATTCTAAGGCATTTCGCGCATAAATGAAATGAACACATTTTTCTCCAAAACTATAACAGATGCAAGCTTGTCCTGTTTGGTGGAGATGATATTTAATAAAATAAATAGAAATCCACTAAAAGTTTTGTTTGGTTATCTTGCAATCCCGAGATAATCGTCTCCATGCTTCAAATGCTCTTAAAAGCCAATTCTAAGGCATTTCGCGCATAAATGAAATGAACACATTTTTCTCCAAAACTATAACAGATGCTAAGCTGGTCCTGTTTGGTGGAGATGATATTTAATAAAATAAGTAGAAATCCACTAAAAGTTTTGTTTGGTTATCTTGCAATCCCGAGATAATCGTCTCCATGCTTCAAATGCTCTTAAAAGCCAATTCTAAGGCATTTCGCGCATAAATGAAATGAACACATTTTTCTCCAAAACTATAACAGATGCAAGCTTGTCCTGTTTGGTGGAGATGATATTTAATAAAAATAAGTAGAAATCCTCTAAAAGTTTTGTTTGGTTATCTTGCAATCCCGAGATAATCGTCTCCATGCTTCAAATGCTCTTAAAAGACAATTCTAAGGCATTTCGCGCATAAATGAAATGAACACATTTTTCTCCAAAACAATAACAGATGCAAGCTTGTCCTGTTTGGTGGAGATGATATTTAATAAAATAAGTAGAAATCCACTAAAAGTTTTGTTTGGTTATCTTGCAATCCCGAGATAATCGTCTCCGTGCTTCAAATGCTCTTAAAAGCCAATTCTAAGGCATTTCGCGCATAAATGAAATGAACACATTTTTCTCCAAAACTATAACAGATGCAAGCTTGTCCTGTTTGGCGGAGATGATATTTAATAAAATAAATAGAAATCCACTAAAAGTTTTGTTTGGTTATCTTGCAATCCCGAGATAATCGTCTCCATGCTTCAAATGCTCTTAAAAGCCAATTCTAAGGCATTTCGCGCATAAATGAAATGAACACATTTTTCTCCAAAACTATAACAGATGCAAGCTTGTCCTGTTTGGTGGAGATGATATTTAATAAAATAAGTAGAAATCCACTAAAAGTTTTGTTTGGTTATCTTGCAATCCCGAGATAATCGTCTCCATGCTTCAAATGCTCTTAAAAGCCAATTCTAAGACATTTCGCGTATAAATAAAATGAACACATTTTTCTCCAAAACTATAACAGATGCAAGCTTGTCCTGTTTGGTGGAGATGATATTTAATAAAATAAGTAGAAATCCACTAAAAGTTTTGTTTGGTTATCTTGCAATCCCGAGATAATCGTCTCCATGCTTCAAATGCTCTTAAAAGCCAATTCTAAGGCATTTCGCGCATAAATGAAATGAACACATTTTTCTCCAAAACTATAACAGATGCAAGCTTGTCCTGTTTGGTGGAGATTATATTTAATAAAATAAGTAGAAATCCACTAAAAGTTTTGTTTGGTTATCTTGCAATCCCGAGATAATCGTCTCCATGCTTCAAATGCTCTTAAAAGACAATTCTAAGGCATTTCGCGCATAAATGAAATGAACACATTTTTCTCCAAAACTATAACAGATGCAAGCTTGTCCTGTTTGGTGGAGATGATATTTAATAAAATAAGTAGAAATCCACTAAAAGTTTTGTTTGGTTATCTTGCAATCCCGAGATAATCGTCTCCGTGCTTCAAATGCTCTTAAAAGCCAATTCTAAGGCATTTCGCGCATAAATGAAATTAACACATTTTTCTCCAAAACTATAACAGATGCAAGCTTGTCCTGTTTGGTGGAGATGATATTTAATAAAATAAATAGAAATCCACTAAAAGTTTTGTTTGGTTATCTTGCAATCCCGAGATAATCGTCTCCATGCTTCAAATGCTCTTAAAAGCCAATTCTAAGGCATTTCGCGCATAAATGAAATGAACACATTTTTCTCCAAAACTATAACAGATGCTAACTGGTCCTGTTTGGTGGAGATGATATTTAATAAAATAAGTAGAAATCCACTAAAAGTTTTGTTTGGTTATCTTGCAATCCCGAGATAATCGTCTCCATGCTTCAAATGCTCTTAAAAGCCAATTCTAAGGCATTTCGCGTATAAATAAAATGAACACATTTTTCTCCAAAACTATAACAGATGCAAGCTTGTCCTGTTTGGTGGAGATGATATTTAATAAAATAAGTAGAAATCCACTAAAAGTTTTGTTTGGTTATCTTGCAATCCCGAGATAATCGTCTCCATGCTTCAAATGCTCTTAAAAGCCAATTCTAAGGCATTTCGCGCATAAATGAAATGAACACATTTTTCTCCAAAACTATAACAGATGCAAGCTTGTCCTGTTTGGTGGAGATGATATTTAATAAAATAAGTAGAAATCCACTAAAAGTTTTGTTTGGTTATCTTGCAATCCCGAGATAATCGTCTCCATGCTTCAAATGCTCTTAAAAGACAATTCTAAGGCATTTCGCGCATAAATGAAATGAACACATTTTTCTCCAAAACTATAACAGATGCAAGCTTGTCCTGTTTGGTGGAGATGATATTTAATAAAATAAGTACAAATCCACTAAAAGTTTTGTTTGGTTATCTTGCAATCCCGAGATAATCGTCTCCGTGCTTCAAATGCTCTTAAAAGCCAATTCTAAGGCATTTCGCGCATAAATGAAATGAACACATTTTTCTCCAAAACTATAACAGATGCAAGCTTGTCCTGTTTGGTGGAGATGATATTTAATAAAATAAGTAGAAATCCACTAAAAGTTTTGTTTGGTTATCTTGCAATCCCGAGATAATCGTCTCCATGCTTCAAATGCTCTTAAAAGCCAATTCTAAGGCATTTCGCGCATAAATGAAATGAACACATATTTCTCCAAAACTATAACAGATGCAAGCTTGTCCTGTTTGGTGGAGATGATATTTAATAAAATAAGTAGAAATCCACTAAAAGTTTTGTTTGGTTATCTTGCAATCTCGAGATAATCGTCTCCATGCTTCAAATGCTCTTAAAAGCATTTCTAAGGCATTTCGCGCATAAATGAAATGAACACATTTTTCTCCAAAACTATAACAGATGCAAGCTTGTCCTGTTTGGTGGAGATGATATTTAATAAAATAAGTAGAAACTCCACTAAAAGTTTTGTTTGGTTATCTTGCAATCAGAGATAATCGTCTCCATGCTTCAAATGCTCTTAAAAGCCATTTCTAAGGCATTTCGCGCATAAATGAAATTAACACTTTTTTCTCCAAAACTTTAACAGATGCAAGCTTGTCCTGTTTGATGGAGATGATATTTAATAAATTAAGTAGAAATCCACTAAAAGATTTGTTTGGTTATCTTGCAATCTCGAGATAATCGTCTCCATGCTTCAAATGCTCTTAAAAGCCATTTCTAAGGCATTTCGCGCATAAATGAAATGAACACATTTTTTCTCCAAAACTATAACAGATGCAAGCTTGTCCTGTTTGGTGGAGATGATATTTAATAAAATAAGTAGAAATCCACTAAAAGTTTTGTTTGGTTATCTTGCAATCTCGAGATAATCGTCTCCATGCTTCAAATGCTCTTAAAAGCCATTTCTAAGGCATTTCGCGCATAAATGAAATGAACACATTTTTCTCCAAAACTATAACAGATGCAAGCTTGTCCTGTTTGGTGGAGATGATATTTAATAAAATAAGTAGAAATCCACTAAAAGTTTTGTTTGGTTATCTTGCAATCTCGAGATAATCGTCTCCATGCTTCAAATGCTCTTAAAAGCCATTTCTAAGGCATTTCGCGCATAAATAAAATGAACACATTTTTCTCCAAAACTATAACAGATGCAAGCTTGTCCTGTTTGGTGGAGATGATATTTAATAAAATAAGTAGAAATCCACTAAAAGTTTTGTTTGGTTATCTTGCAATCTCGAGATAATCGTCTCCATGCTTCAAATGCTCTTAAAAGCCATTTCTAAGGCATTTCGCACATAAATGAAATGAACACATTTTTCTCCAAAACTATAACAGATGCAAGCTTGTCCTGTTTGGTGGAGATGATATTTAATAAAATAAGTAGAAATCCACTAAAGTTTTGTTTGGTTATCTTGCAATCTCGAGATAATCGTCTCCATGCTTTAAATGCTCTTAAAAGCCATTTCTAAGGCATTTCGCGCATAAATGAAATGAACACATTTTTCTCCAAAACTATAACAGATGCAAGCTTGTCCTGTTTGGTGGAGATGATATTTAATAAAATAAGTAGAAATCCACTAAAAGTTTTGTTTGGTTATCTTGCAATCCCGAGATAATCGTCTTCATGCTTTAAATGCTCTTAAAAGGCCAATTCTAAGGCATTTCGCGCATAAATGAAATGAACACATTTTTCTCCAAAACTATAACAGATGCAAGCTTGTCCTGTTTGGTGGAGATGATATTTAATAAAATAAGTAGAAATCCACTAAAAGTTTTGTTTGGTTATCTTGCAATCCCGAGATAATCGTCTCCATGCTTCAAATGCTCTAAAAGCCAATTCTAAGGCATTTCGCGCATAAATGAAATGAACACATTTTTCTCCAAAAACTATAACAGATGCAAGCTTGTCCTGTTTGGTGGAGATGATATTTAATAAAATAAGTAGAAATCCACTAAAAGTTTTGTTTGGTTATCTTGCAATCCCGAGATAATCGTCTCCATGCTTCAAATGCTCTTAAAAGCCAATTCTAAGGCATTTCGCGTATAAATAAAATGAACACATTTTTCTCCAAAACTATAACAGATGCAAGCTTGTCCTGTTTGGTGGAGATGATATTTAATAAAATAAGTAGAAATCCACTAAAAGTTTTGTTTGGTTATCTTGCAATCCCGAGATAATCGTCTCCATGCTTCAAATGCTCTTAAAAGCCAATTCTAAGGCATTTCGCGCATAAATGAAATGAACACATTTTTCTCCAAAACTATAACAGATGCAAGCTTGTCCTGTTTGGTGGAGATGATATTTAATAAAATAAGTAGAAATCCACTAAAAGTTTTGTTTGGTTATCTTGCAATCCCGAGATAATCGTCTCCATGCTTCAAATGCTCTTAAAAGACAATTCTAAGGCATTTCGTGCATAAATGAAATGAACACATTTTTCTCCAAAACTATAACAGATGCAAGCTTGTCCTGTTTGGTGGAGATGATATTTAATAAAATAAGTAGAAATCCACTAAAAGTTTTGTTTGGTTATCTTGCAATCCCGAGATAATCGTCTCCGTGCTTCAAATGCTCTTAAAAGCCAATTCTAAGGCATTTCGCGCATAAATGAAATGAACACATTTTTCTCCAAAACTATAACAGATGCAAGCTTGTCCTGTTTGGTGGAGATGATATTTAATAAAATAAATAGAAATCCACTAAAAGTTTTGTTTGGTTATCTTGCAATCCCGAGATAATCGTCTCCATGCTTCAAATGCTCTTAAAAGCCAATTCTAAGGCATTTCGCGCATAAATGAAATGAACACAATTTTTCTCCAAAACTATAACAGATGCTAACTGGTCCTGTTTGGTGGAGATGATATTTAATAAAATAAGTAGAAATCCACTAAAAGTTTTGTTTTGGTTATCTTGCAATCCCGAGATAATCGTCTCCATGCTTCAAATGCTCTTAAAAGCCAATTCTAAGGCATTTCGCGCATAAATGAAATGAACACATTTTTCTCCAAAACTATAACAGATGCAAGCTTGTCCTGTTTGGTGGAGATGATATTTAATAAAATAAGTAGAAATCCACTAAAAGTTTTGTTTGGTTATCTTGCAATCCCGAGATAATCGTCTCCATGCTTCAAATGCTCTTAAAAGACAATTCTAAGGCATTTCGCGCATAAATGAAATGAACACATTTTTCTCCAAAACTATAACAGATGCAAGCTTGTCCCTGTTTGGTGGAGATGATATTTAATAAAATATGTAGAAATCCACTAAAAGTTTTGTTTGGTTATCTTGCAATCCCGAGATAATCGTCTCCGTGCTTCAAATGCTCTTAAAAGCCAATTCTAAGGCATTTCGCGCATAAATGAAATGAACACATTTTTCTCCAAAATATAACAGATGCAAGCTTGTCCTGTTTGGCGGAGATGATATTTAATAAAATAAATAGAAATCCACTAAAAGTTTTGTTTGGTTATCTTGCAATCCCGAGATAATCGTCTCCATGCTTCAAATGCTCTTAAAAGCCAATTCTAAGGCATTTCGCGCATAAATGAAATGAACACATTTTTCTCCAAAACTATAACAGATGCAAGCTTGTCCTGTTTGGTGGAGATGATATTTAATAAAATAAGTAGAAATCCACTAAAAGTTTTGTTTGGTTATCTTGCAATCCCGAGATAATCGTCTCCGTGCTTCAAATGCTCTTAAAAGCCAATTCTAAGGCATTTCACGCATAAATGAAATTAAACACATTTTTCTCCAAAACTATAACAGATGCAAGCTTGTCCTGTTTGGTGGAGATGATATTTAATAAAATAAATAGAAATCCACTAAAAGTTTTGTTTGGTTATCTTGCAATCCCGAGATAATCGTCTCCATGCTTCAAATGCTCTTAAAAGCCAATTCTAAGGCATTTCGCGCATAAATGAAATGAACACATTTTTTCTCCAAAACTATAACAGATGCTAACTGGTCCTGTTTGGGTGGAGATGATATTTAATAAAATAAGTAGAAATCCACTAAAAGTTTTGTTTGGTTATCTTGCAATCCCGAGATAATCGTCTCCATGCTTCAAATGCTCTTAAAAGCCAATTCTAAGGCATTTCGCGTATAAATAAAATGAAAACATTTTTCTCCAAAACTATAACAGATGCAAGCTTGTCCTGTTTGGTGGAGATGATATTTAATAAAATAAGTAGAAATCCACTAAAAGTTTTGTTTGGTTATCTTGCAATCCCGAGATAATCGTCTCCATGCTTCAAATGCTCTTAAAAGCCAATTCTAAGGCATTTCGCGCATAAATGAAATGAACACATTTTTCTCCAAAACTATAACAGATGCAAGCTTGTCCTGTTTGGTGGAGATGATATTTAATAAAATAAGTAGAAATCCACTAAAAGTTTTGTTTGGTTATCTTGCAATCCCGAAATAATCGTCTCCATGCTTCAAATGCTCTTAAAAGACAATTCTAAGGCATTTCGCGCATAAATGAAATGAACACATTTTTCTCCAAAACTATAACAGATGCAAGCTTGTCCTGTTTGGTGGAGATGATATTTAATAAAATAAGTACAAATCCACTAAAAGTTTTGTTTGGTTATCTTGCAATCCCGAGATAATCGTCTCCGTGCTTCAAATGCTCTTAAAAGCCAATTCTAAGGCATTTCGCGCATAAATGAAATGAACACATTTTTCTCCAAAACTATAACAGATGCAAGCTTGTCCTGTTTGGTGGAGATGATATTTAATAAAATAAGTAGAAATCCACTAAAAGTTTTGTTTGGTTATCTTGCAATCCCGAGATAATCGTCTCCATGCTTCAAATGCTCTTAAAAGCCAATTCTAAGGCATTTCGCGCATAAATGAAATGAACACATATTTCTCCAAAACTATAACAGATGCAAGCTTGTCCTGTTTGGTGGAGATGATATTTAATAAAATAAGTAGAAATCCACTAAAAGTTTTGTTTGGTTATCTTGCAATCTCGAGATAATCGTCTCCATGCTTCAAATGCTCTTAAAAGCCATTTCTAAGGCATTTCGCGCATAAATGAAATGAACACATTTTTCTCCAAAACTATAACAGATGCAAGCTTGTCCTGTTTGGTGGAGATGATATTTAATAAAATAAGTAGAAATCCACTAAAAGTTTTGTTTGGTTATCTTGCAATCCAGAGATAATCGTCTCCATGCTTCAAATGCTCTTAAAAGCCATTTCTAAGGCATTTCGCGCATAAATGAAATTAACACTTTTTTCTCCAAAACTTTAACAGATGCAAGCTTGTCCTGTTTGATGGAGATGATATTTAATAAAATAAGTAGAAATCCACTAAAAGATTTGTTTGGTTATCTTGCAATCTCGAGATAATCGTCTCCATGCTTCAAATGCTCTTAAAAGCCATTTCTAAGGCATTTCGCGCATAAATGAAATGAACACATTTTTCTCCAAAACTATAACAGATGCAAGCTTGTCCTGTTTGGTGGAGATGATATTTAATAAAATAAGTAGAAATCCACTAAAAGTTTTGTTTGGTTATCTTGCAATCTCGAGATAATCGTCTCCATGCTTCAAATGCTCTTAAAAGCCATTTCTAAGGCATTTCGCGCATAAATGAAATGAACACATTTTTCTCCAAAACTATAACAGATGCAAGCTTGTCCTGTTTGGTGGAGATGATATTTAATAAAATAAGTAGAAATCCACTAAAAGTTTTGTTTGGTTATCTTGCAATCTCGAGATAATCGTCTCCATGCTTCAAATGCTCTTAAAAGCCATTTCTAAGGCATTTCGCGCATAAATAAAATGAACACATTTTTCTCCAAAACTATAACAGATGCAAGCTTGTCCTGTTTGGTGGAGATGATATTTAATAAAATAAGTAGAAATCCACTAAAAGTTTTGTTTGGTTATCTTGCAATCTCGAGATAATCGTCTCCATGCTTCAAATGCTCTTAAAAGCCATTTCTAAGGCATTTCGCGCATAAATGAAATGAACACATTTTTCTCCAAAACTATAACAGATGCAAGCTTGTCCTGTTTGGTGGAGATGATATTTAATAAAATAAGTAGAAATCCACTAAAAGTTTTGTTTGGTTATCTTGCAATCTCGAGATAATCGTCTCCATGCTTTAAATGCTCTTAAAAGCCATTTCTAAGGCATTTCGCGCATAAATGAAATGAACACATTTTTCTCCAAAACTATAACAGATGCAAGCTTGTCCTGTTTGGTGGAGATGATATTTAATAAAATAAGTAGAAATCCACTAAAAGTTTTGTTTGGTTATCTTGCAATCCCGAGATAATCGTCTTCATGCTTTAAATGCTCTTAAAAGCCAATTCTAAGGCATTTCGCGCATAAATGAAATGAACACATTTTTCTCCAAAACTATAACAGATGCAAGCTTGTCCTGTTTGGTGGAGATGATATTTAATAAAATAAGTAGAAATCCACTAAAAGTTTTGTTTGGTTATCTTGCAATCCCGAGATAATCGTCTCCATGCTTCAAATGCTCTTAAAAGCCAATTCTAAGGCATTTCGCGCATAAATGAAATGAACACATTTTTCTCCAAAACTATAACAGATGCAAGCTTGTCCTGTTTGGTGGAGATGATATTTAATAAAATAAGTAGAAATCCACTAAAAGTTTTGTTTGGTTATCTTGCAATCCCGAGATAATCGTCTCCATGCTTCAAATGCTCTTAAAAGCCAATTCTAAGGCATTTCGCGTATAAATAAAATGAACACATTTTTCTCCAAAACTATAACAGATGCAAGCTTGTCCTGTTTGGTGGAGATGATATTTAATAAAATAAGTAGAAATCCACTAAAAGTTTTGTTTGGTTATCTTGCAATCCCGAGATAATCGTCTCCATGCTTCAAATGCTCTTAAAAGCCAATTCTAAGGCATTTCGCGCATAAATGAAATGAACACATTTTTCTCCAAAACTATAACAGATGCAAGCTTGTCCTGTTTGGTGGAGATGATATTTAATAAAATAAGTAGAAATCCACTAAAAGTTTTGTTTGGTTATCTTGCAATCCCGAGATAATCGTCTCCATGCTTCAAATGCTCTTAAAAGACAATTCTAAGGCATTTCGCGCATAAATGAAACGAACACATTTTTCTCCAAAACTATAACAGATGCAAGCTTGTCCTGTTTGGTGGAGATGATATTTAATAAAATAAGTAGAAATCCACTAAAAGTTTTGTTTGGTTATCTTGCAATCCCGAGATAATCGTCTCCGTGCTTCAAATGCTCTTAAAAGCCAATTCTAAGGCATTTCGCGCATAAATGAAATGAACACATTTTTCTCCAAAACTATAACAGATGCAAGCTTGTCCTGTTTGGTGGAGATGATATTTAATAAAATAAATAGAAATCCACTAAAAGTTTTGTTTGGTTATCTTGCAATCCCGAGATAATCGTCTCCATGCTTCAAATGCTCTTAAAAGCCAATTCTAAGGCATTTCGCGCATAAATGAAATGAACACATTTTTCTCCAAAACTATAACAGATGCTAACTGGTCCTGTTTGGTGGAGATGATATTTAATAAAATAAGTAGAAATCCACTAAAAGTTTTGTTTGGTTATCTTGCAATCCCGAGATAATCGTCTCCATGCTTCAAATGCTCTTAAAAGCCAATTCTAAGGCATTTCGCGCATAAATGAAATGAACACATTTTTCTCCAAAACTATAACAGATGCAAGCTTGTCCTGTTTGGTGGAGATGATATTTAATAAAATAAGTAGAAATCCACTAAAAGTTTTGTTTGGTTATCTTGCAATCCCGAGATAATCGTCTCCATGCTTCAAATGCTCTTAAAAGACAATTCTAAGGCATTTCGCGCATAAATGAAATGAACACATTTTTCTCCAAAACTATAACAGATGCAAGCTTGTCCTGTTTGGTGGAGATGATATTTAATAAAATAAGTAGAAATCCACTAAAAGTTTTGTTTGGTTATCTTGCAATCCCGAGATAATCGTCTCCGTGCTTCAAATGCTCTTAAAAGCCAATTCTAAGGCATTTCGCGCATAAATGAAATGAACACATTTTTCTCCAAAACTATAACAGATGCAAGCTTGTCCTGTTTGGCGGAGATAATATTTAATAAAATAAATAGAAATCCACTAAAAGTTTTGTTTGGTTATCTTGCAATCCCGAGATAATCGTCTCCATGCTTCAAATGCTCTTAAAAGCCAATTCTAAGGCATTTCGCGCATAAATGAAATGAACACATTTTTCTCCAAAACTATAACAGATGCAAGCTTGTCCTGTTTGGTGGAGATGATATTTAATAAAATAAGTAGAAATCCACTAAAAGTTTTGTTTGGTTATCTTGCAATCCCGAGATAATCGTCTCCATGCTTCAAATGCTCTTAAAAGCCAATTCTAAGGCATTTCGCGTATAAATAAAATGAACACATTTTTCTCCAAAACTATAACAGATGCAAGCTTGTCCTGTTTGGTGGAGATGATATTTAATAAAATAAGTAGAAATCCACTAAAAGTTTTGTTTGGTTATCTTGCAATCCCGAGATAATCGTCTCCATGCTTCAAATGCTCTTAAAAGCCAATTCTAAGGCATTTCGCGCATAAATGAAATGAACACATTTTTCTCCAAAACTATAACAGATGCAAGCTTGTCCTGTTTGGTGGAGATTATATTTAATAAAATAAGTAGAAATCCACTAAAAGTTTTGTTTGGTTATCTTGCAATCCCGAGATAATCGTCTCCATGCTTCAAATGCTCTTAAAAGACAATTCTAAGGCATTTCGCGCATAAATGAAATGAACACATTTTTCTCCAAAACTATAACAGATGCAAGCTTGTCCTGTTTGGTGGAGATGATATTTAATAAAATAAGTAGAAATCCACTAAAAGTTTTGTTTGGTTATCTTGCAATCCCGAGATAATCGTCTCCGTGCTTCAAATGCTCTTAAAAGCCAATTCTAAGGCATTTCGCGCATAAATGAAATTAACACATTTTTCTCCAAAACTATAACAGATGCAAGCTTGTCCTGTTTGGTGGAGATGATATTTAATAAAATAAATAGAAATCCACTAAAAGTTTTGTTTGGTTATCTTGCAATCCCGAGATAATCGTCTCCATGCTTCAAATGCTCTTAAAAGCCAATTCTAAGGCATTTCGCGCATAAATGAAATGAACACATTTTTCTCCAAAACTATAACAGATGCTAACTGGTCCTGTTTGGTGGAGATGATATTTAATAAAATAAGTAGAAATCCACTAAAAGTTTTGTTTGGTTATCTTGCAATCCCGAGATAATCGTCTCCATGCTTCAAATGCTCTTAAAAGCCAATTCTAAGGCATTTCGCGTATAAATAAAATGAACACATTTTTCTCCAAAACTATAACAGATGCAAGCTTGTCCTGTTTGGTGGAGATGATATTTAATAAAATAAGTAGAAATCCACTAAAAGTTTTGTTTGGTTATCTTGCAATCCCGAGATAATCGTCTCCATGCTTCAAATGCTCTTAAAAGCCAATTCTAAGGCATTTCGCGCATAAATGAAATGAACACATTTTTCTCCAAAACTATAACAGATGCAAGCTTGTCCTGTTTGGTGGAGATGATATTTAATAAAATAAGTAGAAATCCACTAAAAGTTTTGTTTGGTTATCTTGCAATCCCGAGATAATCGTCTCCATGCTTCAAATGCTCTTAAAAGACAATTCTAAGGCATTTCGCGCATAAATGAAATGAACACATTTTTCTCCAAAACTATAACAGATGCAAGCTTGTCCTGTTTGGTGGAGATGATATTTAATAAAATAAGTACAAATCCACTAAAAGTTTTGTTTGGTTATCTTGCAATCCCGAGATAATCGTCTCCGTGCTTCAAATGCTCTTAAAAGCCAATTCTAAGGCATTTCGCGCATAAATGAAATGAACACATATTTCTCCAAAACTATAACAGATGCAAGCTTGTCCTGTTTGGTGGAGATGATATTTAATAAAATAAGTAGAAATCCACTAAAAGTTTTGTTTGGTTATCTTGCAATCCCGAGATAATCGTCTCCATGCTTCAAATGCTCTTAAAAGCCAATTCTAAGGCATTTCGCGTATAAATAAAATGAACACATTTTTCTCCAAAACTATAACAGATGCAAGCTTGTCCTGTTTGGTGGAGATGATATTTAATAAAATAAGTAGAAATCCACTAAAAGTTTTGTTTGGTTATCTTGCAATCCCGAGATAATCGTCTCCATGCTTCAAATGCTCTTAAAAGCCAATTCTAAGGCATTTCGCGCATAAATGAAATGAACACATTTTTCTCCAAAACTATAACAGATGCAAGCTTGTCCTGTTTGGTGGAGATGATATTTAATAAAATAAGTAGAAATCCACTAAAAGTTTTGTTTGGTTATCTTGCAATCCCGAGATAATCGTCTCCATGCTTCAAATGCTCTTAAAAGACAATTCTAAGGCATTTCGCGCATAAATGAAATGAACACATTTTTCTCCAAAACTATAACAGATGCAAGCTTGTCCTGTTTGGTGGAGATGATATTTAATAAAATAAGTAGAAATCCACTAAAAGTTTTGTTTGGTTATCTTGCAATCCCGAGATAATCGTCTCCGTGCTTCAAATGCTCTTAAAAGCCAATTCTAAGGCATTTCGCGCATAAATGAAATGAACACATTTTTCTCCAAAACTATAACAGATGCAAGCTTGTCCTGTTTGGTGGAGATGATATTTAATAAAATAAATAGAAATCCACTAAAAGTTTTGTTTGGTTATCTTGCAATCCCGAGATAATCGTCTCCATGCTTCAAATGCTCTTAAAAGCCAATTCTAAGGCATTTCGCGCATAAATGAAATGAACACATTTTTCTCCAAAACTATAACAGATGCTAACTGGTCCTGTTTGGTGGAGATGATATTTAATAAAATAAGTAGAAATCCACTAAAAGTTTTGTTTGGTTATCTTGCAATCCCGAGATAATCGTCTCCATGCTTCAAATGCTTTTAAAAGCCAATTCTAAGGCATTTCGCGTATAAATAAAATGAACACATTTTTCTCCAAAACTATAACAGATGCAAGCTTGTCCTGTTTGGTGGAGATGATATTTAATAAAATAAGTAGAAATCCACTAAAAGTTTTGTTTGGTTATCTTGCAATCCCGAGATAATCGTCTCCATGCTTCAAATGCTCTTAAAAGCCAATTCTAAGGCATTTCGCGCATAAATGAAATGAACACATTTTTCTCCAAAACTATAACAGATGCAAGCTTGTCCTGTTTGGTGGAGATGATATTTAATAAAATAAGTAAAAATCCACTAAAAGTTTTGTTTGGTTATCTTGCAATCCCGAGATAATCGTCTCCATGCTTCAAATGCTCTTAAAAGACAATTCTAAGGCATTTCGCGCATAAATGAAATGAACACATTTTTCTCCAAAACTATAACAGATGCAAGCTTGTCCTGTTTGGTGGAGATGATATTTAATAAAATAAGTAGAAATCCACTAAAAGTTTTGTTTGGTTATCTTGCAATCCCGAGATAATCGTCTCCGTGCTTCAAATGCTCTTAAAAGCCAATTCTAAGGCATTTCGCGCATAAATGAAATGAACACATTTTTCTCCAAAACTATAACAGATGCAAGCTTGTCCTGTTTGGCGGAGATGATATTTAATAAAATAAATAGAAATCCACTAAAAGTTTTGTTTGGTTATCTTGCAATCCCGAGATAATCGTCTCCATGCTTCAAATGCTCTTAATAGCCAATTCTAAGGCATTTCGCGCATAAATGAAATGAACACATTTTTCTCCAAAACTATAACAGATGCTAACTGGTCCTGTTTGGTGGAGATGATATTTAATAAAATAAGTAGAAATCCACTAAAAGTTTTGTTTGGTTATCTTGCAATCCCGAGATAATCGTCTCCATGCTTCAAATGCTCTTAAAAGCCAATTCTAAGGCATTTCGCGCATAAATGAAATGAACACATTTTTCTCCAAAACTATAACAGATGCAAGCTTGTCCTGTTTGGTGGAGATGATATTTAATAAAATAAGTAGAAATCCACTAAAAGTTTTGTTTGGTTATCTTGCAATCCCGAGATAATCGTCTCCATGCTTCAAATGCTCTTAATAGCCAATTCTAAGGCATTTCGCGCATAAATGAAATGAACACATTTTTCTCCAAAACTATAACAGATGCTAACTGGTCCTGTTTGGTGGAGATGATATTTAATAAAATAAGTAGAAATCCACTAAAAGTTTTGTTTGGTTATCTTGCAATCCCGAGATAATCGTCTCCATGCTTCAAATGCTCTTAAAAGCCAATTCTAAGGCATTTCGCGCATAAATGAAATGAACACATTTTTCTCCAAAACTATAACAGATGCAAGCTTGTCCTGTTTGGTGGAGATGATATTTAATAAAATAAGTAGAAATCCACTAAAAGTTTTGTTTGGTTATCTTGCAATCCCGAGATAATCGTCTCCATGCTTCAAATGCTCTTAAAAGACAATTCTAAGGCATTTCGCGCATAAATGAAATGAACACATTTTTCTCCAAAACTATAACAGATGCAAGCTTGTCCTGTTTGGTGGAGATGATATTTAATAAAATAAGTACAAATCCACTAAAAGTTTTGTTTGGTTATCTTGCAATCCCGAGATAATCGTCTCCGTGCTTCAAATGCTCTTAAAAGCCAATTCTAAGGCATTTCGCGCATAAATGAAATGAACACATTTTTCTCCAAAACTATAACAGATGCAAGCTTGTCCTGTTTGGTGGAGATGATATTTAATAAAATAAGTAGAAATCCACTAAAAGTTTTGTTTGGTTATCTTGCAATCCCGAGATAATCGTCTCCATGCTTCAAATGCTCTTAAAAGCCAATTCTAAGGCATTTCGCGCATAAATGAAATGAACACATATTTCTCCAAAACTATAACAGATGCAAGCTTGTCCTGTTTGGTGGAGATGATATTTAATAAAATAAGTAGAAATCCACTAAAAGTTTTGTTTGGTTATCTTGCAATCTCGAGATAATCGTCTCCATGCTTCAAATGCTCTTAAAAGCCATTTCTAAGGCATTTCGCGCATAAATGAAATGAACACATTTTTCTCCAAAACTATAACAGATGCAAGCTTGTCCTGTTTGGTGGAGATGATATTTAATAAAATAAGTAGAAATCCACTAAAAGTTTTGTTTGGTTATCTTGCAATCCAGAGATAATCGTCTCCATGCTTCAAATGCTCTTAAAAGCCATTTCTAAGGCATTTCGCGCATAAATGAAATTAACACTTTTTTCTCCAAAACTTTAACAGATGCAAGCTTGTCCTGTTTGATGGAGATGATATTTAATAAAATAAGTAGAAATCCACTAAAAGATTTGTTTGGTTATCTTGCAATCTCGAGATAATCGTCTCCATGCTTCAAATGCTCTTAAAAGCCATTTCTAAGGCATTTCGCGCATAAATGAAATGAACACATTTTTCTCCAAAACTATAACAGATGCAAGCTTGTCCTGTTTGGTGGAGATGATATTTAATAAAATAAGTAGAAATCCACTAAAAGATTTGTTTGGTTATCTTGCAATCTCGAGATAATCGTCTCCATGCTTCAAATGCTCTTAAAAGCCATTTCTAAGGCATTTCGCGCATAAATGAAATGAACACATTTTTCTCCAAAACTATAACAGATGCAAGCTTGTCCTGTTTGGTGGAGATGATATTTAATAAAATAAGTAGAAATCCACTAAAAGTTTTGTTTGGTTATCTTGCAATCTCGAGATAATCGTCTCCATGCTTCAAATGCTCTTAAAAGCCATTTCTAAGGCATTTCGCGCATAAATGAAATGAACACATTTTTCTCCAAAACTATAACAGATGCAAGCTTGTCCTGTTTGGTGGAGATGATATTTAATAAAATAAGTAGAAATCCACTAAAAGTTTTGTTTGGTTATCTTGCAATCCCGAGATAATCGTCTCCATGCTTCAAATGCTCTTAAAAGCCAATTCTAAGGCATTTCGCGCATAAATGAAATGAACACATTTTTCTCCAAAACTATAACAGATGCAAGCTTGTCCTGTTTGGTGGAGATGATATTTAATAAAATAAGTAGAAATCCACTAAAAGTTTTGTTTGGTTATCTTGCAATCCCGAGATAATCGTCTCCATGCTTCAAATGCTCTTAAAAGCCAATTCTAAGGCATTTCGCGTATAAATAAAATGAACACATTTTTCTCCAAAACTATAACAGATGCAAGCTTGTCCTGTTTGGTGGAGATGATATTTAATAAAATAAGTAGAAATCCACTAAAAGTTTTGTTTGGTTATCTTGCAATCCCGAGATAATCGTCTCCATGCTTCAAATGCTCTTAAAAGCCAATTCTAAGGCATTTCGCGCATAAATGAAATGAACACATTTTTCTCCAAAACTATAACAGATGCAAGCTTGTCCTGTTTGGTGGAGATGATATTTAATAAAATAAGTAGAAATCCACTAAAAGTTTTGTTTGGTTATCTTGCAATCCCGAGATAATCGTCTCCATGCTTCAAATGCTCTTAAAAGACAATTCTAAGGCATTTCGTGCATAAATGAAATGAACACATTTTTCTCCAAAACTATAACAGATGCAAGCTTGTCCTGTTTGGTGGACATGATATTTAATAACATAAGTAGAAATCCACTAAAAGTTTTGTTTGGTTATCTTGCAATCCCGAGATAATCGTCTCCGTGCTTCAAATGCTCTTAAAAGCCAATTCTAAGGCATTTCGCGCATAAATGAAATGAACACATTTTTCTCCAAAACTATAACAGATGCAAGCTTGTCCTGTTTGGTGGAGATGATATTTAATAAAATAAATAGAAATCCACTAAAAGTTTTGTTTGGTTATCTTGCAATCCCGAGATAATCGTCTCCATGCTTCAAATGCTCTTAAAAGCCAATTCTAAGGCATTTCGCGCATAAATGAAATGAACACATTTTTCTCCAAAACTATAACAGATGCTAACTGGTCCTGTTTGGTGGAGATGATATTTAATAAAATAAGTAGAAATCCACTAAAAGTTTTGTTTGGTTATCTTGCAATCCCGAGATAATCGTCTCCATGCTTCAAATGCTCTTAAAAGCCAATTCTAAGGCATTTCGCGCATAAATGAAATGAACACATTTTTCTCCAAAACTATAACAGATGCAAGCTTGTCCTGTTTGGTGGAGATGATATTTAATAAAATAAGTAGAAATCCACTAAAAGTTTTGTTTGGTTATCTTGCAATCCCGAGATAATCGTCTCCATGCTTCAAATGCTCTTAAAAGCCAATTCTAAGGCATTTCGCGCATAAATGAAATGAACACATTTTTCTCCAAAACTATAACAGATGCAAGCTTGTCCTGTTTGGTGGAGATGATATTTAATAAAATAAGTAGAAATCCACTAAAAGTTTTGTTTGGTTATCTTGCAATCCCGAGATAATCGTCTCCGTGCTTCAAATGCTCTTAAAAGCCAATTCTAAGGCATTTCGCGCATAAATGAAATGAACACATTTTTCTCCAAAACTATAACAGATGCAAGCTTGTCCTGTTTGGCGGAGATGATATTTAATAAAATAAATAGAAATCCACTAAAAGTTTTGTTTGGTTATCTTGCAATCCCGAGATAATCGTCTCCATGCTTCAAATGCTCTTAAAAGCCAATTCTAAGGCATTTCGCGCATAAATGAAATGAACACATTTTTCTCCAAAACTATAACAGATGCAAGCTTGTCCTGTTTGGTGGAGATGATATTTAATAAAATAAGTAGAAATCCACTAAAAGTTTTGTTTGGTTATCTTGCAATCCCGAGATAATCGTCTCCGTGCTTCAAATGCTCTTAAAAGCCAATTCTAAGGCATTTCGCGCATAAATGAAATTAACACATTTTTCTCCAAAACTATAACAGATGCAAGCTTGTCCTGTTTGGTGGAGATGATATTTAATAAAATAAATAGAAATCCACTAAAAGTTTTGTTTGGTTATCTTGCAATCCCGAGATAATCGTCTCCATGCTTCAAATGCTCTTAAAAGCCAATTCTAAGGCATTTCGCGCATAAATGAAATGAACACATTTTTCTCCAAAACTATAACAGATGCTAACTGGTCCTGTTTGGTGGAGATGATATTTAATAAAATAAGTAGAAATCCACTAAAAGTTTTGTTTGGTTATCTTGCAATCCCGAGATAATCGTCTCCATGCTTCAAATGCTCTTAAAAGCCAATTCTAAGGCATTTCGCGTATAAATAAAATGAACACATTTTTCTCCAAAACTATAACAGATGCAAGCTTGTCCTGTTTGATGGAGATGATATTTAATAAAATAAGTAGAAATCCACTAAAAGTTTTGTTTGGTTATCTTGCAATCCCGAGATAATCGTCTCCATGCTTCAAATGCTCTTAAAAGCCAATTCTAAGGCATTTCGCGCATAAATGAAATGAACACATTTTTCTCCAAAACTCTAACAGATGCAAGCTTGTCCTGTTTGGTGGAGATGATATTTAATAAAATAAGTAGAAATCCACTAAAAGTTTTGTTTGGTTATCTTGCAATCCCGAGATAATCGTCTCCATGCTTCAAATGCTCTTAAAAGACAATTCTAAGGCATTTCGCGCATAAATGAAATGAACACATTTTTCTCCAAAACTATAACAGATGCAAGCTTGTCCTGTTTGGTGGAGATGATATTTAATAAAATAAGTACAAATCCACTAAAAGTTTTGTTTGGTTATCTTGCAATCCCGAGATAATCGTCTCCGTGCTTCAAATGCTCTTAAAAGCCAATTCTAAGGCATTTCGCGCATAAATGAAATGAACACATTTTTCTCCAAAACTATAACAGATGCAAGCTTGTCCTGTTTGGTGGAGATGATATTTAATAAAATAAGTAGAAATCCACTAAAAGTTTTGTTTGGTTATCTTGCAATCCCGAGATAATCGTCTCCATGCTTCAAATGCTCTTAAAAGCCAATTCTAAGGCATTTCGCGCATAAATGAAATGAACACATATTTCTCCAAAACTATAACAGATGCAAGCTTGTCCTGTTTGGTGGAGATGATATTTAATAAAATAAGTAGAAATCCACTAAAAGTTTTGTTTGGTTATCTTGCAATCTCGAGATAATCGTCTCCATGCTTCAAATGCTCTTAAAAAGCCATTTCTAAGGCATTTCGCGCATAAATGAAATGAACACATTTTTCTCCAAAACTATAACAGATGCAAGCTTGTCCTGTTTGGTGGAGATGATATTTAATAAAATAAGTAGAAATCCACTAAAAGTTTTGTTTGGTTATCTTGCAATCCAGAGATAATCGTCTCCATGCTTCAAATGCTCTTAAAAGCCATTTCTAAGGCATTTCGCGCATAAATGAAATTAACACTTTTTTCTCCAAAACTTTAACAGATGCAAGCTTGTCCTGTTTGATGGAGATGATATTTAATAAAATAAGTAGAAATCCACTAAAAGATTTGTTTGGTTATCTTGCAATCTCGAGATAATCGTCTCCATGCTTCAAATGCTCTTAAAAGCCATTTCTAAGGCATTTCGCGCATAAATGAAATGAACACATTTTTCTCCAAAACTATAACAGATGCAAGCTTGTCCTGTTTGGTGGAGATGATATTTAATAAAATATGTAGAAATCCACTAAAAGTTTTGTTTGGTTATCTTGCAATCTCGAGATAATCGTCTCCATGCTTCAAATGCTCTTAAAAGCCATTTCTAAGGCATTTCGCGCATAAATGAAATGAACACATTTTTCTCCAAAACTATAACAGATGCAAGCTTGTCCTGTTTGGTGGAGATGATATTTAATAAAATAAGTAGAAATCCACTAAAAGTTTTGTTTGGTTATCTTGCAATCTCGAGATAATCGTCTCCATGCTTCAAATGCTCTTAAAAGCCATTTCTAAGGCATTTCGCGCATAAATAAAATGAACACATTTTTCTCCAAAACTATAACAGATGCAAGCTTGTCCTGTTTGGTGGAGATGATATTTAATAAAATAAGTAGAAATCCACTAAAAGTTTTGTTTGGTTATCTTGCAATCTCGAGATAATCGTCTCCATGCTTCAAATGCTCTTAAAAGCCATTTCTAAGGCATTTCGCGCATAAATGAAATGAACACATTTTTCTCCAAAACTATAACAGATGCAAGCTTGTCCTGTTTGGTGGAGATGATATTTAATAAAATAAGTAGAAATCCACTAAAAGTTTTGTTTGGTTATCTTGCAATCTCGAGATAATCGTCTCCATGCTTTAAATGCTCTTAAAAGCCATTTCTAAGGCATTTCGCGCATAAATGAAATGAACACATTTTTCTCCAAAACTATAACAGATGCAAGCTTGTCCTGTTTGGTGGAGATGATATTTAATAAAATAAGTAGAAATCCACTAAAATTTTTGTTTGGTTATCTTGCAATCCCGAGATAATCGTCTTCATGCTTTAAATGCTCTTAAAAGCCAATTCTAAGGCATTTCGCGCATAAATGAAATGAACAAATTTTTCTCCAAAACTATAACAGATGCAAGCTTGTCCTGTTTGGTGGAGATGATATTTAATAAAATAAGTAGAAATCCACTAAAAGTTTTGTTTGGTTATCTTGCAATCCCGAGATAATCGTCTCCATGCTTCAAATGCTCTTAAAAGCCAATTCTAAGGCATTTCGCGCATAAATGAAATGAACACATTTTTCTCCAAAACTATAACAGATGCAAGCTTGTCCTGTTTGGTGGAGATGATATTTAATAAAATAAGTAGAAATCCACTAAAAGTTTTGTTTGGTTATCTTGCAATCCCGAGATAATCGTCTCCATGCTTCAAATGCTCTTAAAAGCCAATTCTAAGGCATTTCGCGTATAAATAAAATGAACACATTTTTCTCCAAAACTATAACAGATGCAAGCTTGTCCTGTTTGGTGGAGATGATATTTAATAAAATAAGTAGAAATCCACTAAAAGTTTTGTTTGGTTATCTTGCAATCCCGAGATAATCGTCTCCATGCTTCAAATGCTCTTAAAAGCCAATTCTAAGGCATTTCGCGCATAAATGAAATGAACACATTTTTCTCCAAAACTATAACAGATGCAAGCTTGTCCTGTTTGGTGGAGATGATATTTAATAAAATAAGTAGAAATCCACTAAAAGTTTTGTTTGGTTATCTTGCAATCCCGAGATAATCGTCTCCATGCTTCAAATGCTCTTAAAAGACAATTCTAAGGCATTTCGCGCATAAATGAAACGAACACATTTTTCTCCAAAACTATAACAGATGCAAGCTTGTCCTGTTTGGTGGAGATGATATTTAATAAAATAAGTAGAAATCCACTAAAAGTTTTGTTTGGTTATCTTGCAATCCCGAGATAATCGTCTCCGTGCTTCAAATGCTCTTAAAAGCCAATTCTAAGGCATTTCGCGCATAAATGAAATGAACACATTTTTCTCCAAAACTATAACAGATGCAAGCTTGTCCTGTTTGGTGGAGATGATATTTAATAAAATAAATAGAAATCCACTAAAAGTTTTGTTTGGTTATCTTGCAATCCCGAGATAATCGTCTCCATGCTTCAAATGCTCTTAAAAGCCAATTCTAAGGCATTTCGCGCATAAATGAAATGAACACATTTTTCTCCAAAACTATAACAGATGCTAACTGGTCCTGTTTGGTGGAGATGATATTTAATAAAATAAGTAGAAATCCACTAAAAGTTTTGTTTGGTTATCTTGCAATCCCGAGATAATCGTCTCCATGCTTCAAATGCTCTTAAAAGCCAATTCTAAGGCATTTCGCGCATAAATGAAATGAACACATTTTTCTCCAAAACTATAACAGATGCAAGCTTGTCCTGTTTGGTGGAGATGATATTTAATAAAATAAGTAGAAATCCACTAAAAGTTTTGTTTGGTTATCTTGCAATCCCGAGATAATCGTCTCCATGCTTCAAATGCTCTTAAAAGACAATTCTAAGGCATTTCGCGCATAAATGAAATGAACACATTTTTCTCCAAAACTATAACAGATGCAAGCTTGTCCTGTTTGGTGGAGATGATATTTAATAAAATAAGTAGAAATCCACTAAAAGTTTTGTTTGGTTATCTTGCAATCCCGAGATAATCGTCTCCGTGCTTCAAATGCTCTTAAAAGCCAATTCTAAGGCATTTCGCGCATAAATGAAATGAACACATTTTTCTCCAAAACTATAACAGATGCAAGCTTGTCCTGTTTGGCGGAGATGATATTTAATAAAATAAATAGAAATCCACTAAAAGTTTTGTTTGGTTATCTTGCAATCCCGAGATAATCGTCTCCATGCTTCAAATGCTCTTAAAAGCCAATTCTAAGGCATTTCGCGCATAAATGAAATGAACACATTTTTCTCCAAAACTATAACAGATGCAAGCTTGTCCTGTTTGGTGGAGATGATATTTAATAAAATAAGTAGAAATCCACTAAAAGTTTTGTTTGGTTATCTTGCAATCCCGAGATAATCGTCTCCATGCTTCAAATGCTCTTAAAAGCCAATTCTAAGGCATTTCGCGTATAAATAAAATGAACACATTTTTCTCCAAAACTATAACAGATGCAAGCTTGTCCTGTTTGGTGGAGATGATATTTAATAAAATAAGTAGAAATCCACTAAAAGTTTTGTTTGGTTATCTTGCAATCCCGAGATAATCGTCTCCATGCTTCAAATGCTCTTAAAAGCCAATTCTAAGGCATTTCGCGCATAAATGAAATGAACACATTTTTCTCCAAAACTATAACAGATGCAAGCTTGTCCTGTTTGGTGGAGATTATATTTAATAAAATAAGTAGAAATCCACTAAAAGTTTTGTTTGGTTATCTTGCAATCCCGAGATAATCGTCTCCATGCTTCAAATGCTCTTAAAAGACAATTCTAAGGCATTTCGCGCATAAATGAAATGAACACATTTTTCTCCAAAACTATAACAGATGCAAGCTTGTCCTGTTTGGTGGAGATGATATTTAATAAAATAAGTAGAAATCCACTAAAAGTTTTGTTTGGTTATCTTGCAATCCCGAGATAATCGTCTCCGTGCTTCAAATGCTCTTAAAAGCCAATTCTAAGGCATTTCGCGCATAAATGAAATTAACACATTTTTCTCCAAAACTATAACAGATGCAAGCTTGTCCTGTTTGGTGGAGATGATATTTAATAAAATAAATAAAAATCCACTAAAAGTTTTGTTTGGTTATCTTGCAATCCCGAGATAATCGTCTCCATGCTTCAAATGCTCTTAAAAGCCAATTCTAAGGCATTTCGCGCATAAATGAAATGAACACATTTTTCTCCAAAACTATAACAGATGCTAACTGGTCCTGTTTGGTGGAGATGATATTTAATAAAATAAGTAGAAATCCACTAAAAGTTTTGTTTGGTTATCTTGCAATCCCGAGATAATCGTCTCCATGCTTCAAATGCTCTTAAAAGCCAATTCTAAGGCATTTCGCGTATAAATAAAATGAACACATTTTTCTCCAAAACTATAACAGATGCAAGCTTGTCCTGTTTGGTGGAGATGATATTTAATAAAATAAGTAGAAATCCACTAAAAGTTTTGTTTGGTTATCTTGCAATCCCGAGATAATCGTCTCCATGCTTCAAATGCTCTTAAAAGCCAATTCTAAGGCATTTCGCGCATAAATGAAATGAACACATTTTTCTCCAAAACTATAACAGATGCAAGCTTGTCCTGTTTGGTGGAGATGATATTTAATAAAATAAGTAGAAATCCACTAAAAGTTTTGTTTGGTTATCTTGCAATCCCGAGATAATCGTCTCCATGCTTCAAATGCTCTTAAAAGACAATTCTAAGGCATTTCGCGCATAAATGAAATGAACACATTTTTCTCCAAAACTATAACAGATGCAAGCTTGTCCTGTTTGGTGGAGATGATATTTAATAAAATAAGTACAAATCCACTAAAAGTTTTGTTTGGTTATCTTGCAATCCCGAGATAATCGTCTCCGTGCTTCAAATGCTCTTAAAAGCCAATTCTAAGGCATTTCGCGCATAAATGAAATGAACACATATTTCTCCAAAACTATAACAGATGCAAGCTTGTCCTGTTTGGTGGAGATGATATTTAATAAAATAAGTAGAAATCCACTAAAAGTTTTGTTTGGTTATCTTGCAATCCCGAGATAATCGTCTCCATGCTTCAAATGCTCTTAAAAGCCAATTCTAAGGCATTTCGCGTATAAATAAAATGAACACATTTTTCTCCAAAACTATAACAGATGCAAGCTTGTCCTGTTTGGTGGAGATGATATTTAATAAAATAAGTAGAAATCCACTAAAAGTTTTGTTTGGTTATCTTGCAATCCCGAGATAATCGTCTCCATGCTTCAAATGCTCTTAAAAGCCAATTCTAAGGCATTTCGCGCATAAATGAAATGAACACATTTTTCTCCAAAACTATAACAGATGCAAGCTTGTCCTGTTTGGTGGAGATGATATTTAATAAAATAAGTAGAAATCCACTAAAAGTTTTGTTTGGTTATCTTGCAATCCCGAGATAATCGTCTCCATGCTTCAAATGCTCTTAAAAGACAATTCTAAGGCATTTCGCGCATAAATGAAATGAACACATTTTTCTCCAAAACTATAACAGATGCAAGCTTGTCCTGTTTGGTGGAGATGATATTTAATAAAATAAGTAGAAATCCACTAAAAGTTTTGTTTGGTTATCTTGCAATCCCGAGATAATCGTCTCCGTGCTTCAAATGCTCTTAAAAGCCAATTCTAAGGCATTTCGCGCATAAATGAAATGAACACATTTTTCTCCAAAACTATAACAGATGCAAGCTTGTCCTGTTTGGTGGAGATGATATTTAATAAAATAAATAGAAATCCACTAAAAGTTTTGTTTGGTTATCTTGCAATCCCGAGATAATCGTCTCCATGCTTCAAATGCTCTTAAAAGCCAATTCTAAGGCATTTCGCGCATAAATGAAATGAACACATTTTTCTCCAAAACTATAACAGATGCTAACTGGTCCTGTTTGGTGGAGATGATATTTAATAAAATAAGTAGAAATCCACTAAAAGTTTTGTTTGGTTATCTTGCAATCCCGAGATAATCGTCTCCATGCTTCAAATGCTTTTAAAAGCCAATTCTAAGGCATTTCGCGTATAAATAAAATGAACACATTTTTCTCCAAAACTATAACAGATGCAAGCTTGTCCTGTTTGGTGGAGATGATATTTAATAAAATAAGTAGAAATCCACTAAAAGTTTTGTTTGGTTATCTTGCAATCCCGAGATAATCGTCTCCATGCTTCAAATGCTCTTAAAAGCCAATTCTAAGGCATTTCGCGCATAAATGAAATGAACACATTTTTCTCCAAAACTATAACAGATGCAAGCTTGTCCTGTTTGGTGGAGATGATATTTAATAAAATAAGTAGAAATCCACTAAAAGTTTTGTTTGGTTATCTTGCAATCCCGAGATAATCGTCTCCATGCTTCAAATGCTCTTAAAAGACAATTCTAAGGCATTTCGCGCATAAATGAAATGAACACATTTTTCTCCAAAACTATAACAGATGCAAGCTTGTCCTGTTTGGTGGAGATGATATTTAATAAAATAAGTAGAAATCCACTAAAAGTTTTGTTTGATTATCTTGCAATCCCGAGATAATCGTCTCCGTGCTTCAAATGCTCTTAAAAGCCAATTCTAAGGCATTTCGCGCATAAATGAAATGAACACATTTTTCTCCAAAACTATAACAGATGCAAGCTTGTCCTGTTTGGCGGAGATGATATTTAATAAAATAAATAGAAATCCACTAAAAGTTTTGTTTGGTTATCTTGCAATCCCGAGATAATCGTCTCCATGCTTCAAATGCTCTTAATAGCCAATTCTAAGGCATTTCGCGCATAAATGAAATGAACACATTTTTCTCCAAAACTATAACAGATGCTAACTGGTCCTGTTTGGTGGAGATGATATTTAATAAAATAAGTAGAAATCCACTAAAAGTTTTGTTTGGTTATCTTGCAATCCCGAGATAATCGTCTCCATGCTTCAAATGCTCTTAAAAGCCAATTCTAAGGCATTTCGCGCATAAATGAAATGAACACATTTTTCTCCAAAACTATAACAGATGCAAGCTTGTCCTGTCTGGTGGAGATGATATTTAATAAAATAAGTAGAAATCCACTAAAAGTTTTGTTTGGTTATCTTGCAATCCCGAGATAATTGTCTCCATGCTTCAAATGCTCTTAAAAGCCAATTCTAAGGCATTTCGCGCATAAATGAAATGAACACATTTTTCTCCAAAACTATAACAGATGCAAGCTTGTCCTGTTTGGTGGAGATGATATTTAATAAAATAAGTAGAAATCAACTAAAAGTTTTGTTTGGTTATCTTGCAATCCCGAGATAATCGTCTCCATGCTTCAAATGCTCTTAAAAGCCAATTCTAAGGCATTTCGCGCATAAATGAAATGAACACATTTTTCTCCAAAACTATAACAGATGCAAGCTTGTCCTGTTTGGTGGAGATGATATTTAATAAAATAAGTAGAAATCCACTAAAAGTTTTGTTTGGTTATCTTGCAATCCCGAGATAATCGTCTCCGTGCTTCAAATGCTCTTAAAAGCCAATTCTAAGGCATTTCGCGCATAAATGAAATGAACACATTTTTCTCCAAAACTATAACAGATGCAAGCTTGTCCTGTTTGGTGGAGATGATATTTAATAAAATAAATAGAAATCCACTAAAAGTTTTGTTTGGTTATCTTGCAATCCCGAGATAATCGTCTCCATGCTTCAAATGCTCTTAAAAGCCAATTCTAAGGCATTTCGCGCATAAATGAAATGAACACATTTTTCTCCAAAACTATAACAGATGCAAGCATGTCCTGTTTGGTGGAAATGATATTTAATAAAATAAATAGAAATCCACTAAAAGTTTTTTTTGGTTATCTTGCAATCCCGAGATAATCGTCTCCATGCTTCAAATGCTCTTAAAAGCCAATTCTAAGGCATTTCGCGCATAAATGAAATGAACACATTTTTCTCCAAAACTATAACAGATGCTAACTGGTCCTGTTTGGTGGAGATGATATTTAATAAAATAAGTAGAAATCCACTAAAAGTTTTGTTTGGTTATCTTGCAATCCCGAGATAATCGTCTCCATGCTTCAAATGCTCTTAAAAGCCAATTCTAAGGCATTTCGCGCATAAATGAAATGAACACATTTTCTCCAAAACTATAACAGATGCAAGCTTGTCCTGTTTGGTGGAGATGATATTTAATAAAATAAGTAGAAATCCACTAAAAGTTTTGTTTGGTTATCTTGCAATCCCGAGATAATCGTCTCCGTGCTTCAAATGCTCTTAAAAGCCAATTCTAAGGCATTTCGCGCATAAATGAAATGAACACATTTTTCTCCAAAACTATAACAGATGCAAGCTTGTTCTGTTTGGTGGAGATGATATTTAATAAAATAAATAGAAATCCACTAAAAGTTTTGTTTGGTTATCTTGCAATCCCGAGATAATCGTCTCCATGCTTCAAATGCTCTTAAAAGCCAATTCTAAGGCATTTCGCGCATAAATGAAATGAACACATTTTTCTCCAAAACTATAACAGATGCAAGCTTGTTCTGTTTGGTGGAGATGATATTTAATAAAATAAATAGAAATCCACTAAAAGTTTTGTTTGGTTATCTTGCAATCCCGAGATAATCGTCTCCATGCTTCAAATGCTCTTAAAAGCCAATTCTAAGGCATTTCGCGCATAAATGAAATGAACACATTTTTCTCCAAAACTATAACAGATGCTAACTGGTCCTGTTTGGTGGAGATGATATTTAATAAAATAAGTAGAAATCCACTAAAAGTTTTGTTTGGTTATCTTGCAATCCCGAGATAATCGTCTCCATGCTTCAAATGCTCTTAAAAGCCAATTCTAAGGCATTTCGCGCATAAATGAAATGAACACATTTTTCTCCAAAACTATAACAGATGCAAGCTTGTCCTGTTTGGTGGAGATGATATTTAATAAAATAAGTAGAAATCCACTAAAAGTTTTGTTTGGTTATCTTGCAATCCCGAGATAATCGTCTCCATGCTTCAAATGCTCTTAAAAGCCAATTCTAAGGCATTTCGCGCATAAATGAAATGAACACATTTTTCTCCAAAACTATAACAGATGCAAGCTTGTCCTGTTTGGTGGAGATGATATTTAATAAAATAAGTAGAAATCCACTAAAAGTTTTGTTTGGTTATCTTGCAATTTCGAGATAATCGTCTCCATGCTTCAAATGCTCTTAAAAGCCAATTCTAAGGCATTTCGCGCATAAATGAAATGAACACATTTTTCTCCAAAACTATAACAGATGCTAACTGGTCCTGTTTGGTGGAGATGATATTTAATAAAATAAGTAGAAATCCACTAAAAGTTTTGTTTGGTTATCTTGCAATCCCGAGATAATCGTCTCCATGCTTCAAATGCTCTTAAAAGCCAATTCTAAGGCATTTCGCGCATAAATGAAATGAACACATTTTTCTCCAAAACTATAACAGATGCAAGCTTGTCCTGTTTGGTGGAGATGATATTTAATAAAATAAATAGAAATCCACTAAAAGTTTTGTTTGGTTATCTTGCAATCCCGAGATAATCGTCTCCATGCTTCAAATGCTCTTAAAAGCCAATTCTAAGGCATTTCGCGCATAAATGAAATGAACACATTTTTCTCCAAAACTATAACAGATGCAAGCTTGTCCTGTTTGGTGGAGATGATATTTAATAAAATAAGTAGAAATCCACTAAAAGTTTTGTTTGGTCATCTTGCAATCCCGAGATAATCGTCTCCATGCTTCAAATGCTCTTAAAAGCCAATTCTAAGGCATTTCGCGCATAAATGAACTGAACACATTTTTCTCCAAAACTATAACAGATGCAAGCTTGTCCTGTTTGGTGGAGATGATATTTAATAAAATAAGTAGAAATCCACTAAAAGTTTTGTTTGGTTATCTTGCAATCCCGAGATAATCGTCTCCATGCTTCAAATGCTCTTAAAAGCCAATTCTAAGGCATTTCGCGCATAAATGAAATGAACACATTTTTCTCCAAAACTATAACAGATGCAAGTCCTGTTTGGTGGAGATGATATTTAATAAAATAAGTAGAAATCCACTAAAAGTTTTGTTTGGTTATCTTGCAATCCCGAGATAATCGTCTCCGTGCTTCAAATGCTCTTAAAAGCCAATTCTAAGGCATTTCGCGCATAAATGAAATGAACACATTTTTCTCCAAAACTATAACAGATGCAAGCTTGTCCTGTTTGGTGGAGATGATATTTAATAAAATAAATAGAAATCCACTAAAAGTTTTGTTTGGTTATCTTGCAATCCCGAGATAATCGTCTCCATGCTTCAAATGCTCTTAAAAGCCAATTCTAAGGCATTTCGCGCATAAATGAAATGAACACATTTTTCTCCAAAACTATAACAGATGCAAGCTTGTTCTGTTTGGTGGAGATGATATTTAATAAAATAAATAGAAATCCACTAAAAGTTTTGTTTGGTTATCTTGCAATCCCGAGATAATCGTCTCCATGCTTCAAATGCTCTTAAAAGCCAATTCTAAGGCATTTCGCGCATAAATGAAATGAACACATTTTTCTCCAAAACTATAACAGATGCAAGTCCTGTTTGGTGGAGATGATATTTAATAAAATAAGTAGAAATCCACTAAAAGTTTTGTTTGGTTATCTTGCAATCCCGAGATAATCGTCTCCATGCTTCAAATGCTCTTAAAAGCCAATTCTAAGGCATTTCGCGCATAAATGAAATGAACACATTTTTCTCCAAAACTATAACAGATGCAAGCTTGTCCTGTTTGGTGGAGATGATATTTAATAAAATAAGTAGAAATCCACTAAAAGTTTTGTTTGGTTATCTTGCAATCCCGAGATAATCGTCTCCATGCTTTAAATGCTCTTAAAAGCCAATTCTAAGGCATTTCGCGCATAAATGAAATGAACACATTTTTCTCCAAAACTATAACAGATGCAAGCTTGTCCTGTTTGGTGGAGATGATATTTAATAAAATAAGTAGAAATCCACTAAAAGTTTTGTTTGGTTATCTTGCAATCCCGAGATAATCGTCTCCATGCTTCAAATGCTCTTAAAAGCCAATTCTAAGGCATTTCGCGCATAAATGAAATGAACACATTTTCTCCAAAACTATAACAGATGCAAGCTTGTCCTGTTTGGTGGAGATGATATTTAATAAAATAAGTAGAAATCCACTAAAAGTTTTGTTTGGTTATCTTGCAATCCCGAGATAATCGTCTCCGTGCTTCAAATGCTCTTAAAAGCCAATTCTAAGGCATTTCGCGCATAAATGAAATGAACACATTTTTCTCCAAAACTATAACAGATGCAAGCTTGTTCTGTTTGGTGGAGATGATATTTAATAAAATAAATAGAAATCCACTAAAAGTTTTGTTTGGTTATCTTGCAATCCCGAGATAATCGTCTCCATGCTTCAAATGCTCTTAAAAGCCAATTCTAAGGCATTTCGCGCATAAATGAAATGAACACATTTTTCTCCAAAACTATAACAGATGCAAGCTTGTTCTGTTTGGTGGAGATGATATTTAATAAAATAAATAGAAATCCACTAAAAGTTTTGTTTGGTTATCTTGCAATCCCGAGATAATCGTCTCCATGCTTCAAATGCTCTTAAAAGCCAATTCTAAGGCATTTCGCGCATAAATGAAATGAACACATTTTTCTCCAAAACTATAACAGATGCTAACTGGTCCTGTTTGGTGGAGATGATATTTAATAAAATAAGTAGAAATCCACTAAAAGTTTTGTTTGGTTATCTTGCAATCCCGAGATAATCGTCTCCATGCTTCAAATGCTCTTAAAAGCCAATTCTAAGGCATTTCGCGCATAAATGAAATGAACACATTTTTCTCCAAAACTATAACAGATGCAAGCTTGTCCTGTTTGGTGGAGATGATATTTAATAAAATAAGTAGAAATCCACTAAAAGTTTTGTTTGGTTATCTTGCAATCCCGAGATAATCGTCTCCATGCTTCAAATGCTCTTAAAAGCCAATTCTAAGGCATTTCGCGCATAAATGAAATGAACACATTTTTCTCCAAAACTATAACAGATGCAAGCTTGTCCTGTTTGGTGGAGATGATATTTAATAAAATAAGTAGAAATCCACTAAAAGTTTTGTTTGGTTATCTTGCAATTTCGAGATAATCGTCTCCATGCTTCAAATGCTCTTAAAAGCCAATTCTAAGGCATTTCGCGCATAAATGAAATGAACACATTTTTCTCCAAAACTATAACAGATGCTAACTGGTCCTGTTTGGTGGAGATGATATTTAATAAAATAAGTAGAAATCCACTAAAAGTTTTGTTTGGTTATCTTGCAATCCCGAGATAATCGTCTCCATGCTTCAAATGCTCTTAAAAGCCAATTCTAAGGCATTTCGCGCATAAATGAAATGAACACATTTTTCTCCAAAACTATAACAGATGCAAGCTTGTCCTGTTTGGTGGAGATGATATTTAATAAAATAAATAGAAATCCACTAAAAGTTTTGTTTGGTTATCTTGCAATCCCGAGATAATCGTCTCCATGCTTCAAATGCTCTTAAAAGCCAATTCTAAGGCATTTCGCGCATAAATGAAATGAACACATTTTTCTCCAAAACTATAACAGATGCAAGCTTGTCCTGTTTGGTGGAGATGATATTTAATAAAATAAGTAGAAATCCACTAAAAGTTTTGTTTGGTCATCTTGCAATCCCGAGATAATCGTCTCCATGCTTCAAATGCTCTTAAAAGCCAATTCTAAGGCATTTCGCGCATAAATGAACTGAACACATTTTTCTCCAAAACTATAACAGATGCAAGCTTGTCCTGTTTGGTGGAGATGATATTTAATAAAATAAGTAGAAATCCACTAAAAGTTTTGTTTGGTTATCTTGCAATCCCGAGATAATCGTCTCCATGCTTCAAATGCTCTTAAAAGCCAATTCTAAGGCATTTCGCGCATAAATGAAATGAACACATTTTTCTCCAAAACTATAACAGATGCAAGTCCTGTTTGGTGGAGATGATATTTAATAAAATAAGTAGAAATCCACTAAAAGTTTTGTTTGGTTATCTTGCAATCCCGAGATAATCGTCTCCGTGCTTCAAATGCTCTTAAAAGCCAATTCTAAGGCATTTCGCGCATAAATGAAATGAACACATTTTTCTCCAAAACTATAACAGATGCAAGCTTGTCCTGTTTGGTGGAGATGATATTTAATAAAATAAATAGAAATCCACTAAAAGTTTTGTTTGGTTATCTTGCAATCCCGAGATAATCGTCTCCATGCTTCAAATGCTCTTAAAAGCCAATTCTAAGGCATTTCGCGCATAAATGAAATGAACACATTTTTCTCCAAAACTATAACAGATGCAAGCTTGTTCTGTTTGGTGGAGATGATATTTAATAAAATAAATAGAAATCCACTAAAAGTTTTGTTTGGTTATCTTGCAATCCCGAGATAATCGTCTCCATGCTTCAAATGCTCTTAAAAGCCAATTCTAAGGCATTTCGCGCATAAATGAAATGAACACATTTTTCTCCAAAACTATAACAGATGCAAGTCCTGTTTGGTGGAGATGATATTTAATAAAATAAGTAGAAATCCACTAAAAGTTTTGTTTGGTTATCTTGCAATCCCGAGATAATCGTCTCCATGCTTCAAATGCTCTTAAAAGCCAATTCTAAGGCATTTCGCGCATAAATGAAATGAACACATTTTTCTCCAAAACTATAACAGATGCAAGCTTGTCCTGTTTGGTGGAGATGATATTTAATAAAATAAGTAGAAATCCACTAAAAGTTTTGTTTGGTTATCTTGCAATCCCGAGATAATCGTCTCCATGCTTTAAATGCTCTTAAAAGCCAATTCTAAGGCATTTCGCGCATAAATGAAATGAACACATTTTTCTCCAAAACTATAACAGATGCAAGCTTGTCCTGTTTGGTGGAGATGATATTTAATAAAATAAGTAGAAATCCACTAAAAGTTTTGTTTGGTTATCTTGCAATCCCGAGATAATCGTCTCCATGCTTCAAATGCTCTTAAAAGCCAATTCTAAGGCATTTCGCGCATAAATGAAATGAACACATTTTTCTCCAAAACTATAACAGATGCAAGCTTGTCCTGTATGGTGGAGATGATATTTAATAAAATAAGTAGAAATCCACTAAAAGTTTTGTTTTGTTATCTTGCAATCCCGAGATAATCGTCTCCATGCTTCAAATGCTCTTAAAAGCCAATTCTAAAGCATTTCGCGCATAAATGAAATGAACTCATTTTTCTCCCAAACTATAACAGATGCAAGCTTGTCCTGTTTGGTGGAGATGATATTTAATAAAATAATTAGAAATCCACTAAAAGTTTTGTTTGGTTATCTTGCAATCCCGAGATAATCGTCTCCATGCTTCAAATGATCTTAAAAGCCAATTCTAAGGCATTTCGCGCATAAATGAAATGAACACATTTTTCTCCAAAACTATAACAGATGCAAGTCCTGTTTGGTGGAGATGATATTTAATAAAATAAGTAGAAATCCACTAAAAGTTTTGTTTGGTTATCTTGCAATCCCGAGATAATCGTCTCCATGCTTCAAATGCTCTTAAAAGCCAATTCTAAGGCATTTCGCGCATAACTGAAATAAACACATTTTTCTCCAAAAATATAACAGATGCAAGCTTGTCCTGTTTGGTGGAGATGATTTTTAATACAATAAGTAGAAATGCACTAAAAGTTTTGTTTGGTTATCTTGCAATCCCGAGATAATCGTCTCCATGCTTCAAATGCTCTTAAAAGCCAATTCTAAGGCATTTCGCGCATAAATGAAATGAACACATTTTTCTCCAAAACTATAACTGATGCAAGTCCTGTTTGGTGGAGATGATATTTAATAAAATAAGTAGAAATCCACTAAAAGTTTTGTTTGGTTATCTTGCAATCCCGAGATAATCGTCTCCATGCTTTAAATGCTCTTAAAAGCCAATTCTAAGGCATTTCGCGCATAAATGAAATGAACACATTTTTCTCCAAAACTATAACAGATGCAAGCTTGTCCTGTTTGGTGGAGATGATATTTAATAAAATAAGTAGAAATCCACTAAAAGTTTTGTTTGGTTATCTTGCAATCCCGAGATAATCGTCTCCATGCTTCAAATGATCTTAAAAGCCAATTCTAAGGCATTTCGCGCATAAATGAAATGAACACATTTTTCTCCAAAACTATAACAGATGCAAGCTTGTTCTGTTTGGTGGAGATGATATTTAATAAAATAAGTAGAAATCCACTAAAAGTTTTGTTTGGTTATCTTGCAATCCCGAGATAATCGTCTCCATGCTTCAAATGCTCTTAAAAGCCAATTCTAAGGCATTTCGCGCATAAATGAAATGAACACATTTTTCTCCAAAACTATAACAGATGCAAGTCCTGTTTGGTGGAGATGATATTTAATAAAATAAGTAGAAATCGACTAAAAGTTTTGTTTGGTTATCTTGCAATCCCGAGATAATCGTCTCCATGCTTCAAATGCTCTTAAAAGCCAATTCTAAGGCATTTCGCGCATAAATGAAATGAACACATTTTTCTCCAAAACTATAACAGATGCAAGCTTGTCCTGTTTGGTGGAGATGATATTTAATAAAATAAGTAGAAATCCACTAAAAGTTTTGTTTCGTTATCTTGCAATCCCGAGATAATCGTCTCCATGCTTCAAATGCTCTTAAAAGCCAATTCTAAGGCATTTCGCGCATAAATGAAATGAACACATTTTTCTCCAAAACTATAACAGATGCAAGCTTGCCCTGTTTGGTGGAGATGATATTTAATAAAATAAGTAGAAATCCACTAAAAGTTTTGTTTGGTTATCTTGCAATCCCGAGATAATCGTCTCCATGCTTCAAATGCTCTTAAAAGCCAATTCTAAGGCATTTCGCGAATAAATGAAATGAACACATTTTTCTCCAAAACTATAACAGATGCAAGCTTGTCCTGTTTGGTGGAGATGATATTTAATAAAATAAGTAGAAATCCACTAAACGTTTTGTTTGGTTATCTTGCAATCCCGAGATAATCGTCTCCATGCTTCAAATGCTCTTAAAAGCCAATTCTAAGGCATTTCGCGCATAAATGAAATGAACACATTTTTCTCCCAAACTATAACAGATGCAAGCTTGTCCTGTTTGGTGGAGATGATATTTAATAAAATAATTAGAAATCCACTAAAAGTTTTGTTTGGTTATCTTGCAATCCCGAGATAATCGTCTCCATGCTTCAAATGATCTTCAAAGCCAATTCTAAGGCATTTCGCGCATAAATGAAATGAACACATTTTTCTCCAAAACTATAACAGATGCAAGCTTGTCCTGTTTGGTGGAGATGATATTTAATAAAATAAGTAGAAATCCACTAAAAGTTTTGTTTGGTTATCTTGCAATCCCGAGATAATCGTCTCCATGCTTTAAATGCTCTTAAAAGCCAATTCTAAGGCATTTCGCGCATAAATGAAATGAACACATTTTTCTCCAAAACTATAACAGATGCAAGCTTGTCCTGTTTGGTGGAGATGATATTTAATAAAATAAATAGAAATCCACTAAAAGTTTTGTTTGGTTATCTTGCAATCCCGAGATAATCGTCTCCATGCTTCAAATGCTCTTAAAAGCCAATTCTAAGGCATTTCGCGCATAAATGAAATGAACACATTTTTCTCCAAAACTATAACAGATGCAAGCTTGTCCTGTATGGTGGAGATGATATTTAATAAAATAAGTAGAAATCCACTAAAAGTTTTGTTTGGTTATCTTGCAATCCCGAGATAATCGTCTCCATGCTTCAAATGCTCTTAAAAGCCAATTCTAAGGCATTTCGCGCATAAATGAAATGAACACATTTTTCTCCCAAACTATAACAGATGCAAGCTTGTCCTGTTTGGTGGAGATGATATTTAATAAAATAATTAGAAATCCACTAAAAGTTTTGTTTGGTTATCTTGCAATCCCGAGATAATCGTCTCCATGCTTCAAATGATCTTAAAAGCCAATTCTAAGGCATTTCGCGCATAAATGAAATGAACACATTTTTCTCCAAAACTATAACAGATGCAAGCTTGTCCTGTTTGGTGGAGATGATATTTAATAAAATAAGTAGAAATCCACTAAAAGTTTTGTTTGGTTATCTTGCAATCCCGAGATAATCGTCTCCATGCTTCAAATGCTCTTAAAAGCCAATTCTAAGGCATTTCGCGCATAAATGAAATGAACACATTTTTCTCCAAAACTATAACAGATGCAAGCTTGTCCTGTTTGGTGGAGATGATATTTAATAAAATAAGTAGAAATCCACTAAAAGTGGTTATCTTGCAATCTCGAGATAATCGTCTCTATGCTTTAAATACTCTTAAAATCCATTTCTAAGGCATTTCGCGCATAAATGAAATGAACACATTTTTCTCCAAAACTATAACAGATGCAAGCTTGTCCTGTTTGGTGGAGATGATATTTAATAAAATAAGTAGAAATCCACTAAAAGTTTTGTTTGGTTATCTTGCAATCCCGAGATAATCGTCTCCATGCTTCAAATGCTCTTAAAAGCCAATTCTAAGGCATTTCGCGCATAAATGAAATGAACACATTTTTCTCCAAAACTATAACAGATGCAAGCTTGTCCTGTTTGGTGGAGATGATATTTAATAAAATAAGTAGAAATCCACTAAAAGTTTTGTTTGGTTATCTTGCAATCCCGAGATAATCGTCTCCATGCTTCAAATGCTCTTAAAAGCCAATTCTAAGGCATTTTGCGCATAAATGAAATGAACACATTTTTCTCCAAAACTATAACAGATGCAAGCTTGTCCTGTTTGGTGGAGATGATATTTAATAAAATAAGTAGAAATCCACTAAAAGTTTTGTTTGGTTATCTTGCAATCCCGAGATAATCGTCTCCATGCTTCAAATGCTCTTAAAAGCCAATTCTAAGGCATTTCGCGCATAAATGAAATGAACACATTTTTCTCCAAAACTATAACAGATGCAAGCTTGTCCTGTTTGGTGGAGATGATATTTAATAAAATAAGTAGAAATCCACTAAAAGTTTTGTTTGGTTATCTTGCAATCTCGAGATAATCGTCTCCATGCTTTAAATGCTCTTAAAAGCCATTTCTAAGGCATTTCGCGCATAAATGAAATGAACACATTTTTCTCCAAAACTATAACAGATGCAAGCTTGTCCTGTTTGGTGGAGATGATATTTAATAAAATAAGTAGAAATCCACTAAAAGTTTTGTTTGGTTATCTTGCAATCCCGAGATAATCGTCTCCATGCTTCAAATGCTCTTAAAAGCCAATTCTAAGGCATTTCGCGCATAAATGAAATGAACACATTTCTCTCCAAAACTATAACAGATGCAAGCTTGTCCTGTTTGGTGGAGATGATATTTAATAAAATAAATAGAAATCCACTAAAAGTTTTGTTTGGTTATCTTGCAATCCCGAGATAATCGTCTCCATGCTTCAAATGCTCTTAAAAGCCAATTCTAAGGCATTTCGCGCATAAATGAAATGAACACATTTTTCTCCAAAACTATAACAGATGCAAGCTTGTCCTGTTTGGTGGAGATGGTATTTAATAAAATAAGTAGAAATCCACTAAAAGTTTTGTTTGGTTATCTTGCAATCCCGAGATAATCGTCTCCATGCTTCAAATGCTCTTAAAAGCCAATTCTAAGGCATTTCGCGCATAAATGAAATGAACACATTTTTCTCCAAAACTATAACAGATGCAAGCTTGTCCTGTTTGGTGGAGATGATATTTAATAAAATAAGTAGAAATCCACTAAAAGTTTTGTTTGGTTATCTTGCAATCCCGAGATAATCGTCTCCATGCTTTAAATGCTCTTAAAAGCCAATTCTAAGGCATTTCGCGCATAAATGAAATGAACACATTTTTCTCCAAAACTATAACAGATGCAAGCTTGTCCTGTTTGGTGGAGATGATATTTAATAAAATAAGTAGAAATCCACTAAAAGTTTTGTTTGGTTATCTTGCAATCCCGAGATAATCGTCTCCATGCTTCAAATGCTCTTAAAAGCCAATTCTAAGGCATTTCGCGCATAAATGAAATGAACACATTTTTCTCCAAAACTATAACAGATACAAGCTTGTCCTGTTTGGTGGAGATGATATTTAATAAAATAAGTAGAAATCCACTAAAAGTTTTGTTTGGTTATCTTGCAATCTCGAGATAATCGTCTCCATGCTTTAAATGCTCTTAAAAGCCATTTCTAAGGCATTTCGCGCATAAATGAAATGAACACATTTTTCTCCAAAACTATAACAGATGCAAGCTTGTCCTGTTTGGTGGAGATGATATTTAATAAAATAAGTAGAAATCCACTAAAAGTTTTGTTTGGTTATCTTGCAATCCCGAGATAATCGTCTCCATGCTTCAAATGCTCTTAAAAGCCAATTGTAAGGCATTTCGCGCATAAATGAAATGAACACATTTTTCTCCAAAACTATAACAGATGCAAGCTTGTCCTGTTTGGTGGAGATGATATTTAATAAAATAAATAGAAATCCACTAAAAGTTTTGTTTGGTTATCTTGCAATCCCGAGATAATCGTCTCCATGCTTCAAATGCTCTTAAAAGCCAATTCTAAGGCATTTCGCGCATAAATGAAATGAACACATTTTTCTCCAAAACTATAACAGATGCAAGCTTGTCCTGTTTGGTGGAGATGGTATTTAATAAAATAAGTAGAAATCCACTAAAAGTTTTGTTTGGTTATCTTGCAATCCCGAGATAATCGTCTCCATGCTTCAAATGCTCTTAAAAGCCAATTCTAAGGCATTTCGCGCATAAATGAAATGAACACATTTTTCTCCAAAACTATAACAGATGCAAGCTTGTCCTGTTTGGTGGAGATGATATTTAATAAAATAAGTAGAAATCCACTAAAATGTTTGTTTGGTTATCTTGCAATCCCGAGATAATCGTCTCCATGCTTCAAATGCTCTTAAAAGCCAATTCTAAGGCATTTCGCGCATAAATGAAATGAACACCTTTTTCTCCAAAACTATAACAGATGCAAGCTTGTCCTGTTTGGTGGAGATGATATTTAATAAAATAAGTAGAAATCCACTAAAAGTTTTGTTTGGTTATCTTGCAATCCCGAGATAATCGTCTCCATGCTTCAAATGCTCTTAAAAGCCAATTCTAAGGCATTTCGCACATAAATGAAATGAACACATTTTTCTCCAAAACTATAACAGATGCAAGCTTGTCCTGTTTGGTGGAGATGATATTTAATAAAATAAGTAGAAATCCACTAAAAGTTTTGTTTGGTTATCTTGCAATCCCGAGATAATCGTCTCCATGCTTCAAATGCTCTTAAAAGCCAATTCTAAGACATTTCGCGCATAAATGAAATGAACACATTTTTCTCCAAAACTATAACAGATGCAAGCTTGTCCTGTTTGGTGGAGATAATATTTAATAAAATAAGTAGAAATCCACTAAAAGTTTTGTTTGGTTATCTTGCAATCCCGAGATAATCGTCTCCATGCTTCAAATGCTCTTAAAAGCCAATTCTAAGGCATTTCGCGCATAAATGAAATGAACACATTTTTCTCCAAAACTATAACAGATGCAAGCTTGTCCTGTTTGGTGGAGATGATATTTAATAAAATAAGTAGAAATCCACTAAAAGTTTGGTTTGGTTATCTTGCAATCCCGAGATAATCGTCTCCATGCTTCAAATGATCTTAAAAGCCAATTCTAAGGCATTTCGCGCATAAATGAAATGAACACATTTTTCTCCAAAACTATAACAGATGCAAGCTTGTCCTGTTTGGTGGAGATAATATTTAATAAAATAAGTAGAAATCCACTAAAAGTTTTGTTTGGTTATCTTGCAATCCCGAGATAATCGTCTCCATGCTTCAAATGCTCTTAAAAGCCAATTCTAAGGCATTTCGCGCATAAATGAAATGAACACATTTTTCTCCAAAACTATAACAGATGCAAGCTTGTCCTGTTTGGTGGAGATAATATTTAATAAAATAAGTAGAAATCCACTAAAAGTTTGGTTTGGTTATCTTGCAATCCCGAGATAATCGTCTCCATGCTTCAAATGATCTTAAAAGCCAATTCTAAGGCATTTCGCGCATAAATGAAATGAACACATTTTTCTCCAAAACTATAACAGATGCAAGTCCTGTTTGGTGGAGATGATATTTAATAAAATAAGTAGAAATCCACTAAAAGTTTTGTTTGGTTATCTTGCAATCCCGAGATAATCGTCTCCATGCTTCAAATGCTCTTAAAAGCCAATTCTAAGGCATTTCGCGCATAAATGAAATGAACACATTTTTCTCCAAAACTATAACAGATGCAAGCTTGTCCTGTTTGGTGGAGATGATATTTAATAAAATAAGTAGAAATCCACTAAAAGTTTTGTTTGGTTATCTTGCAATCCCGAGATAATCGTCTCCATGCTTCAAATGCTCTTAAAAGCCAATTCTAAGGCATTTCGCGCATAAATGAAATGAACACATTTTTCTCCAAAACTATAACAGATGCAAGCTTGTCCTGTTTGGTGGAGATGATATTTAATAAAATAAGTAGAAATTCACTAAAAGTTTTATTTGGTTATCTTGCAATCCCGAGATAATCGTCTCCATGCTTCAAATGCTCTTAAAAGCCAATTCTAAGGCATTTCGCGCATAAATGAAATGAACACATTTTTCTCCAAAACTATAACAGATGCAAGCTTGTCCTTTTGGTGGAGATGATATTTAATAAAATAAGTAGAAATCCACTTAAAGTTTTGTTTGGTTATCTTGCAATCCCGAGATAATCGTCTCCATGCTTCAAATGCTCTTAAAAGCCAATTCTAAGACATTTCGCGCATAAATGAAATGAACACATTTTTCTCCAAAACTAACAGATGCAAGCTTGTCCTGTTTGGTGGAGATGATATTTAATAAAATAAGTAGAAATCCACTAAAAGTTTTGTTTGGTTATCTTGCAATCCCGAAATAATCGTCTCCATGCTTCAAATGCTCTTAAAAGCCAATTCTAAGGCATTTCGCGAATAAATGAAATGAACACATTTTTCTCCAAAACTATAACAGATGCAAGCTTGTCCTGTTTGGTGGAGATGATATTTAATAAAATAAGTAGAAATCCACTAAAAGTTTTGTTTGGTTATCTTGCAATCCCGAGATAATCGTCTCCATGCTTCAAATGCTCTTAAAAGCCAATTCTAAGGCATTTCGCGCATAAATGAAATGAACACATTTTTCTCCAAAACTATAACAGATGCAAGCTTGTCCTGTTTGGTGGAGATGATATTTAATAAAATAAGTAGAAATCCACTAAAAGTTTTGTTTGGTTATCTTGCAATCCCGAGATAATCGTCTCCATGCTTCAAATGCTCTTAAAAGCCAATTCTAAGGCATTTCGCGCATAAATGAAATGAACACATTTTTCTCCAAAACTATAACAGATGCAAGCTTGTCCTGTTTGGTGGAGATGATATTTAATAAAATAAGTAGAAATCCACTAAACGTTTTGTTTGGTTATCTTGCAATCCCGAGATAATCGTCTCCATGCTTCAAATGCTCTTAAAAGCCAATTCTAAGGCATTTCGCGCATAAATGAAATGAACACATTTTTCTCCCAAACTATAACAGATGCAAGCTTGTCCTGTTTGGTGGAGATGATATTTAATAAAATAATTAGAAATCCACTAAAAGTTTTGTTTGGTTATCTTGCAATCCCGAGATAATCGTCTCCATGCTTCAAATGATCTTCAAAGCCAATTCTAAGGCATTTCGCGCATAAATGAAATGAACACATTTTTCTCCAAAACTATAACAGATGCAAGCTTGTCCTGTTTGGTGGAGATGATATTTAATAAAATAAGTAGAAATCCACTAAAAGTTTTGTTTGGTTATCTTGCAATCCCGAGATAATCGTCTCCATGCTTTAAATGCTCTTAAAAGCCAATTCTAAGGCATTTCGCGCATAAATGAAATGAACACATTTTTCTCCAAAACTATAACAGATGCAAGCTTGTCCTGTTTGGTGGAGATGATATTTAATAAAATAAATAGAAATCCACTAAAAGTTTTGTTTGGTTATCTTGCAATCCCGAGATAATCGTCTCCATGCTTCAAATGCTCTTAAAAGCCAATTCTAAGGCATTTCGCGCATAAATGAAATGAACACATTTTTCTCCAAAACTATAACAGATGCAAGCTTGTCCTGTATGGTGGAGATGATATTTAATAAAATAAGTAGAAATCCACTAAAAGTTTTGTTTGGTTATCTTGCAATCCCGAGATAATCGTCTCCATGCTTCAAATGCTCTTAAAAGCCAATTCTAAGGCATTTCGCGCATAAATGAAATGAACACATTTTTCTCCCAAACTATAACAGATGCAAGCTTGTCCTGTTTGGTGGAGATGATATTTAATAAAATAATTAGAAATCCACTAAAAGTTTTGTTTGGTTATCTTGCAATCCCGAGATAATCGTCTCCATGCTTCAAATGATCTTAAAAGCCAATTCTAAGGCATTTCGCGCATAAATGAAATGAACACATTTTTCTCCAAAACTATAACAGATGCAAGCTTGTCCTGTTTGGTGGAGATGATATTTAATAAAATAAGTAGAAATCCACTAAAAGTTTTGTTTGGTTATCTTGCAATCCCGAGATAATCGTCTCCATGCTTCAAATGCTCTTAAAAGCCAATTCTAAGGCATTTCGCGCATAAATGAAATGAACACATTTTTCTCCAAAACTATAACAGATGCAAGCTTGTCCTGTTTGGTGGAGATGATATTTAATAAAATAAGTAGAAATCCACTAAAAGTGGTTATCTTGCAATCTCGAGATAATCGTCTCTATGCTTTAAATACTCTTAAAATCCATTTCTAAGGCATTTCGCGCATAAATGAAATGAACACATTTTTCTCCAAAACTATAACAGATGCAAGCTTGTCCTGTTTGGTGGAGATGATATTTAATAAAATAAGTAGAAATCCACTAAAAGTTTTGTTTGGTTATCTTGCAATCCCGAGATAATCGTCTCCATGCTTCAAATGCTCTTAAAAGCCAATTCTAAGGCATTTCGCGCATAAATGAAATGAACACATTTTTCTCCAAAACTATAACAGATGCAAGCTTGTCCTGTTTGGTGGAGATGATATTTAATAAAATAAGTAGAAATCCACTAAAAGTTTTGTTTGGTTATCTTGCAATCCCGAGATAATCGTCTCCATGCTTCAAATGCTCTTAAAAGCCAATTCTAAGGCATTTTGCGCATAAATGAAATGAACACATTTTTCTCCAAAACTATAACAGATGCAAGCTTGTCCTGTTTGGTGGAGATGATATTTAATAAAATAAGTAGAAATCCACTAAAAGTTTTGTTTGGTTATCTTGCAATCCCGAGATAATCGTCTCCATGCTTCAAATGCTCTTAAAAGCCAATTCTAAGGCATTTCGCGCATAAATGAAATGAACACATTTTTCTCCAAAACTATAACAGATGCAAGCTTGTCCTGTTTGGTGGAGATGATATTTAATAAAATAAGTAGAAATCCACTAAAAGTTTTGTTTGGTTATCTTGCAATCTCGAGATAATCGTCTCCATGCTTTAAATGCTCTTAAAAGCCATTTCTAAGGCATTTCGCGCATAAATGAAATGAACACATTTTTCTCCAAAACTATAACAGATGCAAGCTTGTCCTGTTTGGTGGAGATGATATTTAATAAAATAAGTAGAAATCCACTAAAAGTTTTGTTTGGTTATCTTGCAATCCCGAGATAATCGTCTCCATGCTTCAAATGCTCTTAAAAGCCAATTCTAAGGCATTTCGCGCATAAATGAAATGAACACATTTCTCTCCAAAACTATAACAGATGCAAGCTTGTCCTGTTTGGTGGAGATGATATTTAATAAAATAAATAGAAATCCACTAAAAGTTTTGTTTGGTTATCTTGCAATCCCGAGATAATCGTCTCCATGCTTCAAATGCTCTTAAAAGCCAATTCTAAGGCATTTCGCGCATAAATGAAATGAACACATTTTTCTCCAAAACTATAACAGATGCAAGCTTGTCCTGTTTGGTGGAGATGGTATTTAATAAAATAAGTAGAAATCCACTAAAAGTTTTGTTTGGTTATCTTGCAATCCCGAGATAATCGTCTCCATGCTTCAAATGCTCTTAAAAGCCAATTCTAAGGCATTTCGCGCATAAATGAAATGAACACATTTTTCTCCAAAACTATAACAGATGCAAGCTTGTCCTGTTTGGTGGAGATGATATTTAATAAAATAAGTAGAAATCCACTAAAAGTTTTGTTTGGTTATCTTGCAATCCCGAGATAATCGTCTCCATGCTTTAAATGCTCTTAAAAGCCAATTCTAAGGCATTTCGCGCATAAATGAAATGAACACATTTTTCTCCAAAACTATAACAGATGCAAGCTTGTCCTGTTTGGTGGAGATGATATTTAATAAAATAAGTAGAAATCCACTAAAAGTTTTGTTTGGTTATCTTGCAATCCCGAGATAATCGTCTCCATGCTTCAAATGCTCTTAAAAGCCAATTCTAAGGCATTTCGCGCATAAATGAAATGAACACATTTTTCTCCAAAACTATAACAGATACAAGCTTGTCCTGTTTGGTGGAGATGATATTTAATAAAATAAGTAGAAATCCACTAAAAGTTTTGTTTGGTTATCTTGCAATCTCGAGATAATCGTCTCCATGCTTTAAATGCTCTTAAAAGCCATTTCTAAGGCATTTCGCGCATAAATGAAATGAACACATTTTTCTCCAAAACTATAACAGATGCAAGCTTGTCCTGTTTGGTGGAGATGATATTTAATAAAATAAGTAGAAATCCACTAAAAGTTTTGTTTGGTTATCTTGCAATCCCGAGATAATCGTCTCCATGCTTCAAATGCTCTTAAAAGCCAATTGTAAGGCATTTCGCGCATAAATGAAATGAACACATTTTTCTCCAAAACTATAACAGATGCAAGCTTGTCCTGTTTGGTGGAGATGATATTTAATAAAATAAATAGAAATCCACTAAAAGTTTTGTTTGGTTATCTTGCAATCCCGAGATAATCGTCTCCATGCTTCAAATGCTCTTAAAAGCCAATTCTAAGGCATTTCGCGCATAAATGAAATGAACACATTTTTCTCCAAAACTATAACAGATGCAAGCTTGTCCTGTTTGGTGGAGATGGTATTTAATAAAATAAGTAGAAATCCACTAAAAGTTTTGTTTGGTTATCTTGCAATCCCGAGATAATCGTCTCCATGCTTCAAATGCTCTTAAAAGCCAATTCTAAGGCATTTCGCGCATAAATGAAATGAACACATTTTTCTCCAAAACTATAACAGATGCAAGCTTGTCCTGTTTGGTGGAGATGATATTTAATAAAATAAGTAGAAATCCACTAAAATGTTTGTTTGGTTATCTTGCAATCCCGAGATAATCGTCTCCATGCTTCAAATGCTCTTAAAAGCCAATTCTAAGGCATTTCGCGCATAAATGAAATGAACACCTTTTTCTCCAAAACTATAACAGATGCAAGCTTGTCCTGTTTGGTGGAGATGATATTTAATAAAATAAGTAGAAATCCACTAAAAGTTTTGTTTGGTTATCTTGCAATCCCGAGATAATCGTCTCCATGCTTCAAATGCTCTTAAAAGCCAATTCTAAGGCATTTCGCACATAAATGAAATGAACACATTTTTCTCCAAAACTATAACAGATGCAAGCTTGTCCTGTTTGGTGGAGATGATATTTAATAAAATAAGTAGAAATCCACTAAAAGTTTTGTTTGGTTATCTTGCAATCCCGAGATAATCGTCTCCATGCTTCAAATGCTCTTAAAAGCCAATTCTAAGACATTTCGCGCATAAATGAAATGAACACATTTTTCTCCAAAACTATAACAGATGCAAGCTTGTCCTGTTTGGTGGAGATAATATTTAATAAAATAAGTAGAAATCCACTAAAAGTTTTGTTTGGTTATCTTGCAATCCCGAGATAATCGTCTCCATGCTTCAAATGCTCTTAAAAGCCAATTCTAAGGCATTTCGCGCATAAATGAAATGAACACATTTTTCTCCAAAACTATAACAGATGCAAGCTTGTCCTGTTTGGTGGAGATGATATTTAATAAAATAAGTAGAAATCCACTAAAAGTTTGGTTTGGTTATCTTGCAATCCCGAGATAATCGTCTCCATGCTTCAAATGATCTTAAAAGCCAATTCTAAGGCATTTCGCGCATAAATGAAATGAACACATTTTTCTCCAAAACTATAACAGATGCAAGCTTGTCCTGTTTGGTGGAGATAATATTTAATAAAATAAGTAGAAATCCACTAAAAGTTTTGTTTGGTTATCTTGCAATCCCGAGATAATCGTCTCCATGCTTCAAATGCTCTTAAAAGCCAATTCTAAGGCATTTCGCGCATAAATGAAATGAACACATTTTTCTCCAAAACTATAACAGATGCAAGCTTGTCCTGTTTGGTGGAGATAATATTTAATAAAATAAGTAGAAATCCACTAAAAGTTTGGTTTGGTTATCTTGCAATCCCGAGATAATCGTCTCCATGCTTCAAATGATCTTAAAAGCCAATTCTAAGGCATTTCGCGCATAAATGAAATGAACACATTTTTCTCCAAAACTATAACAGATGCAAGTCCTGTTTGGTGGAGATGATATTTAATAAAATAAGTAGAAATCCACTAAAAGTTTTGTTTGGTTATCTTGCAATCCCGAGATAATCGTCTCCATGCTTCAAATGCTCTTAAAAGCCAATTCTAAGGCATTTCGCGCATAAATGAAATGAACACATTTTTCTCCAAAACTATAACAGATGCAAGCTTGTCCTGTTTGGTGGAGATGATATTTAATAAAATAAGTAGAAATCCACTAAAAGTTTTGTTTGGTTATCTTGCAATCCCGAGATAATCGTCTCCATGCTTCAAATGCTCTTAAAAGCCAATTCTAAGGCATTTCGCGCATAAATGAAATGAACACATTTTTCTCCAAAACTATAACAGATGCAAGCTTGTCCTGTTTGGTGGAGATGATATTTAATAAAATAAGTAGAAATTCACTAAAAGTTTTATTTGGTTATCTTGCAATCCCGAGATAATCGTCTCCATGCTTCAAATGCTCTTAAAAGCCAATTCTAAGGCATTTCGCGCATAAATGAAATGAACACATTTTTCTCCAAAACTATAACAGATGCAAGCTTGTCCTTTTGGTGGAGATGATATTTAATAAAATAAGTAGAAATCCACTTAAAGTTTTGTTTGGTTATCTTGCAATCCCGAGATAATCGTCTCCATGCTTCAAATGCTCTTAAAAGCCAATTCTAAGACATTTCGCGCATAAATGAAATGAACACATTTTTCTCCAAAACTAACAGATGCAAGCTTGTCCTGTTTGGTGGAGATGATATTTAATAAAATAAGTAGAAATCCACTAAAAGTTTTGTTTGGTTATCTTGCAATCCCGAAATAATCGTCTCCATGCTTCAAATGCTCTTAAAAGCCAATTCTAAGGCATTTCGCGAATAAATGAAATGAACACATTTTTCTCCAAAACTATAACAGATGCAAGCTTGTCCTGTTTGGTGGAGATGATATTTAATAAAATAAGTAGAAATCCACTAAAAGTTTTGTTTGGTTATCTTGCAATCCCGAGATAATCGTCTCCATGCTTCAAATGCTCTTAAAAGCCAATTCTAAGGCATTTCGCGCATAAATGAAATGAACACATTTTTCTCCAAAACTATAACAGATGCAAGCTTGTCCTGTTTGGTGGAGATGATATTTAATAAAATAAGTAGAAATCCACTAAAAGTTTTGTTTGGTTATCTTGCAATCCCGAGATAATCGTCTCCATGCTTCAAATGCTCTTAAAAGCCAATTCTAAGGCATTTCGCGCATAAATGAAATGAACACATTTTTCTCCAAAACTATAACAGATGCAAGTCCTGTTTGGTGGAGATGATATTTAATAAAATAAGTAGAAATCCACTAAAAGTTTTGTTTGGTTATCTTGCAATCCCGAGATAATCGTCTCCATGCTTCAAATGCTCTTAAAAGCCAATTCTAAGGCATTTCGCGCATAAATGAAATGAACACATTTTTCTCCAAAACTATAACAGATGCAAGCTTGTCCTGTTTGGTGGAGATGATATTTAATAAAATAAGTAGAAATCCACTAAAAGTTTTGTTTGGTTATCTTGCAATCCCGAGATAATCGTCTCCATGCTTTAAATGCTCTTAAAAGCCAATTCTAAGGCATTTCGCGCATAAATGAAATGAACACATTTTTCTCCAAAACTATAACAGATGCAAGCTTGTCCTGTTTGGTGGAGATGATATTTAATAAAATAAGTAGAAATCCACTAAAAGTTTTGTTTGGTTATCTTGCAATCCCGAGATAATCGTCTCCATGCTTCAAATGCTCTTAAAAGCCAATTCTAAGGCATTTCGCGCATAAATGAAATGAACACATTTTTCTCCAAAACTATAACAGATGCAAGCTTGTCCTGTATGGTGGAGATGATATTTAATAAAATAAGTAGAAATCCACTAAAAGTTTTGTTTTGTTATCTTGCAATCCCGAGATAATCGTCTCCATGCTTCAAATGCTCTTAAAAGCCAATTCTAAGGCATTTCGCGCATAAATGAAATGAACACATTTTTCTCCCAAACTATAACAGATGCAAGCTTGTCCTGTTTGGTGGAGATGATATTTAATAAAATAATTAGAAATCCACTAAAAGTTTTGTTTGGTTATCTTGCAATCCCGAGATAATCGTCTCCATGCTTCAAATGATCTTAAAAGCCAATTCTAAGGCATTTCGCGCATAAATGAAATGAACACATTTTTCTCCAAAACTATAACAGATGCAAGCTTGTCCTGTTTGGTGGAGATGATATTTAATAAAATAAGTAGAAATCCACTAAAAGTTTTGTTTGGTTATCTTGCAATCCCGAGATAATCGTCTCCATGCTTCAAATGCTCTTAAAAGCCAATTCTAAGGCATTTCGCGCATAAATGAAATGAACACATTTTTCTCCAAAACTATAACAGATGCAAGCTTGTCCTGTTTGGTGGAGATGATATTTAATAAAATAAGTAGAAATCCACTAAAAGTGGTTATCTTGCAATCTCGAGATAATCGTCTCTATGCTTTAAATACTCTTAAAATCCATTTCTAAGGCATTTCGCGCATAAATGAAATGAACACATTTTTCTCCAAAACTATAACAGATGCAAGCTTGTCCTGTTTGGTGGAGATGATATTTAATAAAATAAGTAGAAATCCACTAAAAGTTTTGTTTGGTTATCTTGCAATCCCGAGATAATCGTCTCCATGCTTCAAATGCTCTTAAAAGCCAATTCTAAGGCATTTCGCGCATAAATGAAATGAACACATTTTTCTCCAAAACTATAACAGATGCAAGCTTGTCCTGTTTGGTGGAGATGATATTTAATAAAATAAGTAGAAATCCACTAAAAGTTTTGTTTGGTTATCTTGCAATCCCGAGATAATCGTCTCCATGCTTCAAATGCTCTTAAAAGCCAATTCTAAGGCATTTTGCGCATAAATGAAATGAACACATTTTTCTCCAAAACTATAACAGATGCAAGCTTGTCCTGTTTGGTGGAGATGATATTTAATAAAATAAGTAGAAATCCACTAAAAGTTTTGTTTGGTTATCTTGCAATCCCGAGATAATCGTCTCCATGCTTCAAATGCTCTTAAAAGCCAATTCTAAGGCATTTCGCGCATAAATGAAATGAACACATTTTTCTCCAAAACTATAACAGATGCAAGCTTGTCCTGTTTGGTGGAGATGATATTTAATAAAATAAGTAGAAATCCACTAAAAGTTTTGTTTGGTTATCTTGCAATCTCGAGATAATCGTCTCCATGCTTTAAATGCTCTTAAAAGCCATTTCTAAGGCATTTCGCGCATAAATGAAATGAACACATTTTTCTCCAAAACTATAACAGATGCAAGCTTGTCCTGTTTGGTGGAGATGATATTTAATAAAATAAGTAGAAATCCACTAAAAGTTTTGTTTGGTTATCTTGCAATCCCGAGATAATCGTCTCCATGCTTCAAATGCTCTTAAAAGCCAATTCTAAGGCATTTCGCGCATAAATGAAATGAACACATTTCTCTCCAAAACTATAACAGATGCAAGCTTGTCCTGTTTGGTGGAGATGATATTTAATAAAATAAATAGAAATCCACTAAAAGTTTTGTTTGGTTATCTTGCAATCCCGAGATAATCGTCTCCATGCTTCAAATGCTCTTAAAAGCCAATTCTAAGGCATTTCGCGCATAAATGAAATGAACACATTTTTCTCCAAAACTATAACAGATGCAAGCTTGTCCTGTTTGGTGGAGATGGTATTTAATAAAATAAGTAGAAATCCACTAAAAGTTTTGTTTGGTTATCTTGCAATCCCGAGATAATCGTCTCCATGCTTCAAATGCTCTTAAAAGCCAATTCTAAGGCATTTCGCGCATAAATGAAATGAACACATTTTTCTCCAAAACTATAACAGATGCAAGCTTGTCCTGTTTGGTGGAGATGATATTTAATAAAATAAGTAGAAATCCACTAAAAGTTTTGTTTGGTTATCTTGCAATCCCGAGATAATCGTCTCCATGCTTTAAATGCTCTTAAAAGCCAATTCTAAGGCATTTCGCGCATAAATGAAATGAACACATTTTTCTCCAAAACTATAACAGATGCAAGCTTGTCCTGTTTGGTGGAGATGATATTTAATAAAATAAGTAGAAATCCACTAAAAGTTTTGTTTGGTTATCTTGCAATCCCGAGATAATCGTCTCCATGCTTCAAATGCTCTTAAAAGCCAATTCTAAGGCATTTCGCGCATAAATGAAATGAACACATTTTTCTCCAAAACTATAACAGATACAAGCTTGTCCTGTTTGGTGGAGATGATATTTAATAAAATAAGTAGAAATCCACTAAAAGTTTTGTTTGGTTATCTTGCAATCTCGAGATAATCGTCTCCATGCTTTAAATGCTCTTAAAAGCCATTTCTAAGGCATTTCGCGCATAAATGAAATGAACACATTTTTCTCCAAAACTATAACAGATGCAAGCTTGTCCTGTTTGGTGGAGATGATATTTAATAAAATAAGTAGAAATCCACTAAAAGTTTTGTTTGGTTATCTTGCAATCCCGAGATAATCGTCTCCATGCTTCAAATGCTCTTAAAAGCCAATTCTAAGGCATTTCGCGCATAAATGAAATGAACACATTTTTCTCCAAAACTATAACAGATGCAAGCTTGTCCTGTTTGGTGGAGATGATATTTAATAAAATAAATAGAAATCCACTAAAAGTTTTGTTTGGTTATCTTGCAATCCCGAGATAATCGTCTCCATGCTTCAAATGCTCTTAAAAGCCAATTCTAAGGCATTTCGCGCATAAATGAAATGAACACATTTTTCTCCAAAACTATAACAGATGCAAGCTTGTCCTGTTTGGTGGAGATGGTATTTAATAAAATAAGTAGAAATCCACTAAAAGTTTTGTTTGGTTATCTTGCAATCCCGAGATAATCGTCTCCATGCTTCAAATGCTCTTAAAAGCCAATTCTAAGGCATTTCGCGCATAAATGAAATGAACACATTTTTCTCCAAAACTATAACAGATGCAAGCTTGTCCTGTTTGGTGGAGATGATATTTAATAAAATAAGTAGAAATCCACTAAAAGTTTTGTTTGGTTATCTTGCAATCCCGAGATAATCGTCTCCATGCTTCAAATGCTCTTAAAAGCCAATTCTAAGGCATTTCGCGCATAAATGAAATGAACACCTTTTTCTCCAAAACTATAACAGATGCAAGCTTGTCCTGTTTGGTGGAGATGATATTTAATAAAATAAGTAGAAATCCACTAAAAGTTTTGTTTGGTTATCTTGCAATCCCGAGATAATCGTCTCCATGCTTCAAATGCTCTTAAAAGCCAATTCTAAGGCATTTCGCACATAAATGAAATGAACACATTTTTCTCCAAAACTATAACAGATGCAAGCTTGTCCTGTTTGGTGGAGATGATATTTAATAAAATAAGTAGAAATCCACTAAAAGTTTTGTTTGGTTATCTTGCAATCCCGAGATAATCGTCTCCATGCTTCAAATGCTCTTAAAAGCCAATTCTAAGACATTTCGCGCATAAATGAAATGAACACATTTTTCTCCAAAACTATAACAGATGCAAGCTTGTCCTGTTTGGTGGAGATAATATTTAATAAAATAAGTAGAAATCCACTAAAAGTTTTGTTTGGTTATCTTGCAATCCCGAGATAATCGTCTCCATGCTTCAAATGCTCTTAAAAGCCAATTCTAAGGCATTTCGCGCATAAATGAAATGAACACATTTTTCTCCAAAACTATAACAGATGCAAGCTTGTCCTGTTTGGTGGAGATGATATTTAATAAAATAAGTAGAAATCCACTAAAAGTTTGGTTTGGTTATCTTGCAATCCCGAGATAATCGTCTCCATGCTTCAAATGATCTTAAAAGCCAATTCTAAGGCATTTCGCGCATAAATGAAATGAACACATTTTTCTCCAAAACTATAACAGATGCAAGCTTGTCCTGTTTGGTGGAGATAATATTTAATAAAATAAGTAGAAATCCACTAAAAGTTTTGTTTGGTTATCTTGCAATCCCGAGATAATCGTCTCCATGCTTCAAATGCTCTTAAAAGCCAATTCTAAGGCATTTCGCGCATAAATGAAATGAACACATTTTTCTCCAAAACTATAACAGATGCAAGCTTGTCCTGTTTGGTGGAGATGATATTTAATAAAATAAGTAGAAATCCACTAAAAGTTTGGTTTGGTTATCTTGCAATCCCGAGATAATCGTCTCCATGCTTCAAATGATCTTAAAAGCCAATTCTAAGGCATTTCGCGCATAAATGAAATGAACACATTTTTCTCCAAAACTATAACAGATGCAAGCTTGTCCTGTTTGGTGGAGATGATATTTAATAAAATAAGTAGAAATCCACTAAAAGTTTTGTTTGGTTATCTTGCAATCCCGAGATAATCGTCTACATCCTTCAAATGCTCTTAAAAGCCAATTCTAAGGCATTTCGCGCATAAATGAAATGAACACATTTTTCTCCAAAACTATAACAGATGCAAGTCCTGTTTGGTGGAGATGATATTTAATAAAATAAGTAGAAATCCACTAAAAGTTTTGTTTGGTTATCTTGCAATCCCGAGATAATCGTCTCCATGCTTCAAATGCTCTTAAAAGCCAATTCTAAGGCATTTCGCGCATAAATGAAATGAACACATTTTTCTCCAAAACTATAACAGATGCAAGCTTGTCCTGTTTGGTGGAGATGATATTTAATAAAATAAGTAGAAATCCACTAAAAGTTTTGTTTGGTTATCTTGCAATCCCGAGATAATCGTCTCCATGCTTCAAATGCTCTTAAAAGCCAATTCTAAGGCATTTCGCGCATAAATGAAATGAACACATTTTTCTCCAAAACTATAACAGATGCAAGCTTGTCCTGTTTGGTGGAGATGATATTTAATAAAATAAGTAGAAATTCACTAAAAGTTTTATTTGGTTATCTTGCAATCCCGAGATAATCGTCTCCATGCTTCAAATGCTCTTAAAAGCCAATTCTAAGGCATTTCGCGCATAAATGAAATGAACACATTTTTCTCCAAAACTATAACAGATGCAAGCTTGTCCTTTTGGTGGAGATGATATTTAATAAAATAAGTAGAAATCCACTAAAAGTTTTGTTTGGTTATCTTGCAATCCCGAGATAATCGTCTCCATGCTTCAAATGCTCTTAAAAGCCAATTCTAAGACATTTCGCGCATAAATGAAATGAACACATTTTTCTCCAAAACTAACAGATGCAAGCTTGTCCTGTTTGGTGGAGATGATATTTAATAAAATAAGTAGAAATCCACTAAAAGTTTTGTTTGGTTATCTTGCAATCCCGAGATAATCGTCTCCATGCTTCAAATGCTCTTAAAAGCCAATTCTAAGGCATTTCGCGCATAAATGAAATGAACACATTTTTCTCCAAAACTATAACAGATGCAAGCTTGTCCTGTTTGGTGGAGATGATATTTAATAAAATAAGTAGAAATCCACTAAAAGTTTTGTTTGGTTATCTTGCAATCCCGAGATAATCGTCTCCATGCTTTAAATGCTCTTAAAAGCCAATTCTAAGGCATTTCGCGCATAAATGAAATGAACACATTTTTCTCCAAAACTATAACAGATGCAAGCTTGTCCTGTTTGGTGGAGATGATATTTAATAAAATAAGTAGAAATCCACTAAAAGTTTTGTTTGGTTATCTTGCAATCCCGAGATAATCGTCTCCATGCTTCAAATGCTCTTAAAAGCCAATTCTAAGGCATTTCGCGCATAAATGAAATGAACACATTTTTCTCCAAAACTATAACAGATGCAAGCTTGTCCTGTATGGTGGAGATGATATTTAATAAAATAAGTAGAAATCCACTAAAAGTTTTGTTTTGTTATCTTGCAATCCCGAGATAATCGTCTCCATGCTTCAAATGCTCTTAAAAGCCAATTCTAAAGCATTTCGCGCATAAATGAAATGAACTCATTTTTCTCCCAAACTATAACAGATGCAAGCTTGTCCTGTTTGGTGGAGATGATATTTAATAAAATAATTAGAAATCCACTAAAAGTTTTGTTTGGTTATCTTGCAATCCCGAGATAATCGTCTCCATGCTTCAAATGATCTTAAAAGCCAATTCTAAGGCATTTCGCGCATAAATGAAATGAACACATTTTTCTCCAAAACTATAACAGATGCAAGTCCTGTTTGGTGGAGATGATATTTAATAAAATAAGTAGAAATCCACTAAAAGTTTTGTTTGGTTATCTTGCAATCCCGAGATAATCGTCTCCATGCTTCAAATGCTCTTAAAAGCCAATTCTAAGGCATTTCGCGCATAACTGAAATAAACACATTTTTCTCCAAAAATATAACAGATGCAAGCTTGTCCTGTTTGGTGGAGATGATTTTTAATACAATAAGTAGAAATGCACTAAAAGTTTTGTTTGGTTATCTTGCAATCCCGAGATAATCGTCTCCATGCTTCAAATGCTCTTAAAAGCCAATTCTAAGGCATTTCGCGCATAAATGAAATGAACACATTTTTCTCCAAAACTATAACAGATGCAAGTCCTGTTTGGTGGAGATGATATTTAATAAAATAAGTAGAAATCCACTAAAAGTTTTGTTTGGTTATCTTGCAATCCCGAGATAATCGTCTCCATGCTTTAAATGCTCTTAAAAGCCAATTCTAAGGCATTTCGCGCATAAATGAAATGAACACATTTTTCTCCAAAACTATAACAGATGCAAGCTTGTCCTGTTTGGTGGAGATGATATTTAATAAAATAAGTAGAAATCCACTAAAAGTTTTGTTTGGTTATCTTGCAATCCCGAGATAATCGTCTCCATGCTTCAAATGATCTTAAAAGCCAATTCTAAGGCATTTCGCGCATAAATGAAATGAACACATTTTTCTCCAAAACTATAACAGATGCAAGCTTGTTCTGTTTGGTGGAGATGATATTTAATAAAATAAGTAGAAATCCACTAAAAGTTTTGTTTGGTTATCTTGCAATCCCGAGATAATCGTCTCCATGCTTCAAATGCTCTTAAAAGCCAATTCTAAGGCATTTCGCGCATAAATGAAATGAACACATTTTTCTCCAAAACTATAACAGATGCAAGTCCTGTTTGGTGGAGATGATATTTAATAAAATAAGTAGAAATCGACTAAAAGTTTTGTTTGGTTATCTTCCAATCCCGAGATAATCGTCTCCATGCTTCAAATGCTCTTAAAAGCCAATTCTAAGGCATTTCGCGCATAAATGAAATGAACACATTTTTCTCCAAAACTATAACAGATGCAAGCTTGTCCTGTTTGGTGGAGATGATATTTAATAAAATAAGTAGAAATCCACTAAAAGTTTTGTTTCGTTATCTTGCAATCCCGAGATAATCGTCTCCATGCTTCAAATGCTCTTAAAAGCCAATTCTAAGGCATTTCGCGCATAAATGAAATGAACACATTTTTCTCCAAAACTATAACAGATGCAAGCTTGCCCTGTTTGGTGGAGATGATATTTAATAAAATAAGTAGAAATCCACTAAAAGTTTTGTTTGGTTATCTTGCAATCCCGAGATAATCGTCTCCATGCTTCAAATGCTCTTAAAAGCCAATTCTAAGGCATTTCGCGAATAAATGAAATGAACACATTTTTCTCCAAAACTATAACAGATGCAAGCTTGTCCTGTTTGGTGGAGATGATATTTAATAAAATAAGTAGAAATCCACTAAAAGTTTTGTTTGGTTATCTTGCAATCCCGAGATAATCGTCTCCATGCTTCAAATGCTCTTAAAAGCCAATTCTAAGGCATTTCGCGCATAAATGAAATGAACACATTTTTCTCCCAAACTATAACAGATGCAAGCTTGTCCTGTTTGGTGGAGATGATATTTAATAAAATAATTAGAAATCCACTAAAAGTTTTGTTTGGTTATCTTGCAATCCCGAGATAATCGTCTCCATGCTTCAAATGATCTTCAAAGCCAATTCTAAGGCATTTCGCGCATAAATGAAATGAACACATTTTTCTCCAAAACTATAACAGATGCAAGCTTGTCCTGTTTGGTGGAGATGATATTTAATAAAATAAGTAGAAATCCACTAAAAGTTTTGTTTGGTTATCTTGCAATCCCGAGATAATCGTCTCCATGCTTCAAATGCTCTTAAAAGCCAATTCTAAGGCATTTCGCGCATAAATGAAATGAACACATTTTTCTCCAAAACTATAACAGATGCAAGTCCTGTTTGGTGGAGATGATATTTAATAAAATAAGTAGAAATCCACTAAAAGTTTTGTTTGGTTATCTTGCAATCCCGAGATAATCGTCTCCATGCTTCAAATGCTCTTAAAAGCCAATTCTAAGGCATTTCGCGCATAAATGAAATGAACACATTTTTCTCCAAAACTATAACAGATGCAAGCTTGTCCTGTTTGGTGGAGATGATATTTAATAAAATAAGTAGAAATCCACTAAAAGTTTTGTTTGGTTATCTTGCAATCCCGAGATAATCGTCTCCATGCTTTAAATGCTCTTAAAAGCCAATTCTAAGGCATTTCGCGCATAAATGAAATGAACACATTTTTCTCCAAAACTATAACAGATGCAAGCTTGTCCTGTTTGGTGGAGATGATATTTAATAAAATAAATAGAAATCCACTAAAAGTTTTGTTTGGTTATCTTGCAATCCCGAGATAATCGTCTCCATGCTTCAAATGCTCTTAAAAGCCAATTCTAAGGCATTTCGCGCATAAATGAAATGAACACATTTTTCTCCAAAACTATAACAGATGCAAGCTTGTCCTGTATGGTGGAGATGATATTTAATAAAATAAGTAGAAATCCACTAAAAGTTTTGTTTGGTTATCTTGCAATCCCGAGATAATCGTCTCCATGCTTCAAATGCTCTTAAAAGCCAATTCTAAGGCATTTCGCGCATAAATGAAATGAACACATTTTTCTCCCAAACTATAACAGATGCAAGCTTGTCCTGTTTGGTGGAGATGATATTTAATAAAATAATTAGAAATCCACTAAAAGTTTTGTTTGGTTATCTTGCAATCCCGAGATAATCGTCTCCATGCTTCAAATGATCTTAAAAGCCAATTCTAAGGCATTTCGCGCATAAATGAAATGAACACATTTTTCTCCAAAACTATAACAGATGCAAGCTTGTCCTGTTTGGTGGAGATGATATTTAATAAAATAAGTAGAAATCCACTAAAAGTTTTGTTTGGTTATCTTGCAATCCCGAGATAATCGTCTCCATGCTTCAAATGCTCTTAAAAGCCAATTCTAAGGCATTTCGCGCATAAATGAAATGAACACATTTTTCTCCAAAACTATAACAGATGCAAGCTTGTCCTGTTTGGTGGAGATGATATTTAATAAAATAAGTAGAAATCCACTAAAAGTGGTTATCTTGCAATCTCGAGATAATCGTCTCTATGCTTTAAATACTCTTAAAATCCATTTCTAAGGCATTTCGCGCATAAATGAAATGAACACATTTTTCTCCAAAACTATAACAGATGCAAGCTTGTCCTGTTTGGTGGAGATGATATTTAATAAAATAAGTAGAAATCCACTAAAAGTTTTGTTTGGTTATCTTGCAATCCCGAGATAATCGTCTCCATGCTTCAAATGCTCTTAAAAGCCAATTCTAAGGCATTTCGCGCATAAATGAAATGAACACATTTTTCTCCAAAACTATAACAGATGCAAGCTTGTCCTGTTTGGTGGAGATGATATTTAATAAAATAAGTAGAAATCCACTAAAAGTTTTGTTTGGTTATCTTGCAATCCCGAGATAATCGTCTCCATGCTTCAAATGCTCTTAAAAGCCAATTCTAAGGCATTTTGCGCATAAATGAAATGAACACATTTTTCTCCAAAACTATAACAGATGCAAGCTTGTCCTGTTTGGTGGAGATGATATTTAATAAAATAAGTAGAAATCCACTAAAAGTTTTGTTTGGTTATCTTGCAATCCCGAGATAATCGTCTCCATGCTTCAAATGCTCTTAAAAGCCAATTCTAAGGCATTTCGCGCATAAATGAAATGAACACATATTTCTCCAAAACTATAACAGATGCAAGCTTGTCCTGTTTGGTGGAGATGATATTTAATAAAATAAGTAGAAATCCACTAAAAGTTTTGTTTGGTTATCAAGCAATCTCGAGATAATCGTCTCCATGCTTTAAATGCTCTTAAAAGCCATTTCTAAGGCATTTCGCGCATAAATGAAATGAACACATTTTTCTCCAAAACTATAACAGATGCAAGCTTGTCCTGTTTGGTGGAGATGATATTTAATAAAATAAGTAGAAATCCACTAAAAGTTTTGTTTGGTTATCTTGCAATCCCGAGATAATCGTCTCCATGCTTCAAATGCTCTTAAAAGCCAATTCTAAGGCATTTCGCGCATAAATGAAATGAACACATTTCTCTCCAAAACTATAACAGATGCAAGCTTGTCCTGTTTGGTGGAGATGATATTTAATAAAATAAATAGAAATCCACTAAAAGTTTTGTTTGGTTATCTTGCAATCCCGAGATAATCGTCTCCATGCTTCAAATGTTCTTAAAAGCCAATTCTAAGGCATTTCGCGCATAAATGAAATGAACACATTTTTCTCCAAAACTATAACAGATGCAAGCTTGTCCTGTTTGGTGGAGATGGTATTTAATAAAATAAGTAGAAATCCACTAAAAGTTTTGTTTGGTTATCTTGCAATCCCGAGATAATCGTCTCCATGCTTCAAATGCTCTTAAAAGCCAATTCTAAGGCATTTCGCGCATAAATGAAATGAACACATTTTTCTCCAAAACTATAACAGATGCAAGCTTGTCCTGTTTGGTGGAGATGATATTTAATAAAATAAGTAGAAATCCACTAAAAGTTTTGTTTGGTTATCTTGCAATCCCGAGATAATCGTCTCCATGCTTTAAATGCTCTTAAAAGCCAATTCTAAGGCATTTCGCGCATAAATGAAATGAACACATTTTTCTCCAAAACTATAACAGATGCAAGCTTGTCCTGTTTGGTGGAGATGATATTTAATAAAATAAGTAGAAATCCACTAAAAGTTTTGTTTGGTTATCTTGCAATCCCGAGATAATCGTCTCCATGCTTCAAATGCTCTTAAAAGCCAATTCTAAGGCATTTCGCGCATAAATGAAATGAACACATTTTTCTCCAAAACTATAACAGATACAAGCTTGTCCTGTTTGGTGGAGATGATATTTAATAAAATAAGTAGAAATCCACTAAAAGTTTTGTTTGGTTATCTTGCAATCTCGAGATAATCGTCTCCATGCTTTAAATGCTCTTAAAAGCCATTTCTAAGGCATTTCGCGCATAAATGAAATGAACACATTTTTCTCCAAAACTATAACAGATGCAAGCTTGTCCTGTTTGGTGGAGATGATATTTAATAAAATAAGTAGAAATCCACTAAAAGTTTTGTTTGGTTATCTTGCAATCCCGAGATAATCGTCTCCATGCTTCAAATGCTCTTAAAAGCCAATTCTAAGGCATTTCGCGCATAAATGAAATGAACACATTTTTCTCCAAAACTATAACAGATGCAAGCTTGTCCTGTTTGGTGGAGATGATATTTAATAAAATAAATAGAAATCCACTAAAAGTTTTGTTTGGTTATCTTGCAATCCCGAGATAATCGTCTCCATGCTTCAAATGCTCTTAAAAGCCAATTCTAAGGCATTTCGCGCATAAATGAAATGAACACATTTTTCTCCAAAACTATAACAGATGCAAGCTTGTCCTGTTTGGTGGAGATGGTATTTAATAAAATAAGTAGAAATCCACTAAAAGTTTTGTTTGGTTATCTTGCAATCCCGAGATAATCGTCTCCATGCTTCAAATGCTCTTAAAAGCCAATTCTAAGGCATTTCGCGCATAAATGAAATGAACACATTTTTCTCCAAAACTATAACAGATGCAAGCTTGTCCTGTTTGGTGGAGATGATATTTAATAAAATAAGTAGAAATCCACTAAAATGTTTGTTTGGTTATCTTGCAATCCCGAGATAATCGTCTCCATGCTTCAAATGCTCTTAAAAGCCAATTCTAAGGCATTTCGCGCATAAATGAAATGAACACCTTTTTCTCCAAAACTATAACAGATGCAAGCTTGTCCTGTTTGGTGGAGATGATATTTAATAAAATAAGTAGAAATCCACTAAAAGTTTTGTTTGGTTATCTTGCAATCCCGAGATAATCGTCTCCATGCTTCAAATGCTCTTAAAAGCCAATTCTAAGGCATTTCGCACATAAATGAAATGAACACATTTTTCTCCAAAACTATAACAGATGCAAGCTTGTCCTGTTTGGTGGAGATGATATTTAATAAAATAAGTAGAAATCCACTAAAAGTTTTGTTTGGTTATCTTGCAATCCCGAGATAATCGTCTCCATGCTTCAAATGCTCTTAAAAGCGATTTCGAAGGCATTTCGCGCATAAATGAAATGAACACATTTTTCTCCAAAACTATAACAGATGCAAACTTGTCCTGTTTGGTGGAGATGATATTTAATAAAATAAGTAGAAATCCACTAAAAGTTTTGTTTGGTTATCTTGCAATCTCGAGATAATCGTCTCCATGCTTCAAATGCTCTTAAAAGCAATTTCTAAGGCATTTCACGCATAAATGAAATGAACACATTTTTCTCCAAAACTATAACAGATGAAAACTTGTCCTGTTTGGTGGAGATGATATTTAATAAAATAAGTAGAAATCCACTAAAAGTTTTGTTTGGTTATCTTGCAATCCCGAGATAATCGTCTCCATGCTTCAAATGCTCTTAAAAGCCAATTCTAAGGCATTTCGCGCATAAATGAAATGAACACATTTTTCTCCAAAACTATAACAGATGCAAGCTTGTCCTGTTTGGTGGAGATGATATTTAATAAAATAAGTAGAAATCCACTAAAAGTTTTGTTTGGTTATCTTGCAATCCCGAGATAATCGTCTCCATGCTTCAAATGCTATTAAAAGCCAATTCTAAGGCATTTCGCGCATAAATGAAATGAACACATTTTTCTCCAAAACTATAACAGATGCAAGCTTGTCCTGTTTGGTGGAGATGATATTTAATAAAATAAGTAGAAATCCACTAAAAGTTTTGTTTGGTTATCTTGCAATCCCGAGATAATCGTCTCCATGCTTCAAATGCTCTTAAAAGCCAATTCTAAGGCATTTCGCGCATAAATGAAATGAACACATTTTTCTCCAAAACTATAACAGATGCAAGCTTGTCCTGTTTGGTGGAGATGATATTTAATAAAATAAGTAGAAATCCACTAAAAGTTTTGTTTGGTTATCTTGCAATCCCGAGATAATCGTCTCCATGCTTCAAATGCTCTTAAAAGCGATTTCGAAGGCATTTCGCGCATAAATGAAATGAACACATTTTTCTCCAAAACTATAACAGATGCAAACTTGTCCTGTTTGGTGGAGATGATATTTAATAAAATAAGTAGAAATCCACTAAAAGTTTTGTTTGGTTATCTTGCAATCTCGAGATAATCGTCTCCATGCTTCAAATGCTCTTAAAAGCAATTTCTAAGGCATTTCGCACATAAATGAAATGAACACATTTTTCTCCAAAACTATAACAGATGCAAGCTTGTCCTGTTTGGTGGAGATGATATGTAATAAAATAAGTAGAAATCCACTAAAAGTTTTGTTTGGTTATCTTGCAATCTCGAGATAATCGTCTCTATGCTTTAAATGCTCTTAAAATCCATTTCTAAGGCATTTCGCGCATAAATGAAATGAACACATTTTTCTTTAAAACTATAACAGATGCAAGCTTGTCCTGTTTGGTGGAGATGATATTTAATAAAATAAGTAGAAATCCACTAAAAGTTTTGTTTGGTTATCTTGCAATCCCGAGATAATCGTCTCCATGCTTCAAATGCTCTTAAAAGCCAATTCTAAGGCATTTCGCGCATAAATGAAATGAACACATTTTTCTCCAAAACTATAACAGATGCAAGCTTGTCCTGTTTGGTGGAGATGATATTTAATAAAATAAGTAGAAATCCACTAAAAGTTTTGTTTGGTTATCTTGCAATCCCGAGATAATCGTCTCCATGCTTCAAATGCTCTTAAAAGCCAATTCTAAGGCATTTCGCGCATAAATGAAATGAACACATTTTTCTCCAAAACTATAACAGATGCAAGCTTGTCCTGTTTGGTGGAGATGATATTTAATAAAATAAGTAGAAATCCACTAAAAGTTTTGTTTGGTTATCTTGCAATCCCGAGATAATCGTCTCCATGCTTCAAATGCTCTTAAAAGCCAATTCTAAGGCATTTCGCGCATAAATAAAATGAACACATTTTTCTCCAAAACTATAACAGATGCAAGCTTGTCCTGTTTGGTGGAGATGATATTTAATAAAATAAGTAGAAATCCACTAAAAGTTTTGTTTGGTTATCTTGCAATCTCGAGATAATCGTCTCCATGCTTTAAATGCTCTTAAAAGCCATTTCTAAGGCATTTCGCGCATAAATGAAATGAACACATTTTTCTCCAAAACTATAACAGATGCAAGCTTGTCCTGTTTGGTGGAGATGATATTTAATAAAATAAGTAGAAATCCACTAAAAGTTTTGTTTGTTTATCTTGCAATCCCGAGATAATCGTCTCCATGCTTCAAATGCTCTTAAAAGCCAATTCTAAGGCATTTCGCGCATAAATGAAATGAACACATTTTTCTCCAAAACTATAACAGATGCAAGCTTGTCCTGTTTGGTGGAGATGATATTTAATAAAATAAATAGAAATCCACTAAAAGTTTTGTTTGGTTATTTTGCAATCCCGAGATAATCGTCTCCATGCTTCAAATGCTCTTAAAAGCGATTTCGAAGGCATTTCGCGCATAAATGAAATGAACACATTTTTCTCCAAAACTATAACAGATGCAAACTTGTCCTGTTTGGTGGAGATGATATTTAATAAAATAAGTAGAAATCCACTAAAAGTTTTGTTTGGTTATCTTGCAATCCCGAGATAATCGTCTCCATGCTTCAAATGCTCTTAAAAGCAATTTCTAAGGCATTTCACGCATAAATGAAATGAACACATTTTTCTCCAAAACTATAACAGATGCAAACTTGTCCTGTTTGGTGGAGATGATATTTAATAAAATAAGTAGAAATCCACTAAAAGTTTTGTTTGGTTATCTTGCAATCTCGAGATAATCGTCTCCATGCTTTAAATGCTCTTAAAAGCCATTTCTAAGGCATTTCGCGCATAAATGAAATGAACACCTTTTTCTCCAAAACTATAACAGATGCAAGCTTGTCCTGTTTGGTGGAGATGATATTTAATAAAATAAGTAGAAATCCACTAAAAGTTTTGTTTGGTTATCTTGCAATCCCGAGATAATCGTCTCCATGCTTCAAATGCTCTTAAAAGCCAATTCTAAGGCATTTCGCGCATAAATGAAATGAACACATTTTTCTCCAAAACTATAACAGATGCAAGCTTGTCCTGTTTGGTGGAGATGATATTTAATAAAATAAGTAGAAATCCACTAAAAGTTTTGTTTGGTTATCTTGCAATCCCGAGATAATCGTCTCCATGCTTCAAATGCTCTTAAAAGCGATTTCGAAGGCATTTCGCGCATAAATGAAATGAACACATTTTTCTCCAAAACTATAACAGATGCAAACTTGTCCTGTTTGGTGGAGATGATATTTAATAAAATAAGTAGAAATCCACTAAAAGTTTTGTTTGGTTATCTTGCAATCTCTAGATAATCGTCTCCATGCTTCAAATGCTCTTAAAAGCAATTTCTAAGGCATTTCACGCATAAATGAAATGAACACATTTTTCTCCAAAACTATAACAGATGCAAACTTGTCCTGTTTGGTGGAGATGATATTTAATAAAATAAGTAGAAATCCACTAAAAGTTTTGTTTGGTTATCTTGCAATCCCGAGATAATCGTCTCCATGCTTCAAATGCTCTTAAAAGCCAATTCTAAGGCATTTCGCGCATAAATGAAATGAACACATTTTTCTCCAAAACTATAACAGATGCAAGCTTGTCCTGTTTGGTGGAGATGACATTTAATAAAATAAGTAGAAATCCACTAAAAGTTTTGTTTGGTTATCTTGCAATCCCGAGATAATCGTCTCCATGCTTCAAATGCTCTTAAAAGCCAATTCTAAGGCATTTCGCGCATAAATGAAATGAACACATTTTTCTCCAAAACTATAACAGATGCAAGCTTGTCCTGTTTGGTGGAGATGATATTTAATAAAATAAGTAGAAATCCACTAAAAGTTTTGTTTGGTTATCTTGCAATCCCGAGATAATCGTCTCCATGCTTCAAATGCTCTTAAAAGCCAATTCTAAGGCATTTCGCGCATAAATGAAATGAACACATTTTTCTCCAAAACTATAACAGATGCAAGCTTGTCCTGTTTGGTGGAGATGATATTTAATAAAATAAGTAGAAATCCACTAAAAGTTTTGTTTGGTTATCTTGCAATCCCGAGATAATCGTCTCCATGCTTCAAATGCTCTTAAAAGCCAATTCTAAGGCATTTCGCGCATAAATGAAATGAACACATTTTTCTCCAAAACTATAACAGATGCAAGCTTGTCCTGTTTGGTGGAGATGATATTTAATAAAATAAGTAGAAATCCACTAAAGGTTTTTTTTGGTTATCTTGCAATCCCGAGATAATCGTCTCCATGCTTCAAATGCTCTTAAAAGCCAATTCTAAGGCATTTCGCGCATAAATGAAATGAACACATTTTTCTCCAAAACTATAACAGATGCAAGCTTGTCCTGTTTGGTGGAGATGATATTTAATAAAATAAGTAGAAATCCACTAAAAGTTTTGTTTGGTTATCTTGCAATCCCGAGATAATCGTCTCCATGCTTAAAATGCTCTTAAAAGCCAATTCTAAGGCATTTCGCGCATAAATGAAATGAACACATTTTTCTCCAAAACTATAACAGATGCAAGCTTGTCCTGTTTGGTGGAGATGAGATTTAATAAAATAAGTAGAAATCCACTAAAAGTTTTGTTTGGTTATCTTGCAATCTCGAGATAATCGTCTCCATGCTTTAAATGCTCTTAAAAGCCATTTCTAAGGCATTTCGCGCATAAATGAAATGAACACATTTTTCTCCAAAACTATAACAGATGCAAGCTTGTCCTGTTTGGTGGAGATGATATTTAATAAAATAAGTAGAAATCCACTAAAAGTTTTGTTTGGTTATCTTGCAATCCCGAGATAATCGTCTCCATGCTTCAAATGCTCTTAAAAGCCAATTCTAAGGCATTTCGCGCATAAATAAAATGAACACATTTTTCTCCAAAACTATAACAGATGCAAGCTTGTCCTGTTTGGTGGAGATGATATTTAATAAAATAAGTAGAAATCCACTAAAATGTTTGTTTGGTTATCTTGCAATCCCGAGATAATCGTCTCCATGCTTCAAATGCTCTTAAAAGCCAATTCTAAGGCATTTCGCGCATAAATGAAATGAACACCTTTTTCTCCAAAACTATAACAGATGCAAGCTTGTCCTGTTTGGTGGAGATGATATTTAATAAAATAAGTAGAAATCCACTAAAAGTTTTGTTTGGTTATCTTGCAATCCCGAGATAATCGTCTCCATGCTTCAAATGCTCTTAAAAGCCAATTCTAAGGCATTTCGTGCATAAATGAAATGAACACATTTTTCTCCAAAACTATAACAGATGCAAGCTTGTCCTGTTTGGTGGAGATGATATTTAATAAAATAAGTAGAAATCCACTAAAAGTTTTGTTTGGTTATCTTGCAATCCCGAGATAATCGTCTCCATGCTTCAAATGCTCTTAAAAGCGATTTCGAAGGCATTTCGCGCATAAATGAAATGAACACATTTTTCTCCAAAACTATAACAGATGCAAGCTTGTCCTGTTTGGTGGAGATGATATTTAATAAAATAAGTAGAAATCCACTAAAAGTTTTGTTTGGTTATCTTGCAATCCCGAGATAATCGTCTCCATGCTTCAAATGCTCTTAAAAGCCAATTCTAAGGCATTTCGCGCATAAATGAAATGAACACATTTTTCTCCAAAACTATAACAGATGCAAGCTTGTCCTGTTTGGTGGAGATGATATTTAATAAAATAAGTAGAAATCCACTAAAAGTTTTGTTTGGTTATCTTGCAATCCCGAGATAATCGTCTCCATGCTTCAAATGCTCTTAAAAGCCAATTCTAAGGCATTTCGCGCATAAATGAAATGAACACATTTTTCTCCAAAACTATAACAGATGCAAGCTTGTCCTGTTTGGTGGAGATGATATTTAATAAAATAAGTAGAAATCCACTAAAAGTTTTGTTTGGTTATCTTGCAATCCCGAGATAATCGTCTCCATGCTTCAAATGCTCTTAAAAGCCAATTCTAAGGCATTTCGCGCATAAATGAAATGAACACATTTTTCTCCAAAACTATAACAGATGCAAGCTTGTCCTGTTTGGTGGAGATAATATTTAATAAAATAAGTAGAAATCCACTAAAAGTTTTGTTTGGTTATCTTGCAATGCCGAGATAATCGTCTCCATGCTTCAAATGCTCTTAAAAGCGATTTCTAAGGCATTTCGCGCATAAATGAAATGAACACATTTTTCTCCAAAACTATAACAGATGCAAACTTGTCCTGCTTGGTGGTTTGATATTTAATAAAATAAGTAGAAATCCACTAAAAGTTTTGTTTGGTTATCTTGCAATCTCGAGATAATCGTCTCCATGCTTCAAATGCTCTTAAAAGCGATTTCTAAGGCATTTCGCGCATAAATGAAATGAACACATTTTTCTCCAAAACTATAACAGATGCAAGCTTGTCCTGTTTGGTGGAGATGATATTTAATAAAATAAGTAGAAATCCACTAAAAGTTTTGTTTGGTTATCTTGCAATCCCGAGATAATCGTCTCCATGCTTCAAATGCTCTTAAAAGCCAATTCTAAGGCATTTCGCGCATAAATGAAATGAACACCTTTTTCTCCAAAACTATAACAGATGCAAGCTTGTCCTGTTTGGTGGAGATGATATTTAATAAAATAAGTAGAAATCCACTAAAAGTTTTGTTTGGTTATCTTGCAATCCCGAGATAATCGTCTCCATGCTTCAAATGCTCTTAAAAGCCAATTCTAAGGCATTTCGCGCATAAATGAAATGAACACATTTTTCTCCAAAACTATAACAGATGCAAGCTTGTCCTGTTTGGTGGAGATGATATTTAATAAAAAAAGTAGAAATCCACTAAAAGATTTGTTTGGTTATCTTGCAATCCCGAGATAATCGTCTCCATGCTTCAAATGCTCTTAAAAGCGATTTCTAAGGCATTTCGCGCATAAATGAAATGAACACATTTTTCTCCAAAACTATAACAGATGCAAACTTGTCCTGTTTGGTGGAGATGATATTTAATAAAATAAGTAGAAATCCACTAAAAGTTTTGTTTGGTTATCTTGCAATCCCGAGATAATCGTCTCCATGCTTCAAATGCTCTTAAAAGCCAATTCTAAGGCATTTCGCGCATAAATAAAATGAACACATTTTTCTCCAAAACTATAACAGATGCAAGCTTGTCCTGTTTGGTGGAGATGATATTTAATAAAATAAGTAGAAATCCACTAAAAGTTTTGTTTGGTTATCTTGCAATCCCGAGATAATCGTCTCCATGCTTCAAATGCTCTTAAAAGCCAATTCTAAGGCATTTCGCGCATAAATGAAATGAACACATTTTTCTCCAAAACTATAACAGATGCAAGCTTGTCCTGTTTGGTGGAGATGATATTTAATAAAATAAGTAGAAATCCACTAAAAGTTTTGTTTGGTTATCTTGCAATCCCGAGATAATCGTCTCCATGCTTCAAATGCTCTTAAAAGCCAATTCTAAGGCATTTCGTGCATAAATGAAATGAACACATTTTTCTCCAAAACTATAACAGATGCAAGCTTGTCCTGTTTGGTGGAGATGATATTTAATAAAATAAGTAGAAATCCACTAAAAGTTTTGTTTGGTTATCTTGCAATCCCGAGATAATCGTCTCCATGCTTCAAATGCTCTTAAAAGCGATTTCGAAGGCATTTCGCGCATAAATGAAATGAACACATTTTTCTCCAAAACTATAACAGATGCAAACTTGTCCTGTTTGGTGGAGATGATATTTAATAAAATAAGTAGAAATCCACTAAAAGTTTTGTTTGGTTATCTTGCAATCTCGAGATAATCGTCTCCATGTTTCAAATGCTCTTAAAAGCAATTTCTAAGGCATTTCGCGCATAAATGAAATGAACACATTTTTCTCCAAAACTATAACAGATGCAAACTTGTCCTGTTTGGTGGAGATGATATTTAATAAAATAAGTAGAAATCCACTAAAAGTTTTGTTTGGTTATCTTGCAATCCCGAGATAATCGTCTCCATGCTTCAAATGCTCTTAAAAGCCAATTCTAAGGCATTTCGCGCATAAATGAAATGAACACATTTTTCTCCAAAACTATAACAGATGCAAGCTTGTCCTGTTTGGTGGAGATGATATTTAATAAAATAAGTAGAAATCCACTAAAAGTTTTGTTTGGTTATCTTGCAATCCCGAGATAATCGTCTCCATGCTTCAAATGCTCTTAAAAGCCAATTCTAAGGCATTTCGCGCATAAACGAAATGAACACATTTTTCTCCAAAACTATAACAGATGCAAGCTTGTCCTGTTTGGTGGAGATGATATTTAATAAAATAAGTAGAAATCCACTAAAAGTTTTGTATGGTTATCTTGCAATCCCGAGATAATCGTCTCCATGCTTCAAATGCTCTTAAAAGCCAATTCTGAGGCATTTCGCGCATAAATGAAATGAACACATTTTTCTCCAAAACTATAACAGATGCAAGCTTGTCCTGTTTGGTGGAGATGATATTTAATAAAATAAGTAGAAATCCACTAAAAGTTTTGTTTGGTTATCTTGCAATCCCGAGATAATCGTCTCCATGCTTCAAATGCTCTTAAAAGCCAATTCTAAGGCATTTCGCGCATAAATGAAATGAACACATTTTTCTCCAAAACTATAACAGATGCAAGCTTGTCCTGTTTGCTGGAGATGATATTTAATAAAATAAGTAGAAATCCACTAAAAGTTTTGTTTGGTTATCTTGCAATCCCGAGATAATCGTCTCCATGCTTCAAATGCTCTTAAAAGCCAATTCTAAGGCATTTCGCGCATAAATGAAATGAACACATTTTTCTCCAAAACTATAACAGATGCAAGCTTGTCCTGTTTGGTGGAGATAATATTTAATAAAATAAGTAGAAATCCACTAAAAGTTTTGTTTGGTTATCTTGCAATCCCGAGATAATCGTCTCCATGCTTCAAATGCTCTTAAAAGCCAATTCTAAGGCATTTCGCGCATAAATGAAATGAACACATTTTTCTCCAAAACTATAACAGATGCAAGCTTGTCCTGTTTGGTGGAGATGATATTTAATAAAATAAGTAGAAATCCACTAAAAGTTTTGTTTGGTTATCTTGCAATCCCGAGATAATCGTCTCCATGCTTCAAATGCTCTTAATAGCCAATTCTAAGGCATTTCGCGCATAAATGAAATGAACACATTTTTCTCCAAAACTATAACAGATGCAAGCTTGTCCTGTTTGGTGGAGATGATATTTAATAAAATAAGTAATAATCCACTAAAAGTTTTGTTTGGTTATCTTGCAATCCCGAGATAATCGTCTCCATGCTTCAAATGCTCTTAAAAGCCAATTCTAAGGCATTTCGCGCATAAATGAAATGAACACCTTTTTCTCCAAAACTATAACAGATGCAAGCTTGTCCTGTTTGGTGGAGATGATATTTAATAAAATAAGTAGAAATCCACTAAAAGTTTTGTTTGGTTATCTTGCAATCCCGAGATAATCGTCTCCATGCTTCAAATGCTCTTAAAAGCGATTTCTAAGGCATTTCGCGCATAAATGAAATGAACACATTTTTCTCCAAAACTATAACAGATGCAAACTTCTCCTGTTTGGTGGAGATGATATTTAATAAAATAAGTAGAAATCCACTAAAAGTTTTGTTTGGTTATCTTGCAATCTCGAGATAATCGTCTCCATGCTTTAAATGCTCTTAAAAGCCATTTCTAAGGCATTTCGCGCATAAATGAAATGAACACATTTTTCTCCAAAACTATAACAGATGCAAGCTTGTCCTGTTTGGTGGAGATGATATTTAATAAAATAAATAGAAATCCACTAAAAGTTTTGTTTGGTTATCTTGCAATCCCGAGATAATCGTCTCCATGCTTCAAATGCTCTTAAAAGCCAATTCTAAGGCATTTCGCGCATAAATAAAATGAACACATTTTTTCTCCAAAACTATAACAGATGCAAGCTTGTCCTGTTTGGTGGAGATGATATTTAATAAAATAAGTAGAAATCCACTAAAAGTTTTGTTTGGTTATCTTGCAATCCCGAGATAATCGTCTCCATGCTTCAAATGCTCTTAAAAGCCAATTCTAAGGCATTTCGCGCATAAATGAAATGAACACATTTTTCTCCAAAACTATAACAGATGCAAGCTTGTCCTGTTTGGTGGAGATGATATTTAATAAAATAAGTAGAAATCCACTAAAAGTTTTTTTGGTTATCTTGCAATCTCGAGATAATCGTCGCCATGCTTTAAATGCTCTTAAAAGCCATTTATAAGGCATTTCGCGCATAAATGAAATGAACACATTTTTCTCCAAAACTATAACAGATGCAAGCTTGTCCTGTTTGGTGGAGATGATATTTAATAAAATAAGTAGAAAGCCACTAAAAGTTTTGTTTGGTTATCTTGCAATCCCGAGATAATCGTCTCCATGCTTCAAATGCTCTTAAAAGCCAATTCTAAGGCATTTCGCGCATAAATGAAATGAACACATTTTTCTCCAAAACTATAACAGATGCAAGCTTGTCCTGTTTGGTGGAGATGATATTTAATAAAATAAATAGAAATCCACTAAAAGTTTTGTTTGGTTATCTTGCAATCCCGAGATAATCGTCTCCATGCTTCAAATGCTCTTAAAAGCCAATTCTAAGGCATTTCGCGCATAAATGAAATGAACACATTTTTCTCCAAAACTATAACAGATGCAAGCTTGTCCTGTTTGGTGGAGATGATATTTAATAAAATAAGTAGAAATCCACTAAAAGTTTTGTTTGGTTATCTTGCAATCCCGAGATAATCGTCTCCATGCTTCAAATGCTCTTAAAAGCCAATTCTAAGGCATTTCGCGCATAAATGAAATGAACACATTTTTCTCCAAAACTATAACAGATGCAAGCTTGTCCTGTTTGGTGGAGATGATATTTAATAAAATAAGTAGAAATCCACTAAAATGTTTGTTTGGTTATCTTGCAATCCCGAGATAATCGTCTCCATGCTTCAAATGCTCTTAAAAGCCAATTCTAAGGCATTTCGCGCATAAATGAAATGAACACCTTTTTCTCCAAAACTATAACAGATGCAAGCTTGTCCTGTTTGGTGGAGATGATATTTAATAAAATAAGTAGAAATCCACTAAAAGTTTTGTTTGGTTATCTTGCAATCCCGAGATAATCGTCTCCATGCTTCAAATGCTCTTAAAAGCCAATTCTAAGGCATTTCGCGCATAAACGAAATGAACACATTTTTCTCCAAAACTATAACAGATGCAAGCTTGTCCTGTTTGGTGGAGATGATATTTAATAAAATAAGTAGAAATCCACTAAAAGTTTTGTTTGGTTATCTTGCAATCCCGAGATAATCGTCTCCATGCTTCAAATGCTCTTAAAAGCCAATTCTGAGGCATTTCGCGCATAAATGAAATGAACACATTTTTCTCCAAAACTATAACAGATGCAAGCTTGTCCTGTTTGGTGGAGATGATATTTAATAAAATAAGTAGAAATCCACTAAAAGTTTTGTTTGGTTATCTTGCAATCCCGAGATAATCGTCTCCATGCTTCAAATGCTCTTAAAAGCCAATTCTAAGGCATTTCGCGCATAAATGAAATGAACACATTTTTCTCCAAAACTATAACAGATGCAAGCTTGTCCTGTTTGGTGGAGATGATATTTAATAAAATAAGTAGAAATCCACTAAAAGTTTTGTTTGGTTATCTTGCAATCCCGAGATAATCGTCTCCATGCTTCAAATGCTCTTAAAAGCCAATTCTAAGGCATTTCGCGCATAAATGAAATGAACACATTTTTCTCCAAAACTATAACAGATGCAAGCTTGTCCTGTTTGGTGGAGATGATATTTAATAAAATAAGTAGAAATCCACTAAAAGTTTTGTTTGGTTATCTTGCAATCCCGAGATAATCGTCTCCATGCTTCAAATGCTCTTAAAAGCCAATTCTAAGGCATTTCGCGCATAAATGAAATGAACACATTTTTCTCCAAAACTATAACAGATGCAAGCTTGTCCTGTTTGGTGGAGATAATATTTAATAAAATAAGTAGAAATCCACTAAAAGTTATGTTTGGTTATCTTGCAATCCCGAGATAATCGTCTCCATGCTTCAAATGCTCTTAAAAGCCAATTCTAAGGCATTTCGCGCATAAATGAAATGAACACATTTTTCTCCAAAACTATAACAGATGCAAGCTTGTCCTGTTTGGTGGAGATGATATTTAATAAAATAAGTAGAAATCCACTAAAAGTTTTGTTTGGTTATCTTGCAATCCCGAGATAATCGTCTCCATGCTTCAAATGCTCTTAAAAGCCAATTCTAAGGCATTTCGCGCATAAATGAAATGAACAAATTTTTCTCCAAAACTATAACAGATGCAAGCTTGTCCTGTTTGGTGGAGATGATATTTAATAAAATAAGTAGAAATCCACTAAAAGTTTTGTTTGGTTATCTTGCAATCCCGAGATAATCGTCTCCATGCTTCAAATGCTCTTAAAAGCCAATTCTAAGGCATTTCGCGCATAAATGAAATGAACACCTTTTTCTCCAAAACTATAACAGATGCAAGCTTGTCCTGTTTGGTGGAGATGATATTTAATAAAATAAGTAGAAATCCACTAAAAGTTTTGTTTGGTTATCTTGCAATCCCGAGATAATCGTCTCCATGCTTCAAATGCTCTTAAAAGCGATTTCTAAGGCATTTCGCGCATAAATGAAATGAACACATTTTTCTCCAAAACTATAACAGATGCAAACTTCTCCTGTTTGGTGGAGATGATATTTAATAAAATAAGTAGAAATCCACTAAAAGTTTTGTTTGGTTATCTTGCAATCTCGAGATAATCGTCTCCATGCTTTAAATGCTCTTAAAAGCCATTTCTAAGGCATTTCGCGCATAAATGAAATGAACACATTTTTCTCCAAAACTATAACAGATGCAAGCTTGTCCTGTTTGGTGGAGATGATATTTAATAAAATAAATAGAAATCCACTAAAAGTTTTGTTTGGTTATCTTGCAATCCCGAGATAATCGTCTCCATGCTTCAAATGCTCTTAAAAGCCAATTCTAAGGCATTTCGCGCATAAATAAAATGAACACATTTTTCTCCAAAACTATAACAGATGCAAGCTTGTCCTGTTTGGTGGAGATGATATTTAATAAAATAAGTAGAAATCCACTAAAAGTTTTGTTTGGTTATCTTGCAATCCCGAGATAATCGTCTCCATGCTTCAAATGCTCTTAAAAGCCAATTCTAAGGCATTTCGCGCATAAATGAAATGAACACATTTTTCTCCAAAACTATAACAGATGCAAGCTTGTCCTGTTTGGTGGAGATGATATTTAATAAAATAAGTAGAAATCCACTAAAAGTTTTTTTGGTTATCTTGCAATCTCGAGATAATCGTCGCCATGCTTTAAATGCTCTTAAAAGCCATTTATAAGGCATTTCGCGCATAAATGAAATGAACACATTTTTCTCCAAAACTATAACAGATGCAAGCTTGTCCTGTTTGGTGGAGATGATATTTAATAAAATAAGTAGAAAGCCACTAAAAGTTTTGTTTGGTTATCTTGCAATCCCGAGATAATCGTCTCCATGCTTCAAATGCTCTTAAAAGCCAATTCTAAGGCATTTCGCGCATAAATGAAATGAACACATTTTTCTCCAAAACTATAACAGATGCAAGCTTGTCCTGTTTGGTGGAGATGATATTTAATAAAATAAATAGAAATCCACTAAAAGTTTTGTTTGGTTATCTTGCAATCCCGAGATAATCGTCTCCATGCTTCAAATGCTCTTAAAAGCCAATTCTAAGGCATTTCGCGCATAAATGAAATGAACACATTTTTCTCCAAAACTATAACAGATGCAAGCTTGTCCTGTTTGGTGGAGATGATATTTAATAAAATAAGTAGAAATCCACTAAAAGTTTTGTTTGGTTATCTTGCAATCCCGAGATAATCGTCTCCATGCTTCAAATGCTCTTAAAAGCCAATTCTAAGGCATTTCGCGCATAAATGAAATGAACACATTTTTCTCCAAAACTATAACAGATGCAAGCTTGTCCTGTTTGGTGGAGATGATATTTAATAAAATAAGTAGAAATCCACTAAAATGTTTGTTTGGTTATCTTGCAATCCCGAGATAATCGTCTCCATGCTTCAAATGCTCTTAAAAGCCAATTCTAAGGCATTTCGCGCATAAATGAAATGAACACCTTTTTCTCCAAAACTATAACAGATGCAAGCTTGTCCTGTTTGGTGGAGATGATATTTAATAAAATAAGTAGAAATCCACTAAAAGTTTTGTTTGGTTATCTTGCAATCCCGAGATAATCGTCTCCATGCTTCAAATGCTCTTAAAAGCCAATTCTAAGGCATTTCGCGCATAAACGAAATGAACACATTTTTCTCCAAAACTATAACAGATGCAAGCTTGTCCTGTTTGGTGGAGATGATATTTAATAAAATAAGTAGAAATCCACTAAAAGTTTTGTTTGGTTATCTTGCAATCCCGAGATAATCGTCTCCATGCTTCAAATGCTCTTAAAAGCCAATTCTGAGGCATTTCGCGCATAAATGAAATGAACACATTTTTCTCCAAAACTATAACAGATGCAAGCTTGTCCTGTTTGGTGGAGATGATATTTAATAAAATAAGTAGAAATCCACTAAAAGTTTTGTTTGGTTATCTTGCAATCCCGAGATAATCGTCTCCATGCTTCAAATGCTCTTAAAAGCCAATTCTAAGGCATTTCGCGCATAAATGAAATGAACACATTTTTCTCCAAAACTATAACAGATGCAAGCTTGTCCTGTTTGGTGGAGATGATATTTAATAAAATAAGTAGAAATCCACTAAAAGTTTTGTTTGGTTATCTTGCAATCCCGAGATAATCGTCTCCATGCTTCAAATGCTCTTAAAAGCCAATTCTAAGGCATTTCGCGCATAAATGAAATGAACACATTTTTCTCCAAAACTATAACAGATGCAAGCTTGTCCTGTTTGGTGGAGATGATATTTAATAAAATAAGTAGAAATCCACTAAAAGTTTTGTTTGGTTATCTTGCAATCCCGAGATAATCGTCTCCATGCTTCAAATGCTCTTAAAAGCCAATTCTAAGGCATTTCGCGCATAAATGAAATGAACACATTTTTCTCCAAAACTATAACAGATGCAAGCTTGTCCTGTTTGGTGGAGATAATATTTAATAAAATAAGTAGAAATCCACTAAAAGTTTTGTTTGGTTATCTTGCAATCCCGAGATAATCGTCTCCATGCTTCAAATGCTCTTAAAAGCCAATTCTAAGGCATTTCGCGCATAAATGAAATGAACACATTTTTCTCCAAAACTATAACAGATGCAAGCTTGTCCTGTTTGGTGGAGATGATATTTAATAAAATAAGTAGAAATCCACTAAAAGTTTTGTTTGGTTATCTTGCAATCCCGAGATAATCGTCTCCATGCTTCAAATGCTCTTAAAAGCCAATTCTAAGGCATTTCGCGCATAAATGAAATGAACAAATTTTTCTCCAAAACTATAACAGATGCAAGCTTGTCCTGTTTGGTGGAGATGATATTTAATAAAATAAGTAGAAATCCACTAAAAGTTTTGTTTGGTTATCTTGCAATCCCGAGATAATCGTCTCCATGCTTCAAATGCTCTTAAAAGCCAATTCTAAGGCATTTCGCGCATAAATGAAATGAACACCTTTTTCTCCAAAACTATAACAGATGCAAGCTTGTCCTGTTTGGTGGAGATGATATTTAATAAAATAAGTAGAAATCCACTAAAAGTTTTGTTTGGTTATCTTGCAATCCCGAGATAATCGTCTCCATGCTTCAAATGCTCTTAAAAGCGATTTCTAAGGCATTTCGCGCATAAATGAAATGAACACATTTTTCTCCAAAACTATAACAGATGCAAACTTCTCCTGTTTGGTGGAGATGATATTTAATAAAATAAGTAGAAATCCACTAAAAGTTTTGTTTGGTTATCTTGCAATCTCGAGATAATCGTCTCCATGCTTTAAATGCTCTTAAAAGCCATTTCTAAGGCATTTCGCGCATAAATGAAATGAACACATTTTTCTCCAAAACTATAACAGATGCAAGCTTGTCCTGTTTGGTGGAGATGATATTTAATAAAATAAATAGAAATCCACTAAAAGTTTTGTTTGGTTATCTTGCAATCCCGAGATAATCGTCTCCATGCTTCAAATGCTCTTAAAAGCCAATTCTAAGGCATTTCGCGCATAAATAAAATGAACACATTTTTCTCCAAAACTATAACAGATGCAAGCTTGTCCTGTTTGGTGGAGATGATATTTAATAAAATAAGTAGAAATCCACTAAAAGTTTTGTTTGGTTATCTTGCAATCCCGAGATAATCGTCTCCATGCTTCAAATGCTCTTAAAAGCCAATTCTAAGGCATTTCGCGCATAAATGAAATGAACACATTTTTCTCCAAAACTATAACAGATGCAAGCTTGTCCTGTTTGGTGAAGATGATATTTAATAAAATAAGTAAAATAAGTAGAAATCCACTAAAAGTTTTTTTGGTTAGCTTGCAATCTCGAGATAATCGTCTCCATGCTTTAAATGCTCTTAAAAGCCATTTATAAGGCATTTCGCGCATAAATGAAATGAACACATTTTTCTCCAAAACTATAACAGATGCAAGCTTGTCCTGTTTGGTGGAGATGATATTTAATAAAATAAGTAGAAAGCCACTAAAAGTTTTGTTTGGTTATCTTGCAATCCCGAGATAATCGTCTCCATGCTTCAAATGCTCTTAAAAGCCAATTCTAAGGCATTTCGCGCATAAATGAAATGAACACATTTTTCTCCAAAACTATAACAGATGCAAGCTTGTCCTGTTTGGTGGAGATGATATTTAATAAAATAAATAGAAATCCACTAAAAGTTTTGTTTGGTTATCTTGCAATCCCGAGATAATCGTCTCCATGCTTCAAATGCTCTTAAAAGCCAATTCTAAGGCATTTCGCGCATAAATGAAATGAACACATTTTTCTCCAAAACTATAACAGATGCAAGCTTGTCCTGTTTGGTGGAGATGATATTTAATAAAATAAATAGAAATCCACTAAAAGTTTTGTTTGGTTATCTTGCAATCCCGAGATAATCGTCTCCATGCTTCAAATGCTCTTAAAAGCCAATTCTAAGGCATTTCGCGCATAAATGAAATGAACACATTTTTCTCCAAAACTATAACAGATGCAAGCTTGTCCTGTTTGGTGGAGATGATATTTAATAAAATAAGTAGAAATCCACTAAAAGTTTTGTTTGGTTAGCTTGCAATCCCGAGATAATCGTCTCCATGCTTCAAATGCTCTTAAAAGCCAATTCTAAGGCATTTCGCGCATAAATGAAATGAACACATTTTTCTCCAAAACTATAACAGATGCAAGCTTGTCCTGTTTGGTGGAGATGATATTTAATAAAATAAGTAGAAATCCACTAAAATGTTTGTTTGGTTATCTTGCAATCCCGAGATAATCGTCTCCATGCTTCAAATGCTCTTAAAAGCCAATTCTAAGGCATTTCGCGCATAAATGAAATGAACACCTTTTTCTCCAAAACTATAACAGATGCAAGCTTGTCCTGTTTGGTGGAGATGATATTTAATAAAATAAGTAGAAATCCACTAAAAGTTTTGTTTGGTTATCTTGCAATCCCGAGATAATCGTCTCCATGCTTCAAATGCTCTTAAAAGCCAATTCTAAGGCATTTCGCGCATAAATGAAATGAACACATTTTTCTCCAAAACTATAACAGATGCAAGCTTGTCCTGTTTGGTGGAGATAATATTTAATAAAATAAGTAGAAATCCACTAAAAGTTTTGTTTGGTTATCTTGCAATCCCGAGATAATCGTCTCCATGCTTCAAATGCTCTTAAAAGCCAATTCTAAGGCATTTCGCGCATAAATGAAATGAACACATTTTTCTCCAAAACTATAACAGATGCAAGCTTGTCCTGTTTGGTGGAGATGATATTTAATAAAATAAGTAGAAATCCACTAAAAGTTTTGTTTGGTTATCTTGCAATCCCGAGATAATCGTCTCCATGCTTCAAATGCTCTTAAAAGCCAATTCTAAGGCATTTCGCGCATAAATGAAATGAACACCTTTTTCTCCAAAACTATAACAGATGCAAGCTTGTCCTGTTTGGTGGAGATGATATTTAATAAAATAAGTAGAAATCCACTAAAAGTTTTGTTTGGTTATCTTGCAATCCCGAGATAATCGTCTCCATGCTTCAAATGCTCTTAAAAGCGATTTCTAAGGCATTTCGCGCATAAATGAAATGAACACATTTTTCTCCAAAACTATAACAGATGCAAACTTCTCCTGTTTGGTGGAGATGATATTTAATAAAATAAGTAGAAATCCACTAAAAGTTTTGTTTGGTTATCTTGCAATCTCGAGATAATCGTCTCCATGCTTTAAATGCTCTTAAAAGCCATTTCTAAGGCATTTCGCGCATAAATGAAATGAACACATTTTTCTCCAAAACTATAACAGATGCAAGCTTGTCCTGTTTGGTGGAGATGATATTTAATAAAATAAATAGAAATCCACTAAAAGTTTTGTTTGGTTATCTTGCAATCCCGAGATAATCGTCTCCATGCTTCAAATGCTCTTAAAAGCCAATTCTAAGGCATTTCGCGCATAAATAAAATGAACACATTTTTCTCCAAAACTATAACAGATGCAAGCTTGTCCTGTTTGGTGGAGATGATATTTAATAAAATAAGTAGAAATCCACTAAAAGTTTTGTTTGGTTATCTTGCAATCCCGAGATAATCGTCTCCATGCTTCAAATGCTCTTAAAAGCCAATTCTAAGGCATTTCGCGCATAAATGAAATGAACACATTTTTCTCCAAAACTATAACAGATGCAAGCTTGTCCTGTTTGGTGAAGATGATATTTAATAAAATAAGTAGAAATCCACTAAAAGTTTTTTTGGTTATCTTGCAATCTCGAGATAATCGTCTCCATGCTTTAAATGCTCTTAAAAGCCATTTATAAGGCATTTCGCGCATAAATGAAATGAACACATTTTTCTCCAAAACTATAACAGATGCAAGCTTGTCCTGTTTGGTGGAGATGATATTTAATAAAATAAGTAGAAAGCCACTAAAAGTTTTGTTTGGTTATCTTGCAATCCCGAGATAATCGTCTCCATGCTTCAAATGCTCTTAAAAGCCAATTCTAAGGCATTTCGCGCATAAATGAAATGAACACATTTTTCTCCAAAACTATAACAGATGCAAGCTTGTCCTGTTTGGTGGAGATGATATTTAATAAAATAAATAGAAATCCACTAAAAGTTTTGTTTGGTTATCTTGCAATCCCGAGATAATCGTCTCCATGCTTCAAATGCTCTTAAAAGCCAATTCTAAGGCATTTCGCGCATAAATGAAATGAACACATTTTTCTCCAAAACTATAACAGATGCAAGCTTGTCCTGTTTGGTGGAGATGATATTTAATAAAATAAGTAGAAATCCACTAAAATGTTTGTTTGGTTATCTTGCAATCCCGAGATAATCGTCTCCATGCTTCAAATGCTCTTAAAAGCCAATTCTAAGGCATTTCGCGCATAAATGAAATGAACACCTTTTTCTCCAAAACTATAACAGATGCAAGCTTGTCCTGTTTGGTGGAGATGATATTTAATAAAATAAGTAGAAATCCACTAAAAGTTTTGTTTGGTTATCTTGCAATCCCGAGATAATCGTCTCCATGCTTCAAATGCTCTTAAAAGCCAATTCTAAGGCATTTCGCGCATAAATGAAATGAACACATTTTTCTCCAAAACTATAACAGATGCAAGCTTGTCCTGTTTGGTGGAGATGATATTTAATAAAAAAAGTAGAAATCCACTAAAAGTTTTGTTTGGTTATCTTGCAATCCCGAGATAATCGTCTCCATGCTTCAAATGCTCTTAAAAGCGATTTCTAAGGCATTTCGCGCATAAATGAAATGAACACATTTTTCTCCAAAACTATAACAGATGCAAACTTGTCCTGTTTGGTGGAGATGATATTTAATAAAATAAGTAGAAATCCACTAAAAGTTTTGTTTGGTTATCTTGCAATCCCGAGATAATCGTCTCCATGCTTCAAATGCTCTTAAAAGCCAATTCTAAGGCATTTCGCGCATAAATAAAATGAACACATTTTTCTCCAAAACTATAACAGATGCAAGCTTGTCCTGTTTGGTGGAGATGATATTTAATAAAATAAGTAGAAATCCACTAAAAGTTTTGTTTGGTTATCTTGCAATCCCGAGATAATCGTCTCCATGCTTCAAATGCTCTTAAAAGCCAATTCTAAGGCATTTCGCGCATAAATGAAATGAACACATTTTTCTCCAAAACTATAACAGATGCAAGCTTGTCCTGTTTGGTGGAGATGATATTTAATAAAATAAGTAGAAATCCACTAAAAGTTTTGTTTGGTTATCTTGCAATCCCGAGATAATCGTCTCCATGCTTCAAATGCTCTTAAAAGCCAATTCTAAGGCATTTCGCGCATAAATGAAATGAACACATTTTTCTCCAAAACTATAACAGATGCAAGCTTGTCCTGTTTGGTGGAGATGATATTTAATAAAATAAGTAGAAATCCACTAAAAGTTTTGTTTGGTTATCTTGCAATCCCGAGATAATCGTCTCCATGCTTCAAATGCTCTTAAAAGCCAATTCTAAGGCATTTCGCGCATAAATGAAATGAACACATTTTTCTCCAAAACTATAACAGATGCAAGCTTGTCCTGTTTGGTGGAGATGATATTTAATAAAATAAGTAGAAATCCACTAAAAGTTTTGTTTGGTTATCTTGCAATCTCGAGATAATCGTCTCCATGCTTTAAATGCTCTTAAAAGCCATTTCTAAGGCATTTCGCGCATAAATGAAATGAACACATTTTTCTCCAAAACTATAACAGATGCAAACTTGTCCTGTTTGGTGGAGATGATATTTAATAAAATAAGTAGAAATCCACTAAAAGTTTTGTTTGGTTATCTTGCAATCCCGAGATAATCGTCTCCATGCTTCAAATGCTCTTAAAAGCCAATTCTAAGGCATTTCGCGCATAAATGAAATGAACACATTTTTCTCCAAAACTATAACAGATGCAAGCTTGTCCTGTTTGGTGGAGATGATATTTAATAAAATAAGTAGAAATCCACTAAAAGTTTTGTTTGGTTATCTTGCAATCCCGAGATAATCGTCTCCATGCTTCAAATGCTCTTAAAAGCCAATTCTAAGGCATTTCGCGCATAAATGAAATGAACACATTTTTCTCCAAAACTATAACAGATGCAAGCTTGTCCTGTTTGGTGGAGATGATATTTAATAAAATAAGTAGAAATCCACTAAAAGTTTTGTTTGGTTATCTTGCAATCCCGAGATAATCGTCTCCATGCTTCAAATGCTCTTAAAAGCCAATTCTAAGGCATTTCGCGCATAAATGAAATGAACACATTTTTCTCCAAAACTATAACAGATGCAAGCTTGTCCTGTTTGGTGGAGATATTTAATAAAATAAGTAGAAATCCACTAAAAGTTTTGTTTGGTTATCTTGCAATCTCGAGATAATCGTCTCCATGCTTTAAATGCTCTTAAAAGCCATTTCTAAGGCATTTCGCGCATAAATGAAATGAACACATTTTTCTCCAAAACTATAACAGATGCAAGCTTGTCCTGTTTGGTGGAGATGATATTTAATAAAATAAATAGAAATCCACTAAAAGTTTTGTTTGGTTATCTTGCAATCCCGAGATAATCGTCTCCATGCTTCAAATGCTCTTAAAAGCCAATTCTAAGGCATTTCGCGCATAAATTAAATGAACACATTTTTCTCCAAAACTATAACAGATGCAAGCTTGTCCTGTTTGGTGGAGATGATATTTAATAAAATAAGTAGAAATCCACTAATAGTTTTGTTTGGTTATCTTGCAATCCCGAGATAATCGTCTCCATGCTTCAAATGCTCTTAAAAGCCAATTCTAAGGCATTTCGCGCATAAATGAAATGAACACATTTTTCTCCAAAACTATAACAGATGCAAGCTTGTCCTGTTTGGTGGAGATGATATTTAATAAAATAAGTAAAAATCCACTAAAAGTTTTGTTTGGTTATCTTGCAATCCCGAGATAATCGTCTCCATGCTTCAAATGCTCTTAAAAGCGATTTCTAAGGCATTTCGTGCATAAATAAAATGAACACATTTTTCTCCAAAACTATAACAGATGCAAGCTTTTCCTGTTTGGTGGAGATGATATTTAATAAAATAAGTAGAAATCCACTAAAAGTTTTGTTTGGTTATCTTGCAATCCCGAGATAATCGTCTCCATGCTTCAAATGCTCTTAAAAGCCAATTCTAAGGCATTTCGCGCATAAATGAAATGAACACATTTTTCTCCAAAACTATAACAGATGCAAGCTTGTCCTGTTTGGTGGAGATGATATTTAATAAAATAAGTAGAAATCCACTAAAAGTTTTTTTGGTTATCTTGCAATCTCGAGACAAATCGTCTCCATGCTTTAAATGCTCTTAAAAGCCATTTCTAAGGCATTTCGCGCATAAATGAAATGAACACATTTTTCTCCAAAACTATAACAGATGCAAGCTTGTCCTGTTTGGTGGAGATGATATTTAATAAAATAAGTAGAAAGGCACTAAAAGTTTTGTTTGGTTATCTTGCAATCCCGAGATAATCGTCTCCATGCTTCAAATGCTCTTAAAAGCCAATTCTAAGGCATTTCGCGCATAAATGAAATGAACACATTTTTCTCCAAAACTATAACAGATGCAAGCTTGTCCTGTTTGGTGGAGATGATATTTAATAAAATAAGTAGAAATCCACTAAAAGTTTTGTTTGGTTATCTTGCAATCCCGAGATAATCGTCTCCATGCTTCAAATGCTCTTAAAAGCCAATTCTAAGGCATTTCGCGCATAAATGAAATGAACACATTTTTCTCCAAAACTATAACAGATGCAAGCTTGTCCTGTTTGGTGGAGATGATATTTAATAAAATAAGTAGAAATCCACTAAAAGTTTTGTTTGGTTATCTTGCAATCCCAAGATAATCGTCTCCATGCTTCAAATGCTCTTAAAAGCGATTTCTAAGGCATTTCGCGCATAAATGAAATAAACACATTTTTCTCCAAAACTATAACAGATGCAAACTTGTCCTGTTTGGTGGAGATGATATTTAATAAAATAAGTAGAAATCCACTAAAAGTTTTGTTTGGTTATCTTGCAATCTCGAGATAATCGTCTCCATGCTTCAAATGCTCTTAAAAGCGATTTCTAAGGCATTTCGCGCATAAATGAAATGAACACATTTTTCTCCAAAACTATAACAGATGCAAACTTGTCCTGTTTGGTGGAGATGATATTTAATAAAATAAGTAGAAATCCACTAAAAGTTTTGTTTGGTTATCTTGCAATCCCGAGATAATCGTCTCCATGCTTCAAATGCTCTTAAAAGCCAATTCTAAGGCATTTCGCGCATAAATAAAATGAACACATTTTTCTCCAAAACTATAACAGATGCAAGCTTGTCCTGTTTGGTGGAGATGATATTTAATAAAATAAGTAGAAATCCACTAAAAGTTTTGTTTGGTTATCTTGCAATCCCGAGATAATCGTCTCCATGCTTCAAATGCTCTTAAAAGCCAATTCTAAGGCATTTCGCGCATAAATGAAATGAACACATTTTTCTCCAAAACTATAACAGATGCAAGCTTGTCCTGTTTGGTGGAGATGATATTTAATAAAATAAATAGAAATCCACTAAAAGTTTTGTTTGGTTATCTTGCAATCCCGAGATAATCGTCTCCATGCTTCAAATGCTCTTAAAAGCCAATTCTAAGGCATTTCGCGCATAAATGAAATGAACACATTTTTCTCCAAAACTATAACAGATGCAAGCTTGTCCTGTTTGGTGGAGATGATATTTAATAAAATAAGTAGAAATCCACTAAAATGTTTGTTTGGTTATCTTGCAATCCCGAGATAATCGTCTCCATGCTTCAAATGCTCTTAAAAGCCAATTCTAAGGCATTTCGCGCATAAATGAAATGAACACCTTTTTCTCCAAAACTATAACAGATGCAAGCTTGTCCTGTTTGGTGGAGATGATATTTAATAAAATAAGTAGAAATCCACTAAAAGTTTTGTTTGGTTATCTTGCAATCCCGAGATAATCGTCTCCATGCTTCAAATGCTCTTAAAAGCCAATTCTAAGGCATTTCACGCATAAATGAAATGAACACATTTTTCTCCAAAACTATAACAGATGCAAGCTTGACCTGTTTGGTGGAGATGATATTTAATAAAATAAGTAGAAATCCACTAAAAGTTTTGTTTGGTTATCTTGCAATCCCGAGATAATCGTCTCCATGCTTCAAATGCTCTTAAAAGCGATTTCTAAGGCATTTCGCGCATAAATGAAATGAACACATTTTTCTCCAAAACTATAACAGATGCAAACTTGTCCTGTTTGGTGGAGATGATATTTAATAAAATAAGTAGAAATCCACTAAAAGTTTTGTTTGGTTATCTTGCAATCTCGAGATAATCGTCTTCATGCTTCAAATGCTCTTAAAAGCGATTTCTAAGGCATTTCGCGCATAAATGAAATGAACACATTTTTCTCCAAAACTATAACAGATGCAAACTTGTCCTGTTTGGTGGAGATGATATTTAATAAAATAAGTAGAAATCCACTAAAAGTTTTGTTTGGTTATCTTGCAATCCCGAGATAATCGTCTCCATGCTTCAAATGCTCTTAAAAGCCAATTCTAAGGCATTTCGCGCATAAATGAAATGAACACATTTTTCTCCTAAACTATAACAGATGCAAGCTTGTCCTGTTTGGTGGAGATGATATTTAATAAAATAAGTAGAAATCCACTAAAAGTTTTGTTTGGTTATCTTGCAATCCCGAGATAATCGTCTCCATGCTTCAAATGCTCTTAAAAGCCAATTCTAAGGCATTTCGCGCATAAATGAAATGAACACATTTTTCTCCAAAACTATAACAGATGCAAGCTTGTCCTGTTTGGTGGAGATGATATTTAATAAAATAAGTAGAAATCCACTCAAAGTTTTGTTTGGTTATCTTGCAATCCCGAGATAATCGTCTCCATGCTTCAAATGCTCTTAAAAGCCAATTCTAAGGCATTTCGCGCATAAATGAATTGAACACATTTTTCTCCAAAACTATAACAGATGCAAGCTTGTCCTGTTTGGTGGAGATGATATTTAATAAAATAAGTAGAAATCCACTAAAAGTTTTGTTTGGTTATCTTGCAATCCCGAGATAATCGTCTCCATGCTTCAAATGCTCTTAAAAGCCAATTCTAAGGCATTTCGCGCATAAATGAAATGAACACATTTTTCTCCAAAACTATAACAGATGCAAGCTTGTCCTGTTTGGTGGAGATGATATTTAATAAAATAAGTAGAAATCCACTAAAAGTTTTGTTTGGTTATCTTGCAATCCCGAGATAATCGTCTCCATGCTTCAAATGCTCTTAAAAGCGATTTCTAAGGCATTTCGCGCATAAATGAAATGAACACATTTTTCTCCAAAACTATAACAGATGCAAGCTTGTCCTGTTTGGTGGAGATGATATTTAATAAAATAAATAGAAATCCACTAAAAGTTTTGTTTGGTTATCTTGCAATCCCGAGATAATCGACTCCATGCTTCAAATGCTTTTAAAAGCCAATTCTAAGGCATTTCGCGCATAAATGAAATGAACACATTTTTCTCCAAAACTATAACAGATGCAAGCTTGTCCTGTTTGGTGGAGATGATATTTAATAAAATAAATAGAAATCCACTAAAAGTTTTGTTTGGTTATCTTGCAATCCTGAGATAATCGTCTCCATGCTTCAAATGCTCTTAAAAGCCAATTCTAAGGCATTTTGCGCATAAATGAAATGAACACATTTTTCTCCAAAACTATAACAGATGCAAGCTTGTCCTGTTTGGTGGAGATGATATTTAATAAAATAAGTAGAAATCCACTAAAAGTTTTGTTTGGTTATCTTGCAATCCCGAGATAATCGTCTCCATGCTTCAAATGCTCTTAAAAGCCAATTCTAAGGCATTTCGCGCATAAATGAAATGAACACATTTTTCTCCAAAACTATAACAGATGCAAGCTTGTCCTGTTTGGTGGAGATGATATTTAATAAAATAAGTAGAAATCCACTAAAAGTTTTGTTTGGTTATCTTGCAATCCCGAGATAATCGTCTCCATGCTTCAAATGCTCTTAAAAGCGATTTCTAAGGCATTTCGCGCATAAATAAAATGAACACATTTTTCTCCAAAACTATAACAGATGCAAGCTTGTCCTGTTTGGTGGAGATGATATTTAATAAAATAAATAGAAATCCACTAAAAGTTTTGTTTGGTTATCTTGCAATCCTAAGATAATCGTCTCCATGCTTCAAATGCTCTTAAAAGCCAATTCTAAGGCATTTCGCGCATAAATGAATTGAACACATTTTTCTCCAAAACTATAACAGATGCAAGCTTGTCCTGTTTGGTGATGATATTTAATAAAATAAGTAGAAATCCACTAAAAGTTTTGTTTGGTTATCTTGCAATCCCGAGATAATCGTCTCCATGCTTCAAATGCTCTTAAAAGCCAATTCTAAGGCATTTCGCGCATAAATGAAATGAACACATTTTTCTCCAAAACTATAACAGATGCAAGCTTGTCCTGTTTGGTGGAGATGATATTTAATAAAATAAGTAGAAATCCACTAAAAGTTTTGTTTGGTTATCTTGCAATCCCGAGATAATCGTCTCCATGCTTCAAATGCTCTTAAAAGCGATTTCTAAGGCATTTCGCGCATAAATGAAATGAACACATTTTTCTCCAAAACTATAACAGATGCAAGCTTGTCCTGTTTGGTGGAGATGATATTTAATAAAATAAATAGAAATCCACTAAAAGTTTTGTTTGGTTATCTTGCAATCCCGAGATAATCGACTCCATGCTTCAAATGCTTTTAAAAGCCAATTCTAAGGCATTTCGCGCATAAATGAAATGAACACATTTTTCTCCAAAACTATAACAGATGCAAGCTTGTCCTGTTTGGTGGAGATGATATTTAATAAAATAAATAGAAATCCACTAAAAGTTTTGTTTGGTTATCTTGCAATCCTGAGATAATCGTCTCCATGCTTCAAATGCTCTTAAAAGCCAATTCTAAGGCATTTTGCGCATAAATGAAATGAACACATTTTTCTCCAAAACTATAACAGATGCAAGCTTGTCCTGTTTGGTGGAGATGATATTTAATAAAATAAGTAGAAATCCACTAAAAGTTTTGTTTGGTTATCTTGCAATTCCGAGATAATCGTCTCCATGCTTCAAATGCTCTTAAAAGCCAATTCTAAGGCATTTCTCGCATAAATAAAATGAACACATTTTTCTCCAAAACTATAACAGATGCAAGCTTGTCCTGTTTGGTGGAGATGATATTTAATAAAATAAGTAGAAATCCACTAAAAGTTTTGTTTGGTTATCTTGCAATCTCGAGATAATCGTCTCTATGCTTTAAATGCTCTTAAAAGCCAATTCTAAGGCATTTCGCGCATAAATGAAATGAACACATTTTTCTCCAAAACTATAACAGATGCAAGCTTGTCCTGTTTGGTGGAGATGATATTTAATAAAATAAGTAGAAATCCACTAAAAGTTTTGTTTGGTATCTTGCAATCTCGAGATAATCGTCTCTATGCTTTAAATGCTCTTAAAAGCCATTTTTAAGGCATTTCGCGCATAAATGAAATGAACACATTTTTCTCCAAAACTATAACAGATGCAAGCTTGTCCTGTTTGGTGGAGATGATATTTAATAAAATAAGTAGAAATCCACTAAAAGTTTTGTTTGGTTATCTTGCAATCCCGAGATAATCGTCTCCATGCTTCAAATGCTCTTAAAAGCCAATTCTAAGGCATTTCGCGCATAAATGAAATGAACACATTTTTCTCCAAAACTATAACAGATGCAAGCTTGTCCTGTTTGGTGGAGATGATATTTAATAAAATAAGTAGAAATCCACTAAAAGTTTTGTTTGGTTATCTTGCAATTCTGAGATAATCGTCTCCATGCTTCAAATGCTCTTAAAAGCCAACTCTAAGGCATTTCGCGCATAAATAAAAAGAACACATTTTTCTCCAAAACTATAACAGATGCAAGCTTGTCCTGTTTGGTGGGGATGATATTTAATAAAATAAATAGAAATCCACTAAAAGTTTTGTTTGGTTATCTTGCAATCCCGAGATAATCGTCTCGATGCTTCAAATGCTCTTAAAAGCCAATTCTAAGGCATTTCGCGCATAAATGAAATGAACACATTTTTCTCCAAAACTATAACAGATGCAAGCTTGTCCTGTTTGGTGGAGATGATATTTAATAAAATAAGTAGAAATCCACTAAAAGTTTTGTTAGGTTATCTTGCAATCTCGAGATAATCGTCTCTATGCTTTAAATGCTCTTAAAAGCCATTTTTAAGGCATTTCGCGCATAAATGAAATGAACACATTTTTCTCCAAAACTATAACAGATGCAAGCTTGTCCTGTTTGGTGGGGATGATATTTAATAAAATAAATAGAAATCCACTAAAAGTTTTGTTTGGTTATCTTGCAATCCCGAGATAATCGTCTCCATGCTTCAAATGCTCTTAAAAGCCAATTCTAAGGCATTTCGCGCATAAATGAAATGAACACATTTTTCTCCAAAACTTTAACAGATGCAAGCTTGTCCTGTTTGGTGGAGATGATATTTAATAAAATAAGTAGAAATCCACTAAAAGTTTTGTTTGGTTATCTTGCAATCCCGAGATAATCGTCTCCATGCTTCAAATGCTCTTAAAAGCCAATTCTAAGGCATTTCGCGCATAAATGAAATGAACACATTTTTCTCCAAAACTATAACAGATGCAAGCTTGTCCTGTTTGGTGGAGATGATATTTAATAAAATAAGTAGAAATCCACTAAAAGTTTTGTTTGGTTATCTTGCAATTCCGAGATAATCGTCTCCATGCTTCAAATGCTCTTAAAAGCCAATTCTAAGGCATTTCGCGCATAAATAAAACGAACACATTTTTCTCCAAAACTATAACAGATGCATGCTTTTCCGGTTTGGTGGAGATGATATTTAATAAAATAAGTAGAAATCAACTAAAAGTTTTGTTTGGTTATCTTGCAATCTCGAGATAATCGTCTCTATGCTTTAAATGCTCTTAAAAGCCATTTTTAAGGCATTTCGCGCCTAAATGAAATGAACACATTTTTCTCCAAAACTATAACAGATGCAAGCTTGTCCTGTTTGGTGGGGATGATATTTAATAAAATAAATAGAAATCCACTAAAAGTTTTGTTTGGTTATCTTGCAATCCCGAGATAATCGTCTCCATGCTTCAAATGCTCTTAAAAGCCAATTCTAAGGCATTTCGCGCATAAATGAAATGAACACATTTTTCTCCAAAACTATAACAGATGCAAGCTTGTCCTGTTTGGTGGAGATGATATTTAATAAAATAAGTAGAAATCCACTAAAAGTTTTGTTTGGTTATCTTGCAATCCCGAGATAATCGTCTCCATGCTTCAAATGCTCTTAAAAGCCAATTCTAAGGCATTTCGCGCATAAATGAAATGAACACATTTTTCTCCAAAACTATAACAGATGCAAGCTTGTCCTGTTTGGTGGGGATGATATTTAATAAAATAAATAGAAATCCACTAAAAGTTTTGTTTGGTTATCTTGCAATCCCGACATAATCGTCTTTATGCTTCAAATGCTCTTAAAAGCCAATTCTAAGGCATTTCGCGCATAAATGAAATGAACACATTTTTCTCCAAAACTATAACAGATGCAAGCTTGTCCTGTTTGGTGGAGATGATATTTAATAAAATAATTAGAAATCCACTAAAAGTTTTGTTTGGTTATCTTGCAATCCCGAGATAATCGTCTCCATGCTTCAAATGCTCTTAACAGCCAATTCTAAGGCATTTCGCGCATAAATGAAATGAACACATTTTTCTCCAAAACTATAACAGATGCAAGCTTGTCCTGTTTGGTGGAGATGATATTTAATAAAATAAGTAGAAATCCACTAAAAGTTTTGTTTGGTTATCTTGCAATCCCGAGATAATCGTCTCCATGCTTCAAATGCTCTTAAAAGCCAATTCTAAGGCATTTCGCGCATAAATGAAATTAACACATTTTTCTCCAAAACTATAACAGATGCAAGCTTGTCCTGTTTGGTGGAGATGATATTTGATAAAATAAGTAGAAATCCACTAAAATGTTTGTTTGGTTATCTTGCAATCCCGAGATAATCGTCTCCATGCTTCAAATGCTCTTAATAGCCAATTCTAAGGCATTTCGCGCATAAATGAAATGAACACCTTTTTCTCCAAAACTATAACAGATGCAAGCTTGTCCTGTTTGGTGAAGATGATATTTAATAAAATAAGTAGAAATCCACTAAAAGTTTTGTTTGGTTATCTTGCAATCTCGAGATAATCGTCTCTATGCTTTAAATGCTCTTAAAAGCCAATTCTAAGGCATTTCGCGCATAAATGAAATGAACACATTTTTCTCCAAAACTATAACAGATGCAAGCTTGTCCTGTTTGGTGGAGATGATATTTAATAAAATAAGTAGAAATCCACTAAAAGTTTTGTTTGGTTATCTTGCAATCTCGAGATAATCGTCTCTATGCTTTAAATGCTCTTAAAAGCCATTTTTAAGGCATTTCGCGCATAAATGAAATGAACACATTTTTCTCCAAAACTATAACAGATGCAAGCTTGTCCTGTTTGGTGGGGATGATATTTAATAAAATAAATAGAAATCCACTAAAAGTTTTGTTTGGTTATCTTGCAATCCCGAGATAATCGTCTCCATGCTTCAAATGCTCTTAAAAGCCAATTCTAAGGCATTTCGCGCATAAATGAAATGAACACATTTTTCTCCAAAACTATAACAGATGCAAGCTTGTCCTGTTTGGTGGAGATGATATTTAATAAAATAAGTAGAAATCCACTAAAAGTTTTGTTTGGTTATCTTGCAATCCCGAGATAATCGTCTCCATGCTTCAAATGCTCTTAAAAGCCAATTCTAAGGCATTTCGCGCATAAATGAAATGAACACATTTTTCTCCAAAACTATAACAGATGCAAGCTTGTCCTGTTTGGTGGAGATGATATTTAATAAAATAAGTAGAAATCCACTAAAAGTTTTGTTTGGTTATTTTGCAATTCCGAGATAATCGTCTCCATGCTTCAAATGCTCTTAAAAGCCAATTCTAAGGCATTTCGCGCATAAATAAAATGAACACATTTTTCTCCAAAACTATAACAGATGCAAGCTTGTCCTGTTTGGTGGAGATGATATTTAATAAAATAAGTAGAAATCCACTAAAAGTTTTGTTTGGTTATCTTGCAATCTCGAGATAATCGTCTCTATGCTTTAAATGCTCTTAAAAGCCAATTCTAAGGCATTTCGCGCATAAATGAAATGAACACATTTTTCTCCAAAACTATAACAGATGCAAGCTTGTCCTGTTTGGTGGGGATGATATTTAATAAAATAAATAGAAATCCACTAAAAGTTTTGTTTGGTTATCTTGCAATCCCGAGATAATCGTCTCCATGCTTCAAATGCTCTTAAAAGCCAATTCTAAGGCATTTCGCGCATAAATGAAATGAACACATTTTTCTCCAAAACTATAACAGATGCAAGCTTGTCCTGTTTGGTGGAGATGATATTTAATAAAATAAGTAGAAATCCACTAAAAGTTTTGTTTGGTTATCTTGCAATCCCGAGATAATCGTCTCCATGCTTCAAATGCTCTTAAAAGCCAATTCTAAGGCATTTCGCGCATAAATGAAATGAACACATTTTTCTCCAAAACTATAACAGATGCAAGCTTGTCCTGTTTGGTGGGGATGATATTTAATAAAATAAATAGAAATCCACTAAAAGTTTTGTTTGGTTATCTTGCAATCCCGACATAATCGTCTTTATGCTTCAAATGCTCTTAAAAGCCAATTCTAAGGCATTTCGCGCATAAATGAAATGAACACATTTTTCTCCAAAACTATAACAGATGCAAGCTTGTCCTGTTTGGTGGAGATGATATTTAATAAAATAATTAGAAATCCACTAAAAGTTTTGTTTGGTTATCTTGCAATCCCGAGATAATCGTCTCCATGCTTCAAATGCTCTTAACAGCCAATTCTAAGGCATTTCGCGCATAAATGAAATGAACACATTTTTCTCCAAAACTATAACAGATGCAAGCTTGTCCTGTTTGGTGGAGATGATATTTAATAAAATAAGTAGAAATCCACTAAAAGTTTTGTTTGGTTATCTTGCAATCCCGAGATAATCGTCTCCATGCTTCAAATGCTCTTAAAAGCCAATTCTAAGGCATTTCGCGCATAAATGAAATTAACACATTTTTCTCCAAAACTATAACAGATGCAAGCTTGTCCTGTTTGGTGGAGATGATATTTGATAAAATAAGTAGAAATCCACTAAAATGTTTGTTTGGTTATCTTGCAATCCCGAGATAATCGTCTCCATGCTTCAAATGCTCTTAATAGCCAATTCTAAGGCATTTCGCGCATAAATGAAATGAACACCTTTTTCTCCAAAACTATAACAGATGCAAGCTTGTCCTGTTTGGTGAAGATGATATTTAATAAAATAAGTAGAAATCCACTAAAAGTTTTGTTTGGTTATCTTGCAATCTCGAGATAATCGTCTCTATGCTTTAAATGCTCTTAAAAGCCAATTCTAAGGCATTTCGCGCATAAATGAAATGAACACATTTTTCTCCAAAACTATAACAGATGCAAGCTTGTCCTGTTTGGTGGAGATGATATTTAATAAAATAAGTAGAAATCCACTAAAAGTTTTGTTTGGTTATCTTGCAATCTCGAGATAATCGTCTCTATGCTTTAAATGCTCTTAAAAGCCATTTTTAAGGCATTTCGCGCATAAATGAAATGAACACATTTTTCTCCAAAACTATAACAGATGCAAGCTTGTCCTGTTTGGTGGGGATGATATTTAATAAAATAAATAGAAATCCACTAAAAGTTTTGTTTGGTTATCTTGCAATCCCGAGATAATCGTCTCCATGCTTCAAATGCTCTTAAAAGCCAATTCTAAGGCATTTCGCGCATAAATGAAATGAACACATTTTTCTCCAAAACTATAACAGATGCAAGCTTGTCCTGTTTGGTGGAGATGATATTTAATAAAATAAGTAGAAATCCACTAAAAGTTTTGTTTGGTTATCTTGCAATCCCGAGATAATCGTCTCCATGCTTCAAATGCTCTTAAAAGCCAATTCTAAGGCATTTCGCGCATAAATGAAATGAACACATTTTTCTCCAAAACTATAACAGATGCAAACTTGTCCTGTTTGGTGGAGATGATATTTAATAAAATAAGTAGAAATCCACTAAAAGTTTTGTTTGGTTATCTTGCAATCCCGAGATAATCGTCTCCATGTTTCAAATGCTCTTAAAAGCCAATTCTAAGGCATTTTGCGCATAAATGAAATGAACACATTTTTCTCCAAAACTATATAACAGATGCAAACTTGTCCTGTTTGGTGGAGATGATATTTAATAAAATAAGTAGAAATCCACTAAAAGTTTTGTTTGGTTATCTTGCAATCTCGAGATAATCGTCTCCATGCTTTAAATGCTCTTAAAAGCCATTTCTAAGGCATTTCGCGCATAAATGAAATGAACACATTTTTCTCCAAAACTATAACAGATGCAAGCTTGTCCTGTTTGGTGGAGATGATATTTAATAAAATAAATAGAAATCCACTAAAAGTTTTGTTTGGTTATCTTGCAATCCCGAGATAATCGTCTCCATGCTTCAAATGGTCTTAAAAGCCAATTCTAAGGCATTTCGCGCATAAATAAAATGAACACATTTTTCTCCAAAACTATAACAGATGCAAGCTTGTCCTGTTTGGTGGAGATGATATTTAATAAAATAAGTAGAAATCCACTAAAAGTTTTTTTTGGTTATCTTGCAATCCCGAGATAATCGTCTCCATGCTTTAAATGCTCTTAAAAGCCAATTCTAAGGCATTTCGCGCATAAATGAAATGAACACATTTTTCTCCAAAACTATAACAGATGCAAGCTTGTCCTGTTTGGTGGAGATGATATTTAATAAAATAATTAGAAATCCACTAAAAGTTTTGTTTGGTTATCTTGCAATCCCGAGATAATCGTCTCCATGCTTCAAATGCTCTTAACAGCCAATTCGAAGGCATTTCGCGCATAAATGAAATGAACACATTTTTCTCCAAAACTATAACAGATGCAAGCTTGTCCTGTTTGGTGGAGATGATATTTAATAAAATAAGTAGAAATCCACTAAAAGTTTTGTTTGGTTATCTTGCAATCTCGAGATAATCGTCTCTATGCTTTAAATGCTCTTAAAAGCCAATTCTAAGGCATTTCGCGCATAAATGAAATGAACACATTTTTCTCCAAAACTATAACAGATGCAAGCTTGTCCTGTTTGGTGGAGATGATATTTAATAAAATAAGTAGAAATCCACTAAAAGTTTTGTTTGGTTATCTTGAAATCTCGAGATAATCGTCTCTATGCTTTAAATGCTCTTAAAAGCCAATTCTAAGGCATTTCGCGCATAAATGAAATGAACACATTTTTCTCCAAAACTATAACAGATGCAAGCTTGTCCTGTTTGGTGGAGATGATATTTAATAAAATAAGTAGAAATCCACTAAAAGTTTTGTTTGTTTATCTTGCAATCCCGAGATAATCGACTCCATGCTTCAAATGCTCTTAAAAGCCAATTCTAAGGCATTTCGCGCATAAATGAAATGAACACATTTTTCTCCAAAACTATAACAGATGCAAGCTTGTCCTGTTTGGTGGAGATGATATTTAATAAAATAAGTAGAAATCCACTAAAAGTTTTGTTTGGTTATCTTGCAATCCCGAGATAATCGTCTATATGCTTCAAATGCTCTTAAAAGCCAATTCTAAGGCATTTCGCGCATAAATAAAATGAACACATTTTTCTCCAAAACTATAACAGATGCAAGCTTGTCCTGTTTGGTGGAAATGATATTTAATAAAATAAGTAGAAATCCACTAAAAGTTTTGTTTGGTTATCTTGCAATCCCGAGATAATCGTCTCCATGCTTCAAATGCTCTTAAAAGCCAATTTTAAGGCATTTCGCGCATAAATGAAATGAACACATTTTTCTCCAAAACTATAACAGATGCAAGCTTGTCCTGTTTGGTGGAGATGATATTTAATAAAATAAGTAGAAATCCACTAAAAGTTTTGTTTGGTTATCTTGCAATTCCGAGATAATCGTCTCCATGCTTCAAATGCTCTTAAAAGCCAATTCTAAGGCATTTCGCGCATAAATAAAATGAACACATTTTTCTCCAAAACTATAACAGATGCAAGCTTGTCCTGTTTGGTGGAGATGATATTTAATAAAATAAGTAGAAATCCACTAAAAGTTTTGTTTGGTTATCTTGCAATCTCGAGATAATCGTCTCTATGCTTTAAATGCTCTTAAAAGCCAATTCTAAGGCATTTCGCGCATAAATGAAATGAACACATTTTTCTCCAAAACTATAACAGATGCAAGCTTGTCCTGTTTGGTGGAGATGATATTTAATAAAATAAGTAGAAATCCACTAAAAGTTTTGTTTGGTTATCTTGCAATCTCGAGATAATCGTCTCTATGCTTTAAATGCTCTTAAAAGCCAATTCTAAGGCATTTCGCGCATAAATGAAATGAACACATTTTTCTCCAAAACTATAACAGATGCAAGCTTGTCCTGTTTGGTGGAGATGATATTTAATAAAATAAGTAGAAATCCACTAAAAGTTTTGTTTGTTTATCTTGCAATCCCGAGATAATCGACTCCATGCTTCAAATGCTCTTAAAAGCCAATTCTAAGGCATTTCGCGCATAAATGAAATGAACACATTTTTCTCCAAAACTATAACAGATGCAAGCTTGTCCTGTTTGGTGGAGATGATATTTAATAAAATAAGTAGAAATCCACTAAAAGTTTTGTTTGGTTATCTTGCAATCCCGAGATAATCGTCTATATGCTTCAAATGCTCTTAAAAGCCAATTCTAAGGCATTTCGCGCATAAATAAAATGAACACATTTTTCTCCAAAACTATAACAGATGCAAGCTTGTCCTGTTTGGTGGAGATGATATTTAATAAAATAAGTAGAAATCCACTAAAAGTTTTGTTTGGTTATCTTGCAATCCCGAGATAATCGTCTCCATGCTTCAAATGCTCTTAAAAGCCAATTCTAAGGCATTTCGCGCATAAATGAAATGAATACATTTTTCTCCAAAACTATAACAGATGCAAGCTTGTCCTGTTTGGTGGAGATGATATTTAATAAAATAAGTAGAAATCCACTAAAAGTTTTGTTTGGTTATCTTGCAATCCCGAGATAATCGTCTCCATGCTTCAAATGCTCTTAAAAGCCAATTTAAGGCATTTCGCGTATAAATGAAATGAACACATTTTTCTCCAAAACTATAACAGATGCAAGCTTGTCCTGTTTGGTGGAGATGATATTTAATAAAATAAGTAGAAATCCACTAAAAGTTTTGTTTGGTTATCTTGCAATCCCGAGATAATCGTCTCCATGCTTCAAATGCTCTTAAAAGCCAATTCTAAGGCATTTCGCGCATAAATGAAATGAACACATTTTTCTCCAAAACTATAACAGATGCAAGCTTGTCCTGTTTGGTGGAGATGATATTTAATAAAATAAGTAGAAATCCACTAAAAGTTTTGTTTGGTTATCTTGCAATCCCAAGATAATCGTCTCCATGCTTCAAATGCTCTTAAAAGCCAATTCTAAGGCATTTCGCGCATAAATGAAATGAACACATTTTTCTCCAAAACTATAACAGATGCAAGCTTGTCCTGTTTGGTGGAGATGATATTTAATAAAATAAATAGAAATCACTAAAAGTTTTGTTTGGTTATCTTGCAATCCCGAGATAATCGTCTCCATGCTTCAAATGCTTTTAAAAGCCAATTCTAAGGCATTTCGCGCATAAATGAAATTAACACATTTTTCTCCAAAACTATAACAGATGCAAGCTTGTCCTGTTTGGTGGAGATGATATTTAATAAAATAAATAGAAATCCACTAAAAGTTTTGTTTGGTTATCTTGCAATCCCGAGATAATCGTCTCCATGCTTCAAATGCTCTTAAAAGCCAATTCTAAGGCATTTTGCGCATAAATGAAATGAACACATTTTTCTCCAAAACTATAACAGATGCAAGCTTGTCCTGTTTGGTGGAGATGATATTTAATAAAATAAGTAGAAATCCACTAAAAGTTTTGTTTGGTTATCTTGCAATCCCGAGATAATCGTCTCCATGCTTCAAATGCTCTTAAAAGCCAATTTTAAGGCATTTCGCGCATAAATGAAATGAACACATTTTTCTCCAAAACTATAACAGATGCAAGCTTGTCCTGTTTGGTGGAGATGATATTTAATAAAATAAGTAGAAATCCACTAAAAGTTTTGTTTGGTTATCTTGCAATTCCGAGATAATCGTCTCCATGCTTCAAATGCTCTTAAAAGCCAATTCTAAGGCATTTCGCGCATAAATAAAATGAACACATTTTTCTCCAAAACTATAACAGATGCAAGCTTGTCCTGTTTGGTGGAGATGATATTTAATAAAATAAGTAGAAATCCACTAAAAGTTTTGTTTGGTTATCTTGCAATCTCGAGATAATCGTCTCTATGCTTTAAATGCTCTTAAAAGCCAATTCTAAGGCATTTCGCGCATAAATGAAATGAACACATTTTTCTCCAAAACTATAACAGATGCAAGCTTGTCCTGTTTGGTGGAGATGATATTTAATAAAATAAGTAGAAATCCACTAAAAGTTTTGTTTGGTTATCTTGCAATCTCGAGATAATCGTCTCTATGCTTTAAATGCTCTTAAAAGCCAATTCTAAGGCATTTCGCGCATAAATGAAATGAACACATTTTTCTCCAAAACTATAACAGATGCAAGCTTGTCCTGTTTGGTGGAGATGATATTTAATAAAATAAGTAGAAATCCACTAAAAGTTTTGTTTGTTTATCTTGCAATCCCGAGATAATCGACTCCATGCTTCAAATGCTCTTAAAAGCCAATTCTAAGGCATTTCGCGCATAAATGAAATGAACACATTTTTCTCCAAAACTATAACAGATGCAAGCTTGTCCTGTTTGGTGGAGATGATATTTAATAAAATAAGTAGAAATCCACTAAAAGTTTTGTTTGGTTATCTTGCAATCCCGAGATAATCGTCTATATGCTTCAAATGCTCTTAAAAGCCAATTCTAAGGCATTTCGCGCATAAATAAAATGAACACATTTTTCTCCAAAACTATAACAGATGCAAGCTTGTCCTGTTTGGTGGAGATGATATTTAATAAAATAAGTAGAAATCCACTAAAAGTTTTGTTTGGTTATCTTGCAATCCCGAGATAATCGTCTCCATGCTTCAAATGCTCTTAAAAGCCAATTCTAAGGCATTTCGCGCATAAATGAAATGAACACATTTTTCTCCAAAACTATAACAGATGCAAGCTTGTCCTGTTTGGTGGAGATGATATTTAATAAAATAAGTAGAAATCCACTAAAAGTTTTGTTTGGTTATCTTGCAATCCCGAGATAATCGTCTCCATGCTTCAAATGCTCTTAAAAGCCAATTCTAAGGCATTTCGCGTATAAATGAAATGAACACATTTTTCTCCAAAACTATAACAGATGCAAGCTTGTCCTGTTTGGTGGAGATGATATTTAATAAAATAAGTAGAAATCCACTAAAAGTTTTGTTTGGTTATCTTGCAATCCCGAGATAATCGTCTCCATGCTTCAAATGCTCTTAAAAGCCAATTCTAAGGCATTTCGCGCATAAATGAAATGAACACATTTTTCTCCAAAACTATAACAGATGCAAGCTTGTCCTGTTTGGTGGAGATGATATTTAATAAAATAAGTAGAAATCCACTAAAAGTTTTGTTTGGTTATCTTGCAATCCCGAGATAATCGTCTCCATGCTTCAAATGCTCTTAAAAGCCAATTCTAAGGCATTTCGCGCATAAATGAAATGAACACATTTTTCTCCAAAACTATAACAGATGCAAGCTTGTCCTGTTTGGTGGAGATGATATTTAATAAAATAAATGGAAATCCACTAAAAGTTTTGTTTGGTTATCTTGCAATCCCGAGATAATCGTCTCCATGCTTCAAATGCTCTTAAAAGCCAATTCTAAGGCATTTCGCGCATAAATGAAATGAACACATTTTTCTCCAAAACTATAACAGATGCAAGCTTGTCCTGTTTGGTGGAGATGATATTTAATAAAATAAGTAGAAATCCACTAAAAGTTTTGTTTGGTTATCTTGCAATCCCGAGATAATCGTCTCCATGCTTCAAATGCTCTTAAAAGCCAATTCTAAGGCATTTCGCGCATAAATGAAATGAACACATTTTTCTCCAAAACTATAACAGATGCAAGCTTGTCCTGTTTGGTGGAGATGATATTTAATAAAATAAGTAGAAATCCACTAAAAGTTTTGTTTGGTTATCTTGCAATTCCGAGATAATCGTCTCCATGCTTCAAATGCTCTTAAAAGCCAATTCTAAGGCATTTCGCGCATAAATAAAACGAACACATTTTTCTCCAAAACTATAACAGATGCATGCTTTTCCGGTTTGGTGGAGATGATATTTAATAAAATAAGTAGAAATCCACTAAAAGTTTTGTTTGGTTATCTTGCAATCTCGAGATAATCGTCTCTATGCTTTAAATGCTCTTAAAAGCCATTTTTAAGGCATTTCGCGCCTAAATGAAATGAACACATTTTTCTCCAAAACTATAACAGATGCAAGCTTGTCCTGTTTAATGGGGATGATATTTAATAAAATAAATAGAAATCCACTAAAAGTTTTGTTTGGTTATCTTGCAATCCCGAGATAATCGTCTCCATGCTTCAAATGCTCTTAAAAGCCAATTCTAAGGCATTTCGCGCATAAATGAAATGAACACATTTTTCTCCAAAACTATAACAGATGCAAGCTTGTCCTGTTTGGTGGAGATGATATTTAATAAAATAAGTAGAAATCCACTAAAAGTTTTGTTTGGTTATCTTGCAATCCCGAGATAATCGTCTCCATGCTTCAAATGCTCTTAAAAGCCAATTCTAAGGCATTTCGCGCATAAATGAAATGAACACATTTTTCTCCAAAACTATAACAGATGCAAGCTTGTCCTGTTTGGTGGGGATGATATTTAATAAAATAAATAGAAATCCACTAAAAGTTTTGTTTGGTTATCTTGCAATCCCGACATAATCGTCTTTATGCTTCAAATGCTCTTAAAAGCCAATTCTAAGGCATTTCGCGCATAAATGAAATGAACACATTTTTCTCCAAAACTATAACAGATGCAAGCTTGTCCTGTTTGGTGGAGATGATATTTAATAAAATAATTAGAAATCCACTAAAAGTTTTGTTTGGTTATCTTGCAATCCCGAGATAATCGTCTCCATGCTTCAAATGCTCTTAGCCAATTCTAAGGCATTTCGCGCATAAATGAAATGAACACATTTTTCTCCAAAACTATAACAGATGCAAGCTTGTCCTGTTTGGTGGAGATGATATTTAATAAAATAAGTAGAAATCCACTAAAAGTTTTGTTTGGTTATCTTGCAATCTCGAGATAATCGTCTCTATGCTTTAAATGCTCTTAAAAGCCAATTCTAAGGCATTTCGCGCATAAATGAAATGAACACATTTTTCTCCAAAACTATAACAGATGCAAGCTTGTCCTGTTTGGTGGAGATGATATTTAATAAAATAAGTAGAAATCCACTAAAAGTTTTGTTTGGTTATCTTGAAATCTCGAGATAATCGTCTCTATGCTTTAAATGCTCTTAAAAGCCAATTCTAAGGCATTTCGCGCATAAATGAAATGAACACATTTTTCTCCAAAACTATAACAGATGCAAGCTTGTCCTGTTTGGTGGAGATGATATTTAATAAAATAAGTAGAAATCCACTAAAAGTTTTGTTTGTTTATCTTGCAATCCCGAGATAATCGACTCCATGCTTCAAATGCTCTTAAAAGCCAATTCTAAGGCATTTCGCGCATAAATGAAATGAACACATTTTTCTCCAAAACTATAACAGATGCAAGCTTGTCCTGTTTGGTGGAGATGATATTTAATAAAATAAGTAGAAATCCACTAAAAGTTTTGTTTGGTTATCTTGCAATCCCGAGATAATCGTCTATATGCTTCAAATGCTCTTAAAAGCCAATTCTAAGGCATTTCGCGCATAAATAAAATGAACACATTTTTCTCCAAAACTATAACAGATGCAAGCTTGTCCTGTTTGGTGGAAATGATATTTAATAAAATAAGTAGAAATCCACTAAAAGTTTTGTTTGGTTATCTTGCAATCCCGAGATAATCGTCTCCATGCTTCAAATGCTCTTAAAAGCCAATTTTAAGGCATTTCGCGCATAAATGAAATGAACACATTTTTCTCCAAAACTATAACAGATGCAAGCTTGTCCTGTTTGGTGGAGATGATATTTAATAAAATAAGTAGAAATCCACTAAAAGTTTTGTTTGGTTATCTTGCAATTCCGAGATAATCGTCTCCATGCTTCAAATGCTCTTAAAAGCCAATTCTAAGGCATTTCGCGCATAAATAAAATGAACACATTTTTCTCCAAAACTATAACAGATGCAAGCTTGTCCTGTTTGGTGGAGATGATATTTAATAAAATAAGTAGAAATCCACTAAAAGTTTTGTTTGGTTATCTTGCAATCTCGAGATAATCGTCTCTATGCTTTAAATGCTCTTAAAAGCCAATTCTAAGGCATTTCGCGCATAAATGAAATGAACACATTTTTCTCCAAAACTATAACAGATGCAAGCTTGTCCTGTTTGGTGGAGATGATATTTAATAAAATAAGTAGAAATCCACTAAAAGTTTTGTTTGGTTATCTTGCAATCTCGAGATAATCGTCTCTATGCTTTAAATGCTCTTAAAAGCCAATTCTAAGGCATTTCGCGCATAAATGAAATGAACACATTTTTCTCCAAAACTATAACAGATGCAAGCTTGTCCTGTTTGGTGGAGATGATATTTAATAAAATAAGTAGAAATCCACTAAAAGTTTTGTTTGTTTATCTTGCAATCCCGAGATAATCGACTCCATGCTTCAAATGCTCTTAAAAGCCAATTCTAAGGCATTTCGCGCATAAATGAAATTAACACATTTTTCTCCAAAACTATAACAGATGCAAGCTTGTCCTGTTTGGTGGAGATGATATTTAATAAAATAAGTAGAAATCCACTAAAAGTTTTGTTTGGTTATCTTGCAATCCCGAGATAATCGTCTATATGCTTCAAATGCTCTTAAAAGCCAATTCTAAGGCATTTCGCGCATAAATAAAATGAACACATTTTTCTCCAAAACTATAACAGATGCAAGCTTGTCCTGTTTGGTGGAGATGATATTTAATAAAATAAGTAGAAATCCACTAAAAGTTTTGTTTGGTTATCTTGCAATCCCGAGATAATCGTCTCCATGCTTCAAATGCTCTTAAAAGCCAATTCTAAGGCATTTCGCGCATAAATGAAATGAATACATTTTTCTCCAAAACTATAACAGATGCAAGCTTGTCCTGTTTGGTGGAGATGATATTTAATAAAATAAGTAGAAATCCACTAAAAGTTTTGTTTGGTTATCTTGCAATCCCGAGATAATCGTCTCCATGCTTCAAATGCTCTTAAAAGCCAATTTAAGGCATTTCGCGTATAAATGAAATGAACACATTTTTCTCCAAAACTATAACAGATGCAAGCTTGTCCTGTTTGGTGGAGATGATATTTAATAAAATAAGTAGAAATCCACTAAAAGTTTTGTTTGGTTATCTTGCAATCCCGAGATAATCGTCTCCATGCTTCAAATGCTCTTAAAAGCCAATTCTAAGGCATTTCGCGCATAAATGAAATGAACACATTTTTCTCCAAAACTATAACAGATGCAAGCTTGTCCTGTTTGGTGGAGATGATATTTAATAAAATAAGTAGAAATCCACTAAAAGTTTTGTTTGGTTATCTTGCAATCCCAAGATAATCGTCTCCATGCTTCAAATGCTCTTAAAAGCCAATTCTAAGGCATTTCGCGCATAAATGAAATGAACACATTTTTCTCCAAAACTATAACAGATGCAAGCTTGTCCTGTTTGGTGGAGATGATATTTAATAAAATAAATAGAAATCACTAAAAGTTTTGTTTGGTTATCTTGCAATCCCGAGATAATCGTCTCCATGCTTCAAATGCTTTTAAAAGCCAATTCTAAGGCATTTCGCGCATAAATGAAATTAACACATTTTTCTCCAAAACTATAACAGATGCAAGCTTGTCCTGTTTGGTGGAGATGATATTTAATAAAATAAATAGAAATCCACTAAAAGTTTTGTTTGGTTATCTTGCAATCCCGAGATAATCGTCTCCATGCTTCAAATGCTCTTAAAAGCCAATTCTAAGGCATTTTGCGCATAAATGAAATGAACACATTTTTCTCCAAAACTATAACAGATGCAAGCTTGTCCTGTTTGGTGGAGATGATATTTAATAAAATAAGTAGAAATCCACTAAAAGTTTTGTTTGGTTATCTTGCAATCCCGAGATAATCGTCTCCATGCTTCAAATGCTCTTAAAAGCCAATTTTAAGGCATTTCGCGCATAAATGAAATGAACACATTTTTCTCCAAAACTATAACAGATGCAAGCTTGTCCTGTTTGGTGGAGATGATATTTAATAAAATAAGTAGAAATCCACTAAAAGTTTTGTTTGGTTATCTTGCAATTCCGAGATAATCGTCTCCATGCTTCAAATGCTCTTAAAAGCCAATTCTAAGGCATTTCGCGCATAAATAAAATGAACACATTTTTCTCCAAAACTATAACAGATGCAAGCTTGTCCTGTTTGGTGGAGATGATATTTAATAAAATAAGTAGAAATCCACTAAAAGTTTTGTTTGGTTATCTTGCAATCTCGAGATAATCGTCTCTATGCTTTAAATGCTCTTAAAAGCCAATTCTAAGGCATTTCGCGCATAAATGAAATGAACACATTTTTCTCCAAAACTATAACAGATGCAAGCTTGTCCTGTTTGGTGGAGATGATATTTAATAAAATAAGTAGAAACCCACTAAAAGTTTTGTTTGGTTATCTTGCAATCTCGAGATAATCGTCTCTATGCTTTAAATGCTCTTAAAAGCCAATTCTAAGGCATTTCGCGCATAAATGAAATGAACACATTTTTCTCCAAAACTATAACAGATGCAAGCTTGTCCTGTTTGGTGGAGATGATATTTAATAAAATAAGTAGAAATCCACTAAAAGTTTTGTTTGTTTATCTTGCAATCCCGAGATAATCGACTCCATGCTTCAAATGCTCTTAAAAGCCAATTCTAAGGCATTTCGCGCATAAATGAAATGAACACATTTTTCTCCAAAACTATAACAGATGCAAGCTTGTCCTGTTTGGTGGAGATGATATTTAATAAAATAAGTAGAAATCCACTAAAAGTTTTGTTTGGTTATCTTGCAATCCCGAGATAATCGTCTATATGCTTCAAATGCTCTTAAAAGCCAATTCTAAGGCATTTCGCGCATAAATAAAATGAACACATTTTTCTCCAAAACTATAACAGATGCAAGCTTGTCCTGTTTGGTGGAGATGATATTTAATAAAATAAGTAGAAATCCACTAAAAGTTTTGTTTGGTTATCTTGCAATCCCGAGATAATCGTCTCCATGCTTCAAATGCTCTTAAAAGCCAATTCTAAGGCATTTCGCGCATAAATGAAATGAACACATTTTTCTCCAAAACTATAACAGATGCAAGCTTGTCCTGTTTGGTGGAGATGATATTTAATAAAATAAGTAGAAATCCACTAAAAGTTTTGTTTGGTTATCTTGCAATCCCGAGATAATCGTCTCCATGCTTCAAATGCTCTTAAAAGCCAATTCTAAGGCATTTCGCGTATAAATGAAATGAACACATTTTTCTCCAAAACTATAACAGATGCAAGCTTGTCCTGTTTGGTGGAGATGATATTTAATAAAATAAGTAGAAATCCACTAAAAGTTTTGTTTGGTTATCTTGCAATCCCGAGATAATCGTCTCCATGCTTCAAATGCTCTTAAAAGCCAATTCTAAGGCATTTCGCGCATAAATGAAATGAACACATTTTTCTCCAAAACTATAACAGATGCAAGCTTGTCCTGTTTGGTGGAGATGATATTTAATAAAATAAGTAGAAATCCACTAAAAGTTTTGTTTGGTTATCTTGCAATCCCGAGATAATCGTCTCCATGCTTCAAATGCTCTTAAAAGCCAATTCTAAGGCATTTCGCGCATAAATGAAATGAACACATTTTTCTCCAAAACTATAACAGATGCAAGCTTGTCCTGTTTGGTGGAGATGATATTTAATAAAATAAATGGAAATCCACTAAAAGTTTTGTTTGGTTATCTTGCAATCCCGAGATAATCGTCTCCATGCTTCAAATGCTCTTAAAAGCCAATTCTAAGGCATTTCGCGCATAAATGAAATGAACACATTTTTCTCCAAAACTATAACAGATGCAAGCTTGTCCTGTTTGGTGGAGATGATATTTAATAAAATAAGTAGAAATCCACTAAAAGTTTTGTTTGGTTATCTTGCAATCCCGAGATAATCGTCTCCATGCTTCAAATGCTCTTAAAAGCCAATTCTAAGGCATTTCGCGCATAAATGAAATGAACACATTTTTCTCCAAAACTATAACAGATGCAAGCTTGTCCTGTTTGGTGGAGATGATATTTAATAAAATAAATAGAAATCCACTAAAAGTTTTGTTTGGTTATCTTGCAATCCCGAGATAATCGTCTCCATGCTTCAAATGCTTTTAAAAGCCAATTCTAAGGCATTTCGCGCATAAATGAAATGAACACATTTTTCTCCAAAACTATAACAGATGCAAGCTTGTCCTGTTTGGTGGAGATGATATTTAATAAAATAAGTAGAAATCCACTAAAAGTTTTGTTTGGTTATCTTGCAATCCCGAGATAATCGTCTCCATGCTTCAAATGCTCTTAAAAGCCAATTCTAAGGCATTTTGCGCATAAATGAAATGAACACATTTTTCTCCAAAACTATAACAGATGCAAGCTTGTCCTGTTTGGTGGAGATGATATTTAATAAAATAAGTAGAAATCCACTAAAAGTTTTGTTTGTTTATCTTGCAATCCCGAGATAATCGTCTCCATGCTTCAAATGCTCTTAAAAGCCAATTCTAAGGCATTTCGCGCATAAATGAAATGAACACATTTTTCTCCAAAACTATAACAGATGCAAGCTTGTCCTGTTTGGTGGAGATGATATTTAATAAAATAAGTAGAAATCCACTAAAAGTTTTGTTTGGTTATCTTGCAATTCCGAGATAATCGTCTCCATGCTTCAAATGCTCTTAAAAGCCAATTCTAAGGCATTTCGCGCATACATGAAATGAACACATTTTTCTCCAAAACTATAACAGATGCAAGCTTGTCCTGTTTGGTGGAGATGATATTTAATAAAATAAGTAGAAATCCACTAAAAGTTTTGTTTGGTTATCTTGCAATCTCGAGATAATCGTCTCTATGCTTTAAATGCTCTTAAAAGCCAATTCTAAGGCATTTCGCTCATAAATGAAATGAACACATTTTTCTCCAAAACTATAACAGATGCAAGCTTGTCCTGTTTGGTGGAGATGATATTTAATAAAATAAGTAGAAATCCACTAAAAGTTTTGTTTGGTTATCTTGCAATCTCGAGATAATCGTCTCTATGCTTTAAATGCTCTTAAAAGCCATTTTTAAGGCATTTCGCGCATAAATGAAATGAACACATTTTTCTCCAAAACTATAACAGATGCAAGCTTGTCCTGTTTGGTGGGGATGATATTTAATAAAATAAATAGAAATCCACTAAAAGTTTTGTTTGGTTATCTTGCACTCCCGAGATAATCGTCTCCATGCTTCAAATGCTCTTAAAAGCCAATTCTAAGGCATTTCGCGCATAAATGAAATTAACACATTTTTCTCCAAAACTATAACAGATGCAAGCTTGTCCTGTTTGGTGGAGATGATGTTTAATAAAATAAGTAGAAATCCACTAAAAGTTTTGTTTGGTTATCTTGCAATCCCGAGATAATCGTCTCCATGCTTCAAATGCTCTTAAAAGCCAATTCTAAGGCATTTCGCGCATAAATGAAATGAACACATTTTTCTCCAAAACTATAACAGATGCAAGCTTGTCCTGTTTGGTGGAGATGATATTTAATAAAATAAGTAGAAATCCACTAAAAGTTTTGTTTGGTTATCTTGCAATTCCAAGATAATCGTCTCCATGCTTCAAATGCTCTTAAAAGCCAATTCTAAGGCATTTCGCGCATAAATAAAATGAACACATTTTTCTCCAAAACTATAACAGATGCAAGCTTGTCCTGTTTGGTGGAGATGATATTTAATAAAATAAGTAGAAATCCACTAAAAGTTTTGTTTGGTTATCTTGCAATCTCGAGATAATCGTCTCTATGCTTTAAATGCTCTTAAAAGCCAATTCTAAGGCATTTCGCGCATAAATGAAATGAACACATTTTTCTCCAAAACTATAACAGATGCAAGCTTGTCCTGTTTGGTGGAGATGATATTTAATAAAATAAGTAGAAATCCACTAAAAGTTTTGTTTGTTTATCTTGCAATCTCGAGATAATCGTCTCTATGCTTTAAATGCTCTTAAAAGCCATTTTTAAGGCATTTCGCGCATAAATGAAATGAACACATTTTTCTCCAAAACTATAACAGATGCAAGCTTGTCCTGTTTGGTGGGGATGATATTTAATAAAATAAATAGAAATCCACTAAAAGTTTTGTTTGGTTATCTTGCAATCCCGAGATAATCGTCTCCATGCTTCAAATGCTCTTAAAAGCCAATTCTAAGGCATTTCGCGCATAAATGAAATGAACACATTTTTCTCCAAAACTATAACAGATGCAAGCTTGTCCTGTTTGGTGGAGATGATATTGAATAAAATAAGTAGAAATCCACTAAAAGTTTTGTTTGGTTATCTTGCAATCTCGAGATAATCGTCTCTATGCTTTAAATGCTCTTAAAAGCCATTTTTAAGGCATTTCGCGCATAAATGAAATGAACACATTTTTCTCCAAAACTATAACAGATGCAAGCTTGTCCTGTTTGGTGGGGATATTTAATAAAATAAATAGAAATCCACTAAAAGTTTTGTTTGGTTATCTTGCAATCCCGAGATAATCGTCTCCATGCTTCAAATGCTCTTAAAAGCCAATTCTAAGGCATTTCGCGCATAAATGAAATGAACACATTTTTCTCCAAAACTATAACAGATGCAAGCTTGTCCTGTTTGGTGGAGATGATATTTAATAAAATAAGTAGAAATCCACTAAAAGTTTTGTTTGGTTATCTTGCAATCCCGAGATAATCGTCTCCATGCTTCAAATGCTCTTAAAAGCCAATTCTAAGGCATTTCGCGCATAAATGAAATGAACACATTTTTCTCCAAAACTATAACAGATGCAAGCTTGTCCTGTTTGGTGGAGATGATATTTAATAAAATAAGTAGAAATCCACTAAAAGTTTTGTTTGGTTATCTTGCAATTCCGAGATAATCGTCTCCATGCTTCAAATGCTCTTAAAAGCCAATTCTAAGGCATTTCGCGCATAAATGAAATGAACACATTTTTCTCCAAAACTATAACAGATGCAAGCTTGTCCGGTTTGGTGGAGATGATATTTAATAAAATAAGTAGAAATCCACTAAAAGTTTTGTTTGGTTATCTTGCAATCTCGAGATAATCGTCTCTATGCTTTAAATGCTCTTAAAAGCCAATTCTAAGGCATTTCGCGCATAAATGAAATGAACACATTTTTCTCCAAAACTATAACAGATGCAAGCTTGTCCTGTTTGGTGGAGATGATATTTAATAAAATAAGTAGAAATCCACTAAAAGTTTTGTTTGGTTATCTTGCAATCTCGAGATAATCGTCTCTATGCTTTAAATGCTCTTAAAAGCCATTTTTAAGGCATTTCGCGCATAAATGAAATGAACACATTTTTCTCCAAAACTATAACAGATGCAAGATTGTCCTGTTTGGTGGGGATGATATTTAATAAAATAAATAGAAATCCACTAAAAGTTTTGTTTGGTTATCTTGCAATCCCGAGATAATCGTCTCCATGCTTCAAATGCTCTTAAAAGCCAATTCTAAGGCATTTCGCGCATAAATGAAATGAACACATTTTTCTCCAAAACTATAACAGATGCAAGCTTGTCCTGTTTGGTGGAGATGATATTTAATAAAATAAGTAGAAATCCACTAAAAGTTTTGCTTGGTTATCTTGCAATCCCGAGATAATCGTCTCCATGCTTCAAATGCTCTTAAAAGCCAATTCTAAGGCATTTCGCGCATAAATGAAATGAACACATTTTTCTCCAAAACTATAACAGATGCAAGCTTGTCCTGTTTGGTGGGGATGATATTTAATAAAATAAATAGAAATCCACTAAAAGTTTTGTTTGGTTATCTTGCAATCCCGAGATAATCGTCTTTATGCTTCAAATGCTCTTAAAAGCCAATTCTAAGGCATTTCGCGCATAAATGAAATGAACACATTTTTCTCCAAAACTATAACAGATGCAAGCTTGTCCTGTTTGGTGGAGATGATATTTAATAAAATAAGTAGAAATCCACTAAAAGTTTTGTTTGGTTATCTTGCAATCCCGAGATAATCGTCTCCATGCTTTAAATGCTCTTAAAAGCCATTTCTAAGGCATTTCGCGCATAAATGAAATGAACACATTTTTCTCCAAAACTATAACAGATGCAAGCTTGTCCTGTTTGTTGGAGATGATATTTAATAAAATAAGTAGAAATCCACGAAAAGTTTTGTTTGGTTATCTTGCAATCCCGAGATAATCGTCTCCATGCTTCAAATGCTCTTAAAAGCCAATTCTAAGGCATTTCGCGCATAAATGAAATGAACACATTTTTCTCCAAAACTATAACAGATGCAAGCTTGTCCTGTTTGGTGGAGATGATATTTAATAAAATAAGTAGAAATCCACTAAAAGTTTTGTTTGGTTATCTTGCAATCCCGAGATAATCGTCTCCATGCTTCAAATGCTCTTAAAAGCCAATTCTAAGGCATTTCGCGCATAAATGAAATGAACACATTTTTCTCCAAAACTATAACAGATGCAAGCTTGTCCTGTTTGGTGGAGATGATATTTAATAAAATAAGTAGAAATCCACTAAAAGTTTTGTTTGGTTATCTTGCAATTCCGAGATAATCGTCTCCATGCTTCAAATGCTCTTAAAAGCCAATTCTAAGGCATTTCTCGCATAAATAAAATGAACACATTTTTCTCCAAAACTATAACAGATGCAAGCTTGTCCTGTTTGGTGGAGATGATATTTAATAAAATAAGTAGAAATCCACTAAAAGTTTTGTTTGGTTATCTTGCAATCTCGAGATAATCGTCTCTATGCTTTAAATGCTCTTAAAAGCCAATTCTAAGGCATTTCGCGCATAAATGAAATGAACACATTTTTCTCCAAAACTATAACAGATGCAAGCTTGTCCTGTTTGGTGGAGATGATATTTAATAAAATAAGTAGAAATCCACTAAAAGTTTTGTTTGGTATCTTGCAATCTCGAGATAATCGTCTCTATGCTTTAAATGCTCTTAAAAGCCATTTTTAAGGCATTTCGCGCATAAATGAAATGAACACATTTTTCTCCAAAACTATAACAGATGCAAGCTTGTCCTGTTTGGTGGGGATGATATTTAATAAAATAAATAGAAATCCACTAAAAGTTTTGTTTGGTTATCTTGCAATCCCGAGATAATCGTCTCCATGCTTCAAATGCTCTTAAAAGCCAATTCTAAGGCATTTCGCGCATAAATGAAATGAACACATTTTTCTCCAAAACTATAACAGATGCAAGCTTGTCCTGTTTGGTGGAGATGATATTTAATAAAATAAGTAGAAATCCACTAAAAGTTTTGTTTGGTTATCTTGCAATCCCGAGATAATCGTCTCCATGCTTCAAATGCTCTTAAAAGCCAATTCTAAGGCATTTCGCGCATAAATGAAATGAACACATTTTTCTCCAAAACTATAACAGATGCAAGCTTGTCCTGTTTGGTGGAGATGATATTTAATAAAATAAGTAGAAATCCACTAAAAGTTTTGTTTGGTTATCTTGCAATTCTGAGATAATCGTCTCCATGCTTCAAATGCTCTTAAAAGCCAATTCTAAGGCATTTCGCGCATAAATAAAAAGAACACATTTTTCTCCAAAACTATAACAGATGCAAGCTTGTCCTGTTTGGTGGGGATGATATTTAATAAAATAAATAGAAATCCACTAAAAGTTTTGTTTGGTTATCTTGCAATCCCGAGATAATCGTCTCGATGCTTCAAATGCTCTTAAAAGCCAATTCTAAGGCATTTCGCGCATAAATGAAATGAACACATTTTTCTCCAAAACTATAACAGATGCAAGCTTGTCCTGTTTGGTGGAGATGATATTTAATAAAATAAGTAGAAATCCACTAAAAGTTTTGTTAGGTTATCTTGCAATCTCGAGATAATCGTCTCTATGCTTTAAATGCTCTTAAAAGCCATTTTTAAGGCATTTCGCGCATAAATGAAATGAACACATTTTTCTCCAAAACTATAACAGATGCAAGCTTGTCCTGTTTGGTGGGGATGATATTTAATAAAATAAATAGAAATCCACTAAAAGTTTTGTTTGGTTATCTTGCAATCCCGAGATAATCGTCTCCATGCTTCAAATGCTCTTAAAAGCCAATTCTAAGGCATTTCGCGCATAAATGAAATGAACACATTTTTCTCCAAAACTTTAACAGATGCAAGCTTGTCCTGTTTGGTGGAGATGATATTTAATAAAATAAGTAGAAATCCACTAAAAGTTTTGTTTGGTTATCTTGCAATCCCGAGATAATCGTCTCCATGCTTCAAATGCTCTTAAAAGCCAATTCTAAGGCATTTCGCGCATAAATGAAATGAACACATTTTTCTCCAAAACTATAACAGATGCAAGCTTGTCCTGTTTGGTGGAGATGATATTTAATAAAATAAGTAGAAATCCACTAAAAGTTTTGTTTGGTTATCTTGCAATTCCGAGATAATCGTCTCCATGCTTCAAATGCTCTTAAAAGCCAATTCTAAGGCATTTCGCGCATAAATAAAACGAACACATTTTTCTCCAAAACTATAACAGATGCATGCTTTTCCGGTTTGGTGGAGATGATATTTAATAAAATAAGTAGAAATCCACTAAAAGTTTTGTTTGGTTATCTTGCAATCTCGAGATAATCGTCTCCATGCTTCAAATGCTCTTAAAAGCCAATTCTAAGGCATTTCGCGCATAAATGAAATGAACACATTTTTCTCCAAAACTATAACAGATGCAAGCTTGTCCTGTTTGGTGGAGATGATATTTAATAAAATAAGTAGAAATCCACTAAAAGTTTTGTTTGGTTATCTTGCAATCCCGAGATAATCGTCTCCATGCTTCAAATGCTCTTAAAAGCCAATTCTAAGGCATTTCGCGCATAAATGAAATGAACACATTTTTCTCCAAAACTATAACAGATGCAAGCTTGTCCTGTTTGGTGGGGATGATATTTAATAAAATAAATAGAAATCCACTAAAAGTTTTGTTTGGTTATCTTGCAATCCCGACATAATCGTCTTTATGCTTCAAATGCTCTTAAAAGCCAATTCTAAGGCATTTCGCGCATAAATGAAATGAACACATTTTTCTCCAAAACTATAACAGATGCAAGCTTGTCCTGTTTGGTGGAGATGATATTTAATAAAATAATTAGAAATCCACTAAAAGTTTTGTTTGGTTATCTTGCAATCCCGAGATAATCGTCTCCATGCTTCAAATGCTCTTAACAGCCAATTCTAAGGCATTTCGCGCATAAATGAAATGAACACATTTTTCTCCAAAACTATAACAGATGCAAGCTTGTCCTGTTTGGTGGAGATGATATTTAATAAAATAAGTAGAAATCCACTAAAAGTTTTGTTTGGTTATCTTGCAATCTCGAGATAATCGTCTCTATGCTTTAAATGCTCTTAAAAGCCAATTCTAAGGTATTTCGCGCATAAATGAAATGAACACATTTTTCTCCAAAACTATAACAGATGCAAGCTTGTCCTGTTTGGTGGAGATGATATTTAATAAAATAAGTAGAAATCCACTAAAAGTTTTGTTTGGTTATCTTGAAATCTCGAGATAATCGTCTCTATGCTTTAAATGCTCTTAAAAGCCAATTCTAAGGCATTTCGCGCATAAATGAAATGAACACATTTTTCTCCAAAACTATAACAGATGCAAGCTTGTCCTGTTTGGTGGAGATGATATTTAATAAAATAAGTAGAAATCCACTAAAAGTTTTGTTTGTTTATCTTGCAATCCCGAGATAATCGACTCCATGCTTCAAATGCTCTTAAAAGCCAATTCTAAGGCATTTCGCGCATAAATGAAATGAACACATTTTTCTCCAAAACTATAACAGATGCAAGCTTGTCCTGTTTGGTGGAGATGATATTTAATAAAATAAGTAGAAATCCACTAAAAGTTTTGTTTGGTTATCTTGCAATCCCGAGATAATCGTCTATATGCTTCAAATGCTCTTAAAAGCCAATTCTAAGGCATTTCGCGCATAAATAAAATGAACACATTTTTCTCCAAAACTATAACAGATGCAAGCTTGTCCTGTTTGGTGGAAATGATATTTAATAAAATAAGTAGAAATCCACTAAAAGTTTTGTTTGGTTATCTTGCAATCCCGAGATAATCGTCTCCATGCTTCAAATGCTCTTAAAAGCCAATTTTAAGGCATTTCGCGCATAAATGAAATGAACACATTTTTCTCCAAAACTATAACAGATGCAAGCTTGTCCTGTTTGGTGGAGATGATATTTAATAAAATAAGTAGAAATCCACTAAAAGTTTTGTTTGGTTATCTTGCAATTCCGAGATAATCGTCTCCATGCTTCAAATGCTCTTAAAAGCCAATTCTAAGGCATTTCGCGCATAAATAAAATGAACACATTTTTCTCCAAAACTATAACAGATGCAAGCTTGTCCTGTTTGGTGGAGATGATATTTAATAAAATAAGTAGAAATCCACTAAAAGTTTTGTTTGGTTATCTTGCAATCTCGAGATAATCGTCTCTATGCTTTAAATGCTCTTAAAAGCCAATTCTAAGGCATTTCGCGCATAAATGAAATGAACACATTTTTCTCCAAAACTATAACAGATGCAAGCTTGTCCTGTTTGGTGGAGATGATATTTAATAAAATAAGTAGAAATCCACTAAAAGTTTTGTTTGGTTATCTTGCAATCTCGAGATAATCGTCTCTATGCTTTAAATGCTCTTAAAAGCCAATTCTAAGGCATTTCGCGCATAAATGAAATGAACACATTTTTCTCCAAAACTATAACAGATGCAAGCTTGTCCTGTTTGGTGGAGATGATATTTAATAAAATAAGTAGAAATCCACTAAAAGTTTTGTTTGTTTATCTTGCAATCCCGAGATAATCGACTCCATGCTTCAAATGCTCTTAAAAGCCAATTCTAAGGCATTTCGCGCATAAATGAAATGAACACATTTTTCTCCAAAACTATAACAGATGCAAGCTTGTCCTGTTTGGTGGAGATGATATTTAATAAAATAAGTAGAAATCCACTAAAAGTTTTGTTTGGTTATCTTGCAATCCCGAGATAATCGTCTATATGCTTCAAATGCTCTTAAAAGCCAATTCTAAGGCATTTCGCGCATAAATAAAATGAACACATTTTTCTCCAAAACTATAACAGATGCAAGCTTGTCCTGTTTGGTGGAGATGATATTTAATAAAATAAGTAGAAATCCACTAAAAGTTTTGTTTGGTTATCTTGCAATCCCGAGATAATCGTCTCCATGCTTCAAATGCTCTTAAAAGCCAATTCTAAGGCATTTCGCGCATAAATGAAATGAATACATTTTTCTCCAAAACTATAACAGATGCAAGCTTGTCCTGTTTGGTGGAGATGATATTTAATAAAATAAGTAGAAATCCACTAAAAGTTTTGTTTGGTTATCTTGCAATCCCGAGATAATCGTCTCCATGCTTCAAATGCTCTTAAAAGCCAATTTAAGGCATTTCGCGTATAAATGAAATGAACACATTTTTCTCCAAAACTATAACAGATGCAAGCTTGTCCTGTTTGGTGGAGATGATATTTAATAAAATAAGTAGAAATCCACTAAAAGTTTTGTTTGGTTATCTTGCAATCCCGAGATAATCGTCTCCATGCTTCAAATGCTCTTAAAAGCCAATTCTAAGGCATTTCGCGCATAAATGAAATGAACACATTTTTCTCCAAAACTATAACAGATGCAAGCTTGTCCTGTTTGGTGGAGATGATATTTAATAAAATAAGTAGAAATCCACTAAAAGTTTTGTTTGGTTATCTTGCAATCCCAAGATAATCGTCTCCATGCTTCAAATGCTCTTAAAAGCCAATTCTAAGGCATTTCGCGCATAAATGAAATGAACACATTTTTCTCCAAAACTATAACAGATGCAAGCTTGTCCTGTTTGGTGGAGATGATATTTAATAAAATAAATAGAAATCACTAAAAGTTTTGTTTGGTTATCTTGCAATCCCGAGATAATCGTCTCCATGCTTCAAATGCTTTTAAAAGCCAATTCTAAGGCATTTCGCGCATAAATGAAATTAACACATTTTTCTCCAAAACTATAACAGATGCAAGCTTGTCCTGTTTGGTGGAGATGATATTTAATAAAATAAATAGAAATCCACTAAAAGTTTTGTTTGGTTATCTTGCAATCCCGAGATAATCGTCTCCATGCTTCAAATGCTCTTAAAAGCCAATTCTAAGGCATTTTGCGCATAAATGAAATGAACACATTTTTCTCCAAAACTATAACAGATGCAAGCTTGTCCTGTTTGGTGGAGATGATATTTAATAAAATAAGTAGAAATCCACTAAAAGTTTTGTTTGGTTATCTTGCAATCCCGAGATAATCGTCTCCATGCTTCAAATGCTCTTAAAAGCCAATTTTAAGGCATTTCGCGCATAAATGAAATGAACACATTTTTCTCCAAAACTATAACAGATGCAAGCTTGTCCTGTTTGGTGGAGATGATATTTAATAAAATAAGTAGAAATCCACTAAAAGTTTTGTTTGGTTATCTTGCAATTCCGAGATAATCGTCTCCATGCTTCAAATGCTCTTAAAAGCCAATTCTAAGGCATTTCGCGCATAAATAAAATGAACACATTTTTCTCCAAAACTATAACAGATGCAAGCTTGTCCTGTTTGGTGGAGATGATATTTAATAAAATAAGTAGAAATCCACTAAAAGTTTTGTTTGGTTATCTTGCAATCTCGAGATAATCGTCTCTATGCTTTAAATGCTCTTAAAAGCCAATTCTAAGGCATTTCGCGCATAAATGAAATGAACACATTTTTCTCCAAAACTATAACAGATGCAAGCTTGTCCTGTTTGGTGGAGATGATATTTAATAAAATAAGTAGAAATCCACTAAAAGTTTTGTTTGGTTATCTTGCAATCTCGAGATAATCGTCTCTATGCTTTAAATGCTCTTAAAAGCCAATTCTAAGGCATTTCGCGCATAAATGAAATGAACACATTTTTCTCCAAAACTATAACAGATGCAAGCTTGTCCTGTTTGGTGGAGATGATATTTAATAAAATAAGTAGAAATCCACTAAAAGTTTTGTTTGTTTATCTTGCAATCCCGAGATAATCGACTCCATGCTTCAAATGCTCTTAAAAGCCAATTCTAAGGCATTTCGCGCATAAATGAAATGAACACATTTTTCTCCAAAACTATAACAGATGCAAGCTTGTCCTGTTTGGTGGAGATGATATTTAATAAAATAAGTAGAAATCCACTAAAAGTTTTGTTTGGTTATCTTGCAATCCCGAGATAATCGTCTATATGCTTCAAATGCTCTTAAAAGCCAATTCTAAGGCATTTCGCGCATAAATAAAATGAACACATTTTTCTCCAAAACTATAACAGATGCAAGCTTGTCCTGTTTGGTGGAGATGATATTTAATAAAATAAGTAGAAATCCACTAAAAGTTTTGTTTGGTTATCTTGCAATCCCGAGATAATCGTCTCCATGCTTCAAATGCTCTTAAAAGCCAATTCTAAGGCATTTCGCGCATAAATGAAATGAACACATTTTTCTCCAAAACTATAACAGATGCAAGCTTGTCCTGTTTGGTGGAGATGATATTTAATAAAATAAGTAGAAATCCACTAAAAGTTTTGTTTGGTTATCTTGCAATCCCGAGATAATCGTCTCCATGCTTCAAATGCTCTTAAAAGCCAATTCTAAGGCATTTCGCGTATAAATGAAATGAACACATTTTTCTCCAAAACTATAACAGATGCAAGCTTGTCCTGTTTGGTGGAGATGATATTTAATAAAATAAGTAGAAATCCACTAAAAGTTTTGTTTGGTTATCTTGCAATCCCGAGATAATCGTCTCCATGCTTCAAATGCTCTTAAAAGCCAATTCTAAGGCATTTCGCGCATAAATGAAATGAACACATTTTTCTCCAAAACTATAACAGATGCAAGCTTGTCCTGTTTGGTGGAGATGATATTTAATAAAATAAGTAGAAATCCACTAAAAGTTTTGTTTGGTTATCTTGCAATCCCGAGATAATCGTCTCCATGCTTCAAATGCTCTTAAAAGCCAATTCTAAGGCATTTCGCGCATAAATGAAATGAACACATTTTTCTCCAAAACTATAACAGATGCAAGCTTGTCCTGTTTGGTGGAGATGATATTTAATAAAATAAATGGAAATCCACTAAAAGTTTTGTTTGGTTATCTTGCAATCCCGAGATAATCGTCTCCATGCTTCAAATGCTCTTAAAAGCCAATTCTAAGGCATTTCGCGCATAAATGAAATGAACACATTTTTCTCCAAAACTATAACAGATGCAAGCTTGTCCTGTTTGGTGGAGATGATATTTAATAAAATAAGTAGAAATCCACTAAAAGTTTTGTTTGGTTATCTTGCAATCCCGAGATAATCGTCTCCATGCTTCAAATGCTCTTAAAAGCCAATTCTAAGGCATTTCGCGCATAAATGAAATGAACACATTTTTCTCCAAAACTATAACAGATGCAAGCTTGTCCTGTTTGGTGGAGATGATATTTAATAAAATAAATAGAAATCCACTAAAAGTTTTGTTTGGTTATCTTGCAATCCCGAGATAATCGTCTCCATGCTTCAAATGCTTTTAAAAGCCAATTCTAAGGCATTTCGCGCATAAATGAAATGAACACATTTTTCTCCAAAACTATAACAGATGCAAGCTTGTCCTGTTTGGTGGAGATGATATTTAATAAAATAAGTAGAAATCCACTAAAAGTTTTGTTTGGTTATCTTGCAATCCCGAGATAATCGTCTCCATGCTTCAAATGCTCTTAAAAGCCAATTCTAAGGCATTTTGCGCATAAATGAAATGAACACATTTTTCTCCAAAACTATAACAGATGCAAGCTTGTCCTGTTTGGTGGAGATGATATTTAATAAAATAAGTAGAAATCCACTAAAAGTTTTGTTTGTTTATCTTGCAATCCCGAGATAATCGTCTCCATGCTTCAAATGCTCTTAAAAGCCAATTCTAAGGCATTTCGCGCATAAATGAAATGAACACATTTTTCTCCAAAACTATAACAGATGCAAGCTTGTCCTGTTTGGTGGAGATGATATTTAATAAAATAAGTAGAAATCCACTAAAAGTTTTGTTTGGTTATCTTGCAATTCCGAGATAATCGTCTCCATGCTTCAAATGCTCTTAAAAGCCAATTCTAAGGCATTTCGCGCATACATGAAATGAACACATTTTTCTCCAAAACTATAACAGATGCAAGCTTGTCCTGTTTGGTGGAGATGATATTTAATAAAATAAGTAGAAATCCACTAAAAGTTTTGTTTGGTTATCTTGCAATCTCGAGATAATCGTCTCTATGCTTTAAATGCTCTTAAAAGCCAATTCTAAGGCATTTCGCTCATAAATGAAATGAACACATTTTTCTCCAAAACTATAACAGATGCAAGCTTGTCCTGTTTGGTGGAGATGATATTTAATAAAATAAGTAGAAATCCACTAAAAGTTTTGTTTGGTTATCTTGCAATCTCGAGATAATCGTCTCTATGCTTTAAATGCTCTTAAAAGCCATTTTTAAGGCATTTCGCGCATAAATGAAATGAACACATTTTTCTCCAAAACTATAACAGATGCAAGCTTGTCCTGTTTGGTTGGGATGATATTTAATAAAATAAATAGAAATCCACTAAAAGTTTTGTTTGGTTATCTTGCACTCCCGAGATAATCGTCTCCATGCTTCAAATGCTCTTAAAAGCCAATTCTAAGGCATTTCGCGCATAAATGAAATTAACACATTTTTCTCCAAAACTATAACAGATGCAAGCTTGTCCTGTTTGGTGGAGATGATATTTAATAAAATAAGTAGAAATCCACTAAAAGTTTTGTTTGGTTATCTTGCAATCCCGAGATAATCGTCTCCATGCTTCAAATGCTCTTAAAAGCCAATTCTAAGGCATTTCGCGCATAAATGAAATGAACACATTTTTCTCCAAAACTATAACAGATGCAAGCTTGTCCTGTTTGGTGGAGATGATATTTAATAAAATAAGTAGAAATCCACTAAAAGTTTTGTTTGGTTATCTTGCAATTCCAAGATAATCGTCTCCATGCTTCAAATGCTCTTAAAAGCCAATTCTAAGGCATTTCGCGCATAAATAAAATGAACACATTTTTCTCCAAAACTATAACAGATGCAAGCTTGTCCTGTTTGGTGGAGATGATATTTAATAAAATAAGTAGAAATCCACTAAAAGTTTTGTTTGGTTATCTTGCAATCTCGAGATAATCGTCTCTATGCTTTAAATGCTCTTAAAAGCCAATTCTAAGGCATTTCGCGCATAAATGAAATGAACACATTTTTCTCCAAAACTATAACAGATGCAAGCTTGTCCTGTTTGGTGGAGATGATATTTAATAAAATAAGTAGAAATCCACTAAAAGTTTTGTTTGTTTATCTTGCAATCTCGAGATAATCGTCTCTATGCTTTAAATGCTCTTAAAAGCCATTTTTAAGGCATTTCGCGCATAAATGAAATGAACACATTTTTCTCCAAAACTATAACAGATGCAAGCTTGTCCTGTTTGGTGGGGATGATATTTAATAAAATAAATAGAAATCCACTAAAAGTTTTGTTTGGTTATCTTGCAATCCCGAGATAATCGTCTCCATGCTTCAAATGCTCTTAAAAGCCAATTCTAAGGCATTTCGCGCATAAATGAAATGAACACATTTTTCTCCAAAACTATAACAGATGCAAGCTTGTCCTGTTTGGTGGGGATGATATTTAATAAAATAAATAGAAATCCACTAAAAGTTTTGTTTGGTTATCTTGCAATCCCGAGATAATCGTCTCCATGCTTCAAATGCTCTTAAAAGCCAATTCTAAGGCATTTCGCGCATAAATGAAATGAACACATTTTTCTCCAAAACTATAACAGATGCAAGCTTGTCCTGTTTGGTGGAGATGATATTTAATAAAATAAGTAGAAATCCACTAAAAGTTTTGTTTGGTTATCTTGCAATCCCGAGATAATCGTCTCCATGCTTCAAATGCTCTTAAAAGCCAATTCTAAGGCATTTCGCGCATAAATGAAATGAACACATTTTTCTCCAAAACTATAACAGATGCAAGCTTGTCCTGTTTGGTGGAGATGATATTTAATAAAATAAGTAGAAATCCACTAAAAGTTTTGTTTGGTTATCTTGCAATTCCGAGATAATCGTCTCCATGCTTCAAATGCTCTTAAAAGCCAATTCTAAGGCATTTCGCGCATAAATAAAATGAACACATTTTTCTCCAAAACTATAACAGATGCAAGCTTGTCCGGTTTGGTGGAGATGATATTTAATAAAATAAGTAGAAATCCACTAAAAGTTTTGTTTGGTTATCTTGCAATCTCGAGATAATCGTCTCTATGCTTTAAATGCTCTTAAAAGCCAATTCTAAGGCATTTCGCGCATAAATGAAATGAACACATTTTTCTCCAAAACTATAACAGATGCAAGCTTGTCCTGTTTGGTGGAGATGATATTTAATAAAATAAGTAGAAATCCACTAAAAGTTTTGTTTGGTTATCTTGCAATCTCGAGATAATCGTCTCTATGCTTTAAATGCTCTTAAAAGCCATTTTTAAGGCATTTCGCGCATAAATGAAATGAACACATTTTTCTCCAAAACTATAACAGATGCAAGATTGTCCTGTTTGGTGGGGATGATATTTAATAAAATAAATAGAAATCCACTAAAAGTTTTGTTTGGTTATCTTGCAATCCCGAGATAATCGTCTCCATGCTTCAAATGCTCTTAAAAGCCAATTCTAAGGCATTTCGCGCATAAATGAAATGAACACATTTTTCTCCAAAACTATAACAGATGCAAGCTTGTCCTGTTTGGTGGAGATGATATTTAATAAAATAAGTAGAAATCCACTAAAAGTTTTGCTTGGTTATCTTGCAATCCCGAGATAATCGTCTCCATGCTTCAAATGCTCTTAAAAGCCAATTCTAAGGCATTTCGCGCATAAATGAAATGAACACATTTTTCTCCAAAACTATAACAGATGCAAGCTTGTCCTGTTTGGTGGGGATGATATTTAATAAAATAAATAGAAATCCACTAAAAGTTTTGTTTGGTTATCTTGCAATCCCGAGATAATCGTCTTTATGCTTCAAATGCTCTTAAAAGCCAATTCTAAGGCATTTCGCGCATAAATGAAATGAACACATTTTTCTCCAAAACTATAACAGATGCAAGCTTGTCCTGTTTGGTGGAGATGATATTTAATAAAATAAGTAGAAATCCACTAAAAGTTTTGTTTGGTTATCTTGCAATCCCGAGATAATCGTCTCCATGCTTTAAATGCTCTTAAAAGCCATTTCTAAGGCATTTCGCGCATAAATGAAATGAACACATTTTTCTCCAAAACTATAACAGATGCAAGCTTGTCCTGTTTGTTGGAGATGATATTTAATAAAATAAGTAGAAATCCACGAAAAGTTTTGTTTGGTTATCTTGCAATCCCGAGATAATCGTCTCCATGCTTCAAATGCTCTTAAAAGCCAATTCTAAGGCATTTCGCGCATAAATGAAATGAACACATTTTTCTCCAAAACTATAACAGATGCAAGCTTGTCCTGTTTGGTGGAGATGATATTTAATAAAATAAGTAGAAATCCACTAAAAGTTTTGTTTGGTTATCTTGCAATCCCGAGATAATCGTCTCCATGCTTCAAATGCTCTTAAAAGCCAATTCTAAGGCATTTCGCGCATAAATGAAATGAACACATTTTTCTCCAAAACTATAACAGATGCAAGCTTGTCCTGTTTGGTGGAGATGATATTTAATAAAATAAGTAGAAATCCACTAAAAGTTTTGTTTGGTTATCTTGCAATTCCGAGATAATCGTCTCCATGCTTCAAATGCTCTTAAAAGCCAATTCTAAGGCATTTCTCGCATAAATAAAATGAACACATTTTTCTTTAAAACTATAACAGATGCAAGCTTGTCCTGTTTGGTGGAGATGATATTTAATAAAATAAGTAGAAATCCACTAAAAGTTTTGTTTGGTTATCTTGCAATCTCGAGATAATCGTCTCTATGCTTTAAATGCTCTTAAAAGCCAATTCTAAGGCATTTCGCGCATAAATGAAATGAACACATTTTTCTCCAAAACTATAACAGATGCAAGCTTGTCCTGTTTGGTGGAGATGATATTTAATAAAATAAGTAGAAATCCACTAAAAGTTTTGTTTGGTATCTTGCAATCTCGAGATAATCGTCTCTATGCTTTAAATGCTCTTAAAAGCCATTTTTAAGGCATTTCGCGCATAAATGAAATGAACACATTTTTCTCCAAAACTATAACAGATGCAAGCTTGTCCTGTTTGGTGGGGATGATATTTAATAAAATAAATAGAAATCCACTAAAAGTTTTGTTTGGTTATCTTGCAATCCCGAGATAATCGTCTCCATGCTTCAAATGCTCTTAAAAGCCAATTCTAAGGCATTTCGCGCATAAATGAAATGAACACATTTTTCTCCAAAACTATAACAGATGCAAGCTTGTCCTGTTTGGTGGAGATGATATTTAATAAAATAAGTAGAAATCCACTAAAAGTTTTGTTTGGTTATCTTGCAATCCCGAGATAATCGTCTCCATGCTTCAAATGCTCTTAAAAGCCAATTCTAAGGCATTTCGCGCATAAATGAAATGAACACATTTTTCTCCAAAACTATAACAGATGCAAGCTTGTCCTGTTTGGTGGAGATGATATTTAATAAAATAAGTAGAAATCCACTAAAAGTTTTGTTTGGTTATCTTGCAATTCTGAGATAATCGTCTCCATGCTTCAAATGCTCTTAAAAGCCAATTCTAAGGCATTTCGCGCATAAATAAAAAGAACACATTTTTCTCCAAAACTATAACAGATGCAAGCTTGTCCTGTTTGGTGGGGATGATATTTAATAAAATAAATAGAAATCCACTAAAAGTTTTGTTTGGTTATCTTGCAATCCCGAGATAATCGTCTCGATGCTTCAAATGCTCTTAAAAGCCAATTCTAAGGCATTTCGCGCATAAATGAAATGAACACATTTTTCTCCAAAACTATAACAGATGCAAGCTTGTCCTGTTTGGTGGAGATGATATTTAATAAAATAAGTAGAAATCCACTAAAAGTTTTGTTAGGTTATCTTGCAATCTCGAGATAATCGTCTCTATGCTTTAAATGCTCTTAAAAGCCATTTTTAAGGCATTTCGCGCATAAATGAAATGAACACATTTTTCTCCAAAACTATAACAGATGCAAGCTTGTCCTGTTTGGTGGGGATGATATTTAATAAAATAAATAGAAATCCACTAAAAGTTTTGTTTGGTTATCTTGCAATCCCGAGATAATCGTCTCCATGCTTCAAATGCTCTTAAAAGCCAATTCTAAGGCATTTCGCGCATAAATGAAATGAACACATTTTTCTCCAAAACTTTAACAGATGCAAGCTTGTCCTGTTTGGTGGAGATGATATTTAATAAAATAAGTAGAAATCCACTAAAAGTTTTGTTTGGTTATCTTGCAATCCCGAGATAATCGTCTCCATGCTTCAAATGCTCTTAAAAGCCAATTCTAAGGCATTTCGCGCATAAATGAAATGAACACATTTTTCTCCAAAACTATAACAGATGCAAGCTTGTCCTGTTTGGTGGAGATGATATTTAATAAAATAAGTAGAAATCCACTAAAAGTTTTGTTTGGTTATCTTGCAATTCCGAGATAATCGTCTCCATGCTTCAAATGCTCTTAAAAGCCAATTCTAAGGCATTTCGCGCATAAATAAAACGAACACATTTTTCTCCAAAACTATAACAGATGCATGCTTTTCCGGTTTGGTGGAGATGATATTTAATAAAATAAGTAGAAATCCACTAAAAGTTTTGTTTGGTTATCTTGCAATCTCGAGATAATCGTCTCTATGCTTTAAATGCTCTTAAAAGCCATTTTTAAGGCATTTCGCGCCTAAATGAAATGAACACATTTTTCTCCAAAACTATAACAGATGCAAGCTTGTCCTGTTTGGTGGGGATGATATTTAATAAAATAAATAGAAATCCACTAAAAGTTTTGTTTGGTTATCTTGCAATCCCGAGATAATCGTCTCCATGCTTCAAATGCTCTTAAAAGCCAATTCTAAGGCATTTCGCGCATAAATGAAATGAACACATTTTTCTCCAAAACTATAACAGATGCAAGCTTGTCCTGTTTGGTGGAGATGATATTTAATAAAATAAGTAGAAATCCACTAAAAGTTTTGTTTGGTTATCTTGCAATCCCGAGATAATCGTCTCCATGCTTCAAATGCTCTTAAAAGCCAATTCTAAGGCATTTCGCGCATAAATGAAATGAACACATTTTTCTCCAAAACTATAACAGATGCAAGCTTGTCCTGTTTGGTGGGGATGATATTTAATAAAATAAATAGAAATCCACTAAAAGTTTTGTTTGGTTATCTTGCAATCCCGACATAATCGTCTTTATGCTTCAAATGCTCTTAAAAGCCAATTCTAAGGCATTTCGCGCATAAATTAAATGAACACATTTTTCTCCAAAACTATAACAGATGCAAGCTTGTCCTGTTTGGTGGAGATGATATTTAATAAAATAATTAGAAATCCACTAAAAGTTTTGTTTGGTTATCTTGCAATCCCGAGATAATCGTCTCCATGCTTCAAATGCTCTTAACAGCCAATTCTAAGGCATTTCGCGCATAAATGAAATGAACACATTTTTCTCCAAAACTATAACAGATGCAAGCTTGTCCTGTTTGGTGGAGATGATATTTAATAAAATAAGTAGAAATCCACTAAAAGTTTTGTTTGGTTATCTTGCAATCCCGAGATAATCGTCTCCATGCTTCAAATGCTCTTAAAAGCCAATTCTAAGGCATTTCGCGCATAAATGAAATTAACACATTTTTCTCCAAAACTATAACAGATGCAAGCTTGTCCTGTTTGGTGGAGATGATATTTGATAAAATAAGTAGAAATCCACTAAAATGTTTGTTTGGTTATCTTGCAATCCCGAGATAATCGTCTCCATGCTTCAAATGCTCTTAATAGCCAATTCTAAGGCATTTCGCGCATAAATGAAATGAACACCTTTTTCTCCAAAACTATAACAGATGCAAGCTTGTCCTGTTTGGTGAAGATGATATTTAATAAAATAAGTAGAAATCCACTAAAAGTTTTGTTTGGTTATCTTGCAATCTCGAGATAATCGTCTCTATGCTTTAAATGCTCTTAAAAGCCAATTCTAAGGCATTTCGCGCATAAATGAAATGAACACATTTTTCTCCAAAACTATAACAGATGCAAGCTTGTCCTGTTTGGTGGAGATGATATTTAATAAAATAAGTAGAAATCCACTAAAAGTTTTGTTTGGTTATCTTGCAATCTCGAGATAATCGTCTCTATGCTTTAAATGCTCTTAAAAGCCATTTTTAAGGCATTTCGCGCATAAATGAAATGAACACATTTTTCTCCAAAACTATAACAGATGCAAGCTTGTCCTGTTTGGTGGGGATGATATTTAATAAAATAAATAGAAATCCACTAAAAGTTTTGTTTGGTTATCTTGCAATCCCGAGATAATCGTCTCCATGCTTCAAATGCTCTTAAAAGCCAATTCTAAGGCATTTCGCGCATAAATGAAATGAACACATTTTTCTCCAAAACTATAACAGATGCAAGCTTGTCCTGTTTGGTGGAGATGATATTTAATAAAATAAGTAGAAATCCACTAAAAGTTTTGTTTGGTTATCTTGCAATCCCGAGATAATCGTCTCCATGCTTCAAATGCTCTTAAAAGCCAATTCTAAGGCATTTCGCGCATAAATGAAATGAACACATTTTTCTCCAAAACTATAACAGATGCAAGCTTGTCCTGTTTGGTGGAGATGATATCTAATAAAATAAGTAGAAATCCACTAAAAGTTTTGTTTGGTTATTTTGCAATTCCGAGATAATCGTCTCCATGCTTCAAATGCTCTTAAAAGCCAATTCTAAGGCATTTCGCGCATAAATAAAATGAACACATTTTTCTCCAAAACTATAACAGATGCAAGCTTGTCCTGTTTGGTGGAGATGATATTTAATAAAATAAGTAGAAATCCACTAAAAGTTTTGTTTGGTTATCTTGCAATCTCGAGATAATCGTCTCTATGCTTTAAATGCTCTTAAAAGCCAATTCTAAGGCATTTCGCGCATAAATGAAATGAACACATTTTTCTCCAAAACTATAACAGATGCAAGCTTGTCCTGTTTGGTGGAGATGATATTTAATAAAATAAGTAGAAATCCACTAAAAGTTTTGTTTGGTTATCTTGCAATCTCGAGATAATCGTCTCTATGCTTTAAATGCTCTTAAAAGCCATTTTTAAGGCATTTCGCGCATAAATGAAATGAACACATTTTTCTCCAAAACTATAACAGATGCAAGCTTGTCCTGTTTGGTGGGGATGATATTTAATAAAATAAATAGAAATCCACTAAAAGTTTTGTTTGGTTATATTGCAATCCCGAGATAATCGTCTCCATGCTTCAAATGCTCTTAAAAGCCAATTCTAAGGCATTTCGCGCATAAATGAAATGAACACATTTTTCTCCAAAACTATAACAGATGCAAGCTTGTCCTGTTTGGTGGAGATGATATTTAATAAAATAAGTAGAAATCCACTAAAAGTTTTGTTTGGTTATCTTGCAATCTCGAGATAATCGTCTCTATGCTTTAAATGCTCTTAAAAGCCATTTTTAAGGCATTTCGCGCATAAATGAAATGAACACATTTTTCTCCAAAACTATAACAGATGCAAGCTTGTCCTGTTTGGTGGGGATGATATTTAATAAAATAAATAGAAATCCACTAAAAGTTTTGTTTGGTTATCTTGCAATCCCGAGATAATCGTCTCCATGCTTCAAATGCTCTTAAAAGCCAATTCTAAGGCATTTCGCGCATAAATGAAATGAACACATTTTTCTCCAAAACTATAACAGATGCAAGCTTGTCCTGTTTGTTGGAGATGATATTTAATAAAATAAGTAGAAATCCACGAAAAGTTTTGTTTGGTTATCTTGCAATCCCGAGATAATCGTCTCCATGCTTCAAATGCTCTTAAAAGCCAATTCTAAGGCATTTCGCGCATAAATGAAATGAACACATTTTTCTCCAAAACTATAACAGATGCAAGCTTGTCCTGTTTGGTGGAGATGATATTTAATAAAATAAGTAGAAATCCACTAAAAGTTTTGTTTGGTTATCTTGCAATCCCGAGATAATCGTCTCCATGCTTCAAATGCTCTTAAAAGCGATTTCTAAGGCATTTCGCGCATAAATGAAATGAACACATTTTTCTCCAAAACTATAACAGATGCAAACTTGTCCTGTTTGGTGGAGATGATATTTAATAAAATAAGTAGAAATCCACTAAAAGTTTTGTTTGGTTATCTTGCAATCTCGAGATAATCGTCTCCATGCTTTAAATGCTCTTAAAAGCCATTTCTAAGGCATTTCGCGCATAAATGAAATGAACACATTTTTCTCCAAAACTATAACAGATGCAAGCTTGTCCTGTTTGGTGGAGATGATATTTAATAAAATAAATAGAAATCCACTAAAAGTTTTGTTTGGTTATCTTGCAATCCCGAGATAATCGTCTCCATGCTTCAAATGGTCTTAAAAGCCAATTCTAAGGCATTTCGCGCATAAATAAAATGAACACATTTTTCTCCAAAACTATAACAGATGCAAGCTTGTCCTGTTTGGTGGAGATGATATTTAATAAAATAAGTAGAAATCCACTAAAAGTTTTTTTTGATTATCTTGCAATCCCGAGATAATCGTCTCCATGCTTCAAATGCTCTTAAAAGCCAATTCTAAGGCATTTCGCGCATAAATGAAATTAACACATTTTTCTCCAAAACTATAACAGATGCAAGCTTGTCCTGTTTGGTGGAGATGATATTTAATAAAATAAGTAGAAATCCACTAAAAGTTTTGTTTGGTTATCTTGCAATCCCGAGATAATCGTCTCCATGCTTCAAATGCTCTTAAAAGCGATTTCTAAGGCATTTCACGCATAAATGAAATGAACACATTTTTCTCCAAAACTATAACAGATGCAAACTTGTCCTGTTTGGTGGAGATGATATTTAATAAAATAAGTAGAAATCCACTAAAAGTTTTGTTTGGTTATCTTGCAATCCCGAGATAATCGTCTCCATGTTTCAAATGCTCTTAAAAGCCAATTCTAAGGCATTTTGCGCATAAATGAAATGAACACATTTTTCTCCAAAACTATATAACAGATGCAAACTTGTCCTGTTTGGTGGAGATGATATTTAATAAAATAAGTAGAAATCCACTAAAAGTTTTGTTTGGTTATCTTGCAATCTCGAGATAATCGTCTCCATGCTTTAAATGCTCTTAAAAGCCATTTCTAAGGCATTTCGCGCATAAATGAAATGAACACATTTTTCTCCAAAACTATAACAGATGCAAGCTTGTCCTGTTTGGTGGAGATGATATTTAATAAAATAAATAGAAATCCACTAAAAGTTTTGTTTGGTTATCTTGCAATCCCGAGATAATCGTCTCCATGCTTCAAATGGTCTTAAAAGCCAATTCTAAGGCATTTCGCGCATAAATAAAATGAACACATTTTTCTCCAAAACTATAACAGATGCAAGCTTGTCCTGTTTGGTGGAGATGATATTTAATAAAATAAGTAGAAATCCACTAAAAGTTTTTTTTTGTTATCTTGCAATCCCGAGATAATCGTCTCCATGCTTCAAATGCTCTTAAAAGCCAATTCTAAGGCATTTCGCGCATAAATGAAATGAACACATTTTTCTCCAAAACTATAACAGATGCAAGCTTGTCCTGTTTGGTGGAGATGATATTTAATAAAATAAGTAGAAATCCACTAAAAGTTTTGTTTGGTTATCTTGCAATCCCGAGATAATCGTCTCCATGCTTCAAATGCTCTTAAAAGCGATTTCTAAGGCATTTCGCGCATAAATGAAATGAACACATTTTTCTCCAAAACTATAACAGATGCAAGCTTGTCCTGTTTGGTGGAGATGATATTTAATAAAATAAATAGAAATCCACTAAAAGTTTTGTTTGGTTATCTTGCAATCCCGAGATAATCGTCTCCATGCTTCAAATGCTTTTAAAAGCCAATTCTAAGGCATTTCGCGCATAAATGAAATGAACACATTTTTCTCCAAAACTATAACAGATGCAAGCTTGTCCTGTTTGGTGGAGATGATATTTAATAAAATAAATAGAAATCCACTAAAAGTTTTGTTTGGTTATCTTGCAATCCCGAGATAATCGTCTCCATGCTTCAAATGCTCTTAAAAGCCAATTCTAAGGCATTTTGCGCATAAATGAAATGAACACATTTTTCTCCAAAACTATAACAGATGCAAGCTTGTCCTGTTTGGTGGAGATGATATTTAATAAAATAAGTAGAAATCCACTAAAAGTTTTGTTTGGTTATCTTGCAATCCCGAGATAATCGTCTCCATGCTTCAAATGCTCTTAAAAGCCAATTCTAAGGCATTTCGCGCATAAATGAAATGAACACATTTTTCTCCAAAACTATAACAGATGCAAACTTGTCCTGTTTGGTGGAGATGATATTTAATAAAATAAGTAGAAATCCACTAAAAGTTTTGTTTGGTTATCTTGCAATCCCGAGATAATCGTCTCCATGCTTCAAATGCTCTTAAAAGCCAATTCTAAGGCATTTCGCGCATAAATGAAATGAACACATTTTTCTCCAAAACTATAACAGATGCAAGCTTGTCCTGTTTGGTGGAGATGATATTTAATAAAATAAGTAGAAATCCACTAAAAGTTTTGTTTGGTTATCTTGCAATCCCGAGATAATCGTCTCCATGCTTCAAATGCTCTTAAAAGCCAATTCTAAGGCATTTCGCGCATAAATGAAATGAACACATTTTTCTCCAAAACTATAACAGATGCAAGCTTGTCCTGTTTGGTGGAGATGATATTTAATAAAATAAGTGGAAATCCACTAAAAGTTTTGTTTGGTTATCTTGCAATCCCGAGATAATCGTCTCCATGCTTCAAATGCTCTTAAAAGCCAATTCTAAGGCATTTCGCGCATAAATGAAATGAACACATTTTTCTCCAAAACTATAACAGATGCAAGCTTGTCCTGTTTGGTGGAGATGATATTTAATAAAATAAGTAGAAATCCACTAAAAGTTTTGTTTGGTTATCTTGCAATCTCGAGATAATCGTCTCTATGCTTTAAATGCTCTTAAAAGCCATTTTTAAGGCATTTCGCGCATAAATGAAATGAACACATTTTTCTCCAAAACTATAACAGATGCAAGCTTGTCCTGTTTGGTGGGGATGATATTTAATAAAATAAATAGAAATCCACTAAAAGTTTTGTTTGGTTATATTGCAATCCCGAGATAATCGTCTCCATGCTTCAAATGCTCTTAAAAGCCAATTCTAAGGCATTTCGCGCATAAATGAAATGAACACATTTTTCTCCAAAACTATAACAGATGCAAGCTTGTCCTGTTTGGTGGAGATGATATTTAATAAAATAAGTAGAAATCCACTAAAAGTTTTGTTTGGTTATCTTGCAATCTCGAGATAATCGTCTCTATGCTTTAAATGCTCTTAAAAGCCATTTTTAAGGCATTTCGCGCATAAATGAAATGAACACATTTTTCTCCAAAACTATAACAGATGCAAGCTTGTCCTGTTTGGTGGGGATGATATTTAATAAAATAAATAGAAATCCACTAAAAGTTTTGTTTGGTTATCTTGCAATCCCGAGATAATCGTCTCCATGCTTCAAATGCTCTTAAAAGCCAATTCTAAGGCATTTCGCGCATAAATGAAATGAACACATTTTTCTCCAAAACTATAACAGATGCAAGCTTGTCCTGTTTGTTGGAGATGATATTTAATAAAATAAGTAGAAATCCACGAAAAGTTTTGTTTGGTTATCTTGCAATCCCGAGATAATCGTCTCCATGCTTCAAATGCTCTTAAAAGCCAATTCTAAGGCATTTCGCGCATAAATGAAATGAACACATTTTTCTCCAAAACTATAACAGATGCAAGCTTGTCCTGTTTGGTGGAGATGATATTTAATAAAATAAGTAGAAATCCACTAAAAGTTTTGTTTGGTTATCTTGCAATCCCGAGATAATCGTCTCCATGCTTCAAATGCTCTTAAAAGCGATTTCTAAGGCATTTCGCGCATAAATGAAATGAACACATTTTTCTCCAAAACTATAACAGATGCAAACTTGTCCTGTTTGGTGGAGATGATATTTAATAAAATAAGTAGAAATCCACTAAAAGTTTTGTTTGGTTATCTTGCAATCTCGAGATAATCGTCTCCATGCTTTAAATGCTCTTAAAAGCCATTTCTAAGGCATTTCGCGCATAAATGAAATGAACACATTTTTCTCCAAAACTATAACAGATGCAAGCTTGTCCTGTTTGGTGGAGATGATATTTAATAAAATAAATAGAAATCCACTAAAAGTTTTGTTTGGTTATCTTGCAATCCCGAGATAATCGTCTCCATGCTTCAAATGGTCTTAAAAGCCAATTCTAAGGCATTTCGCGCATAAATAAAATGAACACATTTTTCTCCAAAACTATAACAGATGCAAGCTTGTCCTGTTTGGTGGAGATGATATTTAATAAAATAAGTAGAAATCCACTAAAAGTTTTTTTTGATTATCTTGCAATCCCGAGATAATCGTCTCCATGCTTCAAATGCTCTTAAAAGCCAATTCTAAGGCATTTCGCGCATAAATGAAATTAACACATTTTTCTCCAAAACTATAACAGATGCAAGCTTGTCCTGTTTGGTGGAGATGATATTTAATAAAATAAGTAGAAATCCACTAAAAGTTTTGTTTGGTTATCTTGCAATCCCGAGATAATCGTCTCCATGCTTCAAATGCTCTTAAAAGCGATTTCTAAGGCATTTCACGCATAAATGAAATGAACACATTTTTCTCCAAAACTATAACAGATGCAAACTTGTCCTGTTTGGTGGAGATGATATTTAATAAAATAAGTAGAAATCCACTAAAAGTTTTGTTTGGTTATCTTGCAATCCCGAGATAATCGTCTCCATGTTTCAAATGCTCTTAAAAGCCAATTCTAAGGCATTTTGCGCATAAATGAAATGAACACATTTTTCTCCAAAACTATATAACAGATGCAAACTTGTCCTGTTTGGTGGAGATGATATTTAATAAAATAAGTAGAAATCCACTAAAAGTTTTGTTTGGTTATCTTGCAATCTCGAGATAATCGTCTCCATGCTTTAAATGCTCTTAAAAGCCATTTCTAAGGCATTTCGCGCATAAATGAAATGAACACATTTTTCTCCAAAACTATAACAGATGCAAGCTTGTCCTGTTTGGTGGAGATGATATTTAATAAAATAAATAGAAATCCACTAAAAGTTTTGTTTGGTTATCTTGCAATCCCGAGATAATCGTCTCCATGCTTCAAATGGTCTTAAAAGCCAATTCTAAGGCATTTCGCGCATAAATAAAATGAACACATTTTTCTCCAAAACTATAACAGATGCAAGCTTGTCCTGTTTGGTGGAGATGATATTTAATAAAATAAGTAGAAATCCACTAAAAGTTTTTTTTGGTTATCTTGCAATCCCGAGATAATCGTCTCCATGCTTCAAATGCTCTTAAAAGCCAATTCTAAGGCATTTCGCGCATAAATGAAATGAACACATTTTTCTCCAAAACTATAACAGATGCAAGCTTGTCCTGTTTGGTGGAGATGATATTTAATAAAATAAGTAGAAATCCACTAAAAGTTTTGTTTGGTTATCTTGCAATCCCGAGATAATCGTCTCCATGCTTCAAATGCTCTTAAAAGCGATTTCTAAGGCATTTCGCGCATAAATGAAATGAACACATTTTTCTCCAAAACTATAACAGATGCAAGCTTGTCCTGTTTGGTGGAGATGATATTTAATAAAATAAATAGAAATCCACTAAAAGTTTTGTTTGGTTATCTTGCAATCCCGAGATAATCGTCTCCATGCTTCAAATGCTTTTAAAAGCCAATTCTAAGGCATTTCGCGCATAAATGAAATGAACACATTTTTCTCCAAAACTATAACAGATGCAAGCTTGTCCTGTTTGGTGGAGATGATATTTAATAAAATAAATAGAAATCCACTAAAAGTTTTGTTTGGTTATCTTGCAATCCCGAGATAATCGTCTCCATGCTTCAAATGCTCTTAAAAGCCAATTCTAAGGCATTTTGCGCATAAATGAAATGAACACATTTTTCTCCAAAACTATAACAGATGCAAGCTTGTCCTGTTTGGTGGAGATGATATTTAATAAAATAAGTAGAAATCCACTAAAAGTTTTGTTTGGTTATCTTGCAATCCCGAGATAATCGTCTCCATGCTTCAAATGCTCTTAAAAGCCAATTCTAAGGCATTTCGCGCATAAATGAAATGAACACATTTTTCTCCAAAACTATAACAGATGCAAACTTGTCCTGTTTGGTGGAGATGATATTTAATAAAATAAGTAGAAATCCACTAAAAGTTTTGTTTGGTTATCTTGCAATCCCGAGATAATCGTCTCCATGCTTCAAATGCTCTTAAAAGCCAATTCTAAGGCATTTCGCGCATAAATGAAATGAACACATTTTTCTCCAAAACTATAACAGATGCAAGCTTGTCCTGTTTGGTGGAGATGATATTTAATAAAATAAGTAGAAATCCACTAAAAGTTTTGTTTGGTTATCTTGCAATCCCGAGATAATCGTCTCCATGCTTCAAATGCTCTTAAAAGCCAATTCTAAGGCATTTCGCGCATAAATGAAATGAACACATTTTTCTCCAAAACTATAACAGATGCAAGCTTGTCCTGTTTGGTGGAGATGATATTTAATAAAATAAGTGGAAATCCACTAAAAGTTTTGTTTGGTTATCTTGCAATCCCGAGATAATCGTCTCCATGCTTCAAATGCTCTTAAAAGCCAATTCTAAGGCATTTCGCGCATAAATGAAATGAACACATTTTTCTCCAAAACTATAACAGATGCAAGCTTGTCCTGTTTGGTGGAGATGATATTTAATAAAATAAGTAGAAATCCACTAAAAGTTTTGTTTGGTTATCTTGCAATCTCGAGATAATCGTCTCCATGCTTCAAATGCTCTTAAAAGCGATTTCTAAGGCATTTCGCACATAAATGAAATGAACACATTTTTCTCCAAAACTATAACAGATGCAAACTTGTCCTGTTTGGTGGAGATGATATTTAATAAAATAAGTAGAAATCCACTAAAAGTTTTGTTTGGATATCTTGCAATCCCGAGATAATCGTCTCCATGCTTCAAATGCTCTTAAAAGCCAATTCTAAGGCATTTTGCGCATAAATGAAATGAACACATTTTTCTCCAAAACTATAACAGATGCAAGCTTGTCCTGTTTGGTGGGGATGATATTTAATAAAATAAATAGAAATCCACTAAAAGTTTTGTTTGGTTATCTTGCAATCCCGAGATAATCGTCTTTATGCTTCAAATGCTCTTAAAAGCCAATTCTAAGGCATTTCGCGCATAAATGAAATGAACACATTTTTCTCCAAAACTATAACAGATGCAAGCTTGTCCTGTTTGGTGGAGATGATATTTAATAAAATAAGTGGAAATCCACTAAAAGTTTTGTTTGGTTATCTTGCAATCCCGAGATAATCGTCTCCATGCTTCAAATGCTCTTAAAAGCCAATTCTAAGGCATTTTGCGCATAAATGAAATGAACACATTTTTCTCCAAAACTATAACAGATGCAAGCTTGTCCTGTTTAGTGGAGATGATATTTAATAAAATAAGTAGAAATCCACTAAAAGTTTTGTTTGGTTATCTTGCAATCCCGAGAAAATCGTCTCCATGCTTTAAATGCTCTTAAAAGCCATTTCTAAGGCATTTCGCGCATAAATGAAATGAACACATTTTTCTCCAAAACTATAACAGATGCAAGCTTGTCCTGTTTGTTGGAGATGATATTTAATAAAATAAGTAGAAATCCACGAAAAGTTTTGTTTGGTTATCTTGCAATCCCGAGATAATCGTCTCCATGCTTCAAATGCTCTTAAAAGCCAATTCTAAGGCATTTCGCGCATAAATGAAATGAACACATTTTTCTCCAAAACTATAACAGATGCAAGCTTGTCCTGTTTGGTGGAGATGATATTTAATAAAATAAGTAGAAATCCACTAAAAGTTTTGTTTGGTTATCTTGCAATCCCGAGATAATCGTCTCCATGCTTCAAATGCTCTTAAAAGCGATTTCTAAGGCATTTCGCGCATAAATGAAATGAACACATTTTTCTCCAAAACTATAACAGATGCAAGCTTGTCCTGTTTGGTGGGGATGATATTTAATAAAATAAATAGAAATCCACTAAAAGTTTTGTTTGGTTATCTTGCAATCCCGAGATAATCGTCTTTATGCTTCAAATGCTCTTAAAAGCAAATTCTAAGGCATTTCGCGCATAAATGAAATGAACACATTTTTCTCCAAAACTATAACAGATGCAAGCTTGTCCTGTTTGGTGGAGATGATATTTAATAAAATAAGTAGAAATCCACTAAAAGTTTTGTTTGGTTATCTTGCAATCCCGAGATAATCGTCTCCATGCTTCAAATGCTCTTAAAAGCCAATTCTAAGGCATTTTGCGCATAAATGAAATGAACACATTTTTCTCCAAAACTATAACAGATGCAAGCTTGTCCTGTTTAGTGGAGATGATATTTAATAAAATAAGTAGAAATCCACTAAAAGTTTTGTTTGGTTATCTTGCAATCCCGAGATAATCGTCTCCATGCTTTAAATGCTCTTAAAAGCCATTTCTAAGGCATTTCGCGCATAAATGAAATGAACACATTTTTCTCCAAAACTATAACAGATGCAAGCTTGTCCTGTTTGTTGGAGATGATATTTAATAAAATAAGTAGAAATCCACGAAAAGTTTTGTTTGGTTATCTTGCAATCCCGAGATAATCGTCTCCATGCTTCAAATGCTCTTAAAAGCCAATTCTAAGGCATTTCGCGCATAAATGAAATGAACACATTTTTCTCCAAAACTATAACAGATGCAAGCTTGTCCTGTTTGGTGGAGATGATATTTAATAAAATAAGTAGAAATCCACTAAAAGTTTTGTTTGGTTATCTTGCAATCCCGAGATAATCGTCTCCATGCTTCAAATGCTCTTAAAAGCGATTTCTAAGGCATTTCGCGCATAAATGAAATGAACACATTTTTCTCCAAAACTATAACAGATGCAAACTTGTCCTGTTTGGTGGAGATGATATTTAATAAAATAAGTAGAAATCCACTAAAAGTTTTGTTTGGTTATCTTGCAATCTCGAGATAATCGTCTCCATGCTTTAAATGCTCTTAAAAGCCATTTCTAAGGCATTTCGCGCATAAATGAAATGAACACATTTTTCTCCAAAACTATAACAGATGCAAGCTTGTCCTGTTTGGTGGAGATGATATTTAATAAAATAAATAGAAATCCACTAAAAGTTTTGTTTGGTTATCTTGCAATCCCGAGATAATCGTCTCCATTAGTGATGAGCGAGCATGCTTGTCACTACTCGGTACTCGCACGAGTATCACTGTACTCGGGCTGCTCGGCGGGGACCGAGTAATCTCGCGATACTCGTGCTTTACTCGTGGTCTTCATTTCTGCATGTTGGCGCTCTTTTGAGAGCCAGCCCTCATGCAGGGATTGGCTGGCAGACCACTGCAATGCCACAGCCCTGTTAGTTGTGGAATTGCAGTGATTGGCCGGCCTGCACAGCGTCACCGAGCCTTTATATAGGCCGGCGCGCTGTGCTCTGCTCACAGCTATTCTGACAGTGAGTGTAGGGAGAGTGTCGCTGATTCAGGGAAAGCTTTGCGGCCCTTTATAGCTTTTTCAGTTGCAGGGCTGCAAACAGTGTGACCAAAAGTCCTTCTCAGGACTATTCTAGTTGTATACAGGCAGGCAGGGTATAGCCAGGTCAGCGTACAGTAGCAGAGTCCTTCTCAGGACTATTGTTGCTATATACAGGCAGGGTATAGCCAGGTCTGAATACAGGCTAGTGACCAAAAGAGTCCTTGTCAGGACTATTGTAGCAGTATACAGGCAGGCAGGCAGGCAGGGTAGTGGTGACCGTATACCAGCCTTCATATCTGGGGCTGGTGTACACAGTGTAAAACAGTCCAGATAGTGTCTGACTTGTCTGTACTGTAATTGTCGCTCCCCAAAAAAACCTGTTAGGTTATTATTGCGTCCGTGCTTGGTTTTTAAAACCGCACGTGTGTGCCTGTTGGTGGCAGCGTACAGGTGCACTGGTGTGCGTTTACCAAACTATTATATAACGCACAAGTGTAGTGTATAATACACGTCAGTCAGCAGTGGCTGATAGTGTCAGAGTTCTTAATTTTTGCTCCTAAAACCTGTGTTAGGTTATTATTGCGTCCGTGCTTGGTTTTTAAAACCGCACGTGTGTGCCTGTTGGTGGCAGCGTACAGGTGCACTGGTGTGCGTTTACCAAACTATTATATAACGCACAAGTGTAGTGTATAATACACGTCAGTCAGCAGTGGCTGATAGTGTCAGAGTTCTTAATTTTTGCTCCTAAAACCTGTGTTAGGTTATTATTGCGTCCGTGCTTGGTTTTTAAAACCGCACGTGTGTGCCTGTTGGTGGCAGCGTACAGGTGCACTGGTGTGCGTTTACCAAACTATTATATAATGCACAAGTGTAGTGTATAATACACGTCAGTCAGCAGTGGCTGATAGTGTCAGAGTTCTTAATTTTTGCTCCTAAAACCTGTGTTAGGTTATTATTGCGTCCGTGCTTGGTTTTTAAAACCGCACGTGTGTGCCTGTTGGTGGCAGCGTACAGGTGCACTGGTGTGCGTTTACCAAACTATTATATAACGCACAAGTGTAGTGTATAATACACGTCAGTCAGCAGTGGCTGATAGTGTCAGAGTTCTTAATTTTTGCTCCTAAAACCTGTGTTAGGTTATTATTGCGTCCGTGCTTGGTTTTTAAAACCGCACGTGTGTGCCTGTTGGTGGCAGCGTACAGGTGCACTGGTGTGCGTTTACCAAACTATTATATAACGCACAAGTGTAGTGTATAATACACGTCAGTCAGCAGTGGCTGATAGTGTCAGAGTTCTTAATTTTTGCTCCTAAAACCTGTGTTAGGTTATTATTGCGTCCGTGCTTGGTTTTTAAAACCGCACGTGTGTGCCTGTTGGTGGCAGCGTACAGGTGCACTGGTGTGCGTTTACCAAACTATTATATAACGCACAAGTGTAGTGTATAATACACGTCAGTCAGCAGTGGCTGATAGTGTCAGAGTTCTTAATTTTTGCTCCTAAAACCTGTGTTAGGTTATTATTGCGTCCGTGCTTGGTTTTTAAAACCGCACGTGTGTGCCTGTTGGTGGCAGCGTACAGGTGCACTGGTGTGCGTTTACCAAACTATTATATAACGCACAAGTGTAGTGTATAATACACGTCAGTCAGCAGTGGCTGATAGTGTCAGAGTTCTTAATTTTTGCTCCTAAAACCTGTGTTAGGTTATTATTGCGTCCGTGCTTGCATTTAAAAACCGCACGTGTGTGCCTGTCGGTGGCAGCGTACAGGTGCACTTGTGTGCAATTTCCAGAAACTTTGATATAACGCACAAGTAGTGAATATACACGTCAGCAGTGCACAGCATTGCAAAATGCGCAAGGGCATTGGCAAGGAACAAGGAAGTGGACGTGATGGTGGTGCAGGCAGAGGCCGAGGTCGTGGGCAAGCTCTAATTTCGCCACAACAAAGGGCCACATCTAGTCGCTCGCACGTCCTGTCCCAAATTCTTGGGGACCGCAGCAGTACACCGCTCTTGAACCAAGACCAGTGTCAACAGGTTGTTAGTTGGATAGCGGATAATGCTTCCAGTCAGATTGGCACCACCACAAACACTCTGTCTTCCACACGGTCAAGTGTCAGTAGCCGTGATACTGCACCGCACATTTCTGAACCTGATCCTCCTTCCTACCACCAGGCTGAGTACACGTCCTCCTCGGACATTAATGATCCCACACTTGGACACTCGGAAGAGCTGTTCACGTTTCCATTCACACATTCTGGCCTCTCGCCAGCTCATATTGAAGTGGGTCATGAGGAGATCGTCTGTACAGATGGCCAAATATTTGAGCAGCCACGTTCTCACGAAGTTGGCAACGTGTCTCAACAAGTGGTGGACGATGATGAGACACAATTGTCAGCAAGTCAGGAGGAGGAGCAGGGTGCGGAAGAGGAAGACGACGTGGTGGATGATCCAGTAACTGACCCAACCTGGCAGGAGGATATGCAGAGCGAGGACAGCAGTGCACAGGGGGAGGGAGGCGTAGCATCACAACAGGCAGTAAGAAGCAGGGTGGTGGCCCCAGGCAGAAGTCAGGCAACCGTTCCCCGGAACAACACGACGACACAAGGTGCCTGTACAAATGTTAGGTCTTCACGAGTCTGGCAGTTTTTTAAGTTGGATCCAGATGATTCAAAAAAGGCCATTTGCAACACCTGCCGTGCCAGCATCAGCAGGGGTACCAAAACTAGCAGCCTGACCACCACCAGCATGATCAGGCACATGTCAGCCAAGCACCCGACTTTGTGGGAAGTACAACAGAGTCGAGGAGCAGTGCTTGCTGATGTCACTGCTACGTCTTCGCTGGTTGTGCATGCGAGCCAATCCTCTGTCCATGCTGCCTGCGAACAAGCCTCCTCCACTCCTGCACCTGCAGTTGCCTACGCAGAAAGAACACCATCATCAAGCACATCCTTGTCCCAGCGCAGCGTTCAGTTATCCATTCAGCAAACCTTTGAACGCAGGCGCAAATACACTGCCAACACCCCACATGCCACAGTTCTAAATGCTAACATTTCGCGACTGCTTGCGCTGGAAATGTTGCCTTTTAGGCTGGTGGAGACAGAAGCATTCCGTGACCTGATGGCGGCAGCTGTCCCACGTTACTCGGTCCCCAGCCGCCACTATTTCTCCCGGTGTGCCGTCCCCGCGTTGCATAACCACGTGTCACAAAACATCACACGTGCCCTGAACAACGCTGTTTCACCCAAGGTCCACCTAACCACAGACACGTGGACAAGTGCTTGTGGGCAAGGCCGCTACATCTCGTTGACGGCACACTGGGTTAATATTGTGGAAGCTGGGACCCAGTCTGAGCGAGGGACGCAACACGTCCTTCCCACACCAAGGTTTGCAGGCCCTACCTCAGTCAGTGTTTCACCCACACTCTACAGCTCCGGAATGTCATGCTCTTCAGCCTCCTCCTCCTCCTGCGCATCCTCATCCACTGTGCCCTCCACACCAGTCACAAGCTGGAAGCACTGCAGCACTGCCTCGGCGAAGCGGCAACAGGCTGTGCTGAAGCTAATCTGCATAGGTGACAAACCCCACAATGCAGAAGAGCTGTGGACAGCTCTGAAACAGCAGGCAGATCACTGGCTCACACCTCTGAACCTAAAGCCAGGAAAGGCCGTTTGTGACAATGGCCGGAACCTGGTGGCGGCTTTGAGTCGAGGCCAGCTGACACATGTTCCATGCGTGGCCCATGTGCTCAACCTCGTGGTTCAGCGGTTTATAAAGTCATACCCAGATCTGTCTGATCTGCTGGTAAAAGTTCGCCGCCTGTCTGCACATTTTCGAAAGTCACCTACTGCTTCAGCCGGCCTTGCCGGCTTTCAGCGCCGTTTGCATCTTCCGGCTCACAGACTGGTGTGTGATGTCCCCACGCGTTGGAATTCAACTCTGCACATGTTGGTCAGGATATGTGAGCAGAAGAGGGCAGTTGTTGAGTACCTGCATCACCTAAGCCGTCGGGAAATGGGTCAAACTCCACACATAACACCTGAGGAGTGGAGATGGATGTCAGACCTATGTACCATCCTCCAAAACTTTGAGGACTCCACCAAGATGGTGAGTGGTGATGACGCCATTATTAGCGTCACCATACCGCTACTCTGCCTTCTAAAACGGTCCCTGCTGAAAAACAAACATGATGCATTGCAGGCGGAGCGCGATGAGTTGCAGCAAGAAACAGTAGTGGGTGTGGGTGATAACACACAGCCCAGCCTCGTCTCATCACAACGTGCAGTGGAGGACTATGACGAGGAGGAGGATGAAGACATGGAGCAACTCTCCGGCCAAATTGAGGATATGACATGCACACCAGTCATATCCTCGATTCAGCGTGGCTGGCCAGAGGACAGGGTAGATGAGGAGGAGGAGGAGGAGGAGGAGGAGGAGGAGGAGGACAGCATGTTCAGTCATCTTGTTGGTCAGGCTACTGAAGTCCTGGCTGTTAAGAGTCTGGCGCACATGGCTGACTTTATGGTAAGCTGCCTGTCTCGTGACCCTCGCGTTAAGAACATCTTGGCCGACAATCATTACTGGTTGGTAACACTGTTAGACCCACGCTACAAGGAGAACTTTTTGTCTCTTATTCCCGTGGAGGAGAGGTCAACCAAAATGCAGCAGTTTCGGAAGGCCATACTCACGGAAGTAGGCAAAGCATTCCCCTCACAAAACGCTAGCGGCATAGGTCAGGAATCAGTGGACAACCGAGGCGTACAGCCGAGAGAGGCACAAGTCCAATCCGCCAGAGGTAGGGGAACAGTCTTTAAGATGTGGGACAGTTTTCTCAGCCCCTCACGTACCACAGCCCCTGAGGTGCGGGGTAGTGCCACAAGAAATCCTAAGTTTGCCCAGATGCTGAAGGAGTACCTTGCAGATCGAACAACTGTACTCCGACATTCCTCTGTGCCTTACAATTATTGGGTATCCAAGCTGGACACGTGGCATGAATTGGCTCTCTACGCCTTGGAAGTCCTGGCCTGCCCTGCTGCTAGCGTTTTGTCAGAGCGTGTTTTTAGTGCCGCAGGTGGAATCATTACAGATAAACGCACCCGCCTGTCAACTGAAAATGCTGACAGGCTGACTCTGATAAAGATGAACAAGGGTTGGATTGGGCCAGACTTCACCACACCACCAGCAAATGAGAGCGGAGTTTAAAGTTTGCCATGTACCTCCACTCACCCATGGGTACACTTCTCGACTTTGGATAATCGCTGGACTGCTCCTCCTTCTCCTCATGCGCCATCATGATGACCGTTACAATAGTTAGGTCTTTGTTTCAGGTATACCCCCAGTGGTAAATTTTTTCGCCCATTCTTTGCAGAATGGACATTACAACGACAGGAGACCCGCTCCTTTGCAATGGGAACAATGTTTTGAGGCCCTCATGCACGTCTCTACCCAGGGACAACGTGGAGCCTCCCAATTTTTGGCTGCCCTGCCTAAGGGCTATACTGAAATACACCCACTTCCTTACAATGGGCACTTCAGGTTTACAGGCCATCATGCACGTCTCTATCCAGGGACAATGTGGAGCCTCCCAATTTTTGGCTGCCCTGGCAAAGGGCTATACTGAAATAGACCCACTTCCTTACAATGGGCACTTCAGGTTTACAGGCCATCATGCACGTCTCTATCCAGGGACAATGTGGAGCCTCCCAATTTTTGGCTGCCCTGGCAAAGGGCTATACTGAAATAGACCCACTTCCTTAAAATGGACACTTAATGTTTTGAGGCCATCATGCACGTCTCTACCCAGGGACAATGTGGAGCCTCCCAATTTTTGGCTGCCCTGGCAAAGGGCTATACTGAAATACACCCACTTCCTTACAATGGGCACTTCAGGTTTACAGGCCATCATGCACGTCTCTATCCAGGGACAATGTGGAGCCTCCCAATTTTTGGCTGCCCTGGCAAAGGGCTATACTAAAATAGACCCACTTCCTTACAATGGGCACTTCAGGTTTACAGGCCATCATGCACGTCTCTATCCAGGGACAATGTGGAGCCTCCCAATTTTTGGCTGCCCTGGCAAAGGGCTATACTGAAATAGACCCACTTCCTTAAAATGGACACTTAATGTTTTGAGGCCATCATGCACGTCTCTACCCAGGGACAATGTGGAGCCTCCCAATTTTTGGCTGCCCTGGCAAAGGGCTATACTGAAATACACCCACTTCCTTACAATGGGCACTTCAGGTTTACAGGCCATCATGCACGTCTCTATCCAGGGACAATGTGGAGCCTCCCAATTTTTGGCTGCCCTGGCAAAGGGCTATACTAAAATAGACCCACTTCCTTACAATGGGCACTTCAGGTTTACAGGCCATCATGCACGTCTCTATCCAGGGACAATGTGGAGCCTCCCAATTTTTGGCTGCCCTGGCAAAGGGCTATACTGAAATAGACCCACTTCCTTACAATGGGCACTTCAGGTTTACAGGCCATCATGCACGTCTCTATCCAGGGACAATGTGGAGCCTCCCAATTTTTGGCTGCCCTGGCAAAGGGCTATACTGAAATAGACCCACTTCCTTACAATGGGCACTTCAGGTTTACAGGCCATCATGCACGTCTCTATCCAGGGACAATGTGGAGCCTCCCAATTTTTGGCTGCCCTGGCAAAGGGCTATACTAAAATAGACCCACTTCCTTACAATGGGCACTTCAGGTTTACAGGCCATCATGCACGTCTCTATCCAGGGACAATGTGGAGCCTCCCAATTTTTGGCTGCCCTGGCAAAGGGCTATACTAAAATAGACCCACTTCCTTACAATGGGCACTTCAGGTTTACAGGCCATCATGCACGTCTCTATCCAGGGACAATGTGGAGCCTCCCAATTTTTGGCTGCCCTGGCAAAGGGCTATACTGAAATAGACCCACTTCCTTAAAATGGACACTTAATGTTTTGAGGCCATCATGCACGTCTCTACCCAGGGACAATGTGGAGCCTCCCAATTTTTGGCTGCCCTGGCAAAGGGCTATACTGAAATACACCCACTTCCTTACAATGGGCACTTCAGGTTTACAGGCCATCATGCACGTCTCTATCCAGGGACAATGTGGAGCCTCCCAATTTTTGGCTGCCCTGGCAAAGGGCTATACTAAAATAGACCCACTTCCTTACAATGGGCACTTCAGGTTTACAGGCCATCATGCACGTCTCTATCCAGGGACAATGTGGAGCCTCCCAATTTTTGGCTGCCCTGGCAAAGGGCTATACTGAAATAGACCCACTTCCTTACAATGGGCACTTCAGGTTTACAGGCCATCATGCACGTCTCTATCCAGGGACAATGTGGAGCCTCCCAATTTTTGGCTGCCCTGGCAAAGGGCTATACTGAAATAGACCCACTTCCTTACAATGGGCACTTCAGGTTTACAGGCCATCATGCACGTCTCTATCCAGGGACAATGTGGAGCCTCCCAATTTTTGGCTGCCCTGGCAAAGGGCTATACTAAAATAGACCCACTTCCTTACAATGGGCACTTCAGGTTTACAGGCCATCATGCACGTCTCTATCCAGGGACAATGTGGAGCCTCCCAATTTTTGGCTGCCCTGGCAAAGGGCTATACTAAAATAGACCCACTTCCTTACAATGGGCACTTCAGGTTTACAGGCCATCATGCACGTCTCTATCCAGGGACAATGTGGAGCCTCCCAATTTTTGGCTGCCCTGGCAAAGGGCTATACTGAAATAGACCCACTTCCTTACAATGGGCACTTCAGGTTTACAGGCCATCATGCACGTCTCTATCCAGGGACAATGTGGAGCCTCCCAATTTTTGGCTGCCCTGGCAAAGGGCTATACTAAAATAGACCCACTTCCTTACAATGGGCACTTCAGGTTTACAGGCCATCATGCACGTCTCTATCCAGGGACATTGGTGAACCTCACAATTTTGGACTGCCCTGGCAAAGGAAAATACTACAAAGACTCACTTCCTCAAAATGGGCACATTAGACTCAAGAGGCCTTCATGTACGTCTCTTCTCAGGGACATCGGAGTGCCACACAATGTTTTCACGTAAAATCTTTCATGTATTAATCTCAAAAAGTAACATACACCAGCTCTATCTCACTATTGGGTATGTGCCCTTAACATTTCTGCCATGAAAAATCATTTTGGGGTCATTTTGGAAGGTTTTCTGGTGAGTCCGTAAAAATGGCGTAAAACGCGGACAAAATTGTTCACAGCTGTGACTTTTGAGTGATAAATGCTTCAAGGGGTCTTCCCCATGCTGTTGCCATGTCATTTGAGCACTCTTCTGAGACTTTTGTGCCATTTTTAGGGTTTCTCCATGCTGCCGGGAGGTCATTTCACAAAAATACTCGGGTCTCCCATAGGATAACATTGGGCTCGTTGCTCGGGCCGAGTACACGAGTATCTTGGGAGGCTCGGCCCGAGCTTCGAGCACCCGAGCTTTTTAGTACTCGCTCATCACTAGTCTCCATGCTTCAAATGGTCTTAAAAGCCAATTCTAAGGCATTTCGCGCATAAATAAAATGAACACATTTTTCTCCAAAACTATAACAGATGCAAGCTTGTCCTGTTTGGTGGAGATGATATTTAATAAAATAAGTAGAAATCCACTAAAAGTTTTTTTTGATTATCTTGCAATCCCGAGATAATCGTCTCCATGCTTCAAATGCTCTTAAAAGCCAATTCTAAGGCATTTCGCGCATAAATGAAATTAACACATTTTTCTCCAAAACTATAACAGATGCAAGCTTGTCCTGTTTGGTGGAGATGATATTTAATAAAATAAGTAGAAATCCACTAAAAGTTTTGTTTGGTTATCTTGCAATCCCGAGATAATCGTCTCCATGCTTCAAATGCTCTTAAAAGCGATTTCTAAGGCATTTCACGCATAAATGAAATGAACACATTTTTCTCCAAAACTATAACAGATGCAAACTTGTCCTGTTTGGTGGAGATGATATTTAATAAAATAAGTAGAAATCCACTAAAAGTTTTGTTTGGTTATCTTGCAATCCCGAGATAATCGTCTCCATGTTTCAAATGCTCTTAAAAGCCAATTCTAAGGCATTTTGCGCATAAATGAAATGAACACATTTTTCTCCAAAACTATATAACAGATGCAAACTTGTCCTGTTTGGTGGAGATGATATTTAATAAAATAAGTAGAAATCCACTAAAAGTTTTGTTTGGTTATCTTGCAATCTCGAGATAATCGTCTCCATGCTTTAAATGCTCTTAAAAGCCATTTCTAAGGCATTTCGCGCATAAATGAAATGAACACATTTTTCTCCAAAACTATAACAGATGCAAGCTTGTCCTGTTTGGTGGAGATGATATTTAATAAAATAAATAGAAATCCACTAAAAGTTTTGTTTGGTTATCTTGCAATCCCGAGATAATCGTCTCCATGCTTCAAATGGTCTTAAAAGCCAATTCTAAGGCATTTCGCGCATAAATAAAATGAACACATTTTTCTCCAAAACTATAACAGATGCAAGCTTGTCCTGTTTGGTGGAGATGATATTTAATAAAATAAGTAGAAATCCACTAAAAGTTTTTTTTGGTTATCTTGCAATCCCGAGATAATCGTCTCCATGCTTCAAATGCTCTTAAAAGCCAATTCTAAGGCATTTCGCGCATAAATGAAATGAACACATTTTTCTCCAAAACTATAACAGATGCAAGCTTGTCCTGTTTGGTGGAGATGATATTTAATAAAATAAGTAGAAATCCACTAAAAGTTTTGTTTGGTTATCTTGCAATCCCGAGATAATCGTCTCCATGCTTCAAATGCTCTTAAAAGCGATTTCTAAGGCATTTCGCGCATAAATGAAATGAACACATTTTTCTCCAAAACTATAACAGATGCAAGCTTGTCCTGTTTGGTGGAGATGATATTTAATAAAATAAATAGAAATCCACTAAAAGTTTTGTTTGGTTATCTTGCAACCCCGAGATAATCGTCTCCATGCTTCAAATGCTTTTAAAAGCCAATTCTAAGGCATTTCGCGCATAAATGAAATGAACACATTTTTCTCCAAAACTATAACAGATGCAAGCTTGTCCTGTTTGGTGGAGATGATATTTAATAAAATAAATAGAAATCCACTAAAAGTTTTGTTTGGTTATCTTGCAATCCCGAGATAATCGTCTCCATGCTTCAAATGCTCTTAAAAGCCAATTCTAAGGCATTTTGCGCATAAATGAAATGAACACATTTTTCTCCAAAACTATAACAGATGCAAGCTTGTCCTGTTTGGTGGAGATGATATTTAATAAAATAAGTAGAAATCCACTAAAAGTTTTGTTTGGTTATCTTGCAATCCCGAGATAATCGTCTCCATGCTTCAAATGCTCTTAAAAGCCAATTCTAAGGCATTTCGCGCATAAATGAAATGAACACATTTTTCTCCAAAACTATAACAGATGCAAGCTTGTCCTGTTTGGTGGAGATGATATTTAATAAAATAAGTAGAAATCCACTAAAAGTTTTGTTTGGTTATCTTGCAATCCCGAGATAATCGTCTCCATGCTTCAAATGCTCTTAAAAGCCAATTCTAAGGCATTTCGCGCATAAATGAAATGAACACATTTTTCCCCAAAACTATAACAGATGCAAGCTTGTCCTGTTTGGTGGAGATGATATTTAATAAAATAAGTAGAAATCCACTAAAAGTTTTGTTTGGTTATCTTGCAATCCCGAGATAATCGTCTCCATGCTTCAAATGCTCTTAAAAGCCAATTCTAAGGCATTTCGCGCATAAATGAAATGAACACATTTTTCTCCAAAACTATAACAGATGCAAGCTTGTCCTGTTTGGTGGAGATGATATTTAATAAAATAAGTGGAAATCCACTAAAAGTTTTGTTTGGTTATCTTGCAATCCCGAGATAATCGTCTCCATGCTTCAAATGCTCTTAAAAGCCAATTCTAAGGCATTTCGCGCATAAATGAAATGAACACATTTTTCTCCAAAACTATAACAGATGCAAGCTTGTCCTGTTTGGTGGAGATGATATTTAATAAAATAAGTAGAAATCCACTAAAAGTTTTGTTTGGTTATCTTGCAATCCCGAGATAATCGTCTCCATGCTTCAAATGCTCTTAAAAGCGATTTCTAAGGCATTTCGCGCATAAATGAAATGAACACATTTTTCTCCAAAACTATAACAGATGCAAACTTGTCCTGTTTAGTGGAGATGATATTTAATAAAATAAGTAGGGAATCCACTAAAAGTTTTGTTTGGTTATCTTGCAATCTCGAGATAATCGTCTCCATGCTTCAAATGCTCTTAAAAGCGATTTCTAAGGCATTTCGCACATAAATGAAATGAACACATTTTTCTCCAAAACTATAACAGATGCAAGCTTTTCCTGTTTGGTGGAGATGATATTTAATAAAATAAGTAGAAATCCACTAAAAGTTTTGTTTGGTTATCTTGCAATCCCGAGATAATCGTCTCCATGCTTCAAATGCTCTTAAAAGCCAATTCTAAGGCATTTCGCGCATAAATGAAATGAACACATTTTTCTCCAAAACTATAACAGATGCAAGCTTGTCCTGTTTGGTGGAGATGATATTTAATAAAATAAGTAGAAATCCACTAAAAGTTTTGTTTGGTTATCTTGCAATTCCGAGATAATCGTCTCCATGCTTCAAATGCTCTTAAAAGCCAATTCTAAGGCATTTCGCGCATAAATGAAATGAACACATTTTTCTCCAAAACTATAACAGATGCAAGCTTGTCCTGTTTGGTGGGGATGATATTTAATAAAAGAAATAGAAATCCACTAAAAGTTTTGTTTGGTTATCTTGCAATCCCGAGATAATCGTCTCCATGCTTCAAATGCTCTTAAAAGTCAATTCTAAGGCATTTCGCGCATAAATGAAATGAACACATTTTTCTCCAAAACTATAACAGATGCAAGCTTGTCCTGTTTGGTGGGGATGATATTTAATAAAATTAGAAATCCACTAAAAGTTTTGTTTGGTTATCTTGCAATCCCGAGATAATCGTCTCCATGCTTCAAATGCTCTTAAAAGCCAATTCTAAGGCATTTCGCGCATAAATGAAATGAACACATTTTTCTCCAAAACTATAACAGATGCAAGCTTGTCCTGTTTGGTGGAGATGATATTTAATAAAATTAGAAATCCACTAAAAGTTTTGTTTGGTTATCTTGCAATCCCGAGATAATCGTCTCCATGCTTCAAATGCTCTTAAAAGCCAATTCTAAGGCATTTCGCGCATAAATGAAATGAACACATTTTTCTCCAAAACTATAACAGATGCAAGCTTGTCCTGTTTGGTGGAGATGATATTTAATAAAATAAGTAGAAATCCACTAAAAGTTTTGTTTGGTTATCTTGCAATCTCGAGATAATCGTCTCTATGCTTTAAATGCTCTTAAAAGCCATTTCTAAGGCATTTCGCGCATACATGAAATGAACACATTTTTCTCCAAAACTATAACAGATGCAAGCTTGTCCTGTTTGGTGGGGATGATATTTAATAAAATAAATAGAAATCCACTAAAAGTTTTGTTTGGTTATCTTGCAATCCCGAGATAATCGTCTCCATGCTTCAAATGCTCTTAAAAGCCAATTCTAAGGCATTTCGCGCATAAATGAAATGAACACATTTTTCTCCAAAACTATAACAGATGCAAGCTTGTCCTGTTTGGTGGAGATGATATTTAATAAAATAAGTAGAAATCCACTAAAAGTTTTGTTTGGTTATCTTGCAATCCCGAGATAATCGTCTCCATGCTTCAAATGCTCTTAAAAGCCAATTCTAAGGCATTTCGCGCATAAATGAAATGAACACATTTTTCTCCAAAACTATAACAGATGCAAGCTTGTCCTGTTTGGTGGAGATGATATTTAATAAAATAAGTAGAAATCCACTAAAAGTTTTGTTTGGTTATCTTGCAATCCCGAGATAATCGTCTCCATGCTTCAAATGCTCTTAAAAGCCAATTCTAAGGCATTTCGCGCATAAATGAAATGAACACATTTTTCTCCAAAACTATAACAGATGCAAGCTTGTCCTGTTTGGTGGGGATGATATTTAATAAAATTAGAAATCCACTAAAAGTTTTGTTTGGTTATCTTGCAATCCCGAGATAATCGTCTCCATGCTTCAAATGCTCTTAAAAGCCAATTCTAAGGCATTTCGCGCATAAATGAAATGAACACATTTTTCTCCAAAACTATAACAGATGCAAGCTTGTCCTGTTTGGTGGAGATGATATTTAATAAAATGAGTAGAAATCCACTAAAAGTTTTGTTTGGTTATCTTGCAATTCCGAGATAATCGTCTCCATGCTTCAAATGCTCTTAAAAGCCAATTCTAAGGCATTTCGCGCATAAATGAAATGAACACATTTTTCTCCAAAACTATAACAGATGCAAGCTTGTCCTGTTTGGTGGGGATGATATTTAATAAAAGAAATAGAAATCCACTAAAAGTTTTGTTTGGTTATCTTGCAATCCCGAGATAATCGTCTCCATGCTTCAAATGCTCTTAAAAGCCAATTCTAAGGCATTTCGCGCATAAATGAAATGAACACATTTTTCTCCAAAACTATAACAGATGCAAGCTTGTCCTGTTTGGTGGAGATGATATTTAATAAAATTAGAAATCCACTAAAAGTTTTGTTTGGTTATCTTGCAATCCCGAGATAATCGTCTCCATGCTTCAAATGCTCTTAAAAGCCAATTCTAAGGCATTTCGCGCATAAATGAAATGAACACATTTTTCTCCAAAACTATAACAGATGCAAGCTTGTCCTGTTTGGTGGAGATGATATTTAATAAAATAAGTAGAAATCCACTAAAAGTTTTGTTTGGTTATCTTGCAATCTCGAGATAATCGTCTCTATGCTTTAAATGCTCTTAAAAGCCATTTCTAAGGCATTTCGCGCATAAATGAAATGAACACATTTTTCTCCAAAACTATAACAGATGCAAGCTTGTCCTGTTTGGTGGGGATGATATTTAATAAAATAAATAGAAATCCACTAAAAGTTTTGTTTGGCTATCTTGCAATCCCGAGATAATCGTCTCCATGCTTCAAATGCTCTTAAAAGCCAATTCTAAGGCATTTCGCGCATAAATGAAATGAACACATTTTTCTCCAAAACTATAACAGATGCAAGCTTGTCCTGTTTGGTGGAGATGATATTTAATAAAATAAGTAGAAATCCACTAAAAGTTTTGTTTGGTTATCTTGCAATCCCGAGATAATCGTCTCCATGCTTCAAATGCTCTTAAAAGCCAATTCTAAGGCATTTCGCGCATAAATTAAATGAACACATTTTTCTCCAAAACTATAACAGATGCAAGCTTGTCCTGTTTGGTGGAGATGATATTTAATAAAATAAGTAGAAATCCACTAAAAGTTTTGTTTGGTTATCTTGCAATCCCGAGATAATCGTCTCCATGCTTCAAATGCTCTTAAAAGCCAATTCTAAGGCATTTCGCGCATAAATGAAATGAACACATTTTTCTCCAAAACTATAACAGATGCAAGCTTGTCCTGTTTGGTGGGGATGATATTTAATAAAATTAGAAATCCACTAAAAGTTTTGTTTGGTTATCTTGCAATCCCGAGATAATCGTCTCCATGCTTCAAATGCTCTTAAAAGCCAATTCTAAGGCATTTCGCGCATAAATGAAATGAACACATTTTTCTCCAAAACTATAACAGATGCAAGCTTGTCCTGTTTGGTGGAGATGATATTTAATAAAATGAGTAGAAATCCACTAAAAGTTTTGTTTGGTTATCTTGCAATTCCGAGATAATCGTCTCCATGCTTCAAATGCTCTTAAAAGCCAATTCTAAGGCATTTCGCGCATAAATGAAATGAACACATTTTTCTCCAAAACTATAACAGATGCAAGCTTGTCCTGTTTGGTGGGGATGATATTTAATAAAAGAAATAGAAATCCACTAAAAGTTTTGTTTGGTTATCTTGCAATCCCGAGATAATCGTCTCCATGCTTCAAATGCTCTTAAAAGCCAATTCTAAGGCATTTCGCGCATAAATGAAATGAACACATTTTTCTCCAAAACTATAACAGATGCAAGCTTGTCCTGTTTGGTGGAGATGATATTTAATAAAATTAGAAATCCACTAAAAGTTTTGTTTGGTTATCTTGCAATCCCGGGATAATCGTCTCCATGCTTCAAATGCTCTTAAAAGCCAATTCTAAGGCATTTCGCGCATAAATGAAATGAACACATTTTTCTCCAAAACTATAACAGATGCAAGCTTGTCCTGTTTGGTGGAGATGATATTTAATAAAATAAGTAGAAATCCACTAAAAGTTTTGTTTGGTTATCTTGCAATCTCGAGATAATCGTCTCTATGCTTTAAATGCTCTTAAAAGCCATTTCTAAGGCATTTCGCGCATAAATGAAATGAACACATTTTTCTCCAAAACTATAACAGATGCAAGCTTGTCCTGTTTGGTGGGGATGATATTTAATAAAATAAATAGAAATCCACTAAAAGTTTTGTTTGGTTATCTTGCAATCCCGAGATAATCGTCTCCATGCTTCAAATGCTCTTAAAAGCCAATTCTAAGGCATTTCGCGCATAAATGAAATGAACACATTTTTCTCCAAAACTATAACAGATGCAAGCTTGTCCTGTTTGGTGGAGATGATATTTAATAAAATAAGTAGAAATCCACTAAAAGTTTTGTTTGGTTATCTTGCAATCCCGAGATAATCGTCTCCATGCTTCAAATGCTCTTAAAAGCCAATTCTAAGGCATTTCGCGCATAAATGAAATGAACACATTTTTCTCCAAAACTATAACAGATGCAAGCTTGTCCTGTTTGGTGGAGATGATATTTAATAAAATAAGTAGAAATCCACTAAAAGTTTTGTTTGGTTATCTTGCAATCCTGAAATAATCGTCTCCATGCTTCAAATGCTCTTAAAAGCCAATTCTAAGGCATTTCGCGCATAAATTAAATGAACACATTTTTCTCCAAAACTATAACAGATGCAAGCTTGTCCTGTTTGGTGGAGATGATATTTAATAAAATAAGTAGAAATCCACTAAAAGTTTTGTTTGGTTATCTTGCAATCCCGAGATAATCGTCTCCATGCTTCAAATGCTCTTAAAAGCCAATTCTAAGGCATTTCGCGCATAAATGAAATGAACACATTTTTCTCCAAAACTATAACAGATGCAAGCTTGTCCTGTTTGGTGGAGATGATATTTAATAAAATAAGTAGAAATCCACTAAAAGTTTTGTTTGGTTATCTTGCAATCCCGAGATAATCGTCTCCATGCTTCAAATGCTCTTAAAAGCCAATTCTAAGGCATTTCGCGCATAAATGAAATGAACACATTTTTCTCCAAAACTATAACAGATGCAAGCTTGTCCTGTTTGGTGGAGATGATATTTAATAAAATAAGTAGAAATCCACTAAAAGTTTTGTTTGGTTATCTTGCAATTCCGAGATAATCGTCTCCATGCTTCAAATGCTCTTAAAAGCCAATTCTAAGGCATTTCGCGCATAAATGAAATGAACACATTTTTCTCCAAAACTATAACAGATGCAAGCTTGTCCTGTTTGGTGGGGATGATATTTAATAAAAGAAATAGAAATCCACTAAAAGTTTTGTTTGGTTATCTTGCAATCCCGAGATAATCGTCTCCATGCTTCAAATGCTCTTAAAAGCCAATTCTAAGGCATTTCGCGCATAAATGAAATGAACACATTTTTCTCCAAAACTATAACAGATGCAAGCTTGTCCTGTTTGGTGGAGATGATATTTAATAAAATTAGAAATCCACTAAAAGTTTTGTTTGGTTATCTTGCAATCCCGAGATAATCGTCTCCATGCTTCAAATGCTCTTAAAAGCCAATTCTAAGGCATTTCGCGCATAAATGAAATGAACACATTTTTCTCCAAAACTATAACAGATGCAAGCTTGTCCTGTTTGGTGGAGATGATATTTAATAAAATAAGTAGAAATCCACTAAAAGTTTTGTTTGGTTATCTTGCAATCTCGAGATAATCGTCTCTATGCTTTAAATGCTCTTAAAAGCCATTTCTAAGGCATTTCGCGCATAAATGAAATGAACACATTTTTCTCCAAAACTATAACAGATGCAAGCTTGTCCTGTTTGGTGGGGATGATATTTAATAAAATTAGAAATCCACTAAAAGTTTTGTTTGGTTATCTTGCAATCCCGAGATAATCGTCTCCATGCTTCAAATGCTCTTAAAAGCCAATTCTAAGGCATTTCGCGCATAAATGAAATGAACACATTTTTCTCCAAAACTATAACAGATGCAAGCTTGTCCTGTTTGGTGGAGATGATATTTAATAAAATGAGTAGAAATCCACTAAAAGTTTTGTTTGGTTATCTTGCAATTCCGAGATAATCGTCTCCATGCTTCAAATGCTCTTAAAAGCCAATTCTAAGGCATTTCGCGCATAAATGAAATGAACACATTTTTCTCCAAAACTATAACAGATGCAAGCTTGTCCTGTTTGGTGGGGATGATATTTAATAAAAGAAATAGAAATCCACTAAAAGTTTTGTTTGGTTATCTTGCAATCCCGAGATAATCGTCTCCATGCTTCAAATGCTCTTAAAAGCCAATTCTAAGGCATTTCGCGCATAAATGAAATGAACACATTTTTCTCCAAAACTATAACAGATGCAAGCTTGTCCTGTTTGGTGGAGATGATATTTAATAAAATTAGAAATCCACTAAAAGTTTTGTTTGGTTATCTTGCAATCCCGGGATAATCGTCTCCATGCTTCAAATGCTCTTAAAAGCCAATTCTAAGGCATTTCGCGCATAAATGAAATGAACACATTTTTCTCCAAAACTATAACAGATGCAAGCTTGTCCTGTTTGGTGGAGATGATATTTAATAAAATAAGTAGAAATCCACTAAAAGTTTTGTTTGGTTATCTTGCAATCTCGAGATAATCGTCTCTATGCTTTAAATGCTCTTAAAAGCCATTTCTAAGGCATTTCGCGCATAAATGAAATGAACACATTTTTCTCCAAAACTATAACAGATGCAAGCTTGTCCTGTTTGGTGGGGATGATATTTAATAAAATAAATAGAAATCCACTAAAAGTTTTGTTTGGTTATCTTGCAATCCCGAGATAATCGTCTCCATGCTTCAAATGCTCTTAAAAGCCAATTCTAAGGCATTTCGCGCATAAATGAAATGAACACATTTTTCTCCAAAACTATAACAGATGCAAGCTTGTCCTGTTTGGTGGAGATGATATTTAATAAAATAAGTAGAAATCCACTAAAAGTTTTGTTTGGTTATCTTGCAATCCCGAGATAATCGTCTCCATGCTTCAAATGCTCTTAAAAGCCAATTCTAAGGCATTTCGCGCATAAATGAAATGAACACATTTTTCTCCAAAACTATAACAGATGCAAGCTTGTCCTGTTTGGTGGAGATGATATTTAATAAAATAAGTAGAAATCCACTAAAAGTTTTGTTTGGTTATCTTGCAATCCTGAAATAATCGTCTCCATGCTTCAAATGCTCTTAAAAGCCAATTCTAAGGCATTTCGCGCATAAATTAAATGAACACATTTTTCTCCAAAACTATAACAGATGCAAGCTTGTCCTGTTTGGTGGAGATGATATTTAATAAAATAAGTAGAAATCCACTAAAAGTTTTGTTTGGTTATCTTGCAATCCCGAGATAATCGTCTCCATGCTTCAAATGCTCTTAAAAGCCAATTCTAAGGCATTTCGCGCATAAATGAAATGAACACATTTTTCTCCAAAACTATAACAGATGCAAGCTTGTCCTGTTTGGTGGAGATGATATTTAATAAAATAAGTAGAAATCCACTAAAAGTTTTGTTTGGTTATCTTGCAATCCCGAGATAATCGTCTCCATGCTTCAAATGCTCTTAAAAGCCAATTCTAAGGCATTTCGCGCATAAATGAAATGAACACATTTTTCTCCAAAACTATAACAGATGCAAGCTTGTCCTGTTTGGTGGAGATGATATTTAATAAAATAAGTAGAAATCCACTAAAAGTTTTGTTTGGTTATCTTGCAATTCCGAGATAATCGTCTCCATGCTTCAAATGCTCTTAAAAGCCAATTCTAAGGCATTTCGCGCATAAATGAAATGAACACATTTTTCTCCAAAACTATAACAGATGCAAGCTTGTCCTGTTTGGTGGGGATGATATTTAATAAAAGAAATAGAAATCCACTAAAAGTTTTGTTTGGTTATCTTGCAATCCCGAGATAATCGTCTCCATGCTTCAAATGCTCTTAAAAGCCAATTCTAAGGCATTTCGCGCATAAATGAAATGAACACATTTTTCTCCAAAACTATAACAGATGCAAGCTTGTCCTGTTTGGTGGAGATGATATTTAATAAAATTAGAAATCCACTAAAAGTTTTGTTTGGTTATCTTGCAATCCCGAGATAATCGTCTCCATGCTTCAAATGCTCTTAAAAGCCAATTCTAAGGCATTTCGCGCATAAATGAAATGAACACATTTTTCTCCAAAACTATAACAGATGCAAGCTTGTCCTGTTTGGTGGAGATGATATTTAATAAAATAAGTAGAAATCCACTAAAAGTTTTGTTTGGTTATCTTGCAATCTCGAGATAATCGTCTCTATGCTTTAAATGCTCTTAAAAGCCATTTCTAAGGCATTTCGCGCATAAATGAAATGAACACATTTTTCTCCAAAACTATAACAGATGCAAGCTTGTCCTGTTTGGTGGGGATGATATTTAATAAAATAAATAGAAATCCACTAAAAGTTTTGTTTGGTTATCTTGCAATCCCGAGATAATCGTCTCCATGCTTCAAATGCTCTTAAAAGCCAATTCTAAGGCATTTCGCGCATAAATGAAATGAACACATTTTTCTCCAAAACTATAACAGATGCAAGCTTGTCCTGTTTGGTGGAGATGATATTTAATAAAATAAGTAGAAATCCACTAAAAGTTTTGTTTGGTTATCTTGCAATCCCGAGATAATCGTCTCCATGCTTCAAATGCTCTTAAAAGCCAATTCTAAGGCATTTCGCGCATAAATGAAATGAACACATTTTTCTCCAAAACTATAACAGATGCAAGCTTGTCCTGTTTGGTGGAGATGATATTTAATAAAATAAGTAGAAATCCACTAAAAGTTTTGTTTGGTTATCTTGCAATCCCGAAATAATCGTCTCCATGCTTCAAATGCTCTTAAAAGCCAATTCTAAGGCATTTCGCGCATAAATTAAATGAACACATTTTTCTCCAAAACTATAACAGATGCAAGCTTGTCCTGTTTGGTGGAGATGATATTTAATAAAATAAGTAGAAATCCACTAAAAGTTTTGTTTGGTTATCTTGCAATCCCGAGATAATCGTCTCCATGCTTCAAATGCTCTTAAAAGCCAATTCTAAGGCATTTCGCGCATAAATGAAATGAACACATTTTTCTCCAAAACTATAACAGATGCAAGCTTGTCCTGTTTGGTGGAGATGATATTTAATAAAATAAGTAGAAATCCACTAAAAGTTTTGTTTGGTTATCTTGCAATCCCGAGATAATCGTCTCCATGCTTCAAATGCTCTTAAAAGCCAATTCTAAGGCATTTCGCGCATAAATGAAATGAACACATTTTTCTCCAAAACTATAACAGATGCAAGCTTGTCCTGTTTGGTGGAGATGATATTTAATAAAATAAGTAGAAATCCACTAAAAGTTTTGTTTGGTTATCTTGCAATCCCGAGATAATCGTCTCCATGCTTCAAATGCTCTTAAAAGCCAATTCTAAGGCATTTCGCGCATAAATGAAATGAACACATTTTTCTCCAAAACTATAACAGATGCAAGCTTGTCCTGTTTGGTGGAGATGATATTTAATAAAATAAGTAGAAATCCACTAAAAGTTTTGTTTGGTTATCTTGCAATCCCGAGATAATCGTCTCCATGCTTCAAATGCTCTTAAAAGCCAATTCTAAGGCATTTCGCGCATAAATGAAATGAACACATTTTTCTCCAAAACTATAACAGATGCAAGCTTGTCCTGTTTGGTGGAGATGATATTTAATAAAATAAGTAGAAATCCACTAAAAGTTTTGTTTGGTTATCTTGCAATCCCGAGATAATCGTCTCCATGCTTCAAATGCTCTTAAAAGCCAATTCTAAGGCATTTCGCGCATAAATGAAATGAACACATTTTTCTCCAAAACTATAACAGATGCAAGCTTGTCCTGTTTGGTGGAGATGATATTTAATAAAATAAGTTGAAATCCACTAAAAGTTTTGTTTGGTTATCTTGCAATCCCGAGATAATCGTCTCCATGCTTCAAATGCAAATCCACTAAAATGTTTGTTTGGTTATCTTGCAATCCCGAGATAATCGTCTCCATGCTTCAAATGCTCTTAAAAGCCAATTCTAAGGCATTTCGCGCATAAATGAAATGAACACCTTTTTCTCCAAAACTATAACAGATGCAAGCTTGTCCTGTTTGGTGGAGATGATATTTAATAAAATAAGTAGAAATCCACTAAAAGTTTTGTTTGGTTATCTTGCAATCCCGAGATAATCGTCTCCATGCTTCAAATGCTCTTAAAAGCCAATTCTAAGGCATTTTGCGCATAAATGAAATGAACACATTTTTCTCCAAAACTATAACAGATGCAAGCTTGTCCTGTTTGGTGGAGATGATATTTAATAAAATAAGTAGAAATCCACTAAAAGTTTTGTTTGGTTATCTTGCAATCCCGAGATAATCGTCTCCATGCTTCAAATGCTCTTAAAAGCGATTTCTAAGGCATTTCGCGCATAAATGAAATGGACACATTTTTCTCCAAAACTATAACAGATGCAAACTTGTCCTGTTTGGTGGTTTGATATTTAATAAAATAAGTAGAAATCCACTAAAAGTTTTGTTTGGTTATCTTGCAATCTCGAGATAATCGTCTCCATGCTTCAAATGCTCTTAAAAGCGATTTCTAAGGCATTTCGCGCATAAATGAAATGAACACATTTTTCTCCAAAACTATAACAGATGCAAACTTGTCCTGTTTGGTGGAGATGATATTTAATAAAATAAGTAGAAATCCACTAAAAGTTTTGTTTGGTTATCTTGCAATCCCGAGATAATCGTCTCCATGCTTCAAATGCTCTTAAAAGCCAATTCTAAGGCATTTCGCGCATAAATGAAATGAACACATTTTTCTCCAAAACTATAACAGATGCAAGCTTGTCCTGTTTGGTGGAGATGATATTTAATAAAATAAGTAGAAATCCACTAAAAGTTTTGTTTGGTTATCTTGCAATCCCGAGATAATCGTCTCCATGCTTCAAATGCTCTTAAAAGCCAATTCTAAGGCATTTCGCGCAAAAATGAAATGAACATATTTTTCTCCAAAACTATAACAGATGCAAGCTTGTCCTGTTTGGTGGAGATGATATTTAATAAAATAAGTAGAAATCCACTAAAAGTTTTGTTTGGTTATCTTGCAATCCCGAGATAATCGTCTCCATGCTTCAAATGCTCTTAAAAGCCAATTCTAAGGCATTTCGCGCATAAATGAAATGAACACATTTTTCTCCAAAACTATAACAGATGCAAGCTTGTCCTGTTTGGTGGAGATGATATTTAATAAAATAAGTAGAAATCCACTAAAAGTTTTGTTTGGTTATCTTGCAATCCCGAGATAATCGTCTCCATGCTTCAAATGCTCTTAAAAGCCATTTCTAAGGCATTTCGCGCATAAATGAAATGAACACATTTTTCTCCAAAACTATAACAGATGCAAGCTTGTCCTGTTTGGTGGTTTGATATTTAATAAAATAAGTAGAAATCCACTAAAAGTTTTGTTTGGTTATCTTGCAATCTCGAGATAATCGTCTCCATGCTTCAAATGCTCTTAAAAGCGATTTCTAAGGCATTTCGCGCATAAATGAAATGAACACATTTTTCTCCAAAACTATAACAGATGCAAACTTGTCCTGTTTGGTGGAGATGATATTTAATAAAATAAGTAGAAATCCACTAAAAGTTTTGTTTGGTTATCTTGCAATCCCGAGATAATCGTCTCCATGCTTCAAATGCTCTTAAAAGCCAATTCTAAGGCATTTCGCGCATAAATGAAATGAACACATTTTTCTCCAAAACTATAACAGATGCAAGCTTGTCCTGTTTGGTGGAGATGATATTTAATAAAATAAGTAGAAATCCACTAAAAGTTTTGTTTGGTTATCTTGCAATCCCGAGATAATCGTCTCCATGCTTCAAATGCTCTTAAAAGCCAATTCTAAGGCATTTCGCGCATAAATGAAATAAACATATTTTTCTCCAAAACTATAACAGATGCAAGCTTGTCCTGTTTGGTGGAGATGATATTTAATAAAATAAGTAGAAATCCACTAAAAGTTTTGTTTGGTTATCTTGCAATCCCGAGATAATCGTCTCCATGCTTCAAATGCTCTTAAAAGCCAATTCTAAGGCATTTCGCGCATAAATGAAATGAACACATTTTTCTCCAAAACTATAACAGATGCAAGCTTGTCCTGTTTGGTGGAGATGATATTTAATAAAATAAGTAGAAATCAACTAAAAGTTTTGTTTGGTTATCTTGCAATCCCGAGATAATCGTCTCCATGCTTCAAATGCTCTTAAAAGCCAATTCTAAGGCATTTCGCGCATAAATGAAATGAACACATTTTTCTCCAAAACTATAACAGATGCAAGCTTGTCCTGTTTGGTGGAGATGATATTTAATAAAATAAGTAGAAATCCACTAAAAGTTTTGTTTAGTTATCTTGCAATCCCGAGATAATCGTCTCCATGCTTCAAATACTCTTAAAAGCGATTTCTAAGGCATTTCGCGCATAAATGAAATGAACACATTTTTCCCCAAAACTATAACAGATGCAAACTTGTCCTGTTTGGTGGAGATGATATTTAATAAAATAAGTAGAAATCCACTAAAAGTTTTGTTTGGTTATCTTGCAATTCCGAGATAATCGTCTCCATGCTTCAAATGCTCTTAAAAGCCAATTCTAAGGCATTTCGCGCATAAATGAAATGAACACATTTTTCTCCAAAACTATAACAGATGCAAGCTTGTCCTGTTTGGTGGAGATGATATTTAATAAAATAAGTAGAAATCCACTAAATGTTTTGTTTGGTTATCTTGCAATCCCGAGATAATCGTCTCCATGCTTCAAATGCTCTTAAAAGCCAATTCTAAGGCATTTCGCGCATAAATGAAATGAACACATTTTTCTCCAAAACTATAACAGATGCAAGCTTGTCCTGTTTGGTGGTTTGATATTTAATAAAATAAGTAGAAATCCACTAAAAGTTTTGTTTGGTTATCTTGCAATCCCGAGATAATCGTCTCCATGCTTCAAATGCTCTTAAAAGCCAATTCTAAGGCATTTCGCGCATAAATGAAATGAACACATTTTTCTCCAAAACTATAACAGATGCAAGCTTGTCCTGTTTGGTGGAGATGATATTTAATAAAATAAGTAGAAGTCCACTAAAAGTTTTGTTTGGTTATCTTGCAATCCCGAGATAATCGTCTCCATGCTTCAAATGCTCTTAAAAGCCAATTCTAAGGCATTTCGCGCATAAATGAAATGAACACATTTTTCTCCAAAACTATAACAGATGCAAGCTTGTCCTGTTTGGTGGAGATTATATTTAATAAAATAAGTAGAAATCCACTAAAGGTTTTGTTTGGTTATCTTGCAATCCCGAGATAATCGTCTCCATGCTTCAAATGCTCTTAAAAGCGATTTCTAAGGCATTTCGCGCATAAATGAAATGAACACATTTTTCTCCAAAACTATAACAGATGCAAACTTGTCCTGTTTGGTGGTTTGATATTTAATAAAATAAGTAGAAATCCACTAAAAGTTTTGTTTGGTTATCTTGCAATCCCGAGATAATCGTCTCCATGCTTCAAATGCTCTTAAAAGCCAATTCTAAGGCATTTCGCGCATAAATGAAATGAACACATTTTTCTCCAAAACTATAACAGATGCAAACTTGTCCTGTTTGGTGGAGATGATATTTAATAAAATAAGTAGAAATCCACTAAAAGTTTTGTTTGGTTATCTTGCAATCCCGAGATAATCGTCTCCATGCTTCAAATGCTCTTAAAAGCCAATTCTAAGGCATATCGCGCATAAATGAAATGAACACATTTTTCTCCAAAACTATAACAGATGCAAGCTTGTCCTGTTTGGTGGAGATGATATTTAATAAAATAAGTAGAAATCCACTAAAAGTTTTGTTTGGTTATCTTGCAATCCCGAGATAATCGTCTCCATGCTTCAAATGCTCTTAAAAGCCAATTCTAAGGCATTTCGCGCATAAATGAAATGAACATATTTTTCTCCAAAACTATAACAGATGCAAGCTTGTCCTGTTTGGTGGAGATGATATTTAATAAAATAAGTAGAAATCCACTAAAAGTTTTGTTTGGTTATCTTGCAATCCCGAGATAATCGTCTCCATGCTTCAAATGCTCTTAAAAGCCAATTCTAAGGCATTTCGCGCATAAATGAAATGAACACATTTTTCTCCAAAACTATAACAGATGCAAGCTTGTCCTGTTTGGTGGAGATGATATTTAATAAAATAAGTAGAAATCCACTAAAAGTTTTGTTTGGTTATCTTGCAATCCCGAGATAATCGTCTCCATGCTTCAAATGCTCTTAAAAGCCATTTCTAAGGCATTTCGCGCATAAATGAAATGAACACATTTTTCTCCAAAACTATAACAGATGCAAGCTTGTCCTGTTTGGTGGAGATGATATTTAATAAAATAAGTAGAAATCAACTAAAAGTTTTGTTTGGTTATCTTGCAATCCCGAGATAATCGTCTCCATGCTTCAAATGCTCTTAAAAGCGATTTCTAAGGCATTTCGCGCATAAATGAAATGAACACATTTTTCCCCAAAACTATAACAGATGCAAACTTGTCCTGTTTGGTGGAGATTATATTTAATAAAATAAGTAGAAATCCACTAAAAGTTTTGTTTGGTTATCTTGCAATTCCGAGATAATCGTCTCCATGCTTCAAATGCTCTTAAAAGCCAATTCTAAGGCATTTCGCGCATAAATGAAATGAACACATTTTTCTCCAAAACTATAACAGATGCAAGCTTGTCCTGTTTGGTGGAGATGATATTTAATAAAATAAGTAGAAATCCACTAAAAGTTTTGTTTGGTTATCTTGCAATCCCGAGATAATCGTCTCCATGCTTCAAATGCTCTTAAAAGCCAATTCTAAGGCATTTCGCGCATAAATGAAATGAACACATTTTTCTCCAAAACTATAACAGATGCAAGCTTGTCCTGTTTGGTGGTTTGATATTTAATAAAATAAGTAGAAATCCACTAAAAGTTTTGTTTGGTTATCTTGCAATCCCGAGATAATCGTCTCCATGCTTCAAATGCTCTGAAAAGCCAATTCTAAGGCATTTCGCGCATAAATGAAATGAACACATTTTTCTCCAAAACTATAACAGATGCAAGCTTGTCCTGTTTGGTGATGATATTTAATAAAATAAATAGAAATCCACTAAAAGTTTTGTTTGGTTATCTTGCAATCCCGAGATAATCGTCTCCATGCTTCAAATGCTTTTAAAAGCCAATTCTAAGGCATTTCGCGCATAAATGAAATGAACACATTTTTCTCCAAAACTATAACAGATGCAAGCTTGTCCTGTTTGGTGGAGATGATATTTAATAAAATAAATAGAAATCCACTAAAAGTTTTGTTTGGTTATCTTGCAATCCCGAGATATTCGTCTCCATGCTTCAAATGCTCTTAAAAGCCAATTCTAAGGCATTTTGCGCATAAATGAAATGAACACATTTTTCTCCAAAACTATAACAGATGCAAGCTTGTCCTGTTTGGTGGAGATGGTATTTAATAAAATAAGTAGAAATCCACTAAAAGTTTTGTTTGGTTATCTTGCAATCCCGAGATAATCGTCTCCATGCTTCAAATGCTCTTAAAAGCCCTTTCTAAGGCATTTCGCGCATAAATGAAATGAACACATTTTTCTCCAAAACTATAACAGATGCAAGCTTGTCCTGTTTGGTGGAGATGATATTTAATAAAATAAGTAGAAATCCACTAAAAGTTTTGTTTGGTTATCTTGCAATCCCGAGATAATCGTCTCCATGCTTCAAATGCTCTTAAAAGCCATTTCTAAGGCATTTCGCACATAAATGAAATGAACACATTTTTCTCCAAAACTATAACAGATGCAAGCTTGTCCTGTTTGGTGGAGATGATATTTAATAAAATAAGTAGAAATCAACTAAAAGTTTTGTTTGGTTATCTTGCAATCCCGAGATAATCGTCTCCATGCTTCAAATGCTCTTAAAAGCCAATTCTAAGGCATTTCGCGCATAAATGAAATGAACACATTTTTCTCCAAAACAATAACAGATGCAAGCTTGTCCTGTTTGGTGGAGATGATATTTAATAAAATAAGTAGAAATCCACTAAAATGTTTGTTTGGTTATCTTGCAATCCCGAGATAATCGTCTCCATGCTTCAAATGCTCTTAAAAGCCAATTCTAAGGCATTTCGCGCATAAATGAAATGAACACCTTTTTCTCCAAAACTATAACAGATGCAAGCTTGTCCTGTTTGGTGGAGATGATATTTAATAAAATAACTAGAAATCCACTAAAAGTTTTGTTTGGTTATCTTGCAATCCCGAGATAATCGTCTCCATGCTTCAAATGCTCTTAAAAGCCAATTCTAAGGCATTTCGCGCATAAATGAAATGAACACATTTTTCTCCAAAACTATAACAGATGCAAGCTTGTCCTGTTTGGTGGAGATGATATTTAATAAAATAAGTAGAAATCCACTAAAAGTTTTGTTTGGTTATCTTGCAATCCCGAGATAATCGTCTCCATGCTTCAAATGCTCTTAAAAGCGATTTCTAAGGCATTTCGCGCATAAATGAAATGAACACATTTTTCTCCAAAACTATAACAGATGCAAGCTTGTCCTGTTTGGTGGAGATGATATTTAATAAAATAAGTAGAAATCCACTAAAAGTTTTGTTTGGTTATCTTGCAATCCCGAGATAATCGTCTCCATGCTTCAAATGCTCTTAAAAGCCAATTCTAAGGCATTTCGCGCATAAATGAAATGAACATATTTTTCTCCAAAACTATAACAGATGCAAGCTTGTCCTGTTTGGTGGAGATGATATTTAATAAAATAAGTAGAAATCCACTAAAAGTTTTGTTTGGTTATCTTGCAATCCCGAGATAATCGTCTCCATGCTTCAAATGCTCTTAAAAGCCAATTCTAAGGCATTTCGCGCATAAATGAAATGAACACATTTTTCTCCAAAACTATAACAGATGCAAGCTTGTCCTGTTTGGTGGAGATGATATTTAATAAAATAAGTAGAAATCCACTAAAAGTTTTGTTTGGTTATCTTGCAATCCCGAGATAATCGTCTCCATGCTTCAAATGCTCTTAAAAGCCATTTCTAAGGCATTTCGCGCATAAATGAAATGAACACATTTTTCTCCAAAACTATAACAGATGCAAGCTTGTCCTGTTTGGTGGAGATGATATTTAATAAAATAAGTAGAAATCAACTAAAAGTTTTGTTTGGTTATCTTGCAATCCCGAGATAATCGTCTCCATGCTTCAAATGCTCTTAAAAGCGATTTCTAAGGCATTTCGCGCATAAATGAAATGAACACATTTTTCCCCAAAACTATAACAGATGCAAACTTGTCCTGTTTGGTGGAGATGATATTTAATAAAATAAGTAGAAATCCACTAAAAGTTTTGTTTGGTTATCTTGCAATTCCGAGATAATCGTCTCCATGCTTCAAATGCTCTTAAAAGCCAATTCTAAGGCATTTCGCGCATAAATGAAATGAACACATTTTTCTCCAAAACTGTAACAGATGCAAGCTTGTCCTGTTTGGTGGAGATGATATTTAATAAAATAAGTAGAAATCCACTAAAAGTTTTGTTTGGTTATCTTGCAATCCCGAGATAATCGTCTCCATGCTTCAAATGCTCTTAAAAGCCAATTCTAAGGCATTTCGCGCATAAATGAAATGAACACATTTTTCTCCAAAACTATAACAGATGCAAGCTTGTCCTGTTTGGTGGTTTGATATTTAATAAAATAAGTAGAAATCCACTAAAAGTTTTGTTTGGTTATCTTGCAATCCCGAGATAATCGTCTCCATGCTTCAAATGCTCTGAAAAGCCAATTCTAAGACATTTCGCGCATAAATGAAATGAACACATTTTTCTCCAAAACTATAACAGATGCAAGCTTGTCCTGTTTGGTGATGATATTTAATAAAATAAATAGAAATCCACTAAAAGTTTTGTTTGGTTATCTTGCAATCCCGAGATAATCGTCTCCATGCTTCAAATGCTTTTAAAAGCCAATTCTAAGGCATTTCGCGCATAAATGAAATGAACACATTTTTCTCCAAAACTATAACAGATGCAAGCTTGTCCTGTTTGGTGGAGATGATATTTAATAAAATAAATAGAAATCCACTAAAAGTTTTGTTTGGTTATCTTGCAATCCCGAGATATTCGTCTCCATGCTTCAAATGCTCTTAAAAGCCAATTCTAAGGCATTTTGCGCATAAATGAAATGAACACATTTTTCTCCAAAACTATAACAGATGCAAGCTTGTCCTGTTTGGTGGAGATGGTATTTAATAAAATAAGTAGAAATCCACTAAAAGTTTTGTTTGGTTATCTTGCAATCCCGAGATAATCGTCTCCATGCTTCAAATGCTCTTAAAAGCCCTTTCTAAGGCATTTCGCGCATAAATGAAATGAACACATTTTTCTCCAAAACTATAACAGATGCAAGCTTGTCCTGTTTGGTGGAGATGATATTTAATAAAATAAGTAGAAATCCACTAAAAGTTTTGTTTGGTTATCTTGCAATCCCGAGATAATCGTCTCCATGCTTCAAATGCTCTTAAAAGCCATTTCTAAGGCATTTCGCACATAAATGAAATGAACACATTTTTCTCCAAAACTATAACAGATGCAAGCTTGTCCTGTTTGGTGGAGATGATATTTAATAAAATAAGTAGAAATCAACTAAAAGTTTTGTTTGGTTATCTTGCAATCCCGAGATAATCGTCTCCATGCTTCAAATGCTCTTAAAAGCCAATTCTAAGGCATTTCGCGCATAAATGAAATGAACACATTTTTCTCCAAAACAATAACAGATGCAAGCTTGTCCTGTTTGGTGGAGATGATATTTAATAAAATAAGTAGAAATCCACTAAAATGTTTGTTTGGTTATCTTGCAATCCCGAGATAATCGTCTCCATGCTTCAAATGCTCTTAAAAGCCAATTCTAAGGCATTTCGCGCATAAATGAAATGAACACCTTTTTCTCCAAAACTATAACAGATGCAAGCTTGTCCTGTTTGGTGGAGATGATATTTAATAAAATAACTAGAAATCCACTAAAAGTTTTGTTTGGTTATCTTGCAATCCCGAGATAATCGTCTCCATGCTTCAAATGCTCTTAAAAGCCAATTCTAAGGCATTTCGCGCATAAATGAAATGAACACATTTTTCTCCAAAACTATAACAGATGCAAGCTTGTCCTGTTTGGTGGAGATGATATTTAATAAAATAAGTAGAAATCCACTAAAAGTTTTGTTTGGTTATCTTGCAATCCCGAGATAATCGTCTCCATGCTTCAAATGCTCTTAAAAGCGATTTCTAAGGCATTTCGCGCATAAATGAAATGAACACATTTTTCTCCAAAACTATAACAGATGCAAACTTGTCCTGTTTGGTGGTTTGATATTTAATAAAATAAGTAGAAATCCACTAAAAGTTTTGTTTGGTTGTCTTGCAATCTCGAGATAATCGTCTCCATGCTTCAAATGCTCTTAAAAGCGATTTCTAAGGCATTTCGCGCATAAATGAAATGAACACATTTTTCTCCAAAACTATAACAGATGCAAACTTGTCCTGTTTGGTGGAGATGATATTTAATAAAATAAGTAGAAATCCACTAAAAGTTTTGTTTGGTTATCTTGCAATCCCGAGATAATCGTCTCCATGCTTCAAATGCTCTTAAAAGCCAATTCTAAGGCATTTCGCGCATAAATGAAATGAACACATTTTTCTCCAAAACTATAACAGATGCAAGCTTGTCCTGTTTGGTGGAGATGATATTTAATAAAATAAGTAGAAATCCACTAAAAGTTTTGTTTGGTTATCTTGCAATCCCGAGATAATCGTCTCCATGCTTCAAATGCTCTTAAAAGCCAATTCTAAGGCATTTCGCGCATAAATGAAATGAACATATTTTTCTCCAAAACTATAACAGATGCAAACTTGTCCTGTTTGGTGGAGATGATATTTAATAAAATAAGTAGAAATCCACTAAAAGTTTTGTTTGGTTATCTTGCAATCCCGAGATAATCGTCTCCATGCTTCAAATGCTCTTAAAAGCCAATTCTAAGGCATTTCGCGCATAAATGAAATGAACACATTTTTCTCCAAAACTATAACAGATGCAAGCTTGTCCTGTTTGGTGGAGATGATATTTAATAAAATAAGTAGAAATCCACTCAAAGTTTTGTTTGTTAATCTTGCAATCCCGAGATAATCGTCTCCATGCTTCAAATGCTCTTAAAAGTTAATTCTAAGGCATTTCGCGCATAAATGAAATGAACACATTTTTCTCCAAAACTATAACAGATGCAAGCTTGTCCTGTTTGGTGGAGATGATATTTAATAAAATAAGTAGAAATCCACTAAAAGTTTTGTTTGGTTATCTTGCAATCCCGAGATAATCGTCTCCATGCTTCAAATGCTCTTAAAAGCGATTTCTAAGGCATTTCGCGCATAAATGAAATGAACACATTTTTCTCCAAAACTATAACAGATGCAAGCTTGTCCTGTTTGGTGGAGATGATATTTAATAAAATAAATAGAAATCCACTAAAAGTTTTGTTTGGTTATCTTGCAATCCCGAGATAATCGTCTCCATGCTTCAAATGCTTTTAAAAGCCAATTCTAAGGCATTTCGCGCCTAAATGAAATGAACACATTTTTCTCCAAAACTATAACAGATGCAAGCTTGTCCTGTTTGGTGGAGATGATATTTAATAAAATAAATAGAAATCCACTAAAAGTTTTGTTTGGTTATCTTGCAATCCCGAGATAATCGTCTCCATGCTTCAAATGCTCTTAAAAGCCAATTCTAAGGCATTTTGCGCATAAATGAAATGAACACATTTTTCTCCAAAACTATAACAGATGCAAGCTTGTCCTGTTTGGTGGAGATGATATTTAATAAAATAAGTAGAAATCCACTAAAAGTTTTGTTTGGTTATCTTGCAATCCCGAGATAATCGTCTCCATGCTTCAAATGCTCTTAAAAGCGATTTCTAAGGCATTTCGCGCATAAATGAAATGAACACATTTTTCTCCAAAACTATAACAGATGCAAACTTGTCCTGTTTGGTGGAGATGATATTTAATAAAATAAGTAGAAATCCACTAAAAGTTTTGTTTGGTTATCTTGCAATCCCGAGATAATCGTCTCCATGCTTCAAATGCTCTTAAAAGCCAATTCTAAGGCATTTTGCGCATAAATGAAATGAACACATTTTTCTCCAAAACTATAACAGATGCAAGCTTGTCCTGTTTGGTGGAGATGATATTTAATAAAATAAGTAGAAATCCACTAAAAGTTTTGTTTGGTTATCTTGCAATCCCGAGATAATCGTCTCCATGCTTCAAATGCTCTTAAAAGCCAATTCTAAGGCATTTCGCGCATAAACGAAATGAACACATTTTTCTCCAAAACTATAACAGATGCAAGCTTGTCCTGTTTGGTGGAGATGATATTTAATAAAATAAGTAGAAATCCACTAAAAGTTTTGTTTGGTTATCTTGCAATCCCGAGATAATCGTCTCCATGCTTCAAATGCTCTTAAAAGCCAATTCTGAGGCATTTCGCGCATAAATGAAATGAACACATTTTTCTCCAAAACTATAACAGATGCAAGCTTGTCCTGTTTGGTGGAGATGATATTTAATAAAATAAGTAGAAATCCACTAAAAGTTTTGTTTGGTTATCTTGCAATCCCGAGATAATCGTCTCCATGCTTCAAATGCTCTTAAAAGCCAATTCTAAGGCATTTCGCGCATAAATGAAAAGAACACATTTTTCTCCAAAACTATAACAGATGCAAGCTTGTCCTGTTTGGTGGAGATGATATTTAATAAAATAAGTAGAAATCCACTAAAAGTTTTGTTTGGTTATCTTGCAATCCCGAGATAATCGTCTCCATGCTTCAAATGCTCTTAAAAGCCAATTCTAAGGCATTTCGCGCATAAATGAAATGAACACATTTTTCTCCAAAACTATAACAGATGCAAGCTTGTCCTTTTTGGTGGATATGATATTTAATAAAATAAGTAGAAATCCACTAAAGGTTTTGTTTGGTTATCTTGCAATCCCGAGATAATCGTCTCCATGCTTCAAATGCTCTTAAAAGCGATTTCTAAGGCATTTTGCGCATAAATGAAATGAACACATTTTTCTCCAAAACTATAACAGATGCAAGCTTGTCCTGTTTGGTGATGATATTTAATAAAATAAATAGAAATCCACTAAAAGTTTTGTTTGGTTATCTTGCAATCCCGAGATAATCGTCTCCATGCTTCAAATGCTTTTAAAAGCCAATTCTAAGGCATTTCGCGCATAAATGAAATGAACACATTTTTCTCCAAAACTATAACAGATGCAAGCTTGTCCTGTTTGGTGGAGATGATATTTAATAAAATAAATAGAAATCCACTAAAAGTTTTGTTTGGTTATCTTGCAATCCCGAGATAATCGTCTCCATGCTTCAAATGCTCTTAAAAGCCAATTCTAAGGCATTTTGCGCATAAATGAAATGAACACATTTTTCTCCAAAACTATAACAGATGCAAGCTTGTCCTGTTTGGTGGAGATGATATTTAATAAAATAAGTAGAAATCCACTAAAAGTTTTGTTTGGTTATCTTGCAATCCCGAGATAATCGTCTCCATGCTTTAAATGCTCTTAAAAGCCAATTCTAAGGCATTTCGCGCATAAATGAAATGAACACATTTTTCTCCAAAACTATAACAGATGCAAGCTTGTCCTGTTTGGTGGAGATGATATTTAATAAAATAAGTAGAAATCCACTAAAAGTTTTGTTTGATTATCTTGCAATCCCGAGATAATCGTATCCATGCTTCAAATGCTCTTAAAAGCCATTTCTAAGGCATTTCGCGCATAAATGAAATGAACACATTTTTCTCCAAAACTATAACAGATGCAAGCTTGTCCTGTTTGGTGGAGATGATATTTAATAAAATAAGTAGAAATCAACTAAAAGTTTTGTTTGGTTATCTTGCAATCCCGAGATAATCGTCTCCATGCTTCAAATGCTCTTAAAAGCCAATTCTAAGGCATTTCGCGCATAAATGAAATGAACACATTTTTCTCCAAAACTATAACAGATGCAAGCTTGTCCTGTTTGGTGGAGATGATATTTAATAAAATAAGTAGAAATCCACTAAAATGTTTGTTTGGTTATCTTGCAATCCCGAGATAATCGTCTCCATGCTTCAAATGCTCTTAAAAGCCAATTCTAAGGCATTTCGCGCATAAATGAAATGAACACCTTTTTCTCCAAAACTATAACAGATGCAAGCTTGTCCTGTTTGGTGGAGATGATATTTAATAAAATAAGTAGAAATCCACTAAAAGTTTTGTTTGGTTATCTTGCAATCCCGAGATAATCGTCTCCATGCTTCAAATGCTCTTAAAAGCCAATTCTAAGGCATTTCGCGCATAAATGAAATGAACACATTTTTCTCCAAAACTATAACAGATGCAAGCTTCTCCTGTTTGGTGGAGATGATATTTAATAAAATAAGTAGAAATCCACTAAAAGTTTTGTTTGGTTATCTTGCAATGCCGAGATAATCGTCTCCATGCTTCAAATGCTCTTAAAAGCGATTTCTAAGGCATTTCGCGCATAAATGAAATGAACACATTTTTCTCCAAAACTATAACAGATGCAAACTTGTCCTGCTTGGTGGTTTGATATTTAATAAAATAAGTAGAAATCCACTAAAAGTTTTGTTTGGTTATCTTGCAATCTCGAGATAATCGTCTCCATGCTTCAAATGCTCTTAAAAGCGATTTCTAAGGCATTTCGCGCATAAATGAAATGAACACATTTTTCTCCAAAACTATAACAGATGCAAACTTGTCCTGTTTGGTGGAGATGATATTTAATAAAATAAGTAGAAATCCACTAAAAGTTTTGTTTGGTTATCTTGCAATCCCGAGATAATCGTCTCCATGCTTCAAATGCTCTTAAAAGCCAATTCTAAGGCATTTCGCGCATAAATGAAATGAACACATTTTTCTCCAAAACTATAACAGATGCAAGCTTGTCCTGTTTGGTGGAGATGATATTTAATAAAATGAGTAGAAATCCACTAAAAGTTTTGTTTGGTTATCTTGCAATCCCGAGATAATCGTCTCCATGCTTCAAATGCTCTTAAAAGCCAATTCTAAGGCATTTCGCGCATAAACGAAATGAACACATTTTTCTCCAAAACTATAACAGATGCAAGCTTGTCCTGTTTGGTGGAGATGATATTTAATAAAATAAGTAGAAATCCACTAAAAGTTTTGTTTGGTTATCTTGCAATCCCGAGATAATCGTCTCCATGCTTCAAATGCTCTTAAAAGCCAATTCTGAGGCATTTCGCGCATAAATGAAATGAACACATTTTTCTCCAAAACTATAACAGATGCAAACTTGTCCTGTTTGGTGGAGATGATATTTAATAAAATAAGTAGAAATCCACTAAAAGTTTTGTTTGGTTATCTTGCAATCCCGAGATAATCGTCTCCATGCTTCAAATGCTCTTAAAAGCCAATTCTAAGGCATTTCGCGCATAAATGAAATGAACACATTTTTCTCCAAAACTATAACAGATGCAAGCTTGTCCTGTTTGGTGGAGATGATATTTAATAAAATGAGTAGAAATCCACTAAAAGTTTTGTTTGGTTATCTTGCAATCCCGAGATAATCGTCTCCATGCTTCAAATGCTCTTAAAAGCCAATTCTAAGGCATTTCGCGCATAAACGAAATGAACACATTTTTCTCCAAAACTATAACAGATGCAAGCTTGTCCTGTTTGGTGGAGATGATATTTAATAAAATAAGTAGAAATCCACTAAAAGTTTTGTTTGGTTATCTTGCAATCCCGAGATAATCGTCTCCATGCTTCAAATGCTCTTAAAAGCGATTTCTAAGGCATTTCGCGCATAAATGAAATGAACGCATTTTTCTCCAAAACTATAACAGATGCAAGCTTGTCCTGTTTGGTGGATATGATATTTAATAAAATAAATAGAAATCCACTAAAAGTTTTGTTTGGTTATCTTGCAATCCCGAGATAATCGTCTCCATGCTTCAAATGCTTTTAAAAGCCAATTCTAAGGCATTTCGCGCCTAAATGAAATGAACACATTTTTCTCCAAAACTATAACAGATGCAAGCTTGTCCTGTTTGGTGGAGATGATATTTAATAAAATAAATAGAAATCCACTAAAAGTTTTGTTTGGTTATCTTGCAATCCCGAGATAATCGTCTCCATGCTTCAAATGCTCTTAAAAGCCAATTCTAAGGCATTTTGCGCATAAATGAAATGAACACATTTTTCTCCAAAACTATAACAGATGCAAGCTTGTCCTGTTTGGTGGAGATGATATTTAATAAAATAAGTAGAAATCCACTAAAAGTTTTGTTTGGTTATCTTGCAATCCCGAGATAATCGTCTCCATGCTTCAAATGCTCTTAAAAGCGATTTCTAAGGCATTTCGCGCATAAATGAAATGAACACATTTTTCTCCAAAACTATAACAGATGCAAACTTGTCCTGTTTGGTGGAGATGATATTTAATAAAATAAGTAGAAATCCACTAAAAGTTTTGTTTGGTTATCTTGCAATCCCGAGATAATCGTCTCCATGCTTCAAATGCTCTTAAAAGCCAATTCTAAGGCATTTTGCGCATAAATGAAATGAACACATTTTTCTCCAAAACTATAACAGATGCAAGCTTGTCCTGTTTGGTGGAGATGATATTTAATAAAATAAGTAGAAATCCACTAAAAGTTTTGTTTGGTTATCTTGCAATCCCGAGATAATCGTCTCCATGCTTCAAATGCTCTTAAAAGCCAATTCTAAGGCATTTCGCGCATAAACGAAATGAACACATTTTTCTCCAAAACTATAACAGATGCAAGCTTGTCCTGTTTGGTGGAGATGATATTTAATAAAATAAGTAGAAATCCACTAAAAGTTTTGTTTGGTTATCTTGCAATCCCGAGATAATCGTCTCCATGCTTCAAATGCTCTTAAAAGCCAATTCTGAGGCATTTCGCGCATAAATGAAATGAACACATTTTTCTCCAAAACTATAACAGATGCAAGCTTCTCCTGTTTGGTGGAGATGATATTTAATAAAATAAGTAGAAATCCACTAAAAGTTTTGTTTGGTTATCTTGCAATCCCGAGATAATCGTCTCCATGCTTCAAATGCTCTTAAAAGCCAATTCTAAGGCATTTCGCGCATAAATGAAATGAACACATTTTTCTCCAAAACTATAACAGATGCAAGCTTGTCCTGTTTGGTGGAGATGATATTTAATAAAATAAGTAGAAATCCACTAAAAGTTTTGTTTGGTTATCTTGCAATCCCGAGATAATCGTCTCCATGCTTCAAATGCTCTTAAAAGCGATTTCTAAGGCATTTCGCGCATAAATGAAATGAACACATTTTTCTCCAAAACTATAACAGATGCAAGCTTGTCCTGTTTGGTGGAGATGATATTTAATAAAATAAATAGAAATCCACTAAAAGTTTTGTTTGGTTATCTTGCAATCCCGAGATAATCGTCTCCATGCTTCAAATGCTTTTAAAAGCCAATTCTAAGGCATTTCGCGCATAAATGAAATGAACACATTTTTCTCCAAAACTATAACAGATGCAAGCTTGTCCTGTTTGGTGGAGATGATATTTAATAAAATAAATAGAAATCCACTAAAAGTTTTGTTTGGTTATCTTGCAATCCCGAGATAATCGTCTCCATGCTTCAAATGCTCTTAAAAGCCAATTCTAAGGCATTTCGCGCATAAATGAAATGAACACATTTTTCTCCAAAACTATAACAGATGCAAGCTTGTCCTGTTTGGTGGAGATGATATTTAATAAAATAAGTAGAAATCCACTAAAAGTTTTGTTTGGTTATCTTGCAATCCCGAGATAATCGTCTCCATGCTTCAAATGCTCTTAAAAGCTAATTCTAAGGCATTTCGCGCATAAACGAAATGAACACATTTTTCTCCAAAACTATAACAGATGCAAGCTTGTCCTGTTTGGTGGAGATGATATTTAATAACATAAGTAGAAATCCACTAAAAGTTTTGTTTGGTTATCTTGCAATCCCGAGATAATCGTCTCCATGCTTCAAATGCTCTTAAAAGCCAATTCTGAGGCATTTCGCGCATAAATGAAATGAACACATTTTTCTCCAAAACTATAACAGATGCAAGCTTGTCCTGTTTGGTGGAGATGATATTTAATAAAATAAGTAGAAATCCACTAAAAGTTTTGTTTGGTTATCTTGCAATCCCGAGATAATCGTCTCCATGCTTCAAATGCTCTTAAAAGCCAATTCTAAGGCATTTCGCGCATAAATGAAATGAACACATTTTTCTCCAAAACTATAACAGATGCAAGCTTGTCCTGTTTGGTGGAGATGATATTTAATAAAATAAGTAGAAATCCACTAAAAGTTTTGTTTGGTTATCTTGCAATCCCGAGATAATCGTCTCCATGCTTCAAATGCTCTTAAAAGCGATTTCTAAGGCATTTCGCGCATAAATGAAATGAACACATTTTTCTCCAAAACTATAACAGATGCAAGCTTGTCCTGTTTCGTGGAGATGATATTTAATAAAATAAATAGAAATCCACTAAAAGTTTTGTTTGGTTATCTTGCAATCCCGAGATAATCGTCTCCATGCTTCAAATGCTTTTAAAAGCCAATTCTAAGGCATTTCGCGCCTAAATGAAATGAACACATTTTTCTCCAAAGCTATAACAGATGCAAGCTTGTCCTGTTTGGTGGAGATGATATTTAATAAAATAAATAGAAATCCACTAAAAGTTTTGTTTGGTTATCTTGCAATCCCGAGATAATCGTCTCCATGCTTCAAATGCTCTTAAAAGCGATTTCTAAGGCATTTCGCGCATAAATGAAATGAACACATTTTTCTCCAAAACTATAACAGATGCAAACTTGTCCTGTTTGGTGGAGATGATATTTAATAAAATAAGTAGAAATCCACTAAAAGTTTTGTTTGGTTATCTTGCAATCCCGAGATAATCGTCTCCATGCTTCAAATGCTCTTAAAAGCCAATTCTAAGGCATTTCGCACATAAATGAAATGAACACATTTTTCTCCAAAACTATAACAGATGCAAGCTTGTCCTGTTTGGTGGAGATGATATTTAATAAAATAAGTAGAAATCCACTAAAAGTTTTGTTTGGTTATCTTGCAATCCCGAGATAATCGTCTCCATGCTTCAAATGCTCTTAAAAGCCAATTCTAAGGCATTTCGCGCATAAACGAAATGAACACATTTTTCTCCAAAACTATAACAGATGCAAGCTTGTCCTGTTTGGTGGAGATGATATTTAATAAAATAAGTAGAAATCCACTAAAAGTTTTGTTTGGTTATCTTGCAATCCCGAGATAATCGTCTCCATGCTTCAAATGCTCTTAAAAGCCAATTCTGAGGCATTTCGCGCATAAATGAAATGAACACATTTTTCTCCAAAACTATAACAGATGCAAGCTTGTCCTGTTTGGTGGAGATGATATTTAATAAAATAAGTAGAAATCCACTAAAAGTTTTGTTTGGTTATCTTGCAATCCCGAGATAATCGTCTCCATGCTTCAAATGCTCTTAAAAGCCAATTCTAAGGCATTTCGCGCATAAATGAAATGAACACATTTTTCTCCAAAACTATAACAGATGCAAGCTTGTCCTGTTTGGTGGAGATGATATTTAATAAAATAAGTAAAATCCACTAAAAGTTTTGTTTGGTTATCTTGCAATCCCGAGATAATCGTCTCCATGCTTCAAATGCTCTTAAAAGCGATTTCTAAGGCATTTCGCGCATAAATGAAATGAACACATTTTTCTCCAAAACTATAACAGATGCAAGCTTGTCCTGTTTGGTGGAGATGATATTTAATAAAATAAATAGAAATCCACTAAAAGTTTTGTTTGGTTATCTTGCAATCCCGAGATAATCGTCTCCATGCTTCAAATGCTCTTAAAAGCCAATTCTAAGGCATTTTGCGCATAAATGAAATGAACACATTTTTCTCCAAAACTATAACAGATGCAAGCTTGTCCTGTTTGGTGGAGATGATATTTAATAAAATGAGTAGAAATCCACTAAAAGTTTTGTTTGGTTATCTTGCAATCCCGAGATAATCGTCTCCATGCTTCAAATGCTCTTAAAAGCCAATTCTAAGGCATTTCGCGCATAAATGAAATGAACACATTTTTCTCCAAAACTATAACAGATGCAAGCTTGTCCTGTTTGGTGGAGATGATATTTAATAAAATAAGTAGAAATCCACTAAAAGTTTTGTTTGGTTATCTTGCAATTCCGAGATAATCGTCTCCATGCTTCAAATGCTCTTAAAAGCCAATTCTAAATCATTTCGCGCATAAATAAAATGAACACATTTTCTCCAAAACTATAACAGATGCAAGCTTGTCCTGTTTGGTGGAGATGATATTTAATAAAAATAAGTAGAAATCCACTAAAAGTTTTGTTTGGTTATCTTGCAATCTCGAGATAATCGTCTCTATGCTTTAAATGCTCTTAAAAGCCATTTTTAAGGCATTTCGGGCATAAATGAAATGAACACATTTTTCTCCAAAACTATAACAGATGCAAGCTTGTCCTGTTTGGTGGTGATGATATTTAATAAAATAAATCGAAATCCACTAAAAGTTTTGTTTGGTTATCTTGCAATCCCGAGATAATCGTCTCCATGCTTCAAATGCTCTGAAAAGCCAATTCTAAGGCATTTCGCGCATAAATGAAATGAACACATTTTTCTCCAAAACTATAACAGATGCAAGCTTGTCCTGTTTGGTGATGATATTTAATAAAATAAATAGAAATCCACTAAAAGTTTTGTTTGGTTATCTTGCAATCCCGAGATAATCGTCTCCATGCTTCAAATGCTTTTAAAAGCCAATTCTAAGGCATTTCGCGCATAAATGAAATGAACACATTTTTCTCCAAAACTATAACAGATGCAAGCTTGTCCTGTTTGGTGGAGATGATATTTAATAAAATAAATAGAAATCCACTAAAAGTTTTGTTTGGTTATCTTGCAATCCCGAGATATTCGTCTCCATGCTTCAAATGCTCTTAAAAGCCAATTCTAAGGCATTTTGCGCATAAATGAAATGAACACATTTTTCTCCAAAACTATAACAGATGCAAGCTTGTCCTGTTTGGTGGAGATGGTATTTAATAAAATAAGTAGAAATCCACTAAAAGTTTTGTTTGGTTATCTTGCAATCCCGAGATAATCGTCTCCATGCTTCAAATGCTCTTAAAAGCCCTTTCTAAGGCATTTCGCGCATAAATGAAATGAACACATTTTTCTCCAAAACTATAACAGATGCAAGCTTGTCCTGTTTGGTGGAGATGATATTTAATAAAATAAGTAGAAATCCACTAAAAGTTTTGTTTGGTTATCTTGCAATCCCGAGATAATCGTCTCCATGCTTCAAATGCTCTTAAAAGCCATTTCTAAGGCATTTCGCACATAAATGAAATGAACACATTTTTCTCCAAAACTATAACAGATGCAAGCTTGTCCTGTTTGGTGGAGATGATATTTAATAAAATAAGTAGAAATCAACTAAAAGTTTTGTTTGGTTATCTTGCAATCCCGAGATAATCGTCTCCATGCTTCAAATGCTCTTAAAAGCCAATTCTAAGGCATTTCGCGCATAAATGAAATGAACACATTTTTCTCCAAAACAATAACAGATGCAAGCTTGTCCTGTTTGGTGGAGATGATATTTAATAAAATAAGTAGAAATCCACTAAAATGTTTGTTTGGTTATCTTGCAATCCCGAGATAATCGTCTCCATGCTTCAAATGCTCTTAAAAGCCAATTCTAAGGCATTTCGCGCATAAATGAAATGAACACCTTTTTCTCCAAAACTATAACAGATGCAAGCTTGTCCTGTTTGGTGGAGATGATATTTAATAAAATAACTAGAAATCCACTAAAAGTTTTGTTTGGTTATCTTGCAATCCCGAGATAATCGTCTCCATGCTTCAAATGCTCTTAAAAGCCAATTCTAAGGCATTTCGCGCATAAATGAAATGAACACATTTTTCTCCAAAACTATAACAGATGCAAGCTTGTCCTGTTTGGTGGAGATGATATTTAATAAAATAAGTAGAAATCCACTAAAAGTTTTGTTTGGTTATCTTGCAATCCCGAGATAATCGTCTCCATGCTTCAAATGCTCTTAAAAGCGATTTCTAAGGCATTTCGCGCATAAATGAAATGAACACATTTTTCTCCAAAACTATAACAGATGCAAACTTGTCCTGTTTGGTGGTTTGATATTTAATAAAATAAGTAGAAATCCACTAAAAGTTTTGTTTGGTTGTCTTGCAATCTCGAGATAATCGTCTCCATGCTTCAAATGCTCTTAAAAGCGATTTCTAAGGCATTTCGCGCATAAATGAAATGAACACATTTTTCTCCAAAACTATAACAGATGCAAACTTGTCCTGTTTGGTGGAGATGATATTTAATAAAATAAGTAGAAATCCACTAAAAGTTTTGTTTGGTTATCTTGCAATCCCGAGATAATCGTCTCCATGCTTCAAATGCTCTTAAAAGCCAATTCTAAGGCATTTCGCGCATAAATGAAATGAACACATTTTTCTCCAAAACTATAACAGATGCAAGCTTGTCCTGTTTGGTGGAGATGATATTTAATAAAATAAGTAGAAATCCACTAAAAGTTTTGTTTGGTTATCTTGCAATCCCGAGATAATCGTCTCCATGCTTCAAATGCTCTTAAAAGCCAATTCTAAGGCATTTCGCGCATAAATGAAATGAACATATTTTTCTCCAAAACTATAACAGATGCAAACTTGTCCTGTTTGGTGGAGATGATATTTAATAAAATAAGTAGAAATCCACTAAAAGTTTTGTTTGGTTATCTTGCAATCCCGAGATAATCGTCTCCATGCTTCAAATGCTCTTAAAAGCCAATTCTAAGGCATTTCGCGCATAAATGAAATGAACACATTTTTCTCCAAAACTATAACAGATGCAAGCTTGTCCTGTTTGGTGGAGATGATATTTAATAAAATAAGTAGAAATCCACTCAAAGTTTTGTTTGTTAATCTTGCAATCCCGAGATAATCGTCTCCATGCTTCAAATGCTCTTAAAAGTTAATTCTAAGGCATTTCGCGCATAAATGAAATGAACACATTTTTCTCCAAAACTATAACAGATGCAAGCTTGTCCTGTTTGGTGGAGATGATATTTAATAAAATAAGTAGAAATCCACTAAAAGTTTTGTTTGGTTATCTTGCAATCCCGAGATAATCGTCTCCATGCTTCAAATGCTCTTAAAAGCGATTTCTAAGGCATTTCGCGCATAAATGAAATGAACACATTTTTCTCCAAAACTATAACAGATGCAAGCTTGTCCTGTTTGGTGGAGATGATATTTAATAAAATAAATAGAAATCCACTAAAAGTTTTGTTTGGTTATCTTGCAATCCCGAGATAATCGTCTCCATGCTTCAAATGCTTTTAAAAGCCAATTCTAAGGCATTTCGCGCCTAAATGAAATGAACACATTTTTCTCCAAAACTATAACAGATGCAAGCTTGTCCTGTTTGGTGGAGATGATATTTAATAAAATAAATAGAAATCCACTAAAAGTTTTGTTTGGTTATCTTGCAATCCCGAGATAATCGTCTCCATGCTTCAAATGCTCTTAAAAGCCAATTCTAAGGCATTTTGCGCATAAATGAAATGAACACATTTTTCTCCAAAACTATAACAGATGCAAGCTTGTCCTGTTTGGTGGAGATGATATTTAATAAAATAAGTAGAAATCCACTAAAAGTTTTGTTTGGTTATCTTGCAATCCCGAGATAATCGTCTCCATGCTTCAAATGCTCTTAAAAGCGATTTCTAAGGCATTTCGCGCATAAATGAAATGAACACATTTTTCTCCAAAACTATAACAGATGCAAACTTGTCCTGTTTGGTGGAGATGATATTTAATAAAATAAGTAGAAATCCACTAAAAGTTTTGTTTGGTTATCTTGCAATCCCGAGATAATCGTCTCCATGCTTCAAATGCTCTTAAAAGCCAATTCTAAGGCATTTTGCGCATAAATGAAATGAACACATTTTTCTCCAAAACTATAACAGATGCAAGCTTGTCCTGTTTGGTGGAGATGATATTTAATAAAATAAGTAGAAATCCACTAAAAGTTTTGTTTGGTTATCTTGCAATCCCGAGATAATCGTCTCCATGCTTCAAATGCTCTTAAAAGCCAATTCTAAGGCATTTCGCGCATAAACGAAATGAACACATTTTTCTCCAAAACTATAACAGATGCAAGCTTGTCCTGTTTGGTGGAGATGATATTTAATAAAATAAGTAGAAATCCACTAAAAGTTTTGTTTGGTTATCTTGCAATCCCGAGATAATCGTCTCCATGCTTCAAATGCTCTTAAAAGCCAATTCTGAGGCATTTCGCGCATAAATGAAATGAACACATTTTTCTCCAAAACTATAACAGATGCAAGCTTGTCCTGTTTGGTGGAGATGATATTTAATAAAATAAGTAGAAATCCACTAAAAGTTTTGTTTGGTTATCTTGCAATCCCGAGATAATCGTCTCCATGCTTCAAATGCTCTTAAAAGCCAATTCTAAGGCATTTCGCGCATAAATGAAAAGAACACATTTTTCTCCAAAACTATAACAGATGCAAGCTTGTCCTGTTTGGTGGAGATGATATTTAATAAAATAAGTAGAAATCCACTAAAAGTTTTGTTTGGTTATCTTGCAATCCCGAGATAATCGTCTCCATGCTTCAAATGCTCTTAAAAGCCAATTCTAAGGCATTTCGCGCATAAATGAAATGAACACATTTTTCTCCAAAACTATAACAGATGCAAGCTTGTCCTTTTTGGTGGATATGATATTTAATAAAATAAGTAGAAATCCACTAAAGGTTTTGTTTGGTTATCTTGCAATCCCGAGATAATCGTCTCCATGCTTCAAATGCTCTTAAAAGCGATTTCTAAGGCATTTTGCGCATAAATGAAATGAACACATTTTTCTCCAAAACTATAACAGATGCAAGCTTGTCCTGTTTGGTGATGATATTTAATAAAATAAATAGAAATCCACTAAAAGTTTTGTTTGGTTATCTTGCAATCCCGAGATAATCGTCTCCATGCTTCAAATGCTTTTAAAAGCCAATTCTAAGGCATTTCGCGCATAAATGAAATGAACACATTTTTCTCCAAAACTATAACAGATGCAAGCTTGTCCTGTTTGGTGGAGATGATATTTAATAAAATAAATAGAAATCCACTAAAAGTTTTGTTTGGTTATCTTGCAATCCCGAGATAATCGTCTCCATGCTTCAAATGCTCTTAAAAGCCAATTCTAAGGCATTTTGCGCATAAATGAAATGAACACATTTTTCTCCAAAACTATAACAGATGCAAGCTTGTCCTGTTTGGTGGAGATGATATTTAATAAAATAAGTAGAAATCCACTAAAAGTTTTGTTTGGTTATCTTGCAATCCCGAGATAATCGTCTCCATGCTTTAAATGCTCTTAAAAGCCAATTCTAAGGCATTTCGCGCATAAATGAAATGAACACATTTTTCTCCAAAACTATAACAGATGCAAGCTTGTCCTGTTTGGTGGAGATGATATTTAATAAAATAAGTAGAAATCCACTAAAAGTTTTGTTTGATTATCTTGCAATCCCGAGATAATCGTATCCATGCTTCAAATGCTCTTAAAAGCCATTTCTAAGGCATTTCGCGCATAAATGAAATGAACACATTTTTCTCCAAAACTATAACAGATGCAAGCTTGTCCTGTTTGGTGGAGATGATATTTAATAAAATAAGTAGAAATCAACTAAAAGTTTTGTTTGGTTATCTTGCAATCCCGAGATAATCGTCTCCATGCTTCAAATGCTCTTAAAAGCCAATTCTAAGGCATTTCGCGCATAAATGAAATGAACACATTTTTCTCCAAAACTATAACAGATGCAAGCTTGTCCTGTTTGGTGGAGATGATATTTAATAAAATAAGTAGAAATCCACTAAAATGTTTGTTTGGTTATCTTGCAATCCCGAGATAATCGTCTCCATGCTTCAAATGCTCTTAAAAGCCAATTCTAAGGCATTTCGCGCATAAATGAAATGAACACCTTTTTCTCCAAAACTATAACAGATGCAAGCTTGTCCTGTTTGGTGGAGATGATATTTAATAAAATAAGTAGAAATCCACTAAAAGTTTTGTTTGGTTATCTTGCAATCCCGAGATAATCGTCTCCATGCTTCAAATGCTCTTAAAAGCCAATTCTAAGGCATTTCGCGCATAAATGAAATGAACACATTTTTCTCCAAAACTATAACAGATGCAAGCTTCTCCTGTTTGGTGGAGATGATATTTAATAAAATAAGTAGAAATCCACTAAAAGTTTTGTTTGGTTATCTTGCAATGCCGAGATAATCGTCTCCATGCTTCAAATGCTCTTAAAAGCGATTTCTAAGGCATTTCGCGTATAAATGAAATGAACACATTTTTCTCCAAAACTATAACAGATGCAAACTTGTCCTGCTTGGTGGTTTGATATTTAATAAAATAAGTAGAAATCCACTAAAAGTTTTGTTTGGTTATCTTGCAATCTCGAGATAATCGTCTCCATGCTTCAAATGCTCTTAAAAGCGATTTCTAAGGCATTTCGCGCATAAATGAAATGAACACATTTTTCTCCAAAACTATAACAGATGCAAACTTGTCCTGTTTGGTGGAGATGATATTTAATAAAATAAGTAGAAATCCACTAAAAGTTTTGTTTGGTTATCTTGCAATCCCGAGATAATCGTCTCCATGCTTCAAATGCTCTTAAAAGCCAATTCTAAGGCATTTCGCGCATAAATGAAATGAACACATTTTTCTCCAAAACTATAACAGATGCAAGCTTGTCCTGTTTGGTGGAGATGATATTTAATAAAATGAGTAGAAATCCACTAAAAGTTTTGTTTGGTTATCTTGCAATCCCGAGATAATCGTCTCCATGCTTCAAATGCTCTTAAAAGCCAATTCTAAGGCATTTCGCGCATAAACGAAATGAACACATTTTTCTCCAAAACTATAACAGATGCAAGCTTGTCCTGTTTGGTGGAGATGATATTTAATAAAATAAGTAGAAATCCACTAAAAGTTTTGTTTGGTTATCTTGCAATCCCGAGATAATCGTCTCCATGCTTCAAATGCTCTTAAAAGCCAATTCTGAGGCATTTCGCGCATAAATGAAATGAACACATTTTTCTCCAAAACTATAACAGATGCAAGCTTGTCCTGTTTGGTGGAGATGATATTTAATAAAATAAGTAGAAATCCACTAAAAGTTTTGTTTGGTTATCTTGCAATCCCGAGATAATCGTCTCCATGCTTCAAATGCTCTTAAAAGCCAATTCTAAGGCATTTCGCGCATAAATGAAATGAACACATTTTTCTCCAAAACTATAACAGATGCAAGCTTGTCCTGTTTGGTGGAGATGATATTTAATAAAATAAGTAGAAATCCACTAAAAGTTTTGTTTGGTTATCTTGCAATCCCGAGATAATCGTCTCCATGCTTCAAATGCTCTTAAAAGCGATTTCTAAGGCATTTCGCGCATAAATGAAATGAACGCATTTTTCTCCAAAACTATAACAGATGCAAGCTTGTCCTGTTTGGTGGATATGATATTTAATAAAATAAATAGAAATCCACTAAAAGTTTTGTTTGGTTATCTTGCAATCCCGAGATAATCGTCTCCATGCTTCAAATGCTTTTAAAAGCCAATTCTAAGGCATTTCGCGCCTAAATGAAATGAACACATTTTTCTCCAAAACTATAACAGATGCAAGCTTGTCCTGTTTGGTGGAGATGATATTTAATAAAATAAATAGAAATCCACTAAAAGTTTTGTTTGGTTATCTTGCAATCCCGAGATAATCGTCTCCATGCTTCAAATGCTCTTAAAAGCCAATTCTAAGGCATTTTGCGCATAAATGAAATGAACACATTTTTCTCCAAAACTATAACAGATGCAAGCTTGTCCTGTTTGGTGGAGATGATATTTAATAAAATAAGTAGAAATCCACTAAAAGTTTTGTTTGGTTATCTTGCAATCCCGAGATAATCGTCTCCATGCTTCAAATGCTCTTAAAAGCGATTTCTAAGGCATTTCGCGCATAAATGAAATGAACACATTTTTCTCCAAAACTATAACAGATGCAAACTTGTCCTGTTTGGTGGAGATGATATTTAATAAAATAAGTAGAAATCCACTAAAAGTTTTGTTTGGTTATCTTGCAATCCCGAGATAATCGTCTCCATGCTTCAAATGCTCTTAAAAGCCAATTCTAAGGCATTTTGCGCATAAATGAAATGAACACATTTTTCTCCAAAACTATAACAGATGCAAGCTTGTCCTGTTTGGTGGAGATGATATTTAATAAAATAAGTAGAAATCCACTAAAAGTTTTGTTTGGTTATCTTGCAATCCCGAGATAATCGTCTCCATGCTTCAAATGCTCTTAAAAGCCAATTCTAAGGCATTTCGCGCATAAACGAAATGAACACATTTTTCTCCAAAACTATAACAGATGCAAGCTTGTCCTGTTTGGTGGAGATGATATTTAATAAAATAAGTAGAAATCCACTAAAAGTTTTGTTTGGTTATCTTGCAATCCCGAGATAATCGTCTCCATGCTTCAAATGCTCTTAAAAGCCAATTCTGAGGCATTTCGCGCATAAATGAAATGAACACATTTTTCTCCAAAACTATAACAGATGCAAGCTTCTCCTGTTTGGTGGAGATGATATTTAATAAAATAAGTAGAAATCCACTAAAAGTTTTGTTTGGTTATCTTGCAATCCCGAGATAATCGTCTCCATGCTTCAAATGCTCTTAAAAGCCAATTCTAAGGCATTTCGCGCATAAATGAAATGAACACATTTTTCTCCAAAACTATAACAGATGCAAGCTTGTCCTGTTTGGTGGAGATGATATTTAATAAAATAAGTAGAAATCCACTAAAAGTTTTGTTTGGTTATCTTGCAATCCCGAGATAATCGTCTCCATGCTTCAAATGCTCTTAAAAGCGATTTCTAAGGCATTTCGCGCATAAATGAAATGAACACATTTTTCTCCAAAACTATAACAGATGCAAGCTTGTCCTGTTTGGTGGAGATGATATTTAATAAAATAAATAGAAATCCACTAAAAGTTTTGTTTGGTTATCTTGCAATCCCGAGATAATCGTCTCCATGCTTCAAATGCTTTTAAAAGCCAATTCTAAGGCATTTCGCGCATAAATGAAATGAACACATTTTTCTCCAAAACTATAACAGATGCAAGCTTGTCCTGTTTGGTGGAGATGATATTTAATAAAATAAATAGAAATCCACTAAAAGTTTTGTTTGGTTATCTTGCAATCCCGAGATAATCGTCTCCATGCTTCAAATGCTCTTAAAAGCCAATTCTAAGGCATTTCGCGCATAAATGAAATGAACACATTTTTCTCCAAAACTATAACAGATGCAAGCTTGTCCTGTTTGGTGGAGATGATATTTAATAAAATAAGTAGAAATCCACTAAAAGTTTTGTTTGGTTATCTTGCAATCCCGAGATAATCGTCTCCATGCTTCAAATGCTCTTAAAAGCCAATTCTAAGGCATTTCGCGCATAAACGAAATGAACACATTTTTCTCCAAAACTATAACAGATGCAAGCTTGTCCTGTTTGGTGGAGATGATATTTAATAACATAAGTAGAAATCCACTAAAAGTTTTGTTTGGTTATCTTGCAATCCCGAGATAATCGTCTCCATGCTTCAAATGCTCTTAAAAGCCAATTCTGAGGCATTTCGCGCATAAATGAAATGAACACATTTTTCTCCAAAACTATAACAGATGCAAGCTTGTCCTGTTTGGTGGAGATGATATTTAATAAAATAAGTAGAAATCCACTAAAAGTTTTGTTTGGTTATCTTGCAATCCCGAGATAATCGTCTCCATGCTTCAAATGCTCTTAAAAGCCAATTCTAAGGCATTTCGCGCATAAATGAAATGAACACATTTTTCTCCAAAACTATAACAGATGCAAGCTTGTCCTGTTTGGTGGAGATGATATTTAATAAAATAAGTAGAAATCCACTAAAAGTTTTGTTTGGTTATCTTGCAATCCCGAGATAATCGTCTCCATGCTTCAAATGCTCTTAAAAGCGATTTCTAAGGCATTTCGCGCATAAATGAAATGAACACATTTTTCTCCAAAACTATAACAGATGCAAGCTTGTCCTGTTTCGTGGAGATGATATTTAATAAAATAAATAGAAATCCACTAAAAGTTTTGTTTGGTTATCTTGCAATCCCGAGATAATCGTCTCCATGCTTCAAATGCTTTTAAAAGCCAATTCTAAGGCATTTCGCGCCTAAATGAAATGAACACATTTTTCTCCAAAGCTATAACAGATGCAAGCTTGTCCTGTTTGGTGGAGATGATATTTAATAAAATAAATAGAAATCCACTAAAAGTTTTGTTTGGTTATCTTGCAATCCCGAGATAATCGTCTCCATGCTTCAAATGCTCTTAAAAGCGATTTCTAAGGCATTTCGCGCATAAATGAAATGAACACATTTTTCTCCAAAACTATAACAGATGCAAACTTGTCCTGTTTGGTGGAGATGATATTTAATAAAATAAGTAGAAATCCACTAAAAGTTTTGTTTGGTTATCTTGCAATCCCGAGATAATCGTCTCCATGCTTCAAATGCTCTTAAAAGCCAATTCTAAGGCATTTCGCACATAAATGAAATGAACACATTTTTCTCCAAAACTATAACAGATGCAAGCTTGTCCTGTTTGGTGGAGATGATATTTAATAAAATAAGTAGAAATCCACTAAAAGTTTTGTTTGGTTATCTTGCAATCCCGAGATAATCGTCTCCATGCTTCAAATGCTCTTAAAAGCCAATTCTAAGGCATTTCGCGCATAAACGAAATGAACACATTTTTCTCCAAAACTATAACAGATGCAAGCTTGTCCTGTTTGGTGGAGATGATATTTAATAAAATAAGTAGAAATCCACTAAAAGTTTTGTTTGGTTATCTTGCAATCCCGAGATAATCGTCTCCATGCTTCAAATGCTCTTAAAAGCCAATTCTGAGGCATTTCGCGCATAAATGAAATGAACACATTTTTCTCCAAAACTATAACAGATGCAAGCTTGTCCTGTTTGGTGGAGATGATATTTAATAAAATAAGTAGAAATCCACTAAAAGTTTTGTTTGGTTATCTTGCAATCCCGAGATAATCGTCTCCATGCTTCAAATGCTCTTAAAAGCCAATTCTAAGGCATTTCGCGCATAAATGAAATGAACACATTTTTCTCCAAAACTATAACAGATGCAAGCTTGTCCTGTTTGGTGGAGATGATATTTAATAAAATAAGTAAAATCCACTAAAAGTTTTGTTTGGTTATCTTGCAATCCCGAGATAATCGTCTCCATGCTTCAAATGCTCTTAAAAGCGATTTCTAAGGCATTTCGCGCATAAATGAAATGAACACATTTTTCTCCAAAACTATAACAGATGCAAGCTTGTCCTGTTTGGTGGAGATGATATTTAATAAAATAAATAGAAATCCACTAAAAGTTTTGTTTGGTTATCTTGCAATCCCGAGATAATCGTCTCCATGCTTCAAATGCTCTTAAAAGCCAATTCTAAGGCATTTTGCGCATAAATGAAATGAACACATTTTTCTCCAAAACTATAACAGATGCAAGCTTGTCCTGTTTGGTGGAGATGATATTTAATAAAATGAGTAGAAATCCACTAAAAGTTTTGTTTGGTTATCTTGCAATCCCGAGATAATCGTCTCCATGCTTCAAATGCTCTTAAAAGCCAATTCTAAGGCATTTCGCGCATAAATGAAATGAACACATTTTTCTCCAAAACTATAACAGATGCAAGCTTGTCCTGTTTGGTGGAGATGATATTTAATAAAATAAGTAGAAATCCACTAAAAGTTTTGTTTGGTTATCTTGCAATTCCGAGATAATCGTCTCCATGCTTCAAATGCTCTTAAAAGCCAATTCTAAATCATTTCGCGCATAAATAAAATGAACACATTTTCTCCAAAACTATAACAGATGCAAGCTTGTCCTGTTTGGTGGAGATGATATTTAATAAAAATAAGTAGAAATCCACTAAAAGTTTTGTTTGGTTATCTTGCAATCTCGAGATAATCGTCTCTATGCTTTAAATGCTCTTAAAAGCCATTTTTAAGGCATTTCGGGCATAAATGAAATGAACACATTTTTCTCCAAAACTATAACAGATGCAAGCTTGTCCTGTTTGGTGGTGATGATATTTAATAAAATAAATCGAAATCCACTAAAAGTTTTGTTTGGTTATCTTGCAATCCCGAGATAATCGTCTCCATGCTTCAAATGCTCTTAAAAGCCAATTCTAAGGCATTTCGCGCATAAATGAAATGAACACATTTTTCTCCAAAACTATAACAGATGCAAGCTTGTCCTGTTTGGTGGAGATGATATTTAATAAAATAAGTAGAAATCCACTAAAAGTTTTGTTTGGTTATCTTGCAATCTCGAGATAATCGTCTCTATGCTTTAAATGCTCTTAAAAGCCAATTCTAAGGCATTTCGCGCATAAATGAAATGAACACATTTTTCTCCAAAACTATAACAGATGCAAGCTTGTCCTGTTTGGTGGAGATGATATTTAATAAAATAAGTAGAAATCCACTAAAAGTTTTGTTTGGTTATCTTGCAATCCCGAGATAATCGTCTCCATGCTTGAAATGCTCTTAAAAGCGATTTCTAAGGCATTTCGCGCATAAATGAAATGAACACATTTTTCTCCAAAACTATAACAGATGCAAACTTGTCCTGTTTGGTGGAGATGATATTTAATAAAATAAGTAGAAATCCACTAAAAGTTTTGTTTGGTTATCTTGCAATCTCGAGATAATCGTCTCCATGCTTTAAATGCTCTTAAAAGCCATTTCTAAGGCATTTCGCGCATAAATGAAATGAACACATTTTTCTCCAAAACTATAACAGATGCAAGCTTGTCCTGTTTGGTGGAGATGATATTTAATAAAATAAGTAGAAATCCACTAAAAGTTTTGTTTGGTTATCTTGCAATCCCGAGATAATCGTCTCCATGCTTCAAATGCTCTTAAAAGCCAATTCTAAGGAATTTCGCGCATAAATAAAATGAACACATTTTTCTCCAAAACTATAACAGATGCAAGCTTGTCCTGTTTGGGGGAGATGATATTTAATAAAATAAGTAGAAATCCACTAAAAGTTTTGTTTGGTTATCTTGCAATCCCGAGATAATCGTCTTTATGCTTCAAATGCTCTTATAAGCCAATTCTAAGGCATTTCGCACATAAATGAAATGAACACATTTTTCTCCAAAACTATAACAGATGCAAGCTTGTCCTGTTTGGTGGAGATGATATTTAATAAAATAAGTAGAAATCCACTAAAAGTTTTGTTTGGTTATCTTGCAATCCCGAGATAATCGTCTCCATGCTTCAAATGCTCTTAAAAGCCAATTCTAAGGCATTTCGCGCATAAATGAAATGAACACATTTTTCTCCAAAACTATAACAGATGCAAGCTTGTCCTGTTTGGTGGAGATGATATTTAATAAAATAAGTAGAAATCCACTAAAAGTTTTGTTTGGTTATCTTGCAATCCCGAGATAATCGTCTCCATGCTTCAAATGCTCTTAAAAGCGATTTCTAAGGCATTTCGCGCATAAATGAAATGGACACATTTTTCTCCAAAACTATAACAGATGCAAGCTTGTCCTGTTTGGTGGAGATGATATTTAATAAAATAAGTAGAAATCCACTAAAAGTTTTGTTTGGTTATCTTGCAATCTCGAGATAATCGTCTCCATGCTTTAAATGCTCTTAAAAGCCATTTCTAAGGCATTTCGCGCATAAATGAAATGAACACATTTTTCTCCAAAACTATAACAGATGCAAGCTTATCCTGTTTGGTGGAGATGATATTTAATAAAATAAGTAGAAATCCACTAAAAGTTTTGTTTGGTTATCTTGCAAATCCCGTGATAATCGTCTCCATGCTTCAAATGCTCTTAAAAGCCAATTCTAAGGCATTTCGCGCATAAATGAAATGAACACATTTTTCTCCAAAACTATAACAGATGCAAGCTTGTCCTGTTTGGTGGAGATGATATTTAATAAAATAAGTAGAAATCCACTAAAAGTTTTGTTTGGTTATCTTGCAATCCCGAGATAATCGTCTCCATGCTTCAAATGCTCTTAAAAGCGATTTCTAAGGCATTTCGCGCATAAATGAAATGAACACATTTTTCTCCAAAACTATAACAGATGCAAGCTTGTCCTGTTTGGTGGAGATGATATTTAATAAAATAAGTCGAAATCCACTAAAAGTTTTGTTTGGTTATCTTGCAATCCCGAGATAATCGTCTCCATGCTTCAAATGCTCTTAAAAGCCAATTCTAAGGCATTTCGCGCATAAATGAAATGAACACATTTTTCTCCAAAACTATAACAGATGCAAGCTTGTCCTGTTTGGTGGAGATGATATTTAATAAAATAAGTAGAAATCCACTAAATGTTTTGTTTGGTTATCTTGCAATCCCGAGATAATCGTCTTCATGCTTCAAATGCTCTTAAAAGCCAATTCTAAGGCATTTCGCGCATAAATGAAATGAACATATTTTTCTCCAAAACTATAACAGATGCAAGCTTGTCCTGTTTGGTGGAGATGATATTTAATAAAATAAGTAGAAATCCACTAAAAGTTTTGTTTGGTTATCTTGCAAATCCCGAGATAATCGTCTCCATGCTTCAAATGCTCTTAAAAGCTAATTCTAAGGCATTTCGCGCATAAATGAAATGAACACATTTTTCTCCAAAACTATAACAGATGCAAGCTTGTCCTGTTTGGTGGAGATGATATTTAATAAAATAAGTAGAAATCCACTAAAAGTTTTGTTTGGTTATCTTGCAATCCCGAGATAATCGTCTCCATGCTTCAAATGCTCTTAAAAGCCAATTCTAAGGCATTTCGCGCATAAATAAAATGAACACATTTTTCTCCAAAACTATAACAGATGCAAGCTTGTCCTGTTTGGTGGAGATGATATTTAATAAAATAAGTAGAAATCCACTAAAAGTTTTGTTTGGTTATCTTGCAATCTCAAGATAATCGTCTCCATGCTTTAAATGCTCTTAAAAGCCATTTCTAAGGCATTTCGCACATAAATGAAATGAACACATTTTTCTCCAAAACTATAACAGATGCAAGCTTGTCCTGTTTGGTGGAGATGATATTTAATAAAATAAGTAGAAATCCACTAAAAGTTTTGTTTGGTTATCTTGCAATCCCGAGATAATCGTCTCCATGCTTCAAATGCTCTTAAAAGCCAATTCTAAGGCATTTCGCGCATAAATGAAATGAACACATTTTTCTCCAAAACTATAACAGATGCAAGCTTGTCCTGTTTGGTGGAGATGATATTTAATAAAAATAAGTAGAAATCCACTAAAAGTTTTGTTTGGTTATCTTGCAATCCCGAGATAATCGTCTCCATGCTTCAAATGCTCTTAAAAGCGATTTCTAAGGCATTTCGCGCATAAATGAAATGGACACATTTTTCTCCAAAACTATAACAGATGCAAGCTTGTCCTGTTTGGTGGAGATGATATTTAATAAAATAAGTAGAAATCCACTAAAAGTTTTGTTTGGTTATCTTGCAATCTCGAGATAATCGTCTCCATGCTTTAAATGCTCTTAAAAGCCATTTCTAAGGCATTTCGCGCATAAATGAAATGAACACATTTTTCTCCAAAACTATAACAGATGCAAGCTTGTTCTGTTTGGTGGAGATGATATTTAATAAAATAAGTAGAAATCCACTAAAAGTTTTGTTTGGTTATCTTGCAATCCCGAGATAATCGTCTCCATGCTTCAAATGCTCTTAAAAGCCAATTCTAAGGCATTTCGCGCATAAATTAAATGAACACATTTTTCTCCAAAACTATAACAGATGCAAGCTTGTCCTGTTTGGTGGAGATGATATTTAATAAAATAAGTAGAAATCCACTAAAAGTTTTGTTTGGTTATCTTGCAATCCCGAGATAATCGTCTCCATGCTTCAAATGCTCTTAAAAGCCAATTCTAAGGCATTTCGCGCATAAATGAAATGAACACATTTTTCTCCAAAACTATAACAGATGCAAGCTTGTCCTGTTTGGTGGAGATGATATTTAATAAAATAAGTAGAAATCCACTAAAAGTTTTGTTTGTTTATCTTGCAATCCCGAGATAATCGACTCCATGCTTCAAATGCTCTTAAAAGCCAATTCTAAGGCATTTCGCGCATAAATGAAATGAACACATTTTTCTCCAAAACTATAACAGATGCAAGCTTGTCCTGTTTGGTGGAGATGATATTTAATAAAATAAGTAGAAATCCACTAAAAGTTTTGTTTGGTTATCTTGCAATCCCGAGATAATCGTCTATATGCTTCAAATGCTCTTAAAAGCCAATTCTAAGGCATTTCGCGCATAAATAAAATGAACACATTTTTCTCCAAAACTATAAAAGACGCAAGCTTGTCCTGTTTGGTGGAGATGATATTTAATAAAATAAGTAGAAATCCACTAAAAGTTTTGTTTGGTTATCTTGCAATCCCGAGATAATCGTCTCCATGCTTCAAATGCTCTTAAAAGCCAATTCTAAGGCATTTCGCGCATAAATGAAATGAACACATTTTTCTCCAAAACTATAACAGATGCAAGCTTGTCCTGTTTGGTGGAGATGATATTTAATAAAATAAGTAGAAATCCACTAAAAGTTTTGTTTGGTTATCTTGCAATCCCGAGATAATCGTCTCCATGCTTCAAATGCTCTTAAAAGCCAATTCTAAGGCATTTCGCGCATAAATGAAATGAACACATTTTTCTCCAAAACTATAACAGATGCAAGCTTGTCCTGTTTGGTGGAGATGATATTTAATAAAATAAGTAGAAATCCACTAAAAGTTTTGTTTGGTTATCTTGCAATCCCGAGATAATCGTCTCCATGCTTCAAATGCTCTTAAAAGCCAATTCTAAGGCATTTTGCGCATAAATGAAATGAACACATTTTTCTCCAAAACTATAACAGATGCAAGCTTGTCCTGTTTGGTGGAGATGATATTTAATAAAATAAGTAGAAATCCACTAAAAGTTTTGTTTGGTTATCTTGCAATCCCGAGATAATCGTCTCCATGCTTCAAATGCTCTTAAAAGCCAATTCTAAGGCATTTCGCGCATAAATGAAATGAACACATTTTTCTCCAAAACTATAACAGATGCAAGCTTGTCCTGTTTGGTGGAGATGATATTTAATAAAATAAGTGGAAATCCACTAAAAGTTTTGTTTGGTTATCTTGCAATCCCGAGATAATCGTCTCCATGCTTCAAATGCTCTTAAAAGCCAATTCTAAGGCATTTCGCGCATAAATGAAATGAACACATTTTTCTCCAAAACTATAACAGATGCAAGCTTGTCCTGTTTGGTGGAGATGATATTTAATAAAATAAGTAGAAATCCACTAAAAGTTTTGTTTGGTTATCTTGCAATCCCGAGATAATCGTCTCCATGCTTCAAATGCTCTTAAAAGCGATTTCTAAGGCATTTCGCGCATAAATGAAATGAACACATTTTTCTCCAAAACTATAACAGATGCAAGCTTGTCCTGTTTGGTGGAGATGATATTTAATAAAATAAATAGAAATCCACTAAAAGTTTTGTTTGGTTATCTTGCAATCCCAAGATAATCGTCTCCATGCTTCAAATGCTTTTAAAAGCCAATTCTAAGGCATTTCGCGCATAAATGAAATTAACACATTTTTCTCCAAAACTATAACAGATGCAAGCTTGTCCTGTTTGGTGGAGATGATATTTAATAAAATAAATAGAAATCCACTAAAAGTTTTGTTTGGTTATCTTGCAATCCCGAGATAATCGTCTCCATGCTTCAAATGCTCTTAAAAGCCAATTCTAAGGCATTTTGCGCATAAATGAAATGAACACATTTTTCTCCAAAACTATAACAGATGCAAGCTTGTCCTGTTTGGTGGAGATGATATTTAATAAAATAAGTAGAAATCCACTAAAAGTTTTGTTTGGTTATCTTGCAATCCCGAGATAATCGTCTCCATGCTTCAAATGCTCTTAAAAGCCAATTTTAAGGCATTTCGCGCATAAATGAAATGAACACATTTTTCTCCAAAACTATAACAGATGCAAGCTTGTCCTGTTTGGTGGAGATGATATTTAATAAAATAAGTAGAAATCCACTAAAAGTTTTGTTTGGTTATCTTGCAATTCCGAGATAATCGTCTCCATGCTTCAAATGCTCTTAAAAGCCAATTCTAAGGCATTTCGCGCATAAATAAAATGAACACATTTTTCTCCAAAACTATAACAGATGCAAGCTTGTCCTGTTTGGTGGAGATGATATTTAATAAAATAAGTAGAAATCCACTAAAAGTTTTGTTTGGTTATCTTGCAATCTCGAGATAATCGTCTCTATGCTTTAAATGCTCTTAAAAGCCAATTCTAAGGCATTTCGCGCATAAATGAAATGAACACATTTTTCTCCAAAACTATAACAGATGCAAGCTTGTCCTGTTTGGTGGAGATGATATTTAATAAAATAAGTAGAAATCCACTAAAAGTTTTGTTTGGTTATCTTGAAATCTCGAGATAATCGTCTCTATGCTTTAAATGCTCTTAAAAGCCAATTCTAAGGCATTTCGCGCATAAATGAAATGAACACATTTTTCTCCAAAACTATAACAGATGCAAGCTTGTCCTGTTTGGTGGAGATGATATTTAATAAAATAAGTAGAAATCCACTAAAAGTTTTGTTTGTTTATCTTGCAATCCCGAGATAATCGACTCCATGCTTCAAATGCTCTTAAAAGCCAATTCTAAGGCATTTCGCGCATAAATGAAATGAACACATTTTTCTCCAAAACTATAACAGATGCAAGCTTGTCCTGTTTGGTGGAGATGATATTTAATAAAATAAGTAGAAATCCACTAAAAGTTTTGTTTGGTTATCTTGCAATCCCGAGATAATCGTCTATATGCTTCAAATGCTCTTAAAAGCCAATTCTAAGGCATTTCGCGCATAAATAAAATGAACACATTTTTCTCCAAAACTATAACAGATGCAAGCTTGTCCTGTTTGGTGGAAATGATATTTAATAAAATAAGTAGAAATCCACTAAAAGTTTTGTTTGGTTATCTTGCAATCCCGAGATAATCGTCTCCATGCTTCAAATGCTCTTAAAAGCCAATTTTAAGGCATTTCGCGCATAAATGAAATGAACACATTTTTCTCCAAAACTATAACAGATGCAAGCTTGTCCTGTTTGGTGGAGATGATATTTAATAAAATAAGTAGAAATCCACTAAAAGTTTTGTTTGGTTATCTTGCAATTCCGAGATAATCGTCTCCATGCTTCAAATGCTCTTAAAAGCCAATTCTAAGGCATTTCGCGCATAAATAAAATGAACACATTTTTCTCCAAAACTATAACAGATGCAAGCTTGTCCTGTTTGGTGGAGATGATATTTAATAAAATAAGTAGAAATCCACTAAAAGTTTTGTTTGGTTATCTTGCAATCTCGAGATAATCGTCTCTATGCTTTAAATGCTCTTAAAAGCCAATTCTAAGGCATTTCGCGCATAAATGAAATGAACACATTTTTCTCCAAAACTATAACAGATGCAAGCTTGTCCTGTTTGGTGGAGATGATATTTAATAAAATAAGTAGAAATCCACTAAAAGTTTTGTTTGGTTATCTTGCAATCTCGAGATAATCGTCTCTATGCTTTAAATGCTCTTAAAAGCCAATTCTAAGGCATTTCGCGCATAAATGAAATGAACACATTTTTCTCCAAAACTATAACAGATGCAAGCTTGTCCTGTTTGGTGGAGATGATATTTAATAAAATAAGTAGAAATCCACTAAAAGTTTTGTTTGTTTATCTTGCAATCCCGAGATAATCGACTCCATGCTTCAAATGCTCTTAAAAGCCAATTCTAAGGCATTTCGCGCATAAATGAAATGAACACATTTTTCTCCAAAACTATAACAGATGCAAGCTTGTCCTGTTTGGTGGAGATGATATTTAATAAAATAAGTAGAAATCCACTAAAAGTTTTGTTTGGTTATCTTGCAATCCCGAGATAATCGTCTCCATGCTTGAAATGCTCTTAAAAGCGATTTCTAAGGCATTTCGCGCATAAATGAAATGAACACATTTTTCTCCAAAACTATAACAGATGCAAACTTGTCCTGTTTGGTGGAGATGATATTTAATAAAATAAGTAGAAATCCACTAAAAGTTTTGTTTGGTTATCTTGCAATCTCGAGATAATCGTCTCCATGCTTTAAATGCTCTTAAAAGCCATTTCTAAGGCATTTCGCGCATAAATGAAATGAACACATTTTTCTCCAAAACTATAACAGATGCAAGCTTGTCCTGTTTGGTGGAGATGATATTTAATAAAATAAGTAGAAATCCACTAAAAGTTTTGTTTGGTTATCTTGCAATCCCGAGATAATCGTCTCCATGCTTCAAATGCTCTTAAAAGCCAATTCTAAGGAATTTCGCGCATAAATAAAATGAACACATTTTTCTCCAAAACTATAACAGATGCAAGCTTGTCCTGTTTGGGGGAGATGATATTTAATAAAATAAGTAGAAATCCACTAAAAGTTTTGTTTGGTTATCTTGCAATCCCGAGATAATCGTCTTTATGCTTCAAATGCTCTTATAAGCCAATTCTAAGGCATTTCGCACATAAATGAAATGAACACATTTTTCTCCAAAACTATAACAGATGCAAGCTTGTCCTGTTTGGTGGAGATGATATTTAATAAAATAAGTAGAAATCCACTAAAAGTTTTGTTTGGTTATCTTGCAATCCCGAGATAATCGTCTCCATGCTTCAAATGCTCTTAAAAGCCAATTCTAAGGCATTTCGCGCATAAATGAAATGAACACATTTTTCTCCAAAACTATAACAGATGCAAGCTTGTCCTGTTTGGTGGAGATGATATTTAATAAAATAAGTAGAAATCCACTAAAAGTTTTGTTTGGTTATCTTGCAATCCCGAGATAATCGTCTCCATGCTTCAAATGCTCTTAAAAGCGATTTCTAAGGCATTTCGCGCATAAATGAAATGGACACATTTTTCTCCAAAACTATAACAGATGCAAGCTTGTCCTGTTTGGTGGAGATGATATTTAATAAAATAAGTAGAAATCCACTAAAAGTTTTGTTTGGTTATCTTGCAATCTCGAGATAATCGTCTCCATGCTTTAAATGCTCTTAAAAGCCATTTCTAAGGCATTTCGCGCATAAATGAAATGAACACATTTTTCTCCAAAACTATAACAGATGCAAGCTTATCCTGTTTGGTGGAGATGATATTTAATAAAATAAGTAGAAATCCACTAAAAGTTTTGTTTGGTTATCTTGCAAATCCCGTGATAATCGTCTCCATGCTTCAAATGCTCTTAAAAGCCAATTCTAAGGCATTTCGCGCATAAATGAAATGAACACATTTTTCTCCAAAACTATAACAGATGCAAGCTTGTCCTGTTTGGTGGAGATGATATTTAATAAAATAAGTAGAAATCCACTAAAAGTTTTGTTTGGTTATCTTGCAATCCCGAGATAATCGTCTCCATGCTTCAAATGCTCTTAAAAGCGATTTCTAAGGCATTTCGCGCATAAATGAAATGAACACATTTTTCTCCAAAACTATAACAGATGCAAGCTTGTCCTGTTTGGTGGAGATGATATTTAATAAAATAAGTCGAAATCCACTAAAAGTTTTGTTTGGTTATCTTGCAATCCCGAGATAATCGTCTCCATGCTTCAAATGCTCTTAAAAGCCAATTCTAAGGCATTTCGCGCATAAATGAAATGAACACATTTTTCTCCAAAACTATAACAGATGCAAGCTTGTCCTGTTTGGTGGAGATGATATTTAATAAAATAAGTAGAAATCCACTAAATGTTTTGTTTGGTTATCTTGCAATCCCGAGATAATCGTCTTCATGCTTCAAATGCTCTTAAAAGCCAATTCTAAGGCATTTCGCGCATAAATGAAATGAACATATTTTTCTCCAAAACTATAACAGATGCAAGCTTGTCCTGTTTGGTGGAGATGATATTTAATAAAATAAGTAGAAATCCACTAAAAGTTTTGTTTGGTTATCTTGCAATCCCGAGATAATCGTCTCCATGCTTCAAATGCTCTTAAAAGCCAATTCTAAGGCATTTCGCGCATAAATAAAATGAACACATTTTTCTCCAAAACTATAACAGATGCAAGCTTGTCCTGTTTGGTGGAGATGATATTTAATAAAATAAGTAGAAATCCACTAAAAGTTTTGTTTGGTTATCTTGCAATCTCAAGATAATCGTCTCCATGCTTTAAATGCTCTTAAAAGCCATTTCTAAGGCATTTCGCACATAAATGAAATGAACACATTTTTCTCCAAAACTATAACAGATGCAAGCTTGTCCTGTTTGGTGGAGATGATATTTAATAAAATAAGTAGAAATCCACTAAAAGTTTTGTTTGGTTATCTTGCAATCCCGAGATAATCGTCTCCATGCTTCAAATGCAATTAAAAGCCAATTCTAAGGCATTTCGCGCATAAATGAAATGAACACATTTTTCTCCAAAACTATAACAGATGCAAGCTTGTCCTGTTTGGTGGAGATGATATTTAATAAAAATAAGTAGAAATCCACTAAAAGTTTTGTTTGGTTATCTTGCAATCCCGAGATAATCGTCTCCATGCTTCAAATGCTCTTAAAAGCGATTTCTAAGGCATTTCGCGCATAAATGAAATGGACACATTTTTCTCCAAAACTATAACAGATGCAAGCTTGTCCTGTTTGGTGGAGATGATATTTAATAAAATAAGTAGAAATCCACTAAAAGTTTTGTTTGGTTATCTTGCAATCTCGAGATAATCGTCTCCATGCTTTAAATGCTCTTAAAAGCCATTTCTAAGGCATTTCGCGCATAAATGAAATGAACACATTTTTCTCCAAAACTATAACAGATGCAAGCTTGTTCTGTTTGGTGGAGATGATATTTAATAAAATAAGTAGAAATCCACTAAAAGTTTTGTTTGGTTATCTTGCAATCCCGAGATAATCGTCTCCATGCTTCAAATGCTCTTAAAAGCCAATTCTAAGGCATTTCGCGCATAAATGAAATGAACACATTTTTCTCCAAAACTATAACAGATGCAAGCTTGTCCTGTTTGGTGGAGATGATATTTAATAAAATAAGTAGAAATCCACTAAAAGTTTTGTTTGGTTATCTTGCAATCCCGAGATAATCGTCTCCATGCTTCAAATGCTCTTAAAAGCCAATTCTAAGGCATTTCGCGCATAAATGAAATGAACACATTTTTCTCCAAAACTATAACAGATGCAAGCTTGTCCTGTTTGGTGGAGATGATATTTAATAAAATAAGTAGAAATCCACTAAAAGTTTTGTTTGTTTATCTTGCAATCCCGAGATAATCGACTCCATGCTTCAAATGCTCTTAAAAGCCAATTCTAAGGCATTTCGCGCATAAATGAAATGAACACATTTTTCTCCAAAACTATAACAGATGCAAGCTTGTCCTGTTTGGTGGAGATGATATTTAATAAAATAAGTAGAAATCCACTAAAAGTTTTGTTTGGTTATCTTGCAATCCCGAGATAATCGTCTATATGCTTCAAATGCTCTTAAAAGCCAATTCTAAGGCATTTCGCGCATAAATAAAATGAACACATTTTTCTCCAAAACTATAAAAGACGCAAGCTTGTCCTGTTTGGTGGAGATGATATTTAATAAAATAAGTAGAAATCCACTAAAAGTTTTGTTTGGTTATCTTGCAATCCCGAGATAATCGTCTCCATGCTTCAAATGCTCTTAAAAGCCAATTCTAAGGCATTTCGCGCATAAATGAAATGAACACATTTTTCTCCAAAACTATAACAGATGCAAGCTTGTCCTGTTTGGTGGAGATGATATTTAATAAAATAAGTAGAAATCCACTAAAAGTTTTGTTTGGTTATCTTGCAATCCCGAGATAATCGTCTCCATGCTTCAAATGCTCTTAAAAGCCAATTCTAAGGCATTTCGCGCATAAATGAAATGAACACATTTTTCTCCAAAACTATAACAGATGCAAGCTTGTCCTGTTTGGTGGAGATGATATTTAATAAAATAAGTAGAAATCCACTAAAAGTTTTGTTTGGTTATCTTGCAATCCCGAGATAATCGTCTCCATGCTTCAAATGCTCTTAAAAGCCAATTCTAAGGCATTTTGCGCATAAATGAAATGAACACATTTTTCTCCAAAACTATAACAGATGCAAGCTTGTCCTGTTTGGTGGAGATGATATTTAATAAAATAAGTAGAAATCCACTAAAAGTTTTGTTTGGTTATCTTGCAATCCCGAGATAATCGTCTCCATGCTTCAAATGCTCTTAAAAGCCAATTCTAAGGCATTTCGCGCATAAATGAAATGAACACATTTTTCTCCAAAACTATAACAGATGCAAGCTTGTCCTGTTTGGTGGAGATGATATTTAATAAAATAAGTGGAAATCCACTAAAAGTTTTGTTTGGTTATCTTGCAATCCCGAGATAATCGTCTCCATGCTTCAAATGCTCTTAAAAGCCAATTCTAAGGCATTTCGCGCATAAATGAAATGAACACATTTTTCTCCAAAACTATAACAGATGCAAGCTTGTCCTGTTTGGTGGAGATGATATTTAATAAAATAAGTAGAAATCCACTAAAAGTTTTGTTTGGTTATCTTGCAATCCCGAGATAATCGTCTCCATGCTTCAAATGCTCTTAAAAGCGATTTCTAAGGCATTTCGCGCATAAATGAAATGAACACATTTTTCTCCAAAACTATAACAGATGCAAGCTTGTCCTGTTTGGTGGAGATGATATTTAATAAAATAAATAGAAATCCACTAAAAGTTTTGTTTGGTTATCTTGCAATCCCAAGATAATCGTCTCCATGCTTCAAATGCTTTTAAAAGCCAATTCTAAGGCATTTCGCGCATAAATGAAATTAACACATTTTTCTCCAAAACTATAACAGATGCAAGCTTGTCCTGTTTGGTGGAGATGATATTTAATAAAATAAATAGAAATCCACTAAAAGTTTTGTTTGGTTATCTTGCAATCCCGAGATAATCGTCTCCATGCTTCAAATGCTCTTAAAAGCCAATTCTAAGGCATTTTGCGCATAAATGAAATGAACACATTTTTCTCCAAAACTATAACAGATGCAAGCTTGTCCTGTTTGGTGGAGATGATATTTAATAAAATAAGTAGAAATCCACTAAAAGTTTTGTTTGGTTATCTTGCAATTCCGAGATAATCGTCTCCATGCTTCAAATGCTCTTAAAAGCCAATTCTAAGGCATTTCGCGCATAAATAAAATGAACACATTTTTCTCCAAAACTATAACAGATGCAAGCTTGTCCTGTTTGGTGGAGATGATATTTAATAAAATAAGTAGAAATCCACTAAAAGTTTTGTTTGGTTATCTTGCAATCTCGAGATAATCGTCTCTATGCTTTAAATGCTCTTAAAAGCCAATTCTAAGGCATTTCGCGCATAAATGAAATGAACACATTTTTCTCCAAAACTATAACAGATGCAAGCTTGTCCTGTTTGGTGGAGATGATATTTAATAAAATAAGTAGAAATCCACTAAAAGTTTTGTTTGGTTATCTTGAAATCTCGAGATAATCGTCTCTATGCTTTAAATGCTCTTAAAAGCCAATTCTAAGGCATTTCGCGCATAAATGAAATGAACACATTTTTCTCCAAAACTATAACAGATGCAAGCTTGTCCTGTTTGGTGGAGATGATATTTAATAAAATAAGTAGAAATCCACTAAAAGTTTTGTTTGTTTATCTTGCAATCCCGAGATAATCGACTCCATGCTTCAAATGCTCTTAAAAGCCAATTCTAAGGCATTTCGCGCATAAATGAAATGAACACATTTTTCTCCAAAACTATAACAGATGCAAGCTTGTCCTGTTTGGTGGAGATGATATTTAATAAAATAAGTAGAAATCCACTAAAAGTTTTGTTTGGTTATCTTGCAATCCCGAGATAATCGTCTATATGCTTCAAATGCTCTTAAAAGCCAATTCTAAGGCATTTCGCGCATAAATAAAATGAACACATTTTTCTCCAAAACTATAACAGATGCAAGCTTGTCCTGTTTGGTGGAAATGATATTTAATAAAATAAGTAGAAATCCACTAAAAGTTTTGTTTGGTTATCTTGCAATCCCGAGATAATCGTCTCCATGCTTCAAATGCTCTTAAAAGCCAATTTTAAGGCATTTCGCGCATAAATGAAATGAACACATTTTTCTCCAAAACTATAACAGATGCAAGCTTGTCCTGTTTGGTGGAGATGATATTTAATAAAATAAGTAGAAATCCACTAAAAGTTTTGTTTGGTTATCTTGCAATTCCGAGATAATCGTCTCCATGCTTCAAATGCTCTTAAAAGCCAATTCTAAGGCATTTCGCGCATAAATAAAATGAACACATTTTTCTCCAAAACTATAACAGATGCAAGCTTGTCCTGTTTGGTGGAGATGATATTTAATAAAATAAGTAGAAATCCACTAAAAGTTTTGTTTGTTTATCTTGCAATCCCGAGATAATCGACTCCATGCTTCAAATGCTCTTAAAAGCCAAATCTAAGGCATTTCGCGCATAAATGAAATGAACACATTTTTCTCCAAAACTATAACAGATGCAAGCTTGTCCTGTTTGGTGGAGATGATATTTAATAAAATAAGTAGAAATCCACTAAAAGTTTTGTTTGGTTATCTTGCAATCCCGAGATAATCGTCTATATGCTTCAAATGCTCTTAAAAGCCAATTCTAAGGCATTTCGCGCATAAATAAAATGAACACATTTTTCTCCAAAACTATAACAGATGCAAGCTTGTCCTGTTTGGTGGAGATGATATTTAATAAAATAAGTAGAAATCCACTAAAAGTTTTGTTTGGTTATCTTGCAATCCCGAGATAATCGTCTCCATGCTTCAAATGCTCTTAAAAGCCAATTCTAAGGCATTTCGCGCATAAATGAAATGAATACATTTTTCTCCAAAACTATAACAGATGCAAGCTTGTCCTGTTTGGTGGAGATGATATTTAATAAAATAAGTAGAAATCCACTAAAAGTTTTGTTTGGTTATCTTGCAATCCCGAGATAATCGTCTCCATGCTTCAAATGCTCTTAAAAGCCAATTTAAGGCATTTCGCGTATAAATGAAATGAACACATTTTTCTCCAAAACTATAACAGATGCAAGCTTGTCCTGTTTGGTGGAGATGATATTTAATAAAATAAGTAGAAATCCACTAAAAGTTTTGTTTGGTTATCTTGCAATCCCGAGATAATCGTCTCCATGCTTCAAATGCTCTTAAAAGCCAATTCTAAGGCATTTCGCGCATAAATGAAATGAACACATTTTTCTCCAAAACTATAACAGATGCAAGCTTGTCCTGTTTGGTGGAGATGATATTTAATAAAATAAGTAGAAATCCACTAAAAGTTTTGTTTGGTTATCTTGCAATCCCAAGATAATCGTCTCCATGCTTCAAATGCTCTTAAAAGCCAATTCTAAGGCATTTCGCGCATAAATGAAATGAACACATTTTTCTCCAAAACTATAACAGATGCAAGCTTGTCCTGTTTGGTGGAGATGATATTTAATAAAATAAATAGAAATCACTAAAAGTTTTGTTTGGTTATCTTGCAATCCCGAGATAATCGTCTCCATGCTTCAAATGCTTTTAAAAGCCAATTCTAAGGCATTTCGCGCATAAATGAAATTAACACATTTTTCTCCAAAACTATAACAGATGCAAGCTTGTCCTGTTTGGTGGAGATGATATTTAATAAAATAAATAGAAATCCACTAAAAGTTTTGTTTGGTTATCTTGCAATCCCGAGATAATCGTCTCCATGCTTCAAATGCTCTTAAAAGCCAATTCTAAGGCATTTTGCGCATAAATGAAATGAACACATTTTTCTCCAAAACTATAACAGATGCAAGCTTGTCCTGTTTGGTGGAGATGATATTTAATAAAATAAGTAGAAATCCACTAAAAGTTTTGTTTGGTTATCTTACAATCCCGAGATAATCGTCTCCATGCTTCAAATGCTCTTAAAAGCCAATTTTAAGGCATTTCGCGCATAAATGAAATGAACACATTTTTCTCCAAAACTATAACAGATGCAAGCTTGTCCTGTTTGGTGGAGATGATATTTAATAAAATAAGTAGAAATCCACTAAAAGTTTTGTTTGGTTATCTTGCAATTCCGAGATAATCGTCTCCATGCTTCAAATGCTCTTAAAAGCCAATTCTAAGGCATTTCGCGCATAAATAAAATGAACACATTTTTCTCCAAAACTATAACAGATGCAAGCTTGTCCTGTTTGGTGGAGATGATATTTAATAAAATAAGTAGAAATCCACTAAAAGTTTTGTTTGGTTATCTTGCAATCTCGAGATAATCGTCTCTATGCTTTAAATGCTCTTAAAAGCCAATTCTAAGGCATTTCGCGCATAAATGAAATGAACACATTTTTCTCCAAAACTATAACAGATGCAAGCTTGTCCTGTTTGGTGGAGATGATATTTAATAAAATAAGTAGAAATCCACTAAAAGTTTTGTTTGGTTATCTTGCAATCTCGAGATAATCGTCTCTATGCTTTAAATGCTCTTAAAAGCCAATTCTAAGGCATTTCGCGCATAAATGAAATGAACACATTTTTCTCCAAAACTATAACAGATGCAAGCTTGTCCTGTTTGGTGGAGATGATATTTAATAAAATAAGTAGAAATCCACTAAAAGTTTTGTTTGTTTATCTTGCAATCCCGAGATAATCGACTCCATGCTTCAAATGCTCTTAAAAGCCAATTCTAAGGCATTTCGCGCATAAATGAAATGAACACATTTTTCTCCAAAACTATAACAGATGCAAGCTTGTCCTGTTTGGTGGAGATGATATTTAATAAAATAAGTAGAAATCCACTAAAAGTTTTGTTTGGTTATCTTGCAATCCCGAGATAATCGTCTATATGCTTCAAATGCTCTTAAAAGCCAATTCTAAGGCATTTCGCGCATAAATAAAATGAACACATTTTTCTCCAAAACTATAACAGATGCAAGCTTGTCCTGTTTGGTGGAGATGATATTTAATAAAATAAGTAGAAATCCACTAAAAGTTTTGTTTGGTTATCTTGCAATCCCGAGATAATCGTCTCCATGCTTCAAATGCTCTTAAAAGCCAATTCTAAGGCATTTCGCGCATAAATGAAATGAACACATTTTTCTCCAAAACTATAACAGATGCAAGCTTGTCCTGTTTGGTGGAGATGATATTTAATAAAATAAGTAGAAATCCACTAAAAGTTTTGTTTGGTTATCTTGCAATCCCGAGATAATCGTCTCCATGCTTCAAATGCTCTTAAAAGCCAATTCTAAGGCATTTCGCGTATAAATGAAATGAACACATTTTTCTCCAAAACTATAACAGATGCAAGCTTGTCCTGTTTGGTGGAGATGATATTTAATAAAATAAGTAGAAATCCACTAAAAGTTTTGTTTGGTTATCTTGCAATCCCGAGATAATCGTCTCCATGCTTCAAATGCTCTTAAAAGCCAATTCTAAGGCATTTCGCGCATAAATGAAATGAACACATTTTTCTCCAAAACTATAACAGATGCAAGCTTGTCCTGTTTGGTGGAGATGATATTTAATAAAATAAGTAGAAATCCACTAAAAGTTTTGTTTGGTTATCTTGCAATCTCGAGATAATCGTCTCCATGCTTCAAATGCTCTTAAAAGCCAATTCTAAGGCATTTCGCGCATAAATGAAATGAACACATTTTTCTCCAAAACTATAACAGATGCAAGCTTGTCCTGTTTGGTGGAGATGATATTTAATAAAATAAATGGAAATCCACTAAAAGTTTTGTTTGGTTATCTTGCAATCCCGAGATAATCGTCTCCATGCTTCAAATGCTCTTAAAAGCCAATTCTAAGGCATTTCGCGCATAAATGAAATGAACACATTTTTCTCCAAAACTATAACAGATGCAAGCTTGTCCTGTTTGGTGGAGATGATATTTAATAAAATAAGTAGAAATCCACTAAAAGTTTTGTTTGGTTATCTTGCAATCCCGAGATAATCGTCTCCATGCTTCAAATGCTCTTAAAAGCCAATTCTAAGGCATTTCGCGCATAAATGAAATGAACACATTTTTCTCCAAAACTATAACAGATGCAAGCTTGTCCTGTTTGGTGGAGATGATATTTAATAAAATAAATAGAAATCCACTAAAAGTTTTGTTTGGTTATCTTGCAATCCCGAGATAATCGTCTCCATGCTTCAAATGCTTTTAAAAGCCAATTCTAAGGCATTTCGCGCATAAATGAAATGAACACATTTTTCTCCAAAACTATAACAGATGCAAGCTTGTCCTGTTTGGTGGAGATGATATTTAATAAAATAAGTAGAAATCCACTAAAAGTTTTGTTTGGTTATCTTGCAATCCCGAGATAATCGTCTCCATGCTTCAAATGCTCTTAAAAGCCAATTCTAAGGCATTTTGCGCATAAATGAAATGAACACATTTTTCTCCAAAACTATAACAGATGCAAGCTTGTCCTGTTTGGTGGAGATGATATTTAATAAAATAAGTAGAAATCCACTAAAAGTTTTGTTTGTTTATCTTGCAATCCCGAGATAATCGTCTCCATGCTTCAAATGCTCTTAAAAGCCAATTCTAAGGCATTTCGCGCATAAATGAAATGAACACATTTTTCTCCAAAACTATAACAGATGCAAGCTTGTCCTGTTTGGTGGAGATGATATTTAATAAAATAAGTAGAAATCCACTAAAAGTTTTGTTTGGTTATCTTGCAATTCCGAGATAATCGTCTCCATGCTTCAAATGCTCTTAAAAGCCAATTCTAAGGCATTTCGCGCATACATGAAATGAACACATTTTTCTCCAAAACTATAACAGATGCAAGCTTGTCCTGTTTGGTGGAGATGATATTTAATAAACTAAGTAGAAATCCACTAAAAGTTTTGTTTGGTTATCTTGCAATCTCGAGATAATCGTCTCTATGCTTTAAATGCTCTTAAAAGCCAATTCTAAGGCATTTCGCTCATAAATGAAATGAACACATTTTTCTCCAAAACTATAACAGATGCAAGCTTGTCCTGTTTGGTGGAGATGATATTTAATAAAATAAGTAGAAATCCACTAAAAGTTTTGTTTGGTTATCTTGCAATCTCGAGATAATCGTCTCTATGCTTTAAATGCTCTTAAAAGCCATTTTTAAGGCATTTCGCGCATAAATGAAATGAACACATTTTTCTCCAAAACTATAACAGATGCAAGCTTGTCCTGTTTGGTGGGGATGATATTTAATAAAATAAATAGAAATCCACTAAAAGTTTTGTTTGGTTATCTTGCACTCCCGAGATAATCGTCTCCATGCTTCAAATGCTCTTAAAAGCCAATTCTAAGGCATTTCGCGCATAAATGAAATTAACACATTTTTCTCCAAAACTATAACAGATGCAAGCTTGTCCTGTTTGGTGGAGATGATATTTAATAAAATAAGTAGAAATCCACTAAAAGTTTTGTTTGGTTATCTTGCAATCCCGAGATAATCGTCTCCATGCTTCAAATGCTCTTAAAAGCCAATTCTAAGGCATTTCGCGCATAAATGAAATGAACACATTTTTCTCCAAAACTATAACAGATGCAAGCTTGTCCTGTTTGGTGGAGATGATATTTAATAAAATAAGTAGAAATCCACTAAAAGTTTTGTTTGGTTATCTTGCAATTCCAAGATAATCGTCTCCATGCTTCAAATGCTCTTAAAAGCCAATTCTAAGGCATTTCGCGCATAAATAAAATGAACACATTCTTCTCCAAAACTATAACAGATGCAAGCTTGTCCTGTTTGGTGGAGATGATATTTAATAAAATAAGTGAAAATCCACTAAAAGTTTTGTTTGGTTATCTTGCAATCTCGAGATAATCGTCTCTATGCTTTAAATGCTCTTAAAAGCCAATTCTAAGGCATTTCGCGCATAAATGAAATGAACACATTTTTCTCCAAAACTATAACAGATGCAAGCTTGTCCTGTTTGGTGGAGATGATATTTAATAAAATAAGTAGAAATCCACTAAAAGTTTTGTTTGTTTATCTTGCAATCTCGAGATAATCGTCTCTATGCTTTAAATGCTCTTAAAAGCCATTTTTAAGGCATTTCGCGCATAAATGAAATGAACACATTTTTCTCCAAAACTATAACAGATGCAAGCTTGTCCTGTTTGGTGGGGATGATATTTAATAAAATAAATAGAAATCCACTAAAAGTTTTGTTTGGTTATCTTGCAATCCCGAGATAATCGTCTCCATGCTTCAAATGCTCTTAAAAGCCAATTCTAAGGCATTTCGCGCATAAATGAAATGAACACATTTTTCTCCAAAACTATAACAGATGCAAGCTTGTCCTGTTTGGTGGAGATGATATTGAATAAAATAAGTAGAAATCCACTAAAAGTTTTGTTTGGTTATCTTGCAATCTCGAGATAATCGTCTCTATGCTTTAAATGCTCTTAAAAGCCATTTTTAAGGCATTTCGCGCATAAATGAAATGAACACATTTTTCTCCAAAACTATAACAGATGCAAGCTTGTCCTGTTTGGTGGGGATGATATTTAATAAAATAAATAGAAATCCACTAAAAGTTTTGTTTGGTTATCTTGCAATCCCGAGATAATCGTCTCCATGCTTCAAATGCTCTTAAAAGCCAATTCTAAGGCATTTCGCGCATAAATGAAATGAACACATTTTTCTCCAAAACTATAACAGATGCAAGCTTGTCCTGTTTGGTGGAGATGATATTTAATAAAATAAGTAGAAATCCACTAAAAGTTTTGTTTGGTTATCTTGCAATCCCGAGATAATCGTCTCCATGCTTCAAATGCTCTTAAAAGCCAATTCTAAGGCATTTCGCGCATAAATGAAATGAACACATTTTTCTCCAAAACTATAACAGATGCAAGCTTGTCCTGTTTGGTGGAGATGATATTTAATAAAATAAGTAGAAATCCACTAAAAGTTTTGTTTGGTTATCTTGCAATTCCGAGATAATCGTCTCCATGCTTCAAATGCTCTTAAAAGCCAATTCTAAGGCATTTCGCGCATAAATAAAATGAACACATTTTTCTCCAAAACTATAACAGATGCAAGCTTGTCCGGTTTGGTGGAGATGATATTTAATAAAATAAGTAGAAATCCACTAAAAGTTTTGTTTGGTTATCTTGCAATCTCGAGATAATCGTCTCTATGCTTTAAATGCTCTTAAAAGCCAATTCTAAGGCATTTCGCGCATAAATGAAATGAACACATTTTTCTCCAAAACTATAACAGATGCAAGCTTGTCCTGTTTGGTGGAGATGATATTTAATAAAATAAGTAGAAATCCACTAAAAGTTTTGTTTGGTTATCTTGCAATCTCGAGATAATCGTCTCTATGCTTTAAATGCTCTTAAAAGCCATTTTTAAGGCATTTCGCGCATAAATGAAATGAACACATTTTTCTCCAAAACTATAACAGATGCAAGATTGTCCTGTTTGGTGGGGATGATATTTAATAAAATAAATAGAAATCCACTAAAAGTTTTGTTTGGTTATCTTGCAATCCCGAGATAATCGTCTCCATGCTTCAAATGCTCTTAAAAGCCAATTCTAAGGCATTTCGCGCATAAATGAAATGAACACATTTTTCTCCAAAACTATAACAGATGCAAGCTTGTCCTGTTTGGTGGAGATGATATTTAATAAAATAAGTAGAAATCCACTAAAAGTTTTGCTTGGTTATCTTGCAATCCCGAGATAATCGTCTCCATGCTTCAAATGCTCTTAAAAGCCAATTCTAAGGCATTTCGCGCATAAATGAAATGAACACATTTTTCTCCAAAACTATAACAGATGCAAGCTTGTCCTGTTTGGTGGGGATGATATTTAATAAAATAAATAGAAATCCACTAAAAGTTTTGTTTGGTTATCTTGCAATCCCGAGATAATCGTCTTTATGCTTCAAATGCTCTTAAAAGCCAATTCTAAGGCATTTCGCGCATAAATGAAATGAACACATTTTTCTCCAAAACTATAACAGATGCAAGCTTGTCCTGTTTGGTGGAGATGATATTTAATAAAATAAGTAGAAATCCACTAAAAGTTTTGTTTGGTTATCTTGCAATCCCGAGATAATCGTCTCCATGCTTTAAATGCTCTTAAAAGCCATTTCTAAGGCATTTCGCGCATAAATGAAATGAACACATTTTTCTCCAAAACTATAACAGATGCAAGCTTGTCCTGTTTGTTGGAGATGATATTTAATAAAATAAGTAGAAATCCACGAAAAGTTTTGTTTGGTTATCTTGCAATCCCGAGATAATCGTCTCCATGCTTCAAATGCTCTTAAAAGCCAATTCTAAGGCATTTCGCGCATAAATGAAATGAACACATTTTTCTCCAAAACTATAACAGATGCAAGCTTGTCCTGTTTGGTGGAGATGATATTTAATAAAATAAGTAGAAATCCACTAAAAGTTTTGTTTGGTTATCTTGCAATCCCGAGATAATCGTCTCCATGCTTCAAATGCTCTTAAAAGCGATTTCTAAGGCATTTCGCGCATAAATGAAATGAACACATTTTTCTCCAAAACTATAACAGAGGCAAACTTGTCCTGTTTGGTGGAGATGATATTTAATAAAATAAGTAGAAATCCACTAAACGTTTTGTTTGGTTATCTTGCAATCTCGAGATAATCGTCTCCATGCTTTAAATGCTCTTAAAAGCCATTTCTAAGGCATTTCGCGCATAAATGAAATGAACACATTTTTCTCCAAAACTATAACAGATGCAAGCTTGTCCTGTTTGGTGGAGATGATATTTAATAAAATAAATAGAAATCCACTAAAAGTTTTGTTTGGTTATCTTGCAATCCCGAGATAATCGTCTCCATGCTTCAAATGGTCTTAAAAGCCAATTCTAAGGCATTTCGCGCATAAATAAAATGAACACATTTTTCTCCAAAACTATAACAGATGCAAGCTTGTCCTGTTTGGTGGAGATGATATTTAATAAAATAAGTAGAAATCCACTAAAAGTTTTTTTTGTTTATCTTGCAATCCCGAGATAATCGTCTCCATGCTTCAAATGCTCTTAAAAGCCAATTCTAAGGCATTTCGCGCATAAATGAAATGAACACATTTTTCTCCAAAACTATAACAGATGCAAGCTTGTCCTGTTTGGTGGAGATGATATTTAATAAAATAAGTAGAAATCCACTAAAAGTTTTGTTTGGTTATCTTGCAATCCCGAGATAATCGTCTCCATGCTTCAAATGCTCTTAAAAGCCAATTCTAAGGCATTTCGCGCATAAATGAAATGAACACATTTTTCTCCAAAACTATAACAGATGCAAGCTTGTCCTGTTTGGTGGAGATGATATTTAATAAAATAAGTAGAAATCCACTAAAAGTTTTGTTTGGTTATCTTGCAATCCCGAGATAATCGTCTCCATGCTTCAAATGCTCTTAAAAGCGATTTCTAAGGCATTTCGCGCATAAATGAAATGAACACATTATTCTCCAAAACTATAACAGATGCAAACTTGTCCTGTTTGGTGGAGATGATATTTAATAAAATAAGTAGAAATCCACTAAAAGTTTTGTTTGGTTATCTTGCAATCTCGAGATAATCGTCTCCATGCTTCAAATGCTCTTAAAAGCGATTTCTAAGGCATTTCGCGCATAAATGAAATGAACACATTTTTCTCCAAAACTATAACAGATGCAAACTTGTCCTGTTTGGTGGAGATGATATTTAATAAAATAAGTAGAAATCCACTAAAAGTTTTGTTTGGTTATCTTGCAATCCCGAGATAATCGTCTCCATGTTTCAAATGCTCTTAAAAGCCAATTCTAAGGCATTTCGCGCATAAATGAAATGAACACATTTTTCTCCAAAACTATATAACAGATGCAAACTTGTCCTGTTTGGTGGAGATGATATTTAATAAAATAAGTAGAAATCCACTAAAAGTTTTGTTTGGTTATCTTGCAATCTCGAGATAATCGTCTCCATGCTTTAAATGCTCTTAAAAGCCATTTCTAAGGCATTTCGCGCATAAATGAAATGAACACATTTTTCTCCAAAACTATAACAGATGCAAGCTTGTCCTGTTTGGTGGAGATGATATTTAATAAAATAAATAGAAATCCACTAAAAGTTTTGTTTGGTTATCTTGCAATCCCGAGATAATCGTCTCCATGCTTCAAATGGTCTTAAAAGCCAATTCTAAGGCATTTCGCGCATAAATAAAATGAACACATTTTTCTCCAAAACTATAACAGATGCAAGCTTGTCCTGTTTGGTGGAGATGATATTTAATAAAATAAGTAGAAATCCACTAAAAGTTTTTTTTGGTTATCTTGCAATCCCGAGATAATCGTCTCCATGCTTCAAATGCTCTTAAAAGCCAATTCTAAGGCATTTTGCGCATAAATGAAATGAACACATTTTTCTCCAAAACTATAACAGATGCAAGCTTGTCCTGTTTGGTGGAGATGATATTTAATAAAATAAATAGAAATCCACTAAAAGTTTTGTTTGGTTATCTTGCAATCCCGAGATAATCGTCTCCATGCTTCAAATGCTCTTAAAAGCCAATTCTAAGGCATTTCGCGCATAAATGAAATGAACACATTTTTCTCCAAAACTATAACAGATGCAAGCTTGTCCTGTTTGGTGGAGATGATATTTAATAAAATAAGTAGAAATCCACTAAAAGTTTTGTTTGGTTATCTTGCAATCCCGAGATAATCGTCTCCATGCTTCAAATGCTCTTAAAAGCGATTTCTAAGGCATTTCGCGCATAAATGAAATGAACACATTTTTCTCCAAAACTATAACAGATGCAAGCTTGTCCTGTTTGGTGGAGATGATATTTAATAAAATAAATAGAAATCCACTAAAAGTTTTGTTTGATTATCTTGCAATCCCGAGATAATCGTCTCCATGCTTCAAATGCTTTTAAAAGCCAATTCTAAGGCATTTCGCGCATAAATTAAATGAACACATTTTTCTCCAAAACTATAACAGATGCAAGCTTGTCCTGTTTGGTGTAGATGATATTTAATAAAATAAGTAGAAATCCACTAAAAGTTTTGTTTGGTTATCTTGCAATCCCGAGATAATCGTCTCCATGCTTCAAATGCTCTTAAAAGCCAATTCTAAGGCATTTCGCGCATAAATGAAATGAACACATTTTTCTCCAAAACTATAACAGATGCAAGCTTGTCCTGTTTGGTGGGGATGATATTTAATAAAATAAATAGAAATCCACTAAAAGTTTTGTTTGGTTATCTTGCAATCCCGAGATAATCGTATTTATGCTTCAAATGCTCTTAAAAGCCAATTCTAAGGCATTTCGCGCATAAATGAAATGAACACATTTTTCTCCAAAACTATAACAGATGCAAGCTTGTCCTGTTTGGTGGAGATGATATTTAATAAAATAAGTAGAAATCCACTAAAAGTTTTGTTTGGTTATCTTGCAATCCCGAGATAATCGTCTCCATGCTTTAAATGCTCTTAAAAGCCATTTCTAAGGCATTTCGCGCATAAATGAAATGAACACATTTTTCTCCAAAACTATAACAGATGCAAGCTTGTCCTGTTTGTTGGAGATGATATTTAATAAAATAAGTAGAAATCCACGAAAAGTTTTGTTTGGTTATCTTGCAATCCCGAGATAATCGTCTCCATGCTTCAAATGCTCTTAAAAGCCAATTCTAAGGCATTTCGCGCATAAATGAAATGAACACATTTTTCTCCAAAACTATAACAGATGCAAGCTTGTCCTGTTTGGTGGAGATGATATTTAATAAAATAAGTAGAAATCCACTAAAAGTTTTGTTTGGTTATCTTGCAATCCCGAGATAATCGTCTCCATGCTTCAAATGCTCTTAAAAGCGATTTCTAAGGCATTTCGCGCATAAATGAAATGAACACATTTTTCTCCAAAACTATAACAGAGGCAAACTTGTCCTGTTTGGTGGAGATGATATTTAATAAAATAAGTAGAAATCCACTAAAAGTTTTGTTTGGTTATCTTGCAATCTCGAGATAATCGTCTCCATGCTTTAAATGCTCTTAAAAGCCATTTCTAAGGCATTTCGCGCATAAATGAAATGAACACATTTTTCACCAAAACTATAACAGATGCAAGCTTGTCCTGTTTGGTGGAGATGATATTTAATAAAATAAATAGAAATCCACTAAAAGTTTTGTTTGGTTATCTTGCAATCCCGAGATAATCGTCTCCATGCTTCAAATGGTCTTAAAAGCCAATTCTAAGGCATTTCGCGCATAAATAAAATGAACACATTTTTCTCCAAAACTATAACAGATGCAAGCTTGTCCTGTTTGGTGGAGATGATATTTAATAAAATAAGTAGAAATCCACTAAAAGTTTTTTTTGTTTATCTTGCAATCCCGAGATAATCGTCTCCATGCTTCAAATGCTCTTAAAAGCCAATTCTAAGGCATTTCGCGCATAAATGAAATGAACACATTTTTCTCCAAAACTATAACAGATGCAAGCTTGTCCTGTTTGGTGGAGATGATATTTAATAAAATAAGTAGAAATCCACTAAAAGTTTTGTTTGGTTATCTTGCAATCCCGAGATAATCGTCTCCATGCTTCAAATGCTCTTAAAAGCCAATTCTAAGGCATTTCGCGCATAAATGAAATGAACACATTTTTCTCCAAAACTATAACAGATGCAAGCTTGTCCTGTTTGGTGGAGATGATATTTAATAAAATAAGTAGAAATCCACTAAAAGTTTTGTTTGGTTATCTTGCAATCCCGAGATAATCGTCTCCATGCTTCAAATGCTCTTAAAAGCGATTTCTAAGGCATTTCGCGCATAAATGAAATGAACACATTTTTCTCCAAAACTATAACAGATGCAAACTTGTCCTGTTTGGTGGAGATGATATTTAATAAAATAAGTAGAAATCCACTAAAAGTTTTGTTTGGTTATCTTGCAATCTCGAGATAATCGTCTCCATGCTTCAAATGCTCTTAAAAGCGATTTCTAAGGCATTTCGCGCATAAATGAAATGAACACATTTTTCTCCAAAACTATAACAGATGCAAACTTGTCCTGTTTGGTGGAGATGATATTTAATAAAATAAGTAGAAATCCACTAAAAGTTTTGTTTGGTTATCTTGCAATCCCGAGATAATCGTCTCCATGTTTCAAATGCTCTTAAAAGCCAATTCTAAGGCATTTCGCGCATAAATGAAATGAACACATTTTTCTCCAAAACTATATAACAGATGCAAACTTGTCCTGTTTGGTGGAGATGATATTTAATAAAATAAGTAGAAATCCACTAAAAGTTTTGTTTGGTTATCTTGCAATCTCGAGATAATCGTCTCCATGCTTTAAATGCTCTTAAAAGCCATTTCTAAGGCATTTCGCGCATAAATGAAATGAACACATTTTTCTCCAAAACTATAACAGATGCAAGCTTGTCCTGTTTGGTGGAGATGATATTTAATAAAATAAATAGAAATCCACTAAAAGTTTTGTTTGGTTATCTTGCAATCCCGAGATAATCGTCTCCATGCTTCAAATGGTCTTAAAAGCCAATTCTAAGGCATTTCGCGCATAAATAAAATGAACACATTTTTCTCCAAAACTATAACAGATGCAAGCTTGTCCTGTTTGGTGGAGATGATATTTAATAAAATAAGTAGAAATCCACTAAAAGTTTTTTTTGGTTATCTTGCAATCCCGAGATAATCGTCTCCATGCTTCAAATGCTCTTAAAAGCCAATTCTAAGGCATTTTGCGCATAAATGAAATGAACACATTTTTCTCCAAAACTATAACAGATACAAGCTTGTCCTGTTTGGTGGAGATGATATTTAATAAAATAAGTAGAAATCCACTAAAAGTTTTGTTTGGTTATCTTGCAATCCCGAGATAATCGTCTCCATGCTTCAAATGCTCTTAAAAGCCAATTCTAAGGCATTTCGCGCATAAATGAAATGAACACATTTTTCTCCAAAACTATAACAGATGCAAGCTTGTCCTGTTTGGTGGAGATGATATTTAATAAAATAAGTAGAAATCCACTAAAAGTTTTGTTTGGTTATCTTGCAATCCCGAGATAATCGTCTCCATGCTTCAAATGCTCTTAAAAGCGATTTCTAAGGCATTTCGCGCATAAATGAAATGAACACATTTTTCTCCAAAACTATAACAGATGCAAGCTTGTCCTGTTTGGTGGAGATGATATTTAATAAAATAAATAGAAATCCACTAAAAGTTTTGTTTGATTATCTTGCAATCCCGAGATAATCGTCTCCATGCTTCAAATGCTTTTAAAAGCCAATTCTAAGGCATTTCGCGCATAAATTAAATGAACACATTTTTCTCCAAAACTATAACAGATGCAAGCTTGTCCTGTTTGGTGGAGATGATATTTAATAAAATAAGTAGAAATCCACTAAAAGTTTTGTTTGGTTATCTTGCAATCCCGAGATAATCGTCTCCATGCTTCAAATGCTCTTAAAAGCCAATTCTAAGGCATTTCGCGCATAAATGAAATGAACACATTTTTCTCCAAAACTATAACAGATGCAAGCTTGTCCTGTTTGGTGGAGATGATATTTAATAAAATAAGTAGAAATCCACTAAAAGTTTTGTTTGGTTATCTTGCAATCCCGAGATAATCGTCTCCATGCTTCAAATGCTCTTAAAAGCGATTTCTAAGGCATTTCGCGCATAAATGAAATGAACACATTTTTCTCCAAAACTATAACAGATGCAAGCTTGTCCTGTTTGGTGGAGATGATATTTAATAAAATAAATAGAAATCCACTAAAAGTTTTGTTTGATTATCTTGCAATCCCGAGATAATCGTCTCCATGCTTCAAATGCTTTTAAAAGCCAATTCTAAGGCATTTCGCGCATAAATTAAATGAACACATTTTTCTCCAAAACTATAACAGATGCAAGCTTGTCCTGTTTGGTGGAGATGATATTTAATAAAATAAATAGAAATCCACTAAAAGTTTTGTTTGGTTATCTTGCAATCCCGAGATAATCGTCTCCATGATTCAAATGCTCTTAAAAGCCAATTCTAAGGCATTTTGCGCATAAATGAAATGAACACATTTTTCTCCAAAACTATAACAGATGCAAGCTTGTCCTGTTTGGTGGAGATGATATTTAATAAAATAAGTAGAAATCCACTAAAAGTTTTGTTTGGTTATCTTGCAATCCCGAGATAATCGTCTCCATGCTTCAAATGCTCTTAAAAGCCAATTCTAAGGCATTTCGCGCATAAATGAAATGAACACATTTTTCTCCAAAACTATAACAGATGCAAGCTTGTCCTGTTTGGTGGGGATGATATTTAATAAAATAAATAGAAATCCACTAAAAGTTTTGTTTGGTTATCTTGCAATCCCGAGATAATCGTCTCCATGCTTCAAATGCTCTTAAAAGCGATTTCTAAGGCATTTCGCGCATAAATGAAATGAACACATTTTTCTCCAAAACTATAACAGAGGCAAACTTGTCCTGTTTGGTGGAGATGATATTTAATAAAATAAGTAGAAATCCACTAAAAGTTTTGTTTGGTTATCTTGCAATCTCGAGATAATCGTCTCCATGCTTTAAATGCTCTTAAAAGCCATTTCTAAGGCATTTCGCGCATAAATGAAATGAACACATTTTTCTCCAAAACTATAACAGATGCAAGCTTGTCCTGTTTGGTGGAGATGATATTTAATAAAATAAATAGAAATCCACTAAAAGTTTTGTTTGGTTATCTTGCAATCCCGAGATAATCGTCTCCATGCTTCAAATGGTCTTAAAAGCCAATTCTAAGGCATTTCGCGCATAAATAAAATGAACACATTTTTCTCCAAAACTATAACAGATGCAAGCTTGTCCTGTTTGGTGGAGATGATATTTAATAAAATAAGTAGAAATCCACTAAAAGTTTTTTTTGTTTATCTTGCAATCCCGAGATAATCGTCTCCATGCTTCAAATGCTCTTAAAAGCCAATTCTAAGGCATTTCGCGCATAAATGAAATGAACACATTTTTCTCCAAAACTATAACAGATGCAAGCTTGTCCTGTTTGGTGGAGATGATATTTAATAAAATAAGTAGAAATCCACTAAAAGTTTTTTTTGGTTATCTTGCAATCCCGAGATAATCGTCTCCATGCTTCAAATGCTCTTAAAAGCCAATTCTAAGGCATTTCGCGCATAAATGAAATGAACACATTTTTCTCCAAAACTATAACAGATGCAAGCTTGTCCTGTTTGGTGGAGATGATATTTAATAAAATAAGTAGAAATCCACTAAAAGTTTTGTTTGGTTATCTTGCAATCCCGAGATAATCGTCTCCATGCTTCAAATGCTCTTAAAAGCCAATTCTAAGGCATTTCGCGCATAAATGAAATGAACACATTTTTCTCCAAAACTATAACAGATGCAAGCTTGTCCTGTTTGGTGGAGATGATATTTAATAAAATAAGTAGAAATCCACTAAAAGTTTTGTTTGGTTATCTTGCAATCCCGAGATAATCGTCTCCATGCTTCAAATGCTCTTAAAAGCGATTTCTAAGGCATTTCGCGCATAAATGAAATGAACACATTTTTCTCCAAAACTATAACAGATGCAAGCTTGTCCTGTTTGGTGGAGATGATATTTAATAAAATAAATAGAAATCCACTAAAAGTTTTGTTTGATTATCTTGCAATCCCGAGATAATCGTCTCCATGCTTCAAATGCTTTTAAAAGCCAATTCTAAGGCATTTCGCGCATAAATTAAATGAACACATTTTTCTCCAAAACTATAACAGATGCAAGCTTGTCCTGTTTGGTGGAGATGATATTTAATAAAATAAATAGAAATCCACTAAAAGTTTTGTTTGGTTATCTTGCAATCCCGAGATAATCGTCTCCATGATTCAAATGCTCTTAAAAGCCAATTCTAAGGCATTTTGCGCATAAATGAAATGAACACATTTTTCTCCAAAACTATAACAGATGCAAGCTTGTCCTGTTTGGTGGAGATGATATTTAATAAAATAAGTAGAAATCCACTAAAAGTTTTGTTTGGTTATCTTGCAATCCCGAGATAATCGTCTCCATGCTTCAAATGCTCTTAAAAGCCAATTCTAAGGCATTTCGCGGATAAATGAAATGAACACATTTTTCTCCAAAACTATAACAGATGCAAGCTTGTCCTGTTTGGTGGAGATGATATTTAATAAAATAAGTAGAAATCCACTAAAAGTTTTGTTTGGTTATCTTGCAATTCCGAGATAATCGTCTCCATGCTTCAAATGCTCTTAAAAGTCAATTCTAAGGCATTTCGCGCATAAATGAAATGAACACATTTTTCTCCAAAACTATAACAGATGCAAGCTTGTCCTGTTTGGTGGGGATGATATTTAATAAAATAAATAGAAATCCACTAAAAGTTTTGTTTGGTTATCTTGCAATCCCGAGATAATCGTCTCCATGCTTCAAATGCTCTTAAAAGCCAATTCTAAGGCATTTCGCGCATAAATGAAATGAACACATTTTTCTCCAAAACTATAACAGATGCAAGCTTGTCCTGTTTGGTGGAGATGATATTTAATAAAATAAGTAGAAATCCACTAAAAGTTTTGTTTGGTTATCTTGCAATCCCGAGATAATCGTCTCCATGCTTCAAATGCTCTTAAAAGCCAATTCTAAGGCATTTCGCGCATAAATGAAATGAACACATTTTTCTCCAAAACTATAACAGATGCAAGCTTGTCCTGTTTGGTGGAGATGATATTTAATAAAATAAGTAGAAATCCACTAAAAGTTTTGTTTGGTCATTTTGCAATCCCGAGATAATCGTCTCCATGCTTCAAATGCTCTTAAAAGCCAATTCTAAGGCATTTCGCGCATAAATGAAATGAACACATTTTTCTCCAAAACTATAACAGATGCAAGCTTGTCCTGTTTGGTGGAGATTATATTTAATAAAATAAGTGGAAAGCCACTAAAAGTTTTGTTTGGTTATCTTGCAATCCCGAGATAATCGTCTCCATGCTTCAAATGCTCTTAAAAGCCAATTCTAAGGCATTTCGCGCATAAATGAAATGAACACATTTTTCTCCAAAACTATAACAGATGCAAGCTTGTCCTGTTTGGTGGAGATGATATTTAATAAAATAAGTAGAAATCCACTAAAAGTTTTGTTTGGTTATCTTGCAATCCCGAGATAATCGTCTCCATGCTTCAAATGCTCTTAAAAGCGATTTCTAAGGCATTTCGCGCATAAATGAAATGAACACATTTTTCTCCAAAACTATAACAGATGCAAACTTGTCCTGTTTGGTGGAGATGATATTTAATAAAATAAGTAGAAATCCACTAAAAGTTTTGTTTGGTTATCTTGCAATCTCGAGATAATCGTCTCCATGCTTCAAATGCTCTTAAAAGCGATTTCTAAGGCATTTCGCGCATAAATGAAATGAACACATTTTTCTCCAAAACTATAACAGATGCAAACTTGTCCTGTTTGGTGGAGATGATATTTAATAAAATAAGTAGAAATCCACTAAAAGTTTTGTTTGGATATCTTGCAATCCCGAGATAATCGTCTCCATGCTTCAAATGCTCTCAAAAGCCAATTCTAAGGCATTTTGCGCATAAATGAAATGAACACATTTTTCTCCAAAACTATAACAGATGCAAGCTTGTCCTGTTTGGTGGAGATGATATTTAATAAAATAAGTAGAAATCCACTAAAAGTTTTGTTTGGTTATCTTGCAATCCCGAGATAATCGTCTCCATGCTTCAAATGCTCTTAAAAGCCAATTCTAAGGCATTTCGCGCATAAATGAAATGAACACATTTTTCTCCAAAACTATAACAGATGCAAGCTTGTCCTGTTTGGTGGGGATGATATTTAATAAAATAAATAGAAATCCACTAAAAGTTTTGTTTGGTTATCTTGCAATCCCGAGATAATCGTCTCCATGCTTCAAATGCTCTTAAAAGCCAATTCTAAGGCATTTCGCGCATAAATGAAATGAACACATTTTTCTCCAAAACTATAACAGATGCAAGCTTGTCCTGTTTGGTGGAGATGATATTTAATAAAATTAGAAATCCACTAAACGTTTTGTTTGGTTATCTTACAATCCCGAGATAATCGTCTCCATGCTTCAAATGCTCTTAAAAGCCAATTCTAAGGCATTTCGCGCATAAATGAAATGAACACATTTTTCTCCAAAACTATAACAGATGCAAGCTTGTCCTGTTTGGTGGAGATGATATTTAATAAAATAAGTAGAAATCCACTAAAAGTTTTGTTTGGTTATCTTGCAATCTCGAGATAATCGTCTCTATGCTTTAAACGCTCTTAAAAGCCATTTCTAAGGCATTTCGCGCATAAATGAAATGAACACATTTTTCTCCAAAACTATAACAGATGCAAGCTTGTCCTGTTTGGTGGGGATGATATTTAATAAAATAAATAGAAATCCACTAAAAGTTTTGTTTGGTTATCTTGCAATCCCGAGATAATCGTCTCCATGCTTCAAATGCTCTTAAAAGCCAATTCTAAGGCATTTCGCGCATAAATGAAATGAACACATTTTTCTCCAAAACTATAACAGATGCAAGCTTGTCCTGTTTGGTGGAGATGATATTTAATAAAATAAGTAGAAATCCACTAAAAGTTTTGTTTGGTTATCTTGCAATCCCGAGATAATCGTCTCCATGCTTCAAATGCTCTTAAAAGCCAATTCTACGGCATTTCGCGCATAAATGAAATGAACACATTTTTCTCCAAAACTATAACAGATGCAAGCTTGTCCTGTTTGGTGGAGATGATATTTAATAAAATAAGTAGAAATCCACTAAAAGTTTTGTTTGGTTATCTTGCAATCCCGAAATAATCGTCTCCATGCTTCAAATGCTCTTAAAAGCCAATTCTAAGGCATTTGGCGCATAAATTAAATGAACACATTTTTCTCCAAAACTATAACAGATGCAAGCTTGTCCTGTTTGGTGGAGATGATATTTAATAAAAATAAGTAGAAATCCACTAAAAGTTTTGTTTGGTTATCTTGCAATCCCGAGATAATCGTCTCCATGCTTCAAATGCTCTTAAAAGCCAATTCTAAGGCATTTCGCGCATAAATGAAATGAACACATTTTTCTCCAAAACTATAACAGATGCAAGCTTGTCCTGTTTGGTGGAGATGATATTTAATAAAATAAGTAGAAATCCACTAAAAGTTTTGTTTGGTTATCTTGCAATCCCGAGATAATCGTCTCCATGCTTCAAATGCTCTTAAAAGCCAATTCTAAGGCATTTCGCGCATAAATGAAATGAACACATTTTTCTCCAAAACTATAACAGATGCAAGCTTGTCCTGTTTGGTGGAGATGATATTTAATAAAATAAGTAGAAATCCACTAAAAGTTTTGTTTGGTTATCTTGCAATCCCGAGATAATCGTCTCCATGCTTCAAATGCTCTTAAAAGCCAATTCTAAGGCATTTCGCGCATAAATGAAATGAACACATTTTTCTCCAAAACTATAACAGATGCAAGCTTGTCCTGTTTGGTGGAGATGATATTTAATAAAATAAGTAGAAATCCACCTAAAGTTTTGTTTGGTTATCTTGCAATCCCGAGATAATCGTCTCCATGCTTCAAATGCTCTTAAAAGCCAATTCTAAGGCATTTCGCGCATAAATGAAATGAACACATTTTTCTCCAAAACTATAACAGATGCAAGCTTGTCATGTTTGGTGGAGATGATATTTAATAAAATAAATAGAAATCCACTAAAAGTTTTGTTTGGTTATCTTGCAATCCCGAGATAATCGTCTCCATGCTTCAAATGGTCTTAAAAGCCAATTCTAAGGCATTTCGCGCATAAATAAAATGAACACATTTTTCTCCAAAACTATAACAGATGCAAGCTTGTCCTGTTTGGTGGAGATGATATTTAATAAAATAAGTAGAAATCCACTAAAAGTTTTTTTTGTTTATCTTGCAATCCCGAGATAATCGTCTCCATGCTTCAAATGCTCTTAAAAGCCAATTCTAAGGCATTTCGCGCATAAATGAAATGAACACATTTTTCTCCAAAACTATAACAGATGCAAGCTTGTCCTGTTTGGTGGAGATGATATTTAATAAAATAAGTAGAAATCCACTAAAAGTTTTGTTTGGTTATCTTGCAATCCCGAGATAATCGTCTCCATGCTTCAAATGCTCTTAAAAGCCAATTCTAAGGCATTTCGCGCATAAATGAAATGAACACATTTTTCTCCAAAACTATAACAGATGCAAGCTTGTCCTGTTTGGTGGAGATGATATTTAATAAAATAAGTAGAAATCCACTAAAAGTTTTGTTTGGTTATCTTGCAATCCCGAGATAATCGTCTCCATGCTTCAAATGCTCTTAAAAGCGATTTCTAAGGCATTTCGCGCATAAATGAAATGAACACATTTTTCTCCAAAACTATAACAGATGCAAACTTGTCCTGTTTGGTGGAGATGATATTTAATAAAATAAGTAGAAATCCACTAAAAGTTTTGTTTGGTTATCTTGCAATCTCGAGATAATCGTCTCCATGCTTCAAATGCTCTTAAAAGCGATTTCTAAGGCATTTCGCGCATAAATGAAATGAACACATTTTTCTCCAAAACTATAACAGATGCAAACTTGTCCTGTTTGGTGGAGATGATATTTAATAAAATAAGTAGAAATCCACTAAAAGTTTTGTTTGGTTATCTTGCAATCTCGAGATAATCGTCTCCATGCTTTAAATGCTCTTAAAAGCCATTTCTAAGGCATTTCGCGCATAAATGAAATGAACACATTTTTCTCCAAAACTATAACAGATGCAAGCTTGTCCTGTTTGGTGGAGATGATATTTAATAAAATAAATAGAAATCCACTAAAAGTTTTGTTTGGTTATCTTGCAATCCCGAGATAATCGTCTCCATGCTTCAAATGGTCTTAAAAGCCAATTCTAAGGCATTTCGCGCATAAATAAAATGAACACATTTTTCTCCAAAACTATAACAGATGCAAGCTTGTCCTGTTTGGTGGAGATGATATTTAATAAAATAAGTAGAAATCCACTAAAAGTTTTTTTTGGTTATCTTGCAATCCCGAGATAATCGTCTCCATGCTTCAAATGCTCTTAAAAGCCAATTCTAAGGCATTTTGCGCATAAATGAAATGAACACATTTTTCTCCAAAACTATAACAGATGCAAGCTTGTCCTGTTTGGTAGAGATGATATTTAATAAAATAAGTAGAAATCCACTAAAAGTTTTGTTTGGTTATCTTGCAATCCCGAGATAATCGTCTCCATGCTTCAAATGCTCTTAAAAGCCAATTCTAAGGCATTTCGCGCATAAATGAAATGAACACATTTTTCTCCAAAACTATAACAGATGCAAGCTTGTCCTGTTTGGTGGAGATGATATTTAATAAAATAAGTAGAAATCCACTAAAAGTTTTGTTTGGTTATCTTGCAATCCCGAGATAATCGTCTCCATGCTTCAAATGCTCTTAAAAGCGATTTCTAAGGCATTTCGCGCATAAATGAAATGAACACATTTTTCTCCAAAACTATAACAGATGCAAGCTTGTCCTGTTTGGTGGAGATGATATTTAATAAAATAAATAGAAATCCACTAAAAGTTTTGTTTGATTATCTTGCAATCCCGAGATAATCGTCTCCATGCTTCAAATGCTTTTAAAAGCCAATTCTAAGGCATTTCGCGCATAAATTAAATGAACACATTTTTCTCCAAAACTATAACAGATGCAAGCTTGTCCTGTTTGGTGGAGATGATATTTAATAAAATAAATAGAAATCCACTAAAAGTTTTGTTTGGTTATCTTGCAATCCCGAGATAATCGTCTCCATGATTCAAATGCTCTTAAAAGCCAATTCTAAGGCATTTTGCGCATAAATGAAATGAACACATTTTTCTCCAAAACTATAACAGATGCAAGCTTGTCCTGTTTGCTGGAGATGATATTTAATAAAATAAGTAGAAATCCACTAAAAGTTTTGTTTGGTTATCTTGCAATCCCGAGATAATCGTCTCCATGCTTCAAATGCTCTTAAAAGCCAATTCTAAGGCATTTCGCGCATAAATGAAATGAACACATTTTTCTCCAAAACTATAACAGATGCAAGCTTGTCCTGTTTGGTGGAGATGATATTTAATAAAATAAGTAGAAATCCACTAAAAGTTTTGTTTGGTTATCTTGCAATTCCGAGATAATCGTCTCCATGCTTCAAATGCTCTTAAAAGTCAATTCTAAGGCATTTCGCGCATAAATGAAATGAACACATTTTTCTCCAAAACTATAACAGATGCAAGCTTGTCCTGTTTGGTGGGGATGATATTTAATAAAATAAATAGAAATCCACTAAAAGTTTTGTTTGGTTATCTTGCAATCCCGAGATAATCGTCTCCATGCTTCAAATGCTCTTAAAAGCCAATTCTAAGGCATTTCGCGCATAAATGAAATGAACACATTTTTCTCCAAAACTATAACAGATGCAAGCTTGTCCTGTTTGGTGGAGATGATATTTAATAAAATAAGTAGAAATCCACTAAAAGTTTTGTTTGGTTATCTTGCAATCCCGAGATAATCGTCTCCATGCTTCAAATGCTCTTAAAAGCCAATTCTAAGGCATTTCGCGCATAAATGAAATGAACACATTTTTCTCCAAAACTATAACAGATGCAAGCTTGTCCTGTTTGGTGGAGATGATATTTAATAAAATAAGTAGAAATCCACTAAAAGTTTTGTTTGGTTATTTTGCAATCCCGAGATAATCGTCTCCATGCTTCAAATGCTCTTAAAAGCCAATTCTAAGGCATTTCGCGCATAAATGAAATGAACACATTTTTCTCCAAAACTATAACAGATGCAAGCTTGTCCTGTTTGGTGGAGATGATATTTAATAAAATAAGTGGAAAGCCACTAAAAGTTTTGTTTGGTTATCTTGCAATCCCGAGATAATCGTCTCCATGCTTCAAATGCTCTTAAAAGCCAATTCTAAGGCATTTCGCGCATAAATGAAATGAACACATTTTTCTCCAAAACTATAACAGATGCAAGCTTGTCCTGTTTGGTGGAGATGATATTTAATAAAATAAGTAGAAATCCACTAAAAGTTTTGTTTGGTTATCTTGCAATCCCGAGATAATCGTCTCCATGCTTCAAATGCTCTTAAAAGCGATTTCTAAGGCATTTCGCGCATAAATGAAATGAACACATTTTTCTCCAAAACTATAACAGATGCAAACTTGTCCTGTTTGGTGGAGATGATATTTAATAAAATAAGTAGAAATCCACTAAAAGTTTTGTTTGGTTATCTTGCAATCTCGAGATAATCGTCTCCATGCTTCAAATGCTCTTAAAAGCGATTTCTAAGGCATTTCGCGCATAAATGAAATGAACACATTTTTCTCCAAAACTATAACAGATGCAAACTTGTCCTGTTTGGTGGAGATGATATTTAATAAAATAAGTAGAAATCCACTAAAAGTTTTGTTTGGATATCTTGCAATCCCGAGATAATCGTCTCCATGCTTCAAATGCTCTCAAAAGCCAATTCTAAGGCATTTTGCGCATAAATGAAATGAACACATTTTTCTCCAAAACTATAACAGATGCAAGCTTGTCCTGTTTGGTGGAGATGATATTTAATAAAATAAGTAGAAATCCACTAAAAGTTTTGTTTGGTTATCTTGCAATCCCGAGATAATCGTCTCCATGCTTCAAATGCTCTTAAAAGCCAATTCTAAGGCATTTCGCGCATAAATGAAATGAACACATTTTTCTCCAAAACTATAACAGATGCAAGCTTGTCCTGTTTGGTGGGGATGATATTTAATAAAATAAATAGAAATCCACTAAAAGTTTTGTTTGGTTATCTTGCAATCCCGAGATAATCGTCTCCATGCTTCAAATGCTCTTAAAAGCCAATTCTAAGGCATTTCGCGCATAAATGAAATGAACACATTTTTCTCCAAAACTATAACAGATGCAAGCTTGTCCTGTTTGGTGGAGATGATATTTAATAAAATTAGAAATCCACTAAACGTTTTGTTTGGTTATCTTGCAATCCCGAGATAATCGTCTCCATGCTTCAAATGCTCTTAAAAGCCAATTCTAAGGCATTTCGCGCATAAATGAAATGAACACATTTTTCTCCAAAACTATAACAGATGCAAGCTTGTCCTGCTTGGTGGAGATGATATTTAATAAAATAAGTAGAAATCCACTAAAAGTTTTGTTTGGTTATCTTGCAATCTCGAAATAATCGTCTCTATGCTTTAAACGCTCTTAAAAGCCATTTCTAAGGCATTTCGCGCATAAATGAAATGAACACATTTTTCTCCAAAACTATAACAGATGCAAGCTTGTCCTGTTTGGTGGGGATGATATTTAATAAAATAAATAGAAATCCACTAAAAGTTTTGTTTGGTTATCTTGCAATCCCGAGATAATCGTCTCCATGCTTCAAATGCTCTTAAAAGCCAATTCTAAGGCATTTCGCGCATAAATGAAATGAACACATTTTTCTCCAAAACTATAACAGATGCAAGCTTGTCCTGTTTGGTGGAGATGATATTTAATAAAATAAGTAGAAATCCACTAAAAGTTTTGTTTGGTTATCTTGCAATCCCGAGATAATCGTCTCCATGCTTCAAATGCTCTTAAAAGCCAATTCTACGGCATTTCGCGCATAAATGAAATGAACACATTTTTCTCCAAAACTATAACAGATGCAAGCTTGTCCTGTTTGGTGGAGATGATATTTAATAAAATAAGTAGAAATCCACTAAAAGTTTTGTTTGGTTATCTTGCAATCTCGAGATAATCGTCTCTATGCTTTAAACGCTCTTAAAAGCCATTTCTAAGGCATTTCGCGCATAAATGAAATGAACACATTTTTCTCCAAAACTATAACAGATGCAAGCTTGTCCTGTTTGGTGGAGATGATATTTAATAAAATAAGTAGAAATCCACTAAAAGTTTTGTTTGGTTATCTTGCAATCCCGAGATAATCGTCTCCATGCTTCAAATGCTCTTAAAAGCGATTTCTAAGGCATTTCGCGCATAAATGAAATGAACACATTTTTCTCCAAAACTATAACAGATGCAAACTTGTCCTGTTTGGTGGAGATGATATTTAATAAAATAAGTAGAAATCCACTAAAAGTTTTGTTTGGTTATCTTGCAATCTCGAGATAATCGTCTCCATGCTTCAAATGCTCTTAAAAGCGATTTCTAAGGCATTTCGCGCATAAATGAAATGAACACATTTTTCTCCAAAACTATAACAGATGCAAACTTGTCCTGTTTGGTGGAGATGATATTTAATAAAATAAGTAGAAATCCACTAAAAGTTTTGTTTGGTTATCTTGCAATCCCGAGATAATCGTCTCCATGTTTCAAATGCTCTTAAAAGCCAATTCTAAGGCATTTCGCGCATAAATGAAATGAACACATTTTTCTCCAAAACTATATAACAGATGCAAACTTGTCCTGTTTGGTGGAGATGATATTTAATAAAATAAGTAGAAATCCACTAAAAGTTTTGTTTGGTTATCTTGCAATCTCGAGATAATCGTCTCCATGCTTTAAATGCTCTTAAAAGCCATTTCTAAGGCATTTCGCGCATAAATGAAATGAACACATTTTTCTCCAAAACTATAACAGATGCAAGCTTGTCCTGTTTGGTGGAGATGATATTTAATAAAATAAATAGAAATCCACTAAAAGTTTTGTTTGGTTATCTTGCAATCCCGAGATAATCGTCTCCATGCTTCAAATGGTCTTAAAAGCCAATTCTAAGGCATTTCGCGCATAAATAAAATGAACACATTTTTCTCCAAAACTATAACAGATGCAAGCTTGTCCTGTTTGGTGGAGATGATATTTAATAAAATAAGTAGAAATCCACTAAAAGTTTTTTTTGGTTATCTTGCAATCCCGAGATAATCGTCTCCATGCTTCAAATGCTCTTAAAAGCCAATTCTAAGGCATTTTGCGCATAAATGAAATGAACACATTTTTCTCCAAAACTATAACAGATGCAAGCTTGTCCTGTTTGGTGGAGATGATATTTAATAAAATAAGTAGAAATCCACTAAAAGTTTTGTTTGGTTATCTTGCAATCCCGAGATAATCGTCTCCATGCTTCAAATGCTCTTAAAAGCCAATTCTAAGGCATTTCGCGCATAAATGAAATGAACACATTTTTCTCCAAAACTATAACAGATGCAAGCTTGTCCTGTTTGGTGGAGATGATATTTAATAAAATAAGTAGAAATCCACTAAAAGTTTTGTTTGGTTATCTTGCAATCCCGAGATAATCGTCTCCATGCTTCAAATGCTCTTAAAAGCGATTTCTAAGGCATTTCGCGCATAAATGAAATGAACACATTTTTCTCCAAAACTATAACAGATGCAAGCTTGTCCTGTTTGGTGGAGATGATATTTAATAAAATAAATAGAAATCCACTAAAAGTTTTGTTTGATTATCTTGCAATCCCGAGATAATCGTCTCCATGCTTCAAATGCTTTTAAAAGCCAATTCTAAGGCATTTCGCGCATAAATTAAATGAACACATTTTTCTCCAAAACTATAACAGATGCAAGCTTGTCCTGTTTGGTGGAGATGATATTTAATAAAATAAATAGAAATCCACTAAAAGTTTTGTTTGGTTATCTTGCAATCCCGAGATAATCGTCTCCATGATTCAAATGCTCTTAAAAGCCAATTCTAAGGCATTTTGCGCATAAATGAAATGAACACATTTTTCTCCAAAACTATAACAGATGCAAGCTTGTCCTGTTTGGTGGAGATGATATTTAATAAAATAAGTAGAAATCCACTAAAAGTTTTGTTTGGTTATCTTGCAATCCCGAGATAATCGTCTCCATGCTTCAAATGCTCTTAAAAGCCAATTCTAAGGCATTTCGCGCATAAATGAAATGAACACATTTTTCTCCAAAACTATAACAGATGCAAGCTTGTCCTGTTTGGTGGAGATGATATTTAATAAAATAAGTAGAAATCCACTAAAAGTTTTGTTTGGTTATCTTGCAATTCCGAGATAATCGTCTCCATGCTTCAAATGCTCTTAAAAGTCAATTCTAAGGCATTTCGCGCATAAATGAAATGAACACATTTTTCTCCAAAACTATAACAGATGCAAGCTTGTCCTGTTTGGTGGGGATGATATTTAATAAAATAAATAGAAATCCACTAAAAGTTTTGTTTGGTTATCTTGCAATCCCGAGATAATGGTCTCCATGCTTCAAATGCTCTTAAAAGCCAATTCTAAGGCATTTCGCGCATAAATGAAATGAACACATTTTTCTCCAAAACTATAACAGATGCAAGCTTGTCCTGTTTGGTGGAGATGATATTTAATAAAATAAGTAGAAATCCACTAAAAGTTTTGTTTGGTTATCTTGCAATCCCGAGATAATCGTCTCCATGCTTCAAATGCTCTTAAAAGCCAATTCTAAGGCATTTCGCGCATAAATGAAATGAACACATTTTTCTCCAAAACTATAACAGATGCAAGCTTGTCCTGTTTGGTGGAGATGATATTTAATAAAATAAGTAGAAATCCACTAAAAGTTTTGTTTGGTTATTTTGCAATCCCGAGATAATCGTCTCCATGCTTCAAATGCTCTTAAAAGCCAATTCTAAGGCATTTCGCGCATAAATGAAATGAACACATTTTTCTCCAAAACTATAACAGATGCAAGCTTGTCCTGTTTGGTGGAGATGATATTTAATAAAATAAGTGGAAAGCCACTAAAAGTTTTGTTTGGTTATCTTGCAATCCCGAGATAATCGTCTCCATGCTTCAAATGCTCTTAAAAGCCAATTCTAAGGCATTTCGCGCATAAATGAAATGAACACATTTTTCTCCAAAACTATAACAGATGCAAGCTTGTCCTGTTTGGTGGAGATGATATTTAATAAAATAAGTAGAAATCCACTAAAAGGTTTGTTTGGTTATCTTGCAATCCCGAGATAATCGTCTCCATGCTTCAAATGCTCTTAAAAGCGATTTCTAAGGCATTTCGCGCATAAATGAAATGAACACATTTTTCTCCAAAACTATAACAGATGCAAACTTGTCCTGTTTGGTGGAGATGATATTTAATAAAATAAGTAGAAATCCACTAAAAGTTTTGTTTGGTTATCTTGCAATCTCGAGATAATCGTCTCCATGCTTCAAATGCTCTTAAAAGCGATTTCTAAGGCATTTCGCGCATAAATGAAATGAACACATTTTTCTCCAAAACTATAACAGATGCAAACTTGTCCTGTTTGGTGGAGATGATATTTAATAAAATAAGTAGAAATCCACTAAAAGTTTTGTTTGGATATCTTGCAATCCCGAGATAATCGTCTCCATGCTTCAAATGCTCTCAAAAGCCAATTCTAAGGCATTTTGCGCATAAATGAAATGAACACATTTTTCTCCAAAACTATAACAGATGCAAGCTTGTCCTGTTTGGTGGAGATGATATTTAATAAAATAAGTAGAAATCCACTAAAAGTTTTGTTTGGTTATCTTGCAATCCCGAGATAATCGTCTCCATGCTTCAAATGCTCTTAAAAGCCAATTCTAAGGCATTTCGCGCATAAATGAAATGAACACATTTTTCTCCAAAACTATAACAGATGCAAGCTTGTCCTGTTTGGTGGGGATGATATTTAATAAAATAAATAGAAATCCACTAAAAGTTTTGTTTGGTTATCTTGCAATCCCGAGATAATCGTCTCCATGCTTCAAATGCTCTTAAAAGCCAATTCTAAGGCATTTCGCGCATAAATGAAATGAACACATTTTTCTCCAAAACTATAACAGATGCAAGCTTGTCCTGTTTGGTGGAGATGATATTTAATAAAATTAGAAATCCACTAAACGTTTTGTTTGGTTATCTTGCAATCCCGAGATAATCGTCTCCATGCTTCAAATGCTCTTAAAAGCCAATTCTAAGGCATTTCGCGCATAAATGAAATGAACACATTTTTCTCCAAAACTATAACAGATGCAAGCTTGTCCTGTTTGGTGGAGATGATATTTAATAAAATAAGTAGAAATCCACTAAAAGTTTTGTTTGGTTATCTTGCAATCTCGAGATAATCGTCTCTATGCTTTAAACGCTCTTAAAAGCCATTTCTAAGGCATTTCGCGCATAAATGAAATGAACACATTTTTCTCCAAAACTATAACAGATGCAAGCTTGTCCTGTTTGGTGGGGATGATATTTAATAAAATAAATAGAAATCCACTAAAAGTTTTGTTTGGTTATCTTGCAATCCCGAGATAATCGTCTCCATGCTTCAAATGCTCTTAAAAGCCAATTCTAAGGCATTTCGCGCATAAATGAAATGAACACATTTTTCTCCAAAACTATAACAGATGCAAGCTTGTCCTGTTTGGTGGAGATGATATTTAATAAAATAAGTAGAAATCCACTAAAAGTTTTGTTTGGTTATCTTGCAATCCCGAGATAATCGTCTCCATGCTTCAAATGCTCTTAAAAGCCAATTCTACGGCATTTCGCGCATAAATGAAATGAACACATTTTTCTCCAAAACTATAACAGATGCAAGCTTGTCCTGTTTGGTGGAGATGATATTTAATAAAATAAGTAGAAATCCACTAAAAGTTTTGTTTGGTTATCTTGCAATCCCGAAATAATCGTCTCCATGCTTCAAATGCTCTTAAAAGCCAATTCTAAGGCATTTGGCGCATAAATTAAATGAACACATTTTTCTCCAAAACTATAACAGATGCAAGCTTGTCCTGTTTGGTGGAGATGATATTTAATAAAAATAAGTAGAAATCCACTAAAAGTTTTGTTTGGTTATCTTGCAATCCCGAGATAATCGTCTCCATGCTTCAAATGCTCTTAAAAGCCAATTCTAAGGCATTTCGCGCATAAATGAAATGAACACATTTTTCTCCAAAACTATAACAGATGCAAGCTTGTCCTGTTTGGTGGAGATGATATTTAATAAAATAAGTAGAAATCCACTAAAAGTTTTGTTTGGTTATCTTGCAATCCCGAGAGAATCGTCTCCATGCTTCAAATGCTCTTAAAAGCCAATTCTAAGGCATTTCGCGCATAAATGAAATGAACACATTTTTCTCCAAAACTATAACAGATGCAAGCTTGTCCTGTTTGGTGGAGATGATATTTAATAAAATAAGTAGAAATCCACTAAAAGTTTTGTTTGGTTATCTTGCAATCCCGAGATAATCGTCTCCATGCTTCAAATGCTCTTAAAAGCCAATTCTAAGGCATTTCGCGCATAAATGAAATGAACACATTTTTCTCCAAAACTATAACAGATGCAAGCTTGTCCTGTTTGGTGGAGATGATATTTAATAAAATAAGTAGAAATCCACTAAAAGTTTTGTTTGGTTATCTTGCAATCCCGAGATAATCGTCTCCATGCTTCAAATGCTCTTAAAAGCCAATTCTAAGGCATTTCGCGCATAAATGAAATGAACACATTTTTCTCCAAAACTATAACAGATGCAAGCTTGTCCTGTTTGGTGGAGATGATATTTAATAAAATAAATAGAAATCCACCTAAAGTTTTGTTTGGTTATCTTGCAATCCCGAGATAATCGTCTCCATGCTTCAAATGCTCTTAAAAGCCAATTCTAAGGCATTTCGCGCATAAATGAAATGAACACATTTTTCTCCAAAACTATAACAGATGCAAGCTTGTCATGTTTGGTGGAGATGATATTTAATAAAATAAGTAGAAATCCACTAAAAGTTTTGTTTGGTTATCTTGCAATCCCGAGATAATCGTCTCCATGCTTCAAATGCTCTTAAAAGCCAATTCTAAGGCATTTCGCGCATAAATGAAATGAACACATTTTTCTCCAAAACTATAACAGATGCAAGCTTGTCCTGTTTGGTGGAGATGATATTTAATAAAATAAGTAGAAATCCACTAAAAGTTTTGTTTGGTTATCTTGCAATCCCGAGATAATCGTCTCCATGCTTCAAATGCTCTTAAAAGCCAATTCTACGGCATTTCGCGCATAAATGAAATGAACACATTTTTCTCCAAAACTATAACAGATGCAAGCTTGTCCTGTTTGGTGGAGATGATATTTAATAAAATAAGTAGAAATCCACTAAAAGTTTTGTTTGGTTATCTTGCAATCCCGAAATAATCGTCTCCATGCTTCAAATGCTCTTAAAAGCCAATTCTAAGGCATTTGGCGCATAAATTAAATGAACACATTTTTCTCCAAAACTATAACAGATGCAAGCTTGTCCTGTTTGGTGGAGATGATATTTAATAAAATAAGTAGAAATCCACTAAAAGTTTTGTTTGGTTATCTTGCAATCCCGAGATAATCGTCTCCATGCTTCAAATGCTCTTAAAAGCCAATTCTAAGGCATTTCGCGCATAAATGAAATGAACACATTTTTCTCCAAAACTATAACAGATGCAAGCTTGTCCTGTTTGGTGGAGATGATATTTAATAAAATAAGTAGAAATCCACTAAAAGTTTTGTTTGGTTATCTTGCAATCCCGAGAGAATCGTCTCCATGCTTCAAATGCTCTTAAAAGCCAATTCTAAGGCATTTCGCGCATAAATGAAATGAACACATTTTTCTCCAAAACTATAACAGATGCAAGCTTGTCCTGTTTGGTGGAGATGATATTTAATAAAATAAGTAGAAATCCACTAAAAGTTTTGTTTGGTTATCTTGCAATCCCGAGATAATCGTCTCCATGCTTCAAATGCTCTTAAAAGCCAATTCTAAGGCATTTCGCGCATAAATGAAATGAACACATTTTTCTCCAAAACTATAACAGATGCAAGCTTGTCCTGTTTGGTGGAGATGATATTTAATAAAATAAGTAGCAATCCACTAAAAGTTTTGTTTGGTTATCTTGCAATCTCGAGATAATCGTCTCTATGCTTTAAACGCTCTTAAAAGCCATTTCTAAGGCATTTCGCGCATAAATGAAATGAACACATTTTTCTCCAAAACTATAACAGATGCAAGCTTGTCCTGTTTGGTGGGGATGATATTTAATAAAATAAATAGAAATCCACTAAAAGTTTTGTTTGGTTATCTTGCAATCCCGAGATAATCGTCTCCATGCTTCAAATGCTCTTAAAAGCCAATTCTAAGGCATTTCGCGCATAAATGAAATGAACACATTTTTCTCCAAAACTATAACAGATGCAAGCTTGTCCTGTTTGGTGGAGATGATATTTAATAAAATAAGTAGAAATCCACTAAAAGTTTTGTTTGGTTATCTTGCAATCCCGAGATAATCGTCTCCATGCTTCAAATGCTCTTAAAAGCCAATTCTACGGCATTTCGCGCATAAATGAAATGAACACATTTTTCTCCAAAACTATAACAGATGCAAGCTTGTCCTGTTTGGTGGAGATGATATTTAATAAAATAAGTAGAAATCCACTAAAAGTTTTGTTTGGTTATCTTGCAATCCCGAAATAATCGTCTCCATGCTTCAAATGCTCTTAAAAGCCAATTCTAAGGCATTTGGCGCATAAATTAAATGAACACATTTTTCTCCAAAACTATAACAGATGCAAGCTTGTCCTGTTTGGTGGAGATGATATTTAATAAAATAAGTAGAAATCCACTAAAAGTTTTGTTTGGTTATCTTGCAATCCCGAGATAATCGTCTCCATGCTTCAAATGCTCTTAAAAGCCAATTCTAAGGCATTTCGCGCATAAATGAAATGAACACATTTTTCTTCAAAACTATAACAGATGCAAGCTTGTCCTGTTTGGTGGAGATGATATTTAATAAAATAAGTAGAAATCCACTAAAAGTTTTGTTTGGTTATCTTGCAATCCCGAGAGAATCGTCTCCATGCTTCAAATGCTCTTAAAAGCCAATTCTAAGGCATTTCGCGCATAAATGAAATGAACACATTTTTCTCCAAAACTATAACAGATGCAAGCTTGTCCTGTTTGGTGGAGATGATATTTAATAAAATAAGTAGAAATCCACTAAAAGTTTTGTTTGGTTATCTTGCAATCCCGAGATAATCGTCTCCATGCTTCAAATGCTCTTAAAAGCCAATTCTAAGGCATTTCGCGCATAAATGAAATGAACACATTTTTCTCCAAAACTATAACAGATGCAAGCTTGTCCTGTTTGGTGGAGATGATATTTAATAAAATAAGTAGAAATCCACTAAAAGTTTTGTTTGGTTATCTTGCAATCCCGAGATAATCGTCTCCATGCTTCAAATGCTCTTAAAAGCCAATTCTAAGGCATTTCGCGCATAAATGAAATGAACACATTTTTCTCCAAAACTATAACAGATGCAAGCTTGTCCTGTTTGGTGGAGATGATATTTAATAAAATAAGTAGAAATCCACCTAAAGTTTTGTTTGGTTATCTTGCAATCCCGAGATAATCGTCTCCATGCTTCAAATGGTCTTAAAAGCCAATTCTAAGGCATTTCGCGCATAAATAAAATGAACACATTTTTCTCCAAAACTATAACAGATGCAAGCTTGTCCTGTTTGGTGGAGATGATATTTAATAAAATAAGTAGAAATCCACTAAAAGTTTTTTTTGTTTATCTTGCAATCCCGAGATAATCGTCTCCATGCTTCAAATGCTCTTAAAAGCCAATTCTAAGGCATTTCGCGCATAAATGAAATGAACACATTTTTCTCCAAAACTATAACAGATGCAAGCTTGTCCTGTTTGGTGGAGATGATATTTAATAAAATAAGTAGAAATCCACTAAAAGTTTTGTTTGGTTATCTTGCAATCCCGAGATAATCGTCTCCATGCTTCAAATGCTCTTAAAAGCCAATTCTAAGGCATTTCGCGCATAAATGAAATGAACACATTTTTCTCCAAAACTATAACAGATGCAAGCTTGTCCTGTTTGGTGGAGATGATATTTAATAAAATAAGTAGAAATCCACTAAAAGTTTTGTTTGGTTATCTTGCAATCCCGAGATAATCGTCTCCATGCTTCAAATGCTCTTAAAAGCGATTTCTAAGGCATTTCGCGCATAAATGAAATGAACACATTTTTCTCCAAAACTATAACAGATGCAAACTTGTCCTGTTTGGTGGAGATGATATTTAATAAAATAAGTAGAAATCCACTAAAAGTTTTGTTTGGTTATCTTGCAATCTCGAGATAATCGTCTCCATGCTTCAAATGCTCTTAAAAGCGATTTCTAAGGCATTTCGCGCATAAATGAAATGAACACATTTTTCTCCAAAACTATAACAGATGCAAACTTGTCCTGTTTGGTGGAGATGATATTTAATAAAATAAGTAGAAATCCACTAAAAGTTTTGTTTGGTTATCTTGCAATCCCGAGATAATCGTCTCCATGTTTCAAATGCTCTTAAAAGCCAATTCTAAGGCATTTCGCGCATAAATGAAATGAACACATTTTTCTCCAAAACTATATAACAGATGCAAACTTGTCCTGTTTGGTGGAGATGATATTTAATAAAATAAGTAGAAATCCACTAAAAGTTTTGTTTGGTTATCTTGCAATCTCGAGATAATCGTCTCCATGCTTTAAATGCTCTTAAAAGCCATTTCTAAGGCATTTCGCGCATAAATGAAATGAACACATTTTTCTCCAAAACTATAACAGATGCAAGCTTGTCCTGTTTGGTGGAGATGATATTTAATAAAATAAATAGAAATCCACTAAAAGTTTTGTTTGGTTATCTTGCAATCCCGAGATAATCGTCTCCATGCTTCAAATGGTCTTAAAAGCCAATTCTAAGGCATTTCGCGCATAAATAAAATGAACACATTTTTCTCCAAAACTATAACAGATGCAAGCTTGTCCTGTTTGGTGGAGATGATATTTAATAAAATAAGTAGAAATCCACTAAAAGTTTTTTTTGGTTATCTTGCAATCCCGAGATAATCGTCTCCATGCTTCAAATGCTCTTAAAAGCCAATTCTAAGGCATTTTGCGCATAAATGAAATGAACACATTTTTCTCCAAAACTATAACAGATGCAAGCTTGTCCTGTTTGGTGGAGATGATATTTAATAAAATAAGTAGAAATCCACTAAAAGTTTTGTTTGGTTATCTTGCAATCCCGAGATAATCGTCTCCATGCTTCAAATGCTCTTAAAAGCCAATTCTAAGGCATTTCGCGCATAAATGAAATGAACACATTTTTCTCCAAAACTATAACAGATGCAAGCTTGTCCTGTTTGGTGGAGATGATATTTAATAAAATAAGTAGAAATCCACTAAAAGTTTTGTTTGGTTATCTTGCAATCCCGAGATAATCGTCTCCATGCTTCAAATGCTCTTAAAAGCGATTTCTAAGGCATTTCGCGCATAAATGAAATGAACACATTTTTCTCCAAAACTATAACAGATGCAAGCTTGTCCTGTTTGGTGGAGATGATATTTAATAAAATAAATAGAAATCCACTAAAAGTTTTGTTTGATTATCTTGCAATCCCGAGATAATCGTCTCCATGCTTCAAATGCTTTTAAAAGCCAATTCTAAGGCATTTCGCGCATAAATTAAATGAACACATTTTTCTCCAAAACTATAACAGATGCAAGCTTGTCCTGTTTGGTGGAGATGATATTTAATAAAATAAATAGAAATCCACTAAAAGTTTTGTTTGGTTATCTTGCAATCCCGAGATAATCGTCTCCATGATTCAAATGCTCTTAAAAGCCAATTCTAAGGCATTTTGCGCATAAATGAAATGAACACATTTTTCTCCAAAACTATAACAGATGCAAGCTTGTCCTGTTTGCTGGAGATGATATTTAATAAAATAAGTAGAAATCCACTAAAAGTTTTGTTTGGTTATCTTGCAATCCCGAGATAATCGTCTCCATGCTTCAAATGCTCTTAAAAGCCAATTCTAAGGCATTTCGCGCATAAATGAAATGAACACATTTTTCTCCAAAACTATAACAGATGCAAGCTTGTCCTGTTTAGTGGAGATGATATTTAATAAAATAAGTAGAAATCCACTAAAAGTTTTGTTTGGTTATCTTGCAATTCCGAGATAATCGTCTCCATGCTTCAAATGCTCTTAAAAGTCAATTCTAAGGCATTTCGCGCATAAATGAAATGAACACATTTTTCTCCAAAACTATAACAGATGCAAGCTTGTCCTGTTTGGTGGGGATGATATTTAATAAAATAAATAGAAATCCACTAAAAGTTTTGTTTGGTTATCTTGCAATCCCGAGATAATCGTCTCCATGCTTCAAATGCTCTTAAAAGCCAATTCTAAGGCATTTCGCGCATAAATGAAATGAACACATTTTTCTCCAAAACTATAACAGATGCAAGCTTGTCCTGTTTGGTGGAGATGATATTTAATAAAATAAGTAGAAATCCACTAAAAGTTTTGTTTGGTTATCTTGTAATCCCGAGATAATCGTCTCCATGCTTCAAATGCTCTTAAAAGCCAATTCTAAGGCATTTCGCGCATAAATGAAATGAACACATTTTTCTCCAAAACTATAACAGATGCAAGCTTGTCCTGTTTGGTGGAGATGATATTTAATAAAATAAGTAGAAATCCACTAAAAGTTTTGTTTGGTTATTTTGCAATCCCGAGATAATCGTCTCCATGCTTCAAATGCTCTTAAAAGCCAATTCTAAGGCATTTCGCGCATAAATGAAATGAACACATTTTTCTCCAAAACTATAACAGATGCAAGCTTGTCCTGTTTGGTGGAGATGATATTTAATAAAATAAGTGGAAAGCCACTAAAAGTTTTGTTTGGTTATCTTGCAATCCCGAGATAATCGTCTCCATGCTTCAAATGCTCTTAAAAGCCAATTCTAAGGCATTTCGCGCATAAATGAAATGAACACATTTTTCTCCAAAACTATAACAGATGCAAGCTTGTCCTGTTTGGTGGAGATGATATTTAATAAAATAAGTAGAAATCCACTAAAAGTTTTGTTTGGTTATCTTGCAATCCCGAGATAATCGTCTCCATGCTTCAAATGCTCTTAAAAGCGATTTCTAAGGCATTTCGCGCATAAATGAAATGAACACATTTTTCTCCAAAACTATAACAGATGCAAACTTGTCCTGTTTGGTGGAGATGATATTTAATAAAATAAGTAGAAATCCACTAAAAGTTTTGTTTGGTTATCTTGCAATCTCGAGATAATCGTCTCCATGCTTCAAATGCTCTTAAAAGCGATTTCTAAGGCATTTCGCGCATAAATGAAATGAACACATTTTTCTCCAAAACTATAACAGATGCAAACTTGTCCTGTTTGGTGGAGATGATATTTAATAAAATAAGTAGAAATCCACTAAAAGTTTTGTTTGGATATCTTGCAATCCCGAGATAATCGTCTCCATGCTTCAAATGCTCTCAAAAGCCAATTCTAAGGCATTTTGCGCATAAATGAAATGAACACATTTTTCTCCAAAACTATAACAGATGCAAGCTTGTCCTGTTTGGTGGAGATGATATTTAATAAAATAAGTAGAAATCCACTAAAAGTTTTGTTTGGTTATCTTGCAATCCCGAGATAATCGTCTCCATGCTTCAAATGCTCTTAAAAGCCAATTCTAAGGCATTTCGCGCATAAATGAAATGAACACATTTTTCTCCAAAACTATAACAGATGCAAGCTTGTCCTGTTTGGTGGGGATGATATTTAATAAAATAAATAGAAATCCACTAAAAGTTTTGTTTGGTTATCTTGCAATCCCGAGATAATCGTCTCCATGCTTCAAATGCTCTTAAAAGCCAATTCTAAGGCATTTCGCGCATAAATGAAATGAACACATTTTTCTCCAAAACTATAACAGATGCAAGCTTGTCCTGTTTGGTGGAGATGATATTTAATAAAATTAGAAATCCACTAAACGTTTTGTTTGGTTATCTTGCAATCCCGAGATAATCGTCTCCATGCTTCAAATGCTCTTAAAAGCCAATTCTAAGGCATTTCGCGCATAAATGAAATGAACACATTTTTCTCCAAAACTATAACAGATGCAAGCTTGTCCTGTTTGGTGGAGATGATATTTAATAAAATAAGTAGAAATCCACTAAAAGTTTTGTTTGGTTATCTTGCAATCTCGAGATAATCGTCTCTATGCTTTAAACGCTCTTAAAAGCCATTTCTAAGGCATTTCGCGCATAAATGAAATGAACACATTTTTCTCCAAAACTATAACAGATGCAAGCTTGTCCTGTTTGGTGGGGATGATATTTAATAAAATAAATAGAAATCCACTAAAAGTTTTGTTTGGTTATCTTGCAATCCCGAGATAATCGTCTCCATGCTTCAAATGCTCTTAAAAGCCAATTCTAAGGCATTTCGCGCATAAATGAAATGAACACATTTTTCTCCAAAACTATAACAGATGCAAGCTTGTCCTGTTTGGTGGAGATGATATTTAATAAAATAAGTAGAAATCCACTAAAAGTTTTGTTTGGTTATCTTGCAATCCCGAGATAATCGTCTCCATGCTTCAAATGCTCTTAAAAGCCAATTCTACGGCATTTCGCGCATAAATGAAATTAACACATTTTTCTCCAAAACTATAACAGATGCAAGCTTGTCCTGTTTGGTGGAGATGATATTTAATAAAATAAGTAGAAATCCACTAAAAGTTTTGTTTGGTTATCTTGCAATCTCGAAATAATCGTCTCTATGCTTTAAACGCTCTTAAAAGCCATTTCTAAGGCATTTCGCGCATAAATGAAATGAACACATTTTTCTCCAAAACTATAACAGATGCAAGCTTGTCCTGTTTGGTGGAGATGATATTTAATAAAATAAGTAGAAATCCACTAAAAGTTTTGTTTGGTTATCTTGCAATCCCGAGATAATCGTCTCCATGCTTCAAATGCTCTTAAAAGCGATTTCTAAGGCATTTCGCGCATAAATGAAATGAACACATTTTTCTCCAAAACTATAACAGATGCAAACTTGTCCTGTTTGGTGGAGATGATATTTAATAAAATAAGTAGAAATCCACTAAAAGTTTTGTTTGGTTATCTTGCAATCTCGAGATAATCGTCTCCATGCTTTAAATGCTCTTAAAAGCCATTTCTAAGGCATTTCGCGCATAAATGAAATGAACACATTTTTCTCCAAAACTATAACAGATGCAAGCTTGTCCTGTTTGGTGGAGATGATATTTAATAAAATAAATAGAAATCCACTAAAAGTTTTGTTTGGTTATCTTGCAATCCCGAGATAATCGTCTCCATGCTTCAAATGGTCTTAAAAGCCAATTCTAAGGCATTTCGCGCATAAATAAAATGAACACATTTTTCTCCAAAACTATAACAGATGCAAGCTTGTCCTGTTTGGTGGAGATGATATTTAATAAAATAAGTAGAAATCCACTAAAAGTTTTTTTTGGTTATCTTGCAATCCCGAGATAATCGTCTCCATGCTTCAAATGCTCTTAAAAGCCAATTCTAAGGCATTTTGCGCATAAATGAAATGAACACATTTTTCTCCAAAACTATAACAGATGCAAGCTTGTCCTGTTTGGTGGAGATGATATTTAATAAAATAAGTAGAAATCCACTAAAAGTTTTGTTTGGTTATCTTGCAATCCCGAGATAATCGTCTCCATGCTTCAAATGCTCTTAAAAGCCAATTCTAAGGCATTTCGCGCATAAATGAAATGAACACATTTTTCTCCAAAACTATAACAGATGCAAGCTTGTCCTGTTTGGTGGAGATGATATTTAATAAAATAAGTAGAAATCCACTAAAAGTTTTGTTTGGTTATCTTGCAATCCCGAGATAATCGTCTCCATGCTTCAAATGCTCTTAAAAGCGATTTCTAAGGCATTTCGCGCATAAATGAAATGAACACATTTTTCTCCAAAACTATAACAGATGCAAGCTTGTCCTGTTTGGTGGAGATGATATTTAATAAAATAAATAGAAATCCACTAAAAGTTTTGTTTGATTATCTTGCAATCCCGAGATAATCGTCTCCATGCTTCAAATGCTTTTAAAAGCCAATTCTAAGGCATTTCGCGCATAAATTAAATGAACACATTTTTCTCCAAAACTATAACAGATGCAAGCTTGTCCTGTTTGGTGGAGATGATATTTAATAAAATAAATAGAAATCCACTAAAAGTTTTGTTTGGTTATCTTGCAATCCCGAGATAATCGTCTCCATGATTCAAATGCTCTTAAAAGCCAATTCTAAGGCATTTTGCGCATAAATGAAATGAACACATTTTTCTCCAAAACTATAACAGATGCAAGCTTGTCCTGTTTGGTGGAGATGATATTTAATAAAATAAGTAGAAATCCACTAAAAGTTTTGTTTGGTTATCTTGCAATCCCGAGATAATCGTCTCCATGCTTCAAATGCTCTTAAAAGCCAATTCTAAGGCATTTCGCGCATAAATGAAATGAACACATTTTTCTCCAAAACTATAACAGATGCAAGCTTGTCCTGTTTGGTGGAGATGATATTTAATAAAATAAGTAGAAATCCACTAAAAGTTTTGTTTGGTTATCTTGCAATTCCGAGATAATCGTCTCCATGCTTCAAATGCTCTTAAAAGTCAATTCTAAGGCATTTCGCGCATAAATGAAATGAACACATTTTTCTCCAAAACTATAACAGATGCAAGCTTGTCCTGTTTGGTGGGGATGATATTTAATAAAATAAATAGAAATCCACTAAAAGTTTTGTTTGGTTATCTTGCAATCCCGAGATAATCGTCTCCATGCTTCAAATGCTCTTAAAAGCCAATTCTAAGGCATTTCGCGCATAAATGAAATGAACACATTTTTCTCCAAAACTATAACAGATGCAAGCTTGTCCTGTTTGGTGGAGATGATATTTAATAAAATAAGTAGAAATCCACTAAAAGTTTTGTTTGGTTATTTTGCAATCCCGAGATAATCGTCTCCATGCTTCAAATGCTCTTAAAAGCCAATTCTAAGGCATTTCGCGCATAAATGAAATGAACACATTTTTCTCCAAAACTATAACAGATGCAAGCTTGTCCTGTTTGGTGGAGATAATATTTAATAAAATAAGTGGAAAGCCACTAAAAGTTTTGTTTGGTTATCTTGCAATCCCGAGATAATCGTCTCCATGCTTCAAATGCTCTTAAAAGCCAATTCTAAGGCATTTCGCGCATAAATGAAATGAACACATTTTTCTCCAAAACTATAACAGATGCAAGCTTGTCCTGTTTGGTGGAGATGATATTTAATAAAATAAGTAGAAATCCACTAAAAGTTTTGTTTGGTTATCTTGCAATCTTGAGATAATCGTCTCCATGCTTCAAATGCTCTTAAAAGCGATTTCTAAGGCATTTCGCGCATAAATGAAATGAACACATTTTTCTCCAAAACTATAACAGATGCAAACTTGTCCTGTTTGGTGGAGATGATATTTAATAAAATAAGTAGAAATCCACTAAAAGTTTTGTTTGGTTATCTTGCAATCTCGAGATAATCGTCTCCATGCTTCAAATGCTCTTAAAAGCGATTTCTAAGGCATTTCGCGCATAAATGAAATGAACACATTTTTCTCCAAAACTATAACAGATGCAAACTTGTCCTGTTTGGTGGAGATGATATTTAATAAAATAAGTAGAAATCCACTAAAAGTTTTGTTTGGATATCTTGCAATCCCGAGATAATCGTCTCCATGCTTCAAATGCTCTCAAAAGCCAATTCTAAGGCATTTTGCGCATAAATGAAATGAACACATTTTTCTCCAAAACTATAACAGATGCAAGCTTGTCCTGTTTGGTGGAGATGATATTTAATAAAATAAGTAGAAATCCACTAAAAGTTTTGTTTGGTTATCTTGCAATCCCGAGATAATCGTCTCCATGCTTCAAATGCTCTTAAAAGCCAATTCTAAGGCATTTCGCGCATAAATGAAATGAACACATTTTTCTCCAAAACTATAACAGATGCAAGCTTGTCCTGTTTGGTGGGGATGATATTTAATAAAATAAATAGAAATCCACTAAAAGTTTTGTTTGGTTATCTTGCAATCCCGAGATAATCGTCTCCATGCTTCAAATGCTCTTAAAAGCCAATTCTAAGGCATTTCGCGCATAAATGAAATGAACACATTTTTCTCCAAAACTATAACAGATGCAAGCTTGTCCTGTTTGGTGGAGATGATATTTAATAAAATTAGAAATCCACTAAACGTTTTGTTTGGTTATCTTGCAATCCCGAGATAATCGTCTCCATGCTTCAAATGCTCTTAAAAGCCAATTCTAAGGCATTTCGCGCATAAATGAAATGAACACATTTTTCTCCAAAACTATAACAGATGCAAGCTTGTCCTGTTTGGTGGAGATGATATTTAATAAAATAAGTAGAAATCCACTAAAAGTTTTGTTTGGTTATCTTGCAATCTCGAGATAATCGTCTCTATGCTTTAAACGCTCTTAAAAGCCATTTCTAAGGCATTTCGCGCATAAATGAAATGAACACATTTTTCTCCAAAACTATAACAGATGCAAGCTTGTCCTGTTTGGTGGGGATGATATTTAATAAAATAAATAGAAATCCACTAAAAGTTTTGTTTGGTTATCTTGCAATCCCGAGATAATCGTCTCCATGCTTCAAATGCTCTTAAAAGCCAATTCTAAGGCATTTCGCGCATAAATGAAATGAACACATTTTTCTCCAAAACTATAACAGATGCAAGCTTGTCCTGTTTGGTGGAGATGATATTTAATAAAATAAGTAGAAATCCACTAAAAGTTTTGTTTGGTTATCTTGCAATCCTGAGATAATCGTCTCCATGCTTCAAATGCTCTTAAAAGCCAATTCTACGGCATTTCGCGCATAAATGAAATGAACACATTTTTCTCCAAAACTATAACAGATGCAAGCTTGTCCTGTTTGGTGGAGATGATATTTAATAAAATAAGTAGAAATCCACTAAAAGTTTTGTTTGGTTATCTTGCAATCCCGAAATAATCGTCTCCATGCCTCAAATGCTCTTAAAAGCCAATTCTAAGGCATTTGGCGCATAAATTAAATGAACACATTTTTCTCCAAAACTATAACAGATGCAAGCTTGTCCTGTTTGGTGGAGATGATATTTAATTAAATAAGTAGAAATCCACTAAAAGTTTTGTTTGGTTATCTTGCAATCCCGAAATAATCGTCTCCATGCTTCAAATGCTCTTAAAAGCCAATTCTAAGGCATTTGGCGCATAAATTAAATGAACACATTTTTCTCCAAAACTATAACAGATGCAAGCTTGTCCTGTTTGGTGGAGATGATATTTAATAAAATAAGTAGAAATTCACTAAAAGTTTTGTTTGGTTATCTTGCAATCCCGAGATAATCGTCTCCATGCTTCAAATGCTCTTAAAAGCCAATTCTAAGGCATTTCGCGCATAAATGAAATGAACACATTTTTCTCCAAAACTATAACAGATGCAAGCTTGTCCTGTTTGGTGGAGATGATATTTAATAAAATAAGTAGAAATCCACTAAAAGTTTTGTTTGGTTATCTTGCAATCCCGAGAGAATCGTCTCCATGCTTCAAATGCTCTTAAAAGCCAATTCTAAGGCATTTCGCGCATAAATGAAATGAACACATTTTTCTCCAAAACTATAACAGATGCAAGCTTGTCCTGTTTGGTGGAGATGATATTTAATAAAATAAGTAGAAATCCACTAAAAGTTTTGTTTGGTTATCTTGCAATCCCGAGATAATCGTCTCCATGCTTCAAATGCTCTTAAAAGCCAATTCTAAGGCATTTCGCGCATAAATGAAATGAACACATTTTTCTCCAAAACTATAACAGATGCAAGCTTGTCCTGTTTGGTGGAGATGATATTTAATAAAATAAGTAGCAATCCACTAAAAGTTTTGTTTGGTTATCTTGCAATCCCGAGATAATCGTCTCCATGCTTCAAATGCTCTTAAAAGCCAATTCTAAGGCATTTCGCGCATAAATGAAATGAACACATTTTTCTCCAAAACTATAACAGATGCAAGCTTGTCCTGTTTGGTGGAGATGATATTTAATAAAATAAGTAGAAATCCACCTAAAGTTTTGTTTGGTTATCTTGCAATCCCGAGATAATCGTCTCCATGCTTCAAATGCTCTTAAAAGCCAATTCTAAGGCATTTCGCGCATAAATGAAATGAACACATTTTTCTCCAAAACTATAACAGATGCAAGCTTGTCATGTTTGGTGGAGATGATATTTAATAAAATAAGTAGAAATCCACTAAAAGTTTTGTTTGGTTATCTTGCAATCCCGAGATAATCGTCCCCATGCTTCAAATGCTCTTAAAAGCCAATTCTAAGGCATTTCGCGCATAAATGAAATGAACACATTTTTCTCCAAAACTATAACAGATGCAAGCTTGTCCTGTTTGGTGGAGATGATATTTAATAAAATAAGTAGAAATCCACTAAAAGTTTTGTTTGGTTATCTTGCAATCCCGAGATAATCGTCTCCATGCTTCAAATGCTCTTAAAAGCCAATTCTAAGGCATTTCGCGCATAAATGAAAGGAACACATTTTTCTCCAAAACTATAACAGATGCAAGCTTGTCCTGTTTGGTGGAGATGATATTTAATAAAATAAGTAGAAATCCACTAAACGTTTTGTTTGGTTATCTTGCAATCCCGAGATAATCGTCTCCATGCTTCAAATGCTCTTAAAAGCCAATTCTAAGGCATTTCGCGCATAAATGAAATGAACACATTTTTCTCCAAAACTATAACAGATTCAAGCTTGTGCTGTTTGGTGGAGATGATATTTAATAAAATAAGTAGAAATCCACTAAAAGTTTTGTTTGGTTATCTTGCAATCCCGAGATAATCGTCTCCATGCTTCAAATGCTCTTAAAAGCCAATTCTAAGGCATTTCGCGCATAAATGAAATGAACACATTTTTCTCCAAAACTATAACAGATGCAAGCTTGTCCTGTTTGGTGGAGATGATATTTAATAAAATAAGTAGAAATCCACTAAAAGTTTTGTTTGGTTATCTTGCAATCCCGAGATAATCGTCTCCATGCTTCAAATGCTCTTAAAAGCTATTTCTAAGGCATTTCGCGCATAAATGAAATGAACACATTTTTCTCCAAAACTATAACAGATGCAAGCTTGTCCTGTTTGGTGGAGATGATATTTAATAAAATAAGTAGAAATCCACTAAAAGTTTTGTTTGGTTATCTTGCAATCCCGAGATAATCGTCTCCATGCTTCAAATGCTCTTAAAAGCCAATTCTAAGGCATTTCGCGCATAAATGAAATGAACACATTTTTCTCCAAAACTATAACAGATGCAAGCTTGTCCTGTTTGGTGGAGATGATATTTAATAAAATAAGTAGAAATCCACTAAAATGTTTGTTTGGTTATCTTGCAATCCCGAGATAATCGTCTCCATGCTTCAAATGCTCTTAAAAGCCAATTCTAAGGCATTTCGCGCATAAATGAAATGAACACCTTTTTCTCCAAAACTATAACAGATGCAAGCTTGTCCTGTTTGGTGGAGATGATATTTAATAAAATAAGTAGAAATCCACTAAAAGTTTTGTTTGGTTATCTTGCAATCCCGAGATAATCGTCTCCATGCTTCAAATGCTCTTAAAAGCCAATTCTAAGGCATTTCGCGCATAAATGAAATGAACACATTTTTCTCCAAAACTATAACAGATGCAAGCTTGTCCTGTTTGGTGGAGATGATATTTAATAAAATAAGTAGAAATCCACTAAAAGTTTTGTTTGGTTATCTTGCAATCCCGAGATAATCGTCTCCATGCTTCAAATGCTCTTAAAAGCCAATTCTAAGGCATTTCGCGCATAAATGAAATGAACACATTTTTCTCCAAAACTATAACAGATGCAAGCTTGTCCTGTTTGGTGGAGATGATATTTAATAAAATAAGTAGAAATCCACTAAAAGTTTTGTTTGGTTATCTTGCAATCCCGAGATAATCGTCTCCATGCTTCAAATGCAAATCCACTAAAATGTTTGTTTGGTTATCTTGCAATCCCGAGATAATCGTCTCCATGCTTCAAATGCTCTTAAAAGCCAATTCTAAGGCATTTCGCGCATAAATGAAATGAACACCTTTTTCTCCAAAACTATAACAGATGCAAGCTTGTCCTGTTTGGTGGAGATGATATTTAATAAAATAAGTAGAAATCCACTAAAAGTTTTGTTTGGTTATCTTGCAATTCCGAGATAATCGTCTCCATGCTTCAAATGCTCTTCAAAGCCAATTCTAAGGCATTTCGCGCATAAATGAAATGAACACATTTTTCTCCAAAACTATAACAGATGCAAGCTTGTCCTGTTTGGTGGAGATGATATTTAATAAAATAAGTAGAAATCCACTAAAAGTTTTGTTTGGTTATCTTGCAATCCCGAGATAATCGTCTCCATGCTACAAATGCTCTTAAAAGCGATTTCTAAGGCATTTCGCGCATAAATGAAATGAACACATTTTTCTCCAAAACTATAACAGATGCAAACTTGTCCTGTTTGGTGGTTTGATATTTAATAAAATAAGTATAAATCCTTTAAAAGTTTTGTTTGGTTATCTTGCAATCTCGAGATAATCGTCTCCATGCTTCAAATGCTCTTAAAAGCGATTTCTAAGGCATTTCGCGCATAAATGAAATGAACACATTTTTTTTCAAAACTATAACAGATGCAAACTTGTCCTGTTTGGTGGAGATGATATTTAATAAAATAAGTAGAAATCCACTAAAAGTTTTGTTTGGTTATCTTGCAATCCCGAGATAATCGTCTCCATGCTTCAAATGCTCTTAAAAGCCAATTCTATGGCATTTCGCGCATAAATGAAATGAACACATTTTTCTCCAAAACTATAACAGATGCAAGCTTGTCCTGTTTGGTGGAGATGATATTTAATAAAATAAGTATAAATCCACTAAAAGTTTTGTTTGGTTATCTTGCAATCCCGAGATAATCGTCTCCATGCTTCAAATGCTCTTAAAAGCCAATTCTAAGGCATTTCGCGCATAAATGAAATGAACACCTTTTTCTCCAAAACTATAACAGATGCAAGCTTGTCCTGTTTGGTGGAGATGATATTTAATAAAATAAGTAGAAATCCACTAAAATGTTTGTTTGGTTATCTTGCAATCCCGAGATAATCGTCTCCATGCTTCAAATGCTCTTAAAAGCCAATTCTAAGGCATTTCGCGCATAAATGAAATGAACACCTTTTTCTCCAAAACTATAACAGATGCAAGCTTGTCCTGTTTGGTGGAGATGATATTTAATAAAATAAGTAGAAATCCACTAAAAGTTTTGTTTGGTTATCTTGCAATCCCGAGATAATCGTCTCCATGCTTCAAATGCTCTTCAAAGCCAATTCTAAGGCATTTCGCGCATAAATGAAATGAACACATTTTTCTCCAAAACTATAACAGATGCAAGCTTGTCCTGTTTGGTGGAGATGATATTTAATAAAATAAGTAGAAATCCACTAAAAGTTTTGTTTGGTTATCTTGCAATCCCGAGATAATCGTCTCCATGCTACAAATGCTCTTAAAAGCGATTTCTAAGGCATTTCGCGCATAAATGAAATGAACACATTTTTCTCCAAAACTATAACAGATGCAAACTTGTCCTTTTTGGTGGTTTGATATTTAATAAAATAAGTAGAAATCCATTAAAAGTTTTGTTTGGTTATCTTGCAATTCCAAGATAATCGTCTCCATGCTTCAAATGCTCTTAAAAGCCAATTCTAAGGCATTTCGCGCATAAATAAAATGAACACATTTTTCTCCAAAACTATAACAGATGCAAGCTTGTCCTGTTTGGTGGAGATGATATTTAATAAAATAAGTAGAAATCCACTAAAAGTTTTGTTTGGTTATCTTGCAATCTCGAGATAATCGTCTCTATTCTTTAAATGCTCTTAAAAGCCAATTCTAAGGCATTTCGCGCATAAATGAAATGAACACATTTTTCTCCAAAACTATAACAGATGCAAGCTTGTCCAACTTGGTGGAGATGATATTGAATAAAATAAGTAGAAATCCACTAAAAGTTTTGTTTGGTTATCTTGCAATCTCGAGATAATCGTCTCTATGCTTTAAATGCTCTTAAAAGCCATTTTTAAGGCATTTCGCGCATAAATGAAATGAACACATTTTTCTCCAAAACTATAACAGATGCAAGCTTGTCCTGTTTGGTGGGGATGATATTTAATAAAATAAATAGAAATCCACTAAAAGTTTTGTTTGGTTATCTTGCAATCCCGAGATAATCGTCTCCATGCTTCAAATGCTCTTAAAAGCCAATTCTAAGGCATTTCGCGCATAAATGAAATGAACACATTTTTCTCCAAAACTATAACAGATGCAAGCTTGTCCTGTTTGGTGGAGATGATATTTAATAAAATAAGTAGAAATCCACTAAAAGTTTTGTTTGGTTATCTTGCAATCCCGAGATAATCGTCTCCATGCTTCAAATGCTCTTAAAAGCCAATTCTAAGGCATTTCGCGCATAAATGAAATGAACACATTTTTCTCCAAAACTATAACAGATGCAAGCTTGTCCTGTTTGGTGGAGATGATATTTAATAAAATAAGTAGAAATCCACTAAAAGTTTTGTTTGGTTATCTTGCAATCTCGAGATAATCGTCTCTATGCTTTAAATGCTCTTAAAAGCCATTTTTAAGGCATTTCGCGCATAAATGAAATGAACACATTTTTCTCCAAAACTATAACAGATGCAAGCTTGTCCTGTTTGGTGGGGATGATATTTAATAAAATAAATAGAAATCCACTAAAAGTTTTGTTTGGTTATCTTGCAATCCCGAGATAATCGTCTCCATGCTTCAAATGCTCTTAAAAGCCAATTCTAAGGCATTTCGCGCATAAATGAAATGAACACATTTTTCTCCAAAACTATAACAGATGCAAGCTTGTCCTGTTTGGTGGGGATGATATTTAATAAAATAAATAGAAATCCACTAAAAGTTTTGTTTGGTTATCTTGCAATCCCGAGATAATCGTCTTTATGCTTCAAATGCTCTTAAAAGCCAATTCTAAGGCATTTCGCGCATAAATGAAATGAACACATTTTTCTCCAAAACTAACAGATGCAAGCTTGTCCTGTTTGGTGGAGATGATATTTAATAAAATAAGTAGAAATCCACTAAAAGTTTTGTTTGGTTATCTTGCAATCCCGAGATAATCATCTCCATGCTTCAAATGCTCTTAACAGCCAATTCTAAGGCATTTCGCGCATAAATGAAATGAACACATTTTTCTCCAAAACTATAACAGATGCAAGCTTGTCCTGTTTGGTGGAGATGATATTTAATAAAATAAGTAGAAATCCACTAAAAGTTTTGTTTGGTTATCTTGCAATCCCGAGATAATCATCTCCATGCTTCAAATGCTCTTAAAAGCCAATTCTAAGGCATTTCGCGCATAAATGAAATGAACACATTTTTCTCCAAAACTATAACAGATGCAAGCTTGTCCTGTTTGGTGGAGATGATATTTGATAAAATAAGTAGAAATCCACTAAAATGTTTGTTTGGTTATCTTGCAATCCCGAGATAATCGTCTCCATGCTTCAAATGCTCTTAAAAGCCAATTCTAAGGCATTTCGCGCATAAATGAAATGAACACCTTTTTCTCCAAAACTATAACAGATGCAAGCTTGTCCTGTTTGGTGGAGATGATATTTAATAAAATAAGTAGAAATCCACTAAAAGTTTTGTTTGGTTATCTTGCAATCCCGAGATAATCGTCTCCATGCTTCAAATGCTCTTAAAAGCCAATTCTAAGGCATTTCGCGCATAAATGAAATGAACACATTTTTCTCCAAAACTATAACAGATGCAAGCTTGTCCTGTTTGGTGGAGATGATATTTAATAAAATAAGTAGAAATCCACTAAAAGTTTTGTTTGGTTATCTTGCAATCCCGAGATAATCGTCTCCATGCTTCAAATGCTCTTAAAAGCCAATTCTAAGGCATTTCGCGCATAAATAAAATGAACACATTTTTCTCCAAAACTATAACAGATGCAAGCTTGTCCTGTTTAGTGGAGATGATATTTAATAAAATAAGTAGAAATCCACTAAAAGTTTTGTTTGGTTATCTTGCAATCCCGAGATAATCGTCTCCATGCTTTAAATGCTCTTAAAAGCCATTTCTAAGGCATTTCGCGCATAAATGAAATGAACACATTTTTCTCCAAAACTATAACAGATGCAAGCTTGTCCTGTTTGGTGGAGATGATATTTAATAAAATAAGTAGAAATCCACTAAAAGTTTTGTTTGGTTATCTTGCAATCCCGAGATAATCGTCTCCATGCTTCAAATGCAAATCCACTAAAATGTTTGTTTGGTTATCTTGCAATCCCGAGATAATCGTCTCCATGCTTCAAATGCTCTTAAAAGCCAATTCTAAGGCATTTCGCGCATAAATGAAATGAACACCTTTTTCTCCAAAACTATAACAGATGCAAGCTTGTCCTGTTTGGTGGAGATGATATTTAATAAAATAAGTAGAAATCCACTAAAAGTTTTGTTTGGTTATCTTGCAATTCCGAGATAATCGTCTCCATGCTTCAAATGCTCTTCAAAGCCAATTCTAAGGCATTTCGCGCATAAATGAAATGAACACATTTTTCTCCAAAACTATAACAGATGCAAGCTTGTCCTGTTTGGTGGAGATGATATTTAATAAAATAAGTAGAAATCCACTAAAAGTTTTGTTTGGTTATCTTGCAATCCCGAGATAATCGTCTCCATGCTACAAATGCTCTTAAAAGCGATTTCTAAGGCATTTCGCGCATAAATGAAATGAACACATTTTTCTCCAAAACTATAACAGATGCAAACTTGTCCTGTTTGGTGGTTTGATATTTAATAAAATAAGTAGAAATCCATTAAAAGTTTTGTTTGGTTATCTTGCAATCTCGAGATAATCGTCTCCATGCTTCAAATGCTCTTAAAAGCGATTTCTAAGGCATTTCGCGCATAAATGAAATGAACACATTTTTTTTCAAAACTATAACAGATGCAAACTTGTCCTGTTTGGTGGAGATGATATTTAATAAAATAAGTAGAAATCCACTAAAAGTTTTGTTTGGTTATCTTGCAATCCCGAGATAATCGTCTCCATGCTTCAAATGCTCTTAAAAGCCAATTCTATGGCATTTCGCGCATAAATGAAATGAACACATTTTTCTCCAAAACTATAACAGATGCAAGCTTGTCCTGTTTGGTGGAGATGATATTTAATAAAATAAGTATAAATCCACTAAAAGTTTTGTTTGGTTATCTTGCAATCCCGAGATAATCGTCTCCATGCTTCAAATGCTCTTAAAAGCCAATTCTAAGGCATTTCGCGCATAAATGAAATGAACACCTTTTTCTCCAAAACTATAACAGATGCAAGCTTGTCCTGTTTGGTGGAGATGATATTTAATAAAATAAGTAGAAATCCACTAAAATGTTTGTTTGGTTATCTTGCAATCCCGAGATAATCGTCTCCATGCTTCAAATGCTCTTAAAAGCCAATTCTAAGGCATTTCGCGCATAAATGAAATGAACACCTTTTTCTCCAAAACTATAACAGATGCAAGCTTGTCCTGTTTGGTGGAGATGATATTTAATAAAATAAGTAGAAATCCACTAAAAGTTTTGTTTGGTTATCTTGCAATCCCGAGATAATCGTCTCCATGCTTCAAATGCTCTTCAAAGCCAATTCTAAGGCATTTCGCGCATAAATGAAATGAACACATTTTTCTCCAAAACTATAACAGATGCAAGCTTGTCCTGTTTGGTGGAGATGATATTTAATAAAATAAGTAGAAATCCACTAAAAGTTTTGTTTGGTTATCTTGCAATCCCGAGATAATCGTCTCCATGCTACAAATGCTCTTAAAAGCGATTTCTAAGGCATTTCGCGCATAAATGAAATGAACACATTTTTCTCCAAAACTATAACAGATGCAAACTTGTCCTGTTTGGTGGTTTGATATTTAATAAAATAAGTAGAAATCCATTAAAAGTTTTGTTTGGTTATCTTGCAATTCCAAGATAATCGTCTCCATGCTTCAAATGCTCTTAAAAGCCAATTCTAAGGCATTTCGCGCATAAATAAAATGAACACATTTTTCTCCAAAACTATAACAGATGCAAGCTTGTCCTGTTTGGTGGAGATGATATTTAATAAAATAAGTAGAAATCCACTAAAAGTTTTGTTTGGTTATCTTGCAATCTCGAGATAATCGTCTCTATTCTTTAAATGCTCTTAAAAGCCAATTCTAAGGCATTTCGCGCATAAATGAAATGAACACATTTTTCTCCAAAACTATAACAGATGCAAGCTTGTCCTGTTTGGTGGAGATGATATTGAATAAAATAAGTAGAAATCCACTAAAAGTTTTGTTTGGTTATCTTGCAATCTCGAGATAATCGTCTCTATGCTTTAAATGCTCTTAAAAGCCATTTTTAAGGCATTTCGCGCATAAATGAAATTAACACATTTTTCTCCAAAACTATAACAGATGCAAGCTTGTCCTGTTTGGTGGGGATGATATTTAATAAAATAAATAGAAATCCACTAAAAGTTTTGTTTGGTTATCTTGCAATCCCGAGATAATCGTCTCCATGCTTCAAATGCTCTTAAAAGCCAATTCTAAGGCATTTCGCGCATAAATGAAATGAACACATTTTTCTCCAAAACTATAACAGATGCAAGCTTGTCCTGTTTGGTGGAGATGATATTTAATAAAATAAGTAGAAATCCACTAAAAGTTTTGTTTGGTTATCTTGCAATCCCGAGATAATCGTCTCCATGCTTCAAATGCTCTTAAAAGCCAATTCTAAGGCATTTCGCGCATAAATGAAATGAACACATTTTTCTCCAAAACTATAACAGATGCAAGCTTGTCCTGTTTGGTGGAGATGATATTTAATAAAATAAGTAGAAATCCACTAAAAGTTTTGTTTGGTTATCTTGCAATCTCGAGATAATCGTCTCTATGCTTTAAATGCTCTTAAAAGCCATTTTTAAGGCATTTCGCGCATAAATGAAATGAACACATTTTTCTCCAAAACTATAACAGATGCAAGCTTGTCCTGTTTGGTGGGGATGATATTTAATAAAATAAATAGAAATCCACTAAAAGTTTTGTTTGGTTATCTTGCAATCCCGAGATAATCGTCTCCATGCTTCAAATGCTCTTAAAAGCCAATTCTAAGGCATTTCGCGCATAAATGAAATGAACACATTTTTCTCCAAAACTATAACAGATGCAAGCTTGTCCTGTTTGGTGGGGATGATATTTAATAAAATAAATAGAAATCCACTAAAAGTTTTGTTTGGTTATCTTGCAATCCCGAGATAATCGTCTTTATGCTTCAAATGCTCTTAAAAGCCAATTCTAAGGCATTTCGCGCATAAATGAAATGAACACATTTTTCTCCAAAACTAACAGATGCAAGCTTGTCCTGTTTGGTGGAGATGATATTTAATAAAATAAGTAGAAATCCACTAAAAGTTTTGTTTGGTTATCTTGCAATCCCGAGATAATCATCTCCATGCTTCAAATGCTCTTAACAGCCAATTCTAAGGCATTTCGCGCATAAATGAAATGAACACATTTTTCTCCAAAACTATAACAGATGCAAGCTTGTCCTGTTTGGTGGAGATGATATTTAATAAAATAAGTAGAAATCCACTAAAAGTTTTGTTTGGTTATCTTGCAATCCCGAGATAATCATCTCCATGCTTCAAATGCTCTTAAAAGCCAATTCTAAGGCATTTCGCGCATAAATGAAATGAACACATTTTTCTCCAAAACTATAACAGATGCAAGCTTGTCCTGTTTGGTGGAGATGATATTTGATAAAATAAGTAGAAATCCACTAAAATGTTTGTTTGGTTATCTTGCAATCCCGAGATAATCGTCTCCATGCTTCAAATGCTCTTAAAAGCCAATTCTAAGGCATTTCGCGCATAAATGAAATGAACACCTTTTTCTCCAAAACTATAACAGATGCAAGCTTGTCCTGTTTGGTGGAGATGATATTTAATAAAATAAGTAGAAATCCACTAAAAGTTTTGTTTGGTTATCTTGCAATCCCGAGATAATCGTCTCCATGCTTCAAATGCTCTTAAAAGCCAATTCTAAGGCATTTCGCGCATAAATGAAATGAACACATTTTTCTCCAAAACTATAACAGATGCAAGCTTGTCCTGTTTGGTGGAGATGATATTTAATAAAATAAGTAGAAATCCACTAAAAGTTTTGTTTGGTTATCTTGCAATCCCGAGATAATCGTCTCCATGCTTCAAATGCTCTTAAAAGCCAATTCTAAGGCATTTCGCGCATAAATAAAATGAACACATTTTTCTCCAAAACTATAACAGATGCAAGCTTGTCCTGTTTAGTGGAGATGATATTTAATAAAATAAGTAGAAATCCACTAAAAGTTTTGTTTGGTTATCTTGCAATCCCGAGATAATCGTCTCCATGCTTTAAATGCTCTTAAAAGCCATTTCTAAGGCATTTCGCGCATAAATGAAATGAACACATTTTTCTCCAAAACTATAACAGATGCAAGCTTGTCCTGTTTGGTGGAGATGATATTTAATAAAATAAGTAGAAATCCACTAAAAGTTTTGTTTGGTTATCTTGCAATCCCGAGATAATCGTCTCCATGCTTCAAATGCTCTTAAAAGCCAATTCTAAGGCATTTCGCGCATAAATGAAATGAACACATTTTTCTCCAAAACTATAACAGATGCAAGCTTGTCCTGTTTGGTGGGGATGATATTTAATAAAATAAATAGCAATCCACTAAAAGTTTTGTTTGGTTATCTTGCAATCCCGAGATAATCGTCTTTATGCTTCAAATGCTCTTAAAAGCCAATTCTAAGGCATTTCGCGCATAAATGAAATGAACACATTTTTCTCCAAAACTAAAAGATGCAAGCTTGTCCTGTTTGGTGGAGATGATATTTAATAAAATAAGTAGAAATCCACTAAAAGTTTTGTTTGGTTATCTTGCAATCCCGAGATAATCATCTCCATGCTTCAAATGCTCTTAACAGCCAATTCTAAGGCATTTCGCGCATAAATGAAATGAACACATTTTTCTCCAAAACTATAACAGATGCAAGCTTGTCCTGTTTGGTGGAGATGATATTTAATAAAATAAGTAGAAATCCACTAAAAGTTTTGTTTGGTTATCTTGCAATCCCGAGATAATCATCTCCATGCTTCAAATGCTCTTAAAAGCCAATTCTAAGGCATTTCGCGCATAAATGAAATGAACACATTTTTCTCCAAAACTATAACAGATGCAAGCTTGTCCTGTTTGGTGGAGATGATATTTGATAAAATAAGTAGAAATCCACTAAAATGTTTGTTTGGTTATCTTGCAATCCCGAGATAATCGTCTCCATGCTTCAAATGCTCTTAAAAGCCAATTCTAAGGCATTTCGCGCATAAATGAAATGAACACCTTTTTCTCCAAAACTATAACAGATGCAAGCTTGTCCTGTTTGGTGGAGATGATATTTAATAAAATAAGTAGAAATCCACTAAAAGTTTTGTTTGGTTATCTTGCAATCCCGAGATAATCGTCTCCATGCTTCAAATGCTCTTAAAAGTCAATTCTAAGGCATTTCGCGCATAAATGAAATGAACACATTTTTCTCCAAAACTATAACAGATGCAAGCTTGTCCTGTTTGGTGGAGATGATATTTAATAAAATAAGTAGAAATCCACTAAAAGTTTTGTTTGGTTATCTTGCAATCCCGAGATAATCGTCTCCATGCTTCAAATGCTCTTAAAAGCCAATTCTAAGGCATTTCGCGCATAAATAAAATGAACACATTTTTCTCCAAAACTATAACAGATGCAAGCTTGTCCTGTTTAGTGGAGATGATATTTAATAAAATAAGTAGAAATCCACTAAAAGTTTTGTTTGGTTATCTTGCAATCCCGAGATAATCGTCTCCATGCTTTAAATGCTCTTAAAAGCCATTTCTAAGGCATTTCGCGCATAAATGAAATGAACACATTTTTCTCCAAAACTATAACAGATGCAAGCTTGTCCTGTTTGTTGGAGATGATATTTAATAAAATAAGTAGAAATCCACGAAAAGTTTTGTTTGGTTATCTTGCAATCCCGAGATAATCGTCTCCATGCTTCAAATGCTCTTAAAAGCCAATTCTAAGGCATTTCGCGCATAAATGAAATGAACACATTTTTCTCCAAAACTATAACAGATGCAAGCTTGTCCTGTTTGGTGGAGATGATATTTAATAAAATAAGTAGAAATCCACTAAAAGTTTTGTTTGGTTATCTTGCAATCCCGAGATAATCGTCTCCATGCTTCATATGCTCTTAAAAGCGATTTCTAAGGCATTTCGCGCATAAATGAAATGAACACATTTTTCTCCAAAACTATAACAGAGGCAAACTTGTCCTGTTTGGTGGAGATGATATTTAATAAAATAAGTAGAAATCCACTAAAAGTTTTGTTTGGTTATCTTGCAATCTCGAGATAATCGTCTCCATGCTTTAAATGCTCTTAAAAGCCATTTCTAAGGCATTTCGCGCATAAATGAAATGAACACATTTTTCTCCAAAACTATAACAGATGCAAGCTTGTCCTGTTTGGTGGAGATGATATTTAATAAAATAAATAGAAATCCACTAAAAGTTTTGTTTGGTTATCTTGCAATCCCGAGATAATCGTCTCCATGCTTCAAATGGTCTTAAAAGCCAATTCTAAGGCATTTCGCGCATAAATAAAATGAACACATTTTTCTCCAAAACTATAACAGATGCAAGCTTGTCCTGTTTGGTGGAGATGATATTTAATAAAATAAGTAGAAATCCACTAAAAGTTTTTTTTGGTTATCTTGCAATCCCGAGATAATCGTCTCCATGCTTCAAATGCTCTTAAAAGCCAATTCTAAGGCATTTCGCGCATAAATGAAATGAACACATTTTTCTCCAAAACTATAACAGATGCAAGCTTGTCCTGTTTGGTGGAGATGATATTTAATAAAATAAGTAGAAATCCACTAAAAGTTTTGTTTGGTTATCTTGCAATCCCGAGATAATCGTCTCCATGCTTCAAATGCTCTTAAAAGCCAATTCTAAGGCATTTCGCGCATAAATGAAATGAACACATTTTTCTCCAAAACTATAACAGATGCAAGCTTGTCCTGTTTGGTGGAGATGATATTTAATAAAATAAGTAGAAATCCACTAAAAGTTTTGTTTGGTTATCTTGCAATCCCGAGATAATCGTCTCCATGCTTCAAATGCTCTTAAAAGCGATTTCTAAGGCATTTCGCGCATAAATGAAATGAACACATTTTTCTCCAAAACTATAACAGATGCAAACTTGTCCTGTTTGGTGGAGATGATATTTAATAAAATAAGTAGAAATCCACTAAAAGTTTTGTTTGGTTATCTTGCAATCTCGAGATAATCGTCTCCATGCTTCAAATGCTCTTAAAAGCGATTTCTAAGGCATTTCGCGCATAAATGAAATGAACACATTTTTCTCCAAAACTATAACAGATGCAAACTTGTCCTGTTTGGTGGAGATGATATTTAATAAAATAAGTAGAAATCCACTAAAAGTTTTGTTTGGTTATCTTGCAATCTCGAGATAATCGTCTCCATGCTTCAAATGCTCTTAAAAGCGATTTCTAAGGCATTTCGCGCATAAATGAAATGAACACATTTTTCTCCAAAACTATAACAGATGCAAACTTGTCCTGTTTGGTGGAGATGATATTTAATAAAATAAGTAGAAATCCACTAAAAGTTTTGTTTGGTTATCTTGCAATCCCGAGATAACCGTCTCCATGCTTCAAATGCTCTTAAAAGCCAATTCTAAGGCATTTTGCGCATAAATGAAATGAACACATTTTTCTCCAAAACTATAACAGATGCAAGCTTGTCCTGTTTGGTGGAGATGATATTTAATAAAATAAGTAGAAATCCACTAAAAGTTTTGTTTGGTTATCTTGCAATCCCGAGATAATCGTCTCCATGCTTCAAATGCTCTTAAAAGCCAATTCTAAGGCATTTCGCGCATAAATGAAATGAACACATTTTTCTCCAAAACTATAACAGATGCAAGCTTGTCCTGTTTGGTGGAGATGATATTTAATAAAATAAGTAGAAATCCACTAAAAGTTTTGTTTGGTTATCTTGCAATTCCGAGATAATCGTCTCCATGCTTCAAATGCTCTTAAAAGCCAATTCTAAGGCATTTCGCGCATAAATGAAATGAACACATTTTTCTCCAAAACTATAACAGATGCAAGCTTGTCCTGTTTGGTGGGGATGATATTTAATAAAATAAATAGAAATCCACTAAAAGTTTTGTTTGGTTATCTTGCAATCCCGAGATAATCGTCTCCATGCTTCAAATGCTCTTAAAAGCCAATTCTAAGGCATTTCGCGCATAAATGAAATGAACACATTTTTCTCCAAAACTATAACAGATGCAAGCTTGTCCTGTTTGGTGGAGATGATATTTAATAAAATAAGTAGAAATCCACTAAAAGTTTTGTTTGGTTATCTTGCAATCCCGAGAAAATCGTCTCCATGCTTCAAATGCTCTTAAAAGCCAATTCTAAGGCATTTCGCGCATAAATGAAATGAACACATTTTTCTCCAAAACTATAACAGATGCAAGCTTGTCCTGTTTGGTGGAGATGATATTTAATAAAATAAGTAGAAATCCACTAAAAGTTTTGTTTGGTTATCTTGCAATCCCGAGATAATCGTCTCCATGCTTCAAATGCTCTTAAAAGCCAATTCTAAGGCATTTCGCGCATAAATGAAATGAACACATTTTTCTCCAAAACTATAACAGATGCAAGCTTGTCCTGTTTGGTGGAGATGATATTTAATAAAATAAGTGGAAAGCCACTAAAAGTTTTGTTTGGTTATCTTGCAATCCCGAGATAATCGTCTCCATGCTTCAAATGCTCTTAAAAGCCAATTCTAAGGCATTTCGCGCATAAATGAAATGAACACATTTTTCTCCAAAACTATAACAGATGCAAGCTTGTCCTGTTTGGTGGAGATGATATTTAATAAAATAAGTAGAAATCCACTAAAAGTTTTGTTTGGTTATCTTGCAATCCCGAGATAATCGTCTCCATGCTTCAAATGCTCTTAAAAGCGATTTCTAAGGCATTTCGCGCATAAATGAAATGAACACATTTTTCTCCAAAACTATAACAGATGCAAACTTGTCCTGTTTGGTGGAGATGATATTTAATAAAATAAGTAGAAATCCACTAAAAGTTTTGTTTGGTTATCTTGCAATCTCGAGATAATCGTCTCCATGCTTCAAATGCTCTTAAAAGCGATTTCTAAGGCATTTCGCGCATAAATGAAATGAACACATTTTTCTCCAAAACTATAACAGATGCAAACTTGTCCTGTTTGGTGGAGATGATATTTAATAAAATAAGTAGAAATCCACTAAAAGTTTTGTTTGGATATCTTGCAATCCCGAGATAATCGTCTCCATGCTTCAAATGCTCTTAAAAGCCAATTCTAAGGCATTTTGCGCATAAATGAAATGAACACATTTTTCTCCAAAACTATAACAGATGCAAGCTTGTCCTGTTTGGTGGAGATGATATTTAATAAAATAAGTAGAAATCCACTAAAAGTTTTGTTTGGTTATCTTGCAATCCCGAGATAATCGTCTCCATGCTTCAAATGCTCTTAAAAGCCAATTCTAAGGCATTTCGCGCATAAATGAAATGAACACATTTTTCTCCAAAACTATAACAGATGCAAGCTTGTCCTGTTTGGTGGAGATGATATTTAATAAAATAAGTAGAAATCCACTAAAAGTTTTGTTTGGTTATCTTGCAATTCCGAGATAATCGTCTCCATGCTTCAAATGCTCTTAAAAGCCAATTCTAAGGCATTTCGCGCATAAATGAAATGAACACATTTTTCTCCAAAACTATAACAGATGCAAGCTTGTCCTGTTTGGTGGGGATGATATTTAATAAAATAAATAGAAATCCACTAAAAGTTTTGTTTGGTTATCTTGCAATCCCGAGATAATCGTCTCCATGCTTCAAATGCTCTTAAAAGCCAATTCTAAGGCATTTCGCGCATAAATGAAATGAACACATTTTTCTCCAAAACTATAACAGATGCAAGCTTGTCCTGTTTGGTGGAGATGATATTTAATAAAATTAGAAATCCACTAAACGTTTTGTTTGGTTATCTTGCAATCCCGAGATAATCGTCTCCATGCTTCAAATGCTCTTAAAAGCCAATTCTAAGGCATTTCGCGCATAAATGAAATGAACACATTTTTCTCCAAAACTATAACAGATGCAAGCTTGTCCTGTTTGGTGGAGATGATATTTAATAAAATAAGTAGAAATCCACTAAAAGTTTTGTTTGGTTATCTTGCAATCTCGAGATAATCGTCTCTATGCTTTAAACGCTCTTAAAAGCCATTTCTAAGGCATTTCGCGCATAAATGAAATGAACACATTTTTCTCCAAAACTATAACAGATGCAAGCTTGTCCTGTTTGGTGGAGATGATATTTAATAAAATAAGTAGAAATCCACTAAAAGTTTTGTTTGGTTATCTTGCAATCCCGAGATAATCGTCTCCATGCTTCAAATGCTCTTAAAAGCCAATTCTACGGCATTTCGCGCATAAATGAAATGAACACATTTTTCTCCAAAACTATAACAGATGCAAGCTTGTCCTGTTTGGTGGAGATGATATTTAATAAAATAAGTAGAAATCCACTAAAAGTTTTGTTTGGTTATCTTGCAATCCCGAAATAATCGTCTCCATGCTTCAAATGCTCTTAAAAGCCAATTCTAAGGCATTTGGCGCATAAATTAAATGAACACATTTTTCTCCAAAACTATAACAGATGCAAGCTTGTCCTGTTTGGTGGAGATGATATTTAATAAAATAAGTAGAAATCCACTAAAAGTTTTGTTTGGTTATCTTGCAATCCCGAGATAATCGTCTCCATGCTTCAAATGCTCTTAAAAGCCAATTCTAAGGCATTTCGCGCATAAATGAAATGAACACATTTTTCTCCAAAACTATAACAGATGCAAGCTTGTCCTGTTTGGTGGAGATGATATTTAATAAAATAAGTAGAAATCCACTAAAAGTTTTGTTTGGTTATCTTGCAATCCCGAGATAATCGTCTCCATGCTTCAAATGCTCTTAAAAGCCAATTCTAAGGCATTTCGCGCATAAATGAAATGAACACATTTTTCTCCAAAACTATAACAGATGCAAGCTTGTCCTGTTTGGTGGAGATGATATTTAATAAAATAAGTAGAAATCCACTAAAAGTTTTGTTTGGTTATCTTGCAATCCCGAGATAATCGTCTCCATGCTTCAAATGCTCTTAAAAGCCAATTCTAAGGCATTTCGCGCATAAATGAAATGAACACATTTTTCTCCAAAACTATAACAGATGCAAGCTTGTCCTGTTTGGTGGAGATGATATTTAATAAAATAAGTAGAAATCCACTAAAAGTTTTGTTTGGTTATCTTGCAATCCCGAGATAATCGTCTCCATGCTTCAAATGCTCTTAAAAGCCAATTCTAAGGCATTTCGCGCATAAATGAAATGAACACATTTTTCTCCAAAACTATAACAGATGCAAGCTTGTCCTGTTTGGTGGAGATGATATTTAATAAAATAAGTAGAAATCCACCTAATGTTTTGTTTGGTTATCTTGCAATCCCGAGATAATCGTCTCCATGCTTCAAATGCTCTTAAAAGCCAATTCTAAGGCATTTCGCGCATAAATGAAATGAACACATTTTTCTCCAAAACTATAACAGATGCAAGCTTGTCATGTTTGGTGGAGATGATATTTAATAAAATAAGTAGAAATCCACTAAAAGTTTTGTTTGGTTATCTTGCAATCCCGAGATAATCGTCTCCATGCTTCAAATGCTCTTAAAAGCCAATTCTAAGGCATTTCGCGCATAAATGAAATGAACACATTTTTCTCCAAAACTATAACAGATGCAAGCTTGTCCTGTTTGGTGGAGATGATATTTAATAAAATAAGTAGAAATCCACTAAAAGTTTTGTTTGGTTATCTTGCAATCCCGAGATAATCGTCTCCATGCTTCAAATGCTCTTAAAAGCCAATTCTAAGGCATTTCGCGCATAAATGAAATGAACACATTTTTCTCCAAAAATATAACAGATGCAAGCTTGTCCTGTTTGGTGGAGATGATATTTAATAAAATAAGTAGAAATCCACTAAACGTTTTGTTTGGTTATCTTGCAATCCCGAGATAATCGTCTCCATGCTTCAAATGCTCTTAAAAGCCAATTCTAAGGCATTTCGCGCATAAATGAAATGAACACATTTTTCTCCGAAACTATAACAGATGCAAGCTTGTCATGTTTGGTGGAGATGATATTTAATAAAATAAGTAGAAATCCACTAAAAGTTTTGTTTGGTTATCTTGCAATCCCGAGATAATCGTCTCCATGCTTCAAATGCTCTTAAAAGCCAATTCTAAGGCATTTCGCGCATAAATGAAATGAACACATTTTTCTCCAAAACTATAACAGATGCAAGCTTGTCCTGTTTGGTGGAGATGATATTTAATAAAATAAGTAGAAATCCACTAAAAGTTTTGTTTGGTTATCTTGCAATCCCGAGATAATCGTCTCCATGCTTCAAATGCTCTTAAAAGCCAATTCTAAGGCATTTCGCGCATAAATGAAATGAACACATTTTTCTCCAAAACTATAACAGATGCAAGCTTGTCCTGTTTGGTGGAGATGATATTTAATAAAATAAGTAGAAATCCACTAAACGTTTTGTTTGGTTATCTTGCAATCCCGAGATAATCGTCTCCATGCTTCAAATGCTCTTAAAAGCCAATTCTAAGGCATTTCGCGCATAAATGAAATGAACACATTTTTCTCCAAAACTATAACAGATGCAAGCTTGTCCTGTTTGGTGGAGATGATATTTAATAAAATAAGTAGAAATCCACTAAAATGTTTTTTTGGTTATCTTGCAATCCCGAGATAATCGTCTCCATGCTTCAAATGCTCTTAAAAGCCAATTCTAAGGCATTTCGCGCATAAATGAAATGAACACATTTTTCTCCAAAACTATAACAGATGCAAGCTTGTCCTGTTTGGTGGAGATGATATTTAATAAAATAAGTAGAAATCCACTAAAAGTTTTGTTTGGTTATCTTGCAATCCCGAGATAATCGTCTCCATGCTTCAAATGCTCTTAAAAGCCAATTCTAAGGCATTTCGCGCATAAATGAAATGAACACATTTTTCTCCAAAACTATAACAGATGCAAGCTTGTCCTGTTTGGTGGAGATGATATTTAATAAAATAAGTAGAAATCCACTAAAAGTTTTGTTTGGTTATCTTGCAATCCCGAGATAATCGTCTCCATGCTTCAAATGCTCTTAAAAGCTATTTCTAAGGCATTTCGCGCATAAATGAAATGAACACATTTTTCTCCAAAACTATAACAGATGCAAGCTTGTCCTGTTTGGTGGAGATGATATTTAATAAAATAAGTAGAAATCCACTAAAAGTTTTGTTTGGTTATCTTGCAATCCCGAGATAATCGTCTCCATGCTTCAAATGCTCTTAAAAGCCAATTCTAAGGCATTTCGCGCATAAATGAAATGAACACATTTTTCTCCAAAACTATAACAGATGCAAGCTTGTCCTGTTTGGTGGAGATGATATTTAATAAAATAAGTAGAAATCCACTAAAATGTTTGGTTATCTTGCAATCCCGAGATAATCGTCTCCATGCTTCAAATGCTCTTAAAAGCCAATTCTAAGGCATTTCGCGCATAAATGAAATGAACACATTTTTCTCCAAAACTATAACAGATGCAAGCTTGTCCTGTTTGGTGGAGATGATATTTAATAAAATAAGTAGAAATCCACTAAACGTTTTGTTTGGTTATCTTGCAATCCCGAGATAATCGTCTCCATGCTTCAAATGCTCTTAAAAGCCAATTCTAAGGCATTTCGCGCATAAATGAAATGAACACATTTTTCTCCAAAACTATAACAGATGCAAGCTTGTCCTGTTTGGTGGAGATGATATTTAATAAAATAAGTAGAAATCCACTAAAAGTTTTGTTTGGTTATCTTGCAATCCCGAGATAATCGTCTCCATGCTTCAAATGCTCTTAAAAGCCAATTCTAAGGCATTTCGCGCATAAATGAAATGAACACATTTTTCTCCAAAACTATAACAGATGCAAGCTTGTCCTGTTTGGTGGAGATGATATTTAATAAAATAAGTAGAAATCCACTAAACGTTTTGTTTGGTTATCTTGCAATCCCGAGATAATCGTCTCCATGCTTCAAATGCTCTTAAAAGCCAATTCTAAGGCATTTCGCGCATAAATGAAATGAACACATTTTTCTCCAAAACTATAACAGATGCAAGCTTGTCCTGTTTGGTGGAGATGATATTTAATAAAATAAGTAGAAATCCACTAAAATGTTTTTTTGGTTATCTTGCAATCCCGAGATAATCGTCTCCATGCTTCAAATGCTCTTAAAAGCCAATTCTAAGGCATTTCGCGCATAAATGAAATGAACACATTTTTCTCCAAAACTATAACAGATGCAAGCTTGTCCTGTTTGGTGGAGATGATATTTAATAAAATAAGTAGAAATCCACTAAAAGTTTTGTTTGGTTATCTTGCAATCCCGAGATAATCGTCTCCATGCTTCAAATGCTCTTAAAAGCCAATTCTAAGGCATTTCGCGCATAAATGAAATGAACACATTTTTCTCCAAAACTATAACAGATGCAAGCTTGTCCTGTTTGGTGGAGATGATATTTAATAAAATAAGTAGAAATCCACTAAAAGTTTTGTTTGGTTATCTTGCAATCCCGAGATAATCGTCTCCATGCTTCAAATGCTCTTAAAAGCTATTTCTAAGGCATTTCGCGCATAAATGAAATGAACACATTTTTCTCCAAAACTATAACAGATGCAAGCTTGTCCTGTTTGGTGGAGATGATATTTAATAAAATAAGTAGAAATCCACTAAACGTTTTGTTTGGTTATCTTGCAATCCCGAGATAATCGTCTCCATGCTTCAAATGCTCTTAAAAGCCAATTCTAAGGCATTTCGCGCATAAATGAAATGAACACATTTTTCTCCAAAACTATAACAGATGCAAGCTTGTCCTGTTTGGTGGAGATGATATTTAATAAAATAAGTAGAAATCCACTAAAAGTTTTGTTTGGTTATCTTGCAATCCCGAGATAATCGTCTCCATGCTTCAAATGCTCTTAAAAGCCAATTCTAAGGCATTTCGCGCATAAATGAAATGAACACATTTTTCTCCAAAACTATAACAGATGCAAGCTTGTCCTGTTTGGTGGAGATGATATTTAATAAAATAAGTAGAAATCCACTAAACGTTTTGTTTGGTTATCTTGCAATCCCGAGATAATCGTCTCCATGCTTCAAATGCTCTTAAAAGCCAATTCTAAGGCATTTCGCGCATAAATGAAATGAACACATTTTTCTCCAAAACTATAACAGATGCAAGCTTGTCCTGTTTGGTGGAGATGATATTTAATAAAATAAGTAGAAATCCACTAAAATGTTTTTTTGGTTATCTTGCAATCCCGAGATAATCGTCTCCATGCTTCAAATGCTCTTAAAAGCCAATTCTAAGGCATTTCGCGCATAAATGAAATGAACACATTTTTCTCCAAAACTATAACAGATGCAAGCTTGTCCTGTTTGGTGGAGATGATATTTAATAAAATAAGTAGAAATCCACTAAAAGTTTTGTTTGGTTATCTTGCAATCCCGAGATAATCGTCTCCATGCTTCAAATGCTCTTAAAAGCCAATTCTAAGGCATTTCGCGCATAAATGAAATGAACACATTTTTCTCCAAAACTATAACAGATGCAAGCTTGTCCTGTTTGGTGGAGATGATATTTAATAAAATAAGTAGAAATCCACTAAAAGTTTTGTTTGGTTATCTTGCAATCCCGAGATAATCGTCTCCATGCTTCAAATGCTCTTAAAAGCTATTTCTAAGGCATTTCGCGCATAAATGAAATGAACACATTTTTCTCCAAAACTATAACAGATGCAAGCTTGTCCTGTTTGGTGGAGATGATATTTAATAAAATAAGTAGAAATCCACTAAAAGTTTTGTTTGGTTATCTTGCAATCCCGAGATAATCGTCTCCATGCTTCAAATGCTCTTAAAAGCCAATTCTAAGGCATTTCGCGCATAAATGAAATGAACACATTTTTCTCCAAAACTATAACAGATGCAAGCTTGTCCTGTTTGGTGGAGATGATATTTAATAAAATAAGTAGAAATCCACTAAAATGTTTGTTTGGTTATCTTGCAATCCCGAGATAATCGTCTCCATGCTTCAAATGCTCTTAAAAGCCAATTCTAAGGCATTTCGCGCATAAATGAAATGAACACCTTTTTCTCCAAAACTATAACAGATGCAAGCTTGTCCTGTTTGGTGGAGATGATATTTAATAAAATAAGTAGAAATCCACTAAAAGTTTTGTTTGGTTATCTTGCAATCCCGAGATAATCGTCTCCATGCTTCAAATGCTCTTAAAAGCCAATTCTAAGGCATTTCGCGCATAAATGAAATGAACACATTTTTCTCCAAAACTATAACAGATGCAAGCTTGTCCTGTTTGGTGGAGATGATATTTAATAAAATAAGTAGAAATCCACTAAAAGTTTTGTTTGGTTATCTTGCAATCCCGAGATAATCGTCTCCATGCTTCAAATGCTCTTAAAAGCCAATTCTAAGGCATTTCGCGCATAAATGAAATGAACACATTTTTCTCCAAAACTATAACAGATGCAAGCTTGTCCTGTTTGGTGGAGATGATATTTAATAAAATAAGTAGAAATCCACTAAAAGTTTTGTTTGGTTATCTTGCAATCCCGAGATAATCGTCTCCATGCTTCAAATGCAAATCCACTAAAATGTTTGTTTGGTTATCTTGCAATCCCGAGATAATCGTCTCCATGCTTCAAATGCTCTTAAAAGCCAATTCTAAGGCATTTCGCGCATAAATGAAATGAACACCTTTTTCTCCAAAACTATAACAGATGCAGGCTTGTCCTGTTTGGTGGAGATGATATTTAATAAAATAAGTAGAAATCCACTAAAAGTTTTGTTTGGTTATCTTGCAATCCCGAGATAATCGTCTCCATGCTTCAAATGCTCTTCAAAGCCAATTCTAAGGCATTTCGCGCATAAATGAAATGAACACATTTTTCTCCAAAACTATAACAGATGCAAGCTTGTCCTGTTTGGTGGAGATGATATTTAATAAAATAAGTAGAAATCCACTAAAAGTTTTGTTTGGTTATCTTGCAATCCCGAGATAATCGTCTCCATGCTACAAATGCTCTTAAAAGCGATTTCTAAGGCATTTCGCGCATAAATGAAATGAACACATTTTTCTCCAAAACTATAACAGATGCAAACTTGTCCTGTTTGGTGGTTTGATATTTAATAAAATAAGTAGAAATCCATTAAAAGTTTTGTTTGGTTATCTTGCAATCTCGAGATAATCGTCTCCATGCTTCAAATGCTCTTAAAAGCGATTTCTAAGGCATTTCGCGCATAAATGAAATGAACACATTTTTCTCCAAAACTATAAGAGATGCAAACTTGTCCTGTTTGGTGGAGATGATATTTAATAAAATAAGTAGAAATCCACTAAAAGTTTTGTTTGGTTATCTTGCAATCCAGAGATAATCGTCTCCATGCTTCAAATGCTCTTAAAAGCCAATTCTATGGCATTTCGCGCATAAATGAAATGAACACATTTTTCTCCAAAACTATAACAGATGCAAGCTTGTCCTGTTTGGTGAAGATGATATTTAATAAAATAAGTATAAATCCACTAAAAGTTTTGTTTGGTTATCTTGCAATCCCGAGATAATCGTCTCCATGCTTCAAATGCTCTTAAAAGCCAATTCTAAGGCATTTCGCGCATAAATGAAATGAACATATTTTTCTCCAAAACTATAACAGATGCAAGCTTGTCCTGTTTGGTGGAGATGATATTTAATAAAATAAGTAGAAATCCACTAAAAGTTTTGTTTGGTTATCTTGCAATCCCGAGATAATCGTCTCCATGCTTCAAATGCTCTTAAAAGCCAATTCTAAGGCATTTCGCGCATAAATGAAATGAACACATTTTTCTCCAAAACTATAACAGATGCAAGCTTGTCCTGTTTGGTGGAGATGATATTTAATAAAATAAGTAGAAATCCACTAAAAGTTTTGTTTGGTTATCTTGCAATCCCGAGATAATCGTCTCCATGCTTCAAATGCTCTTAAAAGCCATTTCTAAGGCATTTCGCGCATAAATGAAATGAACACATTTTTCTCCAAAACTATAACAGATGCAAGCTTGTCCTGTTTGGTGGAGATGATATTTAATAAAATAAGTAGAAATCAACTAAAAGTTTTGTTTGGTTATCTTGCAATCCCGAGATAATCGTCTCCATGCTTCAAATGCTCTTAAAAGCCAATTCTAAGGCATTTCGCGCATAAATGAAATGAACACATTTTTCTCCAAAACTATAACAGATGCAAGCTTGTCCTGTTTGGTGGAGATGATATTTAATAAAATAAGTAGAAATCCACTAAAAGTTTTGTTTGGTTATCTTGCAATCCCGACATAATCGTCTCCATGCTTCAAATGCTCTTAAAAGCCAATTCTAAGGCATTTCGCGCATAAATGAAATGAACACATTTTTCTCCAAAACTATAACAGATGCAAACTTGTCCTGTTTGGTGGTTTGATATTTAATAAAATAAGTAGAAATCCACTAAAAGTTTTGTTTGGTTATCTTGCAATCCCGAGATAATCGTCTCCATGCTTCAAATGCTCTTAAAAGCCAATTCTAAGGCATTTCGCGCATAAATGAAATGAACACATTTTTCTCCAAAACTATAACAGATGCAAACTTGTCCTGTTTGGTGGTTTGATATTTAATAAAATAAGTAGAAATCCACTAAAAGTTTTGTTTGGTTATCTTGCAATCCCGAGATAATCGTCTCCATGCTTCAAATGCTCTTAAAAGCCAATTCTAAGGCATTTCGCGCATAAGTGAAATGAACATATTTTTCTCCAAAACTATAACAGATGCAAGCTTGTCCTGTTTGGTGGAGATGATATTTAATAAAATAAGTAGAAATCCACTAAAAGTTTTGTTTGGTTATCTTGCAATCCCGAGATAATCGTCTCCATGCTTCAAATGCTCTTAAAAGCCAATTCTAAGGCATTTCGCGCATAAATGAAATGAACACATTTTTCTCCAAAACTATAACAGATGCAAGCTTGTCCTGTTTGGTGGAGATGATATTTAATAAAATAAGTAGAAATCCACTAAAAGTTTTGTTTGGTTATCTTGCAATCCCGAGATAATCGTCTCCATGCTTCAAATGCTCTTAAAAGCCAATTCTAAGGCATTTCGCGCATAAATGAAATGAACACATTTTTCTCCAAAACTATAACAGATGCAAGCTTGTCCTGTTTGGTGGAGATGATATTTAATAAAATAAGTAGAAATCCACTAAAAGTTTTGTTTGGTTATCTTGCAATCCCGAGATAATCGTCTCCATGCTTCAAATGCTCTTAAAAGCCAATTCTAAGGCATTTCGCGCATAAATGAAATGAACACATTTTTCTCCAAAACTATAACAGATGCAAACTTGTCCTGTTTGGTGGTTTGATATTTAATAAAATAAGTAGAAATCCACTAAAAGTTTTGTTTGGTTATCTTGCAATCCCGAGATAATCGTCTCCATGCTTCAAATGCTCTTAAAAGCCAATTCTAAGGCATTTCGCGCATAAATGAAATGAACACATTTTTCTCCAAAACTATAACAGATGCAAACTTGTCCTGTTTGGTGGTTTGATATTTAATAAAATAAGTAGAAATCCACTAAAAGTTTTGTTTGGTTATCTTGCAATCCCGAGATAATCGTCTCCATGCTTCAAATGCTCTTAAAAGCCAATTCTAAGGCATTTCGCGCATAAATGAAATGAACATATTTTTCTCCAAAACTATAACAGATGCAAGCTTGTCCTGTTTGGTGGAGATGATATTTAATAAAATAAGTAGAAATCCACTAAAAGTTTTGTTTGGTTATCTTGCAATCCCGAGATAATCGTCTCCATGCTTCAAATGCTCTTAAAAGCCAATTCTAAGGCATTTCGCGCATAAATGAAATGAACACATTTTTCTCCAAAACTATAACAGATGCAAGCTTGTCCTGTTTGGTGGAGATGATATTTAATAAAATAAGTAGAAATCCACTAAAAGTTTTGTTTGGTTATCTTGCAATCCCGAGATAATCGTCTCCATGCTTCAAATGCTCTTAAAAGCCAATTCTAAGGCATTTCGCGCATAAATGAAATGAACACATTTTTCTCCAAAACTATAACAGATGCAAACTTGTCCTGTTTGGTGGTTTGATATTTAATAAAATAAGTAGAAATCCACTAAAAGTTTTGTTTGGTTATCTTGCAATCTCGAGATAATCGTCTCCATGCTTCAAATGCTCTTAAAAGCGATTTCTAAGGCATTTCGCGCATAAATGAAATGAACACATTTTTCTCCAAAACTATAACAGATGCAAACTTGTCCTGTTTGGTGGGGATGATATTTAATAAAATAAGTAGAAATCCACTAAAAGTTTTGTTTGGTTATCTTGCAATCCCGAGATAATCGTCTCCATGCTTCAAATGCTCTTAAAAGCCAATTCTAAGGCATTTCGCGCATAAATGAAATGAACATATTTTTCTCCAAAACTATAACAGATGCAAGCTTGTCCTGTTTGGTGGAGATGATATTTAATAAAATAAGTAGAAATCCACTAAAAGTTTTGTTTGGTTATCTTGCAATCCCGAGATAATCGTCTCCATGCTTCAAATGCTCTTAAAAGCCAATTCTAAGGCATTTCGCGCATAAATGAAATGAACACATTTTTCTCCAAAACTATAACAGATGCAAGCTTGTCCTGTTTGGTGGAGATGATATTTAATAAAATAAGTAGAAATCCACTAAAAGTTTTGTTTGGTTATCTTGCAATCCCGAGATAATCGTCTCCATGCTTCAAATGCTCTTAAAAGCCATTTCTAAGGCATTTCGCGCATAAATGAAATGAACACATTTTTCTCCAAAACTATAACAGATGCAAGCTTGTCCTGTTTGGTGGAGATGATATTTAATAAAATAAGTAGAAATCAACTAAAAGTTTTGTTTGGTTATCTTGCAATCCCGAGATAATCGTCTCCATGCTTCAAATGCTCTTAAAAGCCAATTCTAAGGCATTTCGCGCATAAATGAAATGAACACATTTTTCTCCAAAACTATAACAGATGCAAGCTTGTCCTGTTTGGTGGAGATGATATTTAATAAAATAAGTAGAAATCCACTAAAAGTTTTGTTTGGTTATCTTGCAATCCCGAGATAATCGTCTCCATGCTTCAAATGCTCTTAAAAGCCAATTCTAAGGCATTTCGCGCATAAATGAAATGAACACATTTTTCTCCAAAACTATAACAGATGCAAACTTGTCCTGTTTGGTGGTTTGATATTTATTAAAATAAGTAGAAATCCACTAAAAGTTTTGTTTGGTTATCTTGCAATCCCGAGATAATCGTCTCCATGCTTCAAATGCTCTTAAAAGCCAATTCTAAGGCATTTCGCGCATAAATGAAATGAACATATTTTTCTCCAAAACTATAACAGATGCAAGCTTGTCCTGTTTGGTGGAGATGATATTTAATAAAATAAGTAGAAATCCACTAAAAGTTTTGTTTGGTTATCTTGCAATCCCGAGATAATCGTCTCCATGCTTCAAATGCTCTTAAAAGCCAATTCTAAGGCATTTCGCGCATAAATGAAATGAACACATTTTTCTCCAAAACTATAACAGATGCAAGCTTGTCCTGTTTGGTGGAGATGATATTTAATAAAATAAGTAGAAATCCACTAAAAGTTTTGTTTGGTTATCTTGCAATCCCGAGATAATCGTCTCCATGCTTCAAATGCTCTTAAAAGCCAATTCTAAGGCATTTCGCGCATAAATGAAATGAACACATTTTTCTCCAAAACTATAACAGATGCAAACTTGTCCTGTTTGGTGGTTTGATATTTAATAAAATAAGTAGAAATCCACTAAAAGTTTTGTTTGGTTATCTTGCAATCTCGAGATAATCGTCTCCATGCTTCAAATGCTCTTAAAAGCGATTTCTAAGGCATTTCGCGCATAAATGAAATGAACACATTTTTCTCCAAAACTATAACAGATGCAAACTTGTCCTGTTTGGTGGAGATGATATTTAATAAAATAAGTAGAAATCCACTAAAAGTTTTGTTTGGTTATCTTGCAATCCCGAGATAATCGTCTCCATGCTTCAAATGCTCTTAAAAGCCAATTCTAAGGCATTTCGCGCATAAATGAAATGAACATATTTTTCTCCAAAACTATAACAGATGCAAGCTTGTCCTGTTTGGTGGAGATGATATTTAATAAAATAAGTAGAAATCCACTAAAAGTTTTGTTTGGTTATCTTGCAATCCCGAGATAATCGTCTCCATGCTTCAAATGCTCTTAAAAGCCAATTCTAAGGCATTTCGCGCATAAATGAAATGAACACATTTTTCTCCAAAACTATAACAGATGCAAGCTTGTCCTGTTTGGTGGAGATGATATTTAATAAAATAAGTAGAAATCCACTAAAAGTTTTGTTTGGTTATCTTGCAATCCCGAGATAATCGTCTCCATGCTTCAAATGCTCTTAAAAGCCATTTCTAAGGCATTTCGCGCATAAATGAAATGAACACATTTTTCTCCAAAACTATAACAGATGCAAGCTTGTCCTGTTTGGTGGAGATGATATTTAATAAAATAAGTAGAAATCAACTAAAAGTTTTGTTTGGTTATCTTGCAATCCCGAGATAATCGTCTCCATGCTTCAAATGCTCTTAAAAGCCAATTCTAAGGCATTTCGCGCATAAATGAAATGAACACATTTTTCTCCAAAACTATAACAGATGCAAGCTTGTCCTGTTTGGTGGAGATGATATTTAATAAAATAAGTAGAAATCCACTAAAAGTTTTGTTTGGTTATCTTGCAATCCCGAGATAATCGTCTCCATGCTTCAAATGCTCTTAAAAGCGATTTCTAAGGCATTTCGCGCATAAATGAAATGAACACATTTTTCCCCAAAACTATAACAGATGCAAACTTGTCCTGTTTGGTGGAGATGATATTTAATAAAATAAGTAGAAATCCACTAAAAGTTTTGTTTGGTTATCTTGCAATCCCGAGATAATCGTCTCCATGCTTCAAATGCTCTTAAAAGCCAATTCTAAGGCATTTCGCGCATAAATGAAATGAACACATTTTTCTCCAAAACTATAACAGATGCAAGCTTGTCCTGTTTGGTGGAGATGATATTTAATAAAATAAGTAGAAATCCACTAAAAGTTTTGTTTGGTTATCTTGCAATCCCGAGATAATCGTCTCCATGCTTCAAATGCTCTTAAAAGCCAATTCTAAGGCATTTCGCGCATAAATGAAATGAACACATTTTTCTCCAAAACTATAACAGATGCAAGCTTGTCCTGTTTGGTGGTTTGATATTTAATAAAATAAGTAGAAATCCACTAAAAGTTTTGTTTGGTTATCTTGCAATCCCGAGATAATCGTCTCCATGCTTCAAATGCTCTTAAAAGCCAATTCTAAGGCATTTCGCGCATAAATGAAATGAACACATTTTTCTCCAAAACTATAACAGATGCAAGCTTGTCCTGTTTGGTGGAGATGATATTTAATAAAATAAGTAGAAATCCACTAAAGGTTTTGTTTGGTTATCTTGCAATCCCGAGATAATCGTCTCCATGCTTCAAATGCTCTTAAAAGCGATTTCTAAGGCATTTTGCGCATAAATGAAATGAACACATTTTTCTCCAAAACTATAACAGATGCAAGCTTGTCCTGTTTGGTGATGATATTTAATAAAATAAATAGAAATCCACTAAAAGTTTTGTTTGGTTATCTTGCAATCCCGAGATAATCGTCTCCATGCTTCAAATGCTTTTAAAAGCCAATTCTAAGGCATTTCGCGCATAAATGAAATGAACACATTTTTCTCCAAAACTATAACAGATGCAAGCTTGTCCTGTTTGGTGGAGATGATATTTAATAAAATAAATAGAAATCCACTAAAAGTTTTGTTTGGTTATCTTGCAATCCCGAGATAATCGTCTCCATGCTTCAAATGCTCTTAAAAGCCAATTCTAAGGCATTTTGCGCATAAATGAAATGAACACATTTTTCTCCAAAACTATAACAGATGCAAGCTTGTCCTGTTTGGTGGAGATGATATTTAATAAAATAAGTAGAAATCCACTAAAAGTTTTGTTTGGTTATCTTGCAATCCCGAGATAATCGTCTCCATGCTTCAAATGCTCTTAAAAGCCAATTCTAAGGCATTTCGCGCATAAATGAAATGAACACATTTTTCTCCAAAACTATAACAGATGCAAGCTTGTCCTGTTTGGTGGAGATGATCTTTAATAAAATAAGTAGAAATCCACTAAAAGTTTTGTTTGGTTATCTTGCAATCCCGAGATAATCGTCTCCATGCTTCAAATGCTCTTAAAAGCCATTTCTAAGGCATTTCGCGCATAAATGAAATGAACACATTTTTCTCCAAAACTATAACAGATGCAAGCTTGTCCTGTTTGGTGGAGATGATATTTAATAAAATAAGTAGAAATCAACTAAAAGTTTTGTTTGGTTATCTTGCAATCCCGAGATAATCGTCTCCATGCTTCAAATGCTCTTAAAAGCCAATTCTAAGGCATTTCGTGCATAAATGAAATGAACACATTTTTCTCCAAAACTATAACAGATGCAAGCTTGTCCTGTTTGGTGGAGATGATATTTAATAAAATAAGTAGAAATCCACTAAAATGTTTGTTTGGTTATCTTGCAATCCCGAGATAATCGTCTCCATGCTTCAAATGCTCTTAAAAGCCAATTCTAAGGCATTTCGCGCATAAATGAAATGAACACCTTTTTCTCCAAAACTATAACAGATGCAAGCTTGTCCTGTTTGGTGGAGATGATATTTAATAAAATAAGTAGAAATCCACTAAAAGTTTTGTTTGGTTATCTTGCAATCCCGAGATAATCGTCTCCATGCTTCAAATGCTCTTAAAAGCCAATTCTAAGGCATTTCGCGCATAAATGAAATGAACACATTTTTCTCCAAAACTATAACAGATGCAAGCTTGTCCTGTTTGGTGGAGATGATATTTAATAAAATAAGTAGAAATCCACTAAAAGTTTTGTTTGGTTATCTTGCAATCCCGAGATAATCGTCTCCATGCTTCAAATGCTCTTAAAAGCCAATTCTAAGGCATTTCGCGCATAAATGAAATGAACACATTTTTCTCCAAAACTATAACAGATGCAAGCTTGTCCTGTTTGGTGGAGATGATATTTAATAAAATAAGTAGAAATCCACTAAAAGTTTTGTTTGGTTATCTTGCAATCCCGAGATAATCGTCTCCATGCTTCAAATGCTCTTAAAAGCCATTTCTAAGGCATTTCGCGCATAAATGAAATGAACACATTTTTCTCCAAAACTATAACAGATGCAAGCTTGTCCTGTTTGGTGGAGATGATATTTAATAAAATAAGTAGAAATCAACTAAAAGTTTTGTTTGGTTATCTTGCAATCCCGAGATAATCGTCTCCATGCTTCAAATGCTCTTAAAAGCCAATTCTAAGGCATTTCGCGCATAAATGAAATGAACACATTTTTCTCCAAAACTATAACAGATGCAAGCTTGTCCTGTTTGGTGGAGATGATATTTAATAAAATAAGTAGAAATCCACTAAAAGTTTTGTTTGGTTATCTTGCAATCCCGAGATAATCGTCTCCATGCTTCAAATGCTCTTAAAAGCGATTTCTAAGGCATTTCGCGCATAAATGAAATGAACACATTTTTCCCCAAAACTATAACAGATGCAAACTTGTCCTGTTTGGTGGAGATGATATTTAATAAAATAAGTAGAAATCCACTAAAAGTTTTGTTTGGTTATCTTGCAATCCCGAGATAATCGTCTCCATGCTTCAAATGCTCTTAAAAGCCAATTCTAAGGCATTTCGCGCATAAATGAAATGAACACATTTTTCTCCAAAACTATAACAGATGCAAGCTTGTCCTGTTTGGTGGAGATGATATTTAATAAAATAAGTAGAAATCCACTAAAAGTTTTGTTTGGTTATCTTGCAATCCCGAGATAATCGTCTCCATGCTTCAAATGCTCTTAAAAGCCAATTCTAAGGCATTTCGCGCATAAATGAAATGAACACATTTTTCTCCAAAACTATAACAGATGCAAGCTTGTCCTGTTTGGTGGTTTGATATTTAATAAAATAAGTAGAAATCCACTAAAAGTTTTGTTTGGTTATCTTGCAATCCCGAGATAATCGTCTCCATGCTTCAAATGCTCTTAAAAGCCAATTCTAAGGCATTTCGCGCATAAATGAAATGAACACATTTTTCTCCAAAACTATAACAGATGCAAGCTTGTCCTGTTTGGTGGAGATGATATTTAATAAAATAAGTAGAAATCCACTAAAAGTTTTGTTTGGTTATCTTGCAATCCCGAGATAATCGTCTCCATGCTTCAAATGCTCTTAAAAGCCAATTCTAAGGCATTTCGCGCATAAATGAAATGAACACATTTTTCTCCAAAACTATAACAGATGCAAGCTTGTCCTGTTTGGTGGAGATGATATTTAATAAAATAAGTAGAAATCCACTAAAGGTTTTGTTTGGTTATCTTGCAATCCCGAGATAATCGTCTCCATGCTTCAAATGCTCTTAAAAGCGATTTCTAAGGCATTTTGCGCATAAATGAAATGAACACATTTTTCTCCAAAACTATAACAGATGCAAGCTTGTCCTGTTTGGTGATGATATTTAATAAAATAAATAGAAATCCACTAAAAGTTTTGTTTGGTTATCTTGCAATCCCGAGATAATCGTCTCCATGCTTCAAATGCTTTTAACCCCTTCACGACCGCGGGCAGTAAAATTACGTCCTATTTTAACGTGACTTAACGACCAGGGACGTAATTTTACTGCCTAAACTTCATTTGATTGCCGTGGCCATAGCAACGGCTTTCAAATGATGTCCCCTGCTGTTTCTTACAGCAGGGGACCTTTGCTTGACCCCAGGGGGGGCGGCATCGCCACCCCCTATCGACGATCGATGTGATTGGCTGTTCAAATCTGAACCGCCAACCACATCGATCGCACTAATTTCGGCAAAAATAATGCCCGAATTAGTGCGATCCTGTGAGATCCAGCTATGAGATGCCGCAGCTGCTGCAGCATATCATAGGTGGACCTCAAACATGTCTCCCCCAGCCCCTGCAGCACTGATTGGAGCGATCGTGCTATGACGCGCAATCGCTCCAATCAGTGTGCAGTGGGGCGGTGTGATTTGCCGGTGGCCGTCCTCCCCAGGCCTGTGCTGGCCTGCGAGCCCTCCCCCAACATGGCTGCAGCGTGCAGTGGCTGGTACTTGTGGTACCACGCCACCGCCGCTGCTGCTGCCGCCGCCGCCGCCCTAGCTGTCACCGCTGCTGCACGTGAGTACTGTGCTCACTTTGCAGCCAGCCCGTGCGCGCTCCCGTGGTGCCCCTGCGCGCTCCCGTGGTGCCCCTGCGCGCTGCCATGGTAGCCCCTGCCGTGCCCCCCCCCGCGATCTGCTCCCCCCAACCCAAACCCCCCCCCCCCCCCCCCCCGACATCCCGATCTGCTCCCCCCGCGATCTGACTGCCTCCCCCATTATCTCTGTTCTGCAGCTCCCTCTCCGGTCTCCCCCCCTCCCCCTCTGCTCTCACCCCCCCCTCTGCTCTCACCCCCCCCTCTGCTCTCACCCCCCCCCTCTCCCCCTCTGCTCTCCCCCGACGTCCTCTTACCTGTCTTCACCGGCCTGATCACATCTGCGTCCATCGCTGGGTCCTTCCTGGGCATTCTGCTGATCTGCCTGCTGCTCCTGTAAAGCTGTCCATCTCTCTGCCATCTATTCCTCTGCAGCTCTTCTGGTCAGTGATCCTCCTGCTAGTCCTCTGGGTACTGTGAGTATAACTTTTTTTTTTTTTTTCCGTATCCCCTGTCCATTTTTACACCTCATCCGTCCGTGCGTCCCGCCAAGCGCTGATCAGGGATGCAGATAACGGATCGGCATCCCTGCTCAATTTTTGGCGTGACTTTTTTTTTTTTTTCCGTATCCCCGACGCTTTTTGTATCGCATCCGTCCGTGCGTCCCGCCAAGCGCTGATCAGGGATGCAGATAACGGATCGGCATCCCTGCTCAATTTTTGGCGTGACTTTTTTTTTCCGTATCCCCGACGCTTTTTGTATCGCATCCGTCCGTGCGTCCCGCCAAGCGCTGAACAGGGATGCAGATAACGGATCGGCATCCCTGCTCAATTTTTGGCGTGACTTTTTTTTCCGTATCCCCGACGCTTTTTGTATCGCATCCGTCTGTGCGTCCCGCCAAGCGCTGATCAGGGATGCAGATAACGGATCGGCATCCCTGCTCAATTTTTGGCGTGACTTTTTTTTTTCTGTATCCCCGACGCTTTTTGTATCGCATCCGTCCGTGCGTCCCGCCAAGCGCTGAACAGGGATGCAGATAACGGATCGGCATCCCTGCTCAATTTTTGGCGTGACTTTTTTTTCCGTATCCCCGACGCTTTTTGTATCGCATCCGTCTGTGCGTCCCGCCAAGCGCTGATCAGGGATGCAGATAACGGATCGGCATCCCTGCTCAATTTTTGGCGTGACTTTTTTCCGTATCCCCGACGCTTTTTGTATCGCATCCGTCCGTGCGTCCCGCCAAGCGCTGATCAGGGATGCACATAACGGATCGGCATCCATGGTCAATTTTTGGCGTGACTTTTTTCCATATTTGCGACGCTTTTTGTATCGCATCCGTCCGTGCGTCCCACCAAGCGCTGATCAGGGATGCACATAACGGATCTGCATCCATGGTCAATTTTTGGCGTGACTTTTTTTTTTACGTATCCCCGACGCTTTTTTTTATCGCATCCGACCGTGCGTCCTGCAGCGGCCGATCAGTGCACTGCGTCTGTGCGTTTGAAAAGTCAAATGGCGCTCCTTCTCTTCTGAGCCCCGCCATGCGCTCAAACAATTTATTTCCACCACATATGAGGTATCTGCGTACTCAGGAGAAAATGCACAATACATTTTATGGTGCATTTTTTCCTGTTACCCTTGTGAAAAAAAAAGCTACCTAGTTGAAGCAACCGTTTTGTGGTAAAAAAAAATTTTTTCTTTTCACGGCTCAACGCTATAAACTTCTGTGAAGCCCCCAGGTGTTCAAAGTGCACATCAAACATCTAGAAAAATTATTTGAGGGCTCTAGTTTCCAAAATGGTGTCACTTGTGGGGGAGCTCCACTGTTTAGGCACCATAGGGGGTCTCCAAACGTGACATGGCGTCCGCTAATGATTCCAACCAATTTTGCTGTCAAATGGCGCTCCTTCTCTTCTGAGCCCCGCCATGCGCCCAAACAATTACTTTCCACCACATATGAGGTATCTGCGTACTCAGGAGAAAATGCACAATACATTTTATGGTGCATTTTTTCCTGATAGCCTTGTGAAAAAAAAAGCTACCTAGTTGAAGCAACCGTTTTGTGGTAAAAAAAATTTTTTTTCTTTTCACGGCTCAACGCTATAAACTTCTGTGAAGCCCCCAAGTGTTCAAAGTGCTCACCAAACATCTAGAAAAATTATTTGAGGGCTCTAGTTTCCAAAATGGGGTGACTTGTGGGGGAGCTCCATTGTTTAGGCACCTCAGGGGGTCTTCATACCCCACATGGCGTCCGCTAATGAGTGCAGCTAATTTTGCATTCAAAAATTCAAATGGCGCTCCTTGCCTTCCGAGCACTGCCGTGTGTCCAAAGATTTGATTTCCACCACATATGAGGTATCTGCGTATTCAGGAGAAAATGCACAATACATTTTATGGTGCATTTTTTCCTGTTACCCTTGTGAAAAAAAAAGCTACCTAGTTGAAGCAACCGTTTTGTTGTAAAAAATTTTTTTTTTCTTTTCACGGCTCAACGCTATAAACTTCTGTGAAGCCCCCAGGTGTTCAAAGTGCTCACCAAACATCTAGAACAATTATTTGAGGGCTCTAGTTTCCAAAATGGGGTCACTTGTGGGGGAGCTCCATTGTTTAGGCACCTCAGGGGGTCTTCAAACCCGACATGGCGTCCGCTAACAGGTGCAGCTAATTTTGCACTCAAAAATTCAAATGGCGCTCCTTGCCTTCCGAGCACTGCTGTGTGTCCAAACATTTGATTTCCACCACATATGAGGTATCTGCGTACTCAGGAGAAAATGCACAATACATTTTATGGTGCATTTTTTCCTGTTACCCTTGTGAAAAAAAAAGCTACCTAGTTGAAGCAACCGTTTTGTGGTAAAAAAATTTTTTTTTCTTTTCACGGCTCAACGCTATAAACTTATGTGAAGCCCCCAGGGGTTCAAAGTGCACATCAAACATCTAGAAAAATTATTTGAGGGCTCTAGTTTCCAAAATGGGGTCACTTGTGGGGGAGCTCCATTGGTTAGGCACCTCAGGGGGTCTTCAAACCCGACATGGCGTCTGCTAATGAGTGCAGCTAATTTTGCGTTCAAAAATTCAAATGGCGCTCCTTCCCTTCCGAGCTCTGCCGTGCGCCCAAACAATTGATTTTTACCACATATGGGGTATCAGCGTACTCAGGAGAACATGCACAATAAATTATATTGTGTACTTTCTCTTTTCTCCCTTGTAAAAATGAAAATTTTATGGCTAAAGTAACATTTTTGTGTTAAAAAGTAAAATTTTCATTTTTTCCTTCCACATTGCTTTGGTTCCTGTGAAGCACCTAAAGGGTTAATAAACTTATTGGATGTGGTTTTGAGCAGTGTGAGGGGTGTAGTTTTTAGAATGGGGTCACTTTTGGGTATTTTCTGTCACCTAGGCCTCTCAAAGTCACCTCAAATGTAATGTGGTCCCTAAAAAAATTATTTTGTAAATTTTGTTGGAAAAATGAGAATTTGCTGATGACCTTTGACCCCTTCTAACTTCCTAACGGAAAAAAAATTTGTTTCGAAAATTGCGCTGATGTAAAGTAGACAAGTGGGAAATGTTATTTAGTAACTATTTTGTGTGACATATCTCACAGATTTATGGGCATAAATTTTCAAAGTTTGAAAATTGCGAAATTTTCAAAATTTTCGCCAAATTTCCTAAATTTTCACAAATAAACGCAAAAAATATCGGCCTAAATTTACCACTGACATGAAGCACAATATGTCACGAAAAAACAATCTCAGAATCGCCAGGATCCGTTGAAGCCTTCCAGAGTTATAACCTGTCAAAGTGACACTGGTCAGAATTGCAAAAAATGGCCCGGTCATTAGGGTGTTTTAGTGGCCGGGGGTGAAGGGGTTAAAAGCCAATTCTAAGGCATTTCGCGCATAAATGAAATGAACACATTTTTCTCCAAAACTATAACAGATGCAAGCTTGTCCTGTTTGGTGGAGATGATATTTAATAAAATAAATAGAAATCCACTAAAAGTTTTGTTTGGTTATCTTGCAATCCCGAGATAATCGTCTCCATGCTTCAAATGCTCTTAAAAGCCAATTCTAAGGCATTTTGCGCATAAATGAAATGAACACATTTTTCTCCAAAACTATAACAGATGCAAGCTTGTCCTGTTTGGTGGAGATGATATTTAATAAAATAAGTAGAAATCCACTAAAAGTTTTGTTTGGTTATCTTGCAATCCCGAGATAATCGTCTCCATGCTTCAAATGCTCTTAAAAGCCAATTCTAAGGCATTTCGCGCATAAATGAAATGAACACATTTTTCTCCAAAACTATAACAGATGCAAGCTTGTCCTGTTTGGTGGAGATGATATTTAATAAAATAAGTAGAAATCAACTAAAAGTTTTGTTTGGTTATCTTGCAATCCCGAGATAATCGTCTCCATGCTTCAAATGCTCTTAAAAGCCAATTCTAAGGCATTTCGTGCATAAATGAAATGAACACATTTTTCTCCAAAACTATAACAGATGCAAGCTTGTCCTGTTTGGTGGAGATGATATTTAATAAAATAAGTAGAAATCCACTAAAATGTTTGTTTGGTTATCTTGCAATCCCGAGATAATCGTCTCCATGCTTCAAATGCTCTTAAAAGCCAATTCTAAGGCATTTCGCGCATAAATGAAATGAACACCTTTTTCTCCAAAACTATAACAGATGCAAGCTTGTCCTGTTTGGTGGAGATGATATTTAATAAAATAAGTAGAAATCCACTAAAAGTTTTGTTTGGTTATCTTGCAATCCCGAGATAATCGTCTCCATGCTTCAAATGCTCTTAAAAGCCAATTCTAAGGCATTTCGCGCATAAATGAAATGAACACATTTTTCTCCAAAACTATAACAGATGCAAGCTTGTCCTGTTTGGTGGAGATGATATTTAATAAAATAAGTAGAAATCCACTAAAAGTTTTGTTTGGTTATCTTGCAATCCCGAGATAATCGTCTCCATGCTTCAAATGCTCTTAAAAGCGATTTCTAAGGCATTTCGCGCATAAATGAAATGAACACATTTTTCTCCAAAACTATAACAGATGCAAACTTGTCCTGTTTGGTGGTTTGATATTTAATAAAATAAGTAGAAATCCACTAAAAGTTTTGTTTGGTTATCTTGCAATCTCGAGATAATCGTCTCCATGCTTCAAATGCTCTTAAAAGCGATTTCTAAGGCATTTCGCGCATAAATGAAATGAACACATTTTTCTCCAAAACTATAACAGATGCAAACTTGTCCTGTTTGGTGGAGATGATATTTAATAAAATAAGTAGAAATCCACTAAAAGTTTTGTTTGGTTATCTTGCAATCCCGAGATAATCGTCTCCATGCTTCAAATGCTCTTAAAAGCCAATTCTAAGGCATTTCGCGCATAAATGAAATGAACACATTTTTCTCCAAAACTATAACAGATGCAAGCTTGTCCTGTTTGGTGGAGATGATATTTAATAAAATAAGTAGAAATCCACTAAAAGTTTTGTTTGGTTATCTTGCCATCCCGAGATAATCGTCTCCATGCTTCAAATGCTCTTAAAAGCCAATTCTAAGGCATTTCGCGCATAAATGAAATGAACACATTTTTCTCCAAAACTATAACAGATGCAAGCTTGTCCTGTTTGGTGGAGATGATATTTAATAAAATAAGTAGAAATCCACTAAAAGTTTTGTTTGGTTATCTTGCAATCCCGAGATAATCGTCTCCATGCTTCAAATGCTCTTAAAAGCCAATTCTAAGGCATTTCGCGCATAAATGAAATGAACACATTTTTCTCCAAAACTATAACAGATGCAAGCTTGTCCTGTTTGGTGGAGATGATATTTAATAAAATAAGTAGAAATCCACTAAAAGTTTTGTTTGGTTATCTTGCAATCCCGAGATAATCGTCTCCATGCTTCAAATGCTCTTAAAAGCCAATTCTAAGGCATTTCGCGCATAAATGAAATGAACACATTTTTCTCCAAAACTATAACAGATGCAAGCTTGTCCTGTTTGGTGGAGATGATATTTAATAAAATAAGTAGAAATCCACTAAAGGTTTTGTTTTGTTATCTTGCAATCCCGAGATAATCGTCTCCATGCTTCAAATGCTCTTAAAAGCCAATTCTAAGGCATTTCGCGCATACATGAAATGAACACATTTTTCTCCAAAACTATAACAGATGCAAGCTTGTCCTGTTTGGTGGAGATGATATGTAATAAAATAAGTAGAAATCCACTAAAAGTTTTGTTTGGTTATCTTGCAATCTCGAGATAATCGTCTCTATGCTTTAAATGCTCTTAAAATCCATTTCTAAGGCATTTCGCGCATAAATGAAATGAACACATTTTTCTCCAAAACTATAACAGATGCAAGCTTGTCCTGTTTGGTGGAGATGATATTTAATAAAATAAGTAGAAATCCACTAAAAGTTTTGTTTGGTTATCTTGCAATCCCGAGATAATCGTCTCCATGCTTCAAATGCTCTTAAAAGCCAATTCTAAGGCATTTCGCGCATAAATGAAATGAACACATTTTTCTCCAAAACTATAACAGATGCAAGCTTGTCCTGTTTGGTGGAGATGATATTTAATAAAATAAGTAGAAATCCACTAAAAGTTTTGTTTGGTTATCTTGCAATCCCGAGATAATCGTCTCCATGCTTCAAATGCTCTTAAAAGCCAATTCTAAGGCATTTCGCGCATAAATGAAATGAACACATTTTTCTCCAAAACTATAACAGATGCAAGCTTGTCCTGTTTGGTGGAGATGATATTTATTAAAATAAGTAGAAATCCACTAAAAGTTTTGTTTGGTTATCTTGCAATCCCGAGATAATCGTCTCCATGCTTCAAATGCTCTTAAAAGCCAATTCTAAGGCATTTCGCGCATAAATGAAATGAACACATTTTTCTCCAAAACTATAACAGATGCAAGCTTGTCCTGTTTGGTGGAGATGATATTTAATAAAATAAGTAGAAATCCACTAAAAGTTTTGTTTGGTTATCTTGCAATCCCGAGATAATCGTCTCCATGCTTCAAATGCTCTTAAAAGCCAATTCTAAGGCATTTCGCGCATAAATGAAATGAACACATTTTTCTCCAAAACTATAACAGATGCAAGCTTGTCCTGTTTGGTGGAGATGATATTTAATAAAATAAATAGAAATCCAATAAAAGTTTTGTTTGGTTATCTTGCAATCCCGAGATAATCGTCTCCATGCTTCAAATGCTCTTAAAAGCCAATTCTAAGGCATTTCGCGCATAAATGAAATGAACACATTTTTCTCCAAAACTATAACAGATGCAAGCTTGTCCTGTTTGGTGGAGATGGTATTTAATAAAATAAGTAGAAATCCACTAAAAGTTTTGTTTGGTTATCTTGCAATCCCGAGATAATCGTCTCCATGCTTCAAATGCTCTTAAAAGCCAATTCTAAGGCATTTCGCGCATAAATGAAATGAACACATTTTTCTCCAAAACTATAACAGATGCAAGCTTGTCCTGTTTGGTGGAGATGATATTTAATAAAATAAGTAGAAATCCACTAAAATGTTTGTTTGGTTATCTTGCAATCCCGAGATAATCGTCTGCATGCTTCAAATGCTCTTAAAAGCCAATTCTAAGGCATTTCGCGCATAAATGAAATGAACACCTTTTTCACCAAAACTATAACAGATGCAAGCTTGTCCTGTTTGGTGGAGATGATATTTAATAAAATAAGTAGAAATCCACTAAAAGTTTTGTTTGGTTATCTTGCAATCCCGAGATAATCGTCTCCATGCTTCAAATGCTCTTAAAAGCCAATTCTAAGGCATTTCGCGCATAAATGAAATGAACACATTTTTCTCCAAAACTATAACAGATGCAAGCTTGTCCTGTTTGGTGGAGATGATATTTAATAAAATAAGTAGAAATCCACTAAAAGTTTTGTTTGGTTATCTTGCAATCCCGAGATAATCGTCTCCATGCTTCAAATGCTGTTAAAAGCGATTTCGAAGGCATTTCGCGCATAAATGAAATGAACACATTTTTCTCCAAAACTATAACAGATGCAAACTTGTCCTGTTTGGTGGAGATGATATTTAATAAAATAAGTAGAAATCCACTAAAAGTTTTGTTTGGTTATCTTGCAATCCCGAGATAATCGTCTCCATGCTTCAAATGCTCTTAAAAGCCAATTCTAAGGCATTTCGCGCATAAATGAAATGAACACATTTTTCTCCAAAACTATAACAGATGCAAGCTTGTCCTGTTTGGTGGAGATGATATTTAATAAAATAAGTAGAAATCCACTAAAGGTTTTGTTTGGTTATCTTGCAATCCCGAGATAATCGTCTCCATGCTTCAAATGCTCTTAAAAGCCAATTCTAAGGCATTTCGCGCATAAACGAAATGAACACATTTTTCTCCAAAACTATAACAGATGCAAGCTTGTCCTGTTTGGTGGAGATGATATTTAATAAAATAAGTAGAAATCCACTAAAAGTTTTGTTTGGTTATCTTGCAATCCCGAGATAATCGTCTCCATGCTTCAAATGCTCTTAAAAGCCAATTCTGAGGCATTTCGCGCATAAATGAAATGAACACATTTTTCTCCAAAACTATAACAGATGCAAGCTTGTCCTGTTTGGTGGAGATGATATTTAATAAAATAAGTAGAAATCCACTAAAATGTTTGTTTGGTTATCTTGCAATCCCGAGATAATCGTCTCCATGCTTCAAATGCTCTTAAAAGCCAATTCTAAGGCATTTCGCGCATAAATGAAATGAACACCTTTTTCTCCAAAACTATAACAGATGCAAGCTTGTCCTGTTTGGTGGAGATGATATTTAATAAAATAAGTAGAAATCCACTAAAAGTTTTGTTTGGTTATCTTGCAATCCCGAGATAATCGTCTCCATGCTTCAAATGCTCTTAAAAGCCAATTCTAAGGCATTTCGCGCATAAATGAAATGAACACATTTTTCTCCAAAACTATAACAGATGCAAGCTTGTCCTGTTTGGTGGAGATGATATTTAATAAAATAAGTAGAAATCCACTAAAAGTTTTGTTTGGTTATCTTGCAATCCCGAGATAATCGTCTCCATGCTTCAAATGCTGTTAAAAGCGATTTCGAAGGCATTTCGCGCATAAATGAAATGAACACATTTTTCTCCAAAACTATAACAGATGCAAACTTGTCCTGTTTGGTGGAGATGATATTTAATAAAATAAGTAGAAATCCACTAAAAGTTTTGTTTGGTTATCTTGCAATCCCGAGATAATCGTCTCCATGCTTCAAATGCTCTTAAAAGCCAATTCTAAGGCATTTCGCGCATAAATGAAATGAACACATTTTTCTCCAAAACTATAACAGATGCAAGCTTGTCCTGTTTGGTGGAGATGATATTTAATAAAATAAGTAGAAATCCACTAAAGGTTTTGTTTGGTTATCTTGCAATCCCGAGATAATCGTCTCCATGCTTCAAATGCTCTTAAAAGCCAATTCTAAGGCATTTCGCGCATAAACGAAATGAACACATTTTTCTCCAAAACTATAACAGATGCAAGCTTGTCCTGTTTGGTGGAGATGATATTTAATAAAATAAGTAGAAATCCACTAAAAGTTTTGTTTGGTTATCTTGCAATCCCGAGATAATCGTCTCCATGCTTCAAATGCTCTTAAAAGCCAATTCTGAGGCATTTCGCGCATAAATGAAATGAACACATTTTTCTCCAAAACTATAACAGATGCAAGCTTGTCCTGTTTGGTGGAGATGATATTTAATAAAATAAGTAGAAATCCACTAAAAGTTTTGTTTGGTTATCTTGCAATCCCGAGATAATCGTCTCCATGCTTCAAATGCTCTTAAAAGCCAATTCTAAGGCATTTCGCGCATAAATGAAATGAACACATTTTTCTCCAAAACTATAACAGATGCAAGCTTGTCCTGTTTGGTGGAGATGATATTTAATAAAATAAGTAGAAATCCACTAAAAGTTTTGTTTGGTTATCTTGCAATCCCGAGATAATCGTCTCCATGCTTCAAATGCTCTTAAAAGCGATTTCTAAGGCATTTCGCGCATAAATGAAATGAACACATTTTTCTCCAAAACTATAACAGATGCAAGCTTGTCCTGTTTGGTGGAGATGATATTTAATAAAATAAATAGAAATCCACTAAAAGTTTTGTTTGGTTATCTTGCAATCCCGAGATAATCGTCTCCATGCTTCAAATGCTTTTAAAAGCCAATTCTAAGGCATTTCGCGCATAAATGAAATGAACACATTTTTCTCCAAAACTATAACAGATGCAAGCTTGTCCTGTTTGGTGGAGATGATATTTAATAAAATAAATAGAAATCCACTAAAAGTTTTGTTTGGTTATCTTGCAATCCCGAGATAATCGTCTCCATGCTTCAAATGCTCTTAAAAGCCAATTCTAAGGCATTTTGCGCATAAATGAAATGAACACATTTTTCTCCAAAACTATAACAGATGCAAGCTTGTCCTGTTTGGTGGAGATGATATTTAATAAAATAAGTAGAAATCCACTAAAAGTTTTGTTTGGTTATCTTGCAATCCCGAGATAATCGTCTCCATGCTTCAAATGCTCTTAAAAGCCAATTCTAAGGCATTTCGCGCATAAATGAAATGAACACATTTTTCTCCAAAACTATAACAGATGCAAGCTTGTCCTGTTTGGTGGAGATGATATTTAATAAAATAAGTAGAAATCCACTAAAAGTTTTGTTTGGTTATCTTGCAATTCCGAGATAATCGTCTCCATGCTTCAAATGCTCTTAAAAGCCAATTCTAAATCATTTCGCGCATAAATAAAATGAACACATTTTTCTCCAAAACTATAACAGATGCAAGCTTGTCCTGTTTGGTGGAGATGATATTTAATAAAATAAGTAGAAATCCACTAAAAGTTTTGTTTGGTTATCTTGCAATCTCGAGATAATCGTCTCTATGCTTTAAATGCTCTTAAAAGCCATTTTTAAGGCATTTCGGGCATAAATGAAATGAACACATTTTTCTCCAAAACTATAACAGATGCAAGCTTGTCCTGTTTGGTGGAGATGATATTTAATAAAATAAGTAGAAATCCACTAAAAGTTTTGTTTGGTTATCTTGCAATCTCGAGATTATCGTCTCCATGCTTCAAATGCTCTTAAAAGCCAATTCTAAGGCATTTCGCGCATAAATGAAATGAACACATTTTTCTCCAAAACTATAACAGATGCAAGCTTGTCCTGTTTGGTGGAGATGATATTTAATAAAATAAGTAGAAATCCACTAAAAGTTTTGTTTGGTTATCTTGCAATCCCGAGATAATCGTCTCCATGCTTCAAATGCTCTTAAAAGCGATTTCTAAGGCATTTCGCGCATAAATGAAATGAACACATTTTTCTCCAAAACTATAACAGATGCAAACTTGTCCTGTTTGGTGGAGATGATATTTAATAAAATAAGTAGAAATCCACTAAAAGTTTTGTTTGGTTATCTTGCAATCTCGAGATAATCGTCTCCATGCTTTAAATGCTCTTAAAAGCCATTTCTAAGGCATTTTGCGCATAAATGAAATGAACACATTTTTCTCCAAAACTATAACAGATGCAAGCTTGTCCTGTTTGGTGGAGATGATATTTAATAAAATAAGTAGAAATCCACTAAAAGTTTTGTTTGGTTATCTTGCAATCCCGAGATAATCGTCTCCATGCTTCAAATGCTCTTAAAAGCCAATTCTAAGGCATTTCGCGCATAAATAAAATGAACACATTTTTCTCCAAAACTATAACAGATGCAAGCTTGTCCTGTTTGGGGGAGATGATATTTAATGAAATAAGTAGAAATCCACTAAAAGTTTTGTTTGGTTATCTTGCAATCCCGAGATAATCGTCTCCATGCTTCAAATGCTCTTAAAAGCCAATTCTAAGGCATTTCGCACATAAATGAAATGAACACATTTTTCTCCAAAACTATAACAGATGCAAGCTTGTCCTGTTTGGTGGAGATGATATTTAATAAAATAAGTAGAAATCCACTAAAAGTTTTGTTTGGTTATCTTGCAATCCCGAGATAATCGTCTCCATGCTTCAAATGCTCTTAAAAGCCAATTCTAAGGCATTTCGCGCATAAATAAAATGAACACATTTTTCTCCAAAACTATAACAGATGCAAGCTTGTCCTGTTTGGTGGAGATGATATTTAATAAAATAAGTAGAAATCCACTAAAAGTTTTGTTTGGTTATCTTGCAATCCCGAGATAATCGTCTCCATGCTTCAAATGCTCTTAAAAGCGATTTCTAAGGCATTTCGCGCATAAATGAAATGGACACATTTTTCTCCAAAACTATAACAGATGCAAGCTTGTCCTGTTTGGTGGAGATGATATTTAATAAAATAAGTAGAAATCCACTAAAAGTTTTGTTTGGTTATCTTGCAATCTCAAGATAATCGTCTCCATGCTTTAAATGCTCTTAAAAGCCATTTCTAAGGCATTTCGCGCATAAATGAAATGAACACATTTTTCTCCAAAACTATAACAGATGCAAGCTTGTCCTGTTTGGTGGAGATGATATTTAATAAAATAAGTAGAAATCCACTAAAAGTTTTTTTTGGTTATCTTGCAAATCCCGTGATAATCGTCTCCATGCTTCAAATGCTCTTAAAAGCCAATTCTAAGGCATTTCGCGCATAAATGAAATGAACACATTTTTCTCCAAAACTATAACAGATGCAAGCTTGTCCTGTTTGGTGGAGATGATATTTAATAAAATAAGTAGAAATCCACTAAAAGTTTTGTTTGGTTATCTTGCAATCCCGAGATAATCGTCTCCATGCTTCAAATGCTCTTAAAAGCCAATTCTAAGGCATTTCGCGCATAAATGAAATGAACACATTTTTCTCCAAAACTATAACAGATGCAAGCTTGTCCTGTTTGGTGGAGATGATATTTAATAAAATAAGTAGAAATCCACTAAAAGTTTTGTTTGGTTATCTTGCAATCCCGAGATAATCGTCTCCATGCTTCAAATGCTCTTAAAAGCCAATTCTAAGGCATTTCACGCATAAATGAAATGAACACATTTTTCTCCAAAACAATAACAGATGCAAGCTTGTCCTGTTTGGTGGAGATGATATTTAATAAAATAAGTAGAAATCCACTAAAAGTTTTGTTTGGTTATCTTGCAAATCCCGAGATAATCGTCTCCATGCTTCAAATGCTCTTAAAAGCCAATTCTAAGGCATTTCGCGCATAAATGAAATGAACACATTTTTCTCCAAAACTATAACAGATGCAAGCTTGTCCTGTTTGGTGGAGATGATATTTAATAAAATAAGTAGAAATCCACTAAAAGTTTTGTTTGGTTATCTTGCAATCCCGAGATAATCGTCTCCATGCTTCAAATGCTCTTAAAAGCCAATTCTAAGGCATTTCGCGCATAAATGAAATGAACACATTTTTCTCCAAAACTATAACAGATGCAAGCTTGTCCTGTTTGGTGGAGATGATATTTAATAAAATAAGTAGAAATCCACTAAAAGTTTTGTTTGGTTATCTTGCAATCCCGAGATAATCGTCTCCATGCTTCAAATGCTCTTAAAAGCCAATTCTAAGGCATTTCGCGCATAAATGAAATGAACACATTTTTCTCCAAAACTATAACAGATGCAAGCTTGTCCTGTTTGGTGGAGATGATATTTAATAAAATAAGTAGAAATCCACTAAAAGTTTTGTTTGGTTATCTTGCAATCCCGAGATAATCGTCTCCATGCTTCAAATGCTCTTAAAAGCCAATTCTAAGGCATTTCGCGCATAAATGAAATGAACACATTTTTCTCCAAAACTATAACAGATGCAAGCTTGTCCTGTTTGGTGGAGATGATATTTAATAAAATAAGTAGAAATCCACTAAAAGTTTTGTTTGGTTATCTTGCAATCCCGAGCTAATCGTCTCCATGCTTCAAATGCTCTTAAAAGCCAATTGTAAGGCTTTTCGTGCATAAATGAAATGAACACATTTTTCTCCAAAACTATAACAGATGCAAGCTTGTCCTGTTTGGTGGAGATGATATTTAATAAAATAAGTAGAAATCCACTAAAAGTTTTGTTTGGTTATCTTGCAATCCCGAGATAATCGTCTCCATGCTTCAAATGCTCTTAAAAGCCAATTCTAAGGCATTTCGCGCATAAATGAAATGAACACATTTTTCTCCAAAACTATAACAGATTCAAGCTTGTCCTGTTTTGTGGAGATGATATTTAATAAAATAAGTAGAAATCCACTAAAAGTTTTGTTTGGTTATCTTGCAATCCCGAGATAATCGTCTCCATGCTTCAAATGCTCTTAAAAGCCAATTCTAAGGCATTTCGCGCATAAATGAAATGAACACATTTTTCTCCAAAACTATAACAGATGCAAGCTTGTCCTGTTTGGTGGAGATGATATTTAATAAAATAAGTAGAAATCCACTAAAAGTTTTGTTTGGTTATCTTGCAATCCCGAGATAATCGTCTCCATGCTTCAAATGCTCTTAAAAGCCAATTCTAAGGCATTTCGCGCATAAATGAAATGAACACATTTTTCTCCAAAACTATAACAGATGCAAGCTTGTCCTGTTTGGTGGAGATGATATTTAATAAAATAAGTAGAAATCCACTAAAAGTTTTGTTTGGTTATCTTGCAATCCCGAGATAATCGTCTCCATGCTTCAAATGCTCTTAAAAGCCAATTCTAAGGCATTTCGCGCATAAATGAAATGAACACATTTTTCTCCAAAACTATAACAGATGCAAGCTTGTCCTGTTTGGTGGAGATGATATTTAATAAAATAAGTAGAAATCCACTAAAAGTTTTGTTTGGTTAACTTGCAATCCCGAGATAATCGTCTCCATGCTTCAAATGCTCTTAAAAGCCAATTCTAAGGCATTTCGCGCATAAATGAAATGAACACATTTTTCTCCAAAACTATAACAGATGCAAGCTTGTCCTGTTTGGTGGAGATGATATTTAATAAAATAAGTAGAAATCCACTAAAAGTTTTGTTTGGTTATCTTGCAATCGCGAGATAATCGTCTCCATGCTTCAAATGCTCTTAAAAGCCAATTCTAAGGCATTTCGCGCATAAATGAAATGAACACATTTTTCTCCAAAACTATAACAGATGCAAGCTTGTCCTGTTTGGTGGAGATGATATTTAATAAAATAAGTAGAAATCCACTAAAAGTTTTGTTTGGTTATCTTACAATCCCGAGATAATCGTCTCCATGCTTCAAATGCTCTTAAAAGCCAATTCTTAGGCATTTCGCGCATAAATGAAATGAACACATTTTTCTCCAAAACTATAACAGATTGAAGCTTGTCCTGTTTGGTGGAGATGATATTTAATAAAATAAGTAGAAATCCACTAAAAGTTTTGTTTGGTTATCTTGCAATCCCGAGATAATCGTCTCCATGCTTCAAATGCTCTTAAAAGCCAATTCTAAGGCATTTCGCGCATAAATGAAATGAACACATTTTTCTCCAAAACTATAACAGATGCAAGCATGTCCTGTTTGGTGGAGATGATATTTAATAAAATAAGTAGAAATCTACTAAAAGTTTTGTTTGGTTATCTTGCAATCCCGAGCTAATCGTCTCCATGCTTCAAATGCTCTTAAAAGCCAATTCTAAGGCATTTCGCGCATAAATGAAATGAACACATTTTTCTCCAAAACTATAACAGATGCAAGCTTGTCCTGTTTGGTGGAGATGATATTTAATAAAATAAGTAGAAATCCACTAAAAGTTTTGTTTGGTTATCTTGCAATCCCGAGATAATCGTCTCCATGCTTCAAATGCTCTTAAAAGCCAATTCTAAGGCATTTCGCGCATAAATGAAATGAACACATTTTTCTCCAAAACTATAACAGATGCAAGCTTGTCCTGTTTGGTGGAGATGATATTTAATAAAATAAGTAGAAATCCACTAAAAGTTTTGTTTGGTTAACTTGCAATCCCGAGATAATCGTCTCCATGCTTCAAATGCTCTTAAAAGCCAATTCTAAGGCATTTCGCGCATAAATGAAATGAACACATTTTTCTCCAAAACTATAACAGATTCAAGCTTGTCCTGTTTGGTGGAGATGATATTTAATAAAATAAGTAGAAATCCATTAAAAGTTTTGTTTGGTTATCTTGCAATCCCGAGATAATCGTCTCCATGCTTCAAATGCTCTTAAAAGTCAATTCTAAGGCATTTCGCGCATAAATGAAATGAACACATTTTTCTCCAAAACTATAACAGATGCAAGCTTGTCCTGTTTGGTGGAGATGATATTTAATAAAATAAGTAGAAATCCACTAAAAGTTTTGTTTGGTTATCTTGCAATCGCGAGATAATCGTCTCCATGCTTCAAATGCTCTTAAAAGCCAATTCTAAGGCATTTCGCGCATAAATGAAATGAACACATTTTTCTCCAAAACTATAACAGATGCAAGCTTGTCCTGTTTGGTGGAGATGATATTTAATAAAATAAGTAGAAATCCACTAAAAGTTTTGTTTGGTTATCTTACAATCCCGAGATAATCGTCTCCATGCTTCAAATGCTCTTAAAAGCCAATTCTTAGGCATTTCGCGCATAAATGAAATGAACACATTTTTCTCCAAAACTATAACAGATTGAAGCTTGTCCTGTTTGGTGGAGATGATATTTAATAAAATAAGTAGAAATCCACTAAAAGTTTTGTTTGGTTATCTTGCAATCCCGAGATAATCGTCTCCATGCTTCAAATGCTCTTAAAAGCCAATTCTTAGGCATTTCGCGCATAAATGAAATGAACACATTTTTCTCCAAAACTATAACAGATTGAAGCTTGTCCTGTTTGGTGGAGATGATATTTAATAAAATAAGTAGAAATCCACTAAAAGTTTTGTTTGGTTATCTTGCAATCCCGAGATAATCGTCTCCATGCTTCAAATGCTCTTAAAAGCCAATTCTAAGGCATTTCGCGCATAAATGAAATGAACACATTTTTCTCCAAAACTATAACAGATGCAAGCTTGTCCTGTTTGGTGGAGATGATATTTAATAAAATAAGTAGAAATCTACTAAAAGTTTTGTTTGGTTATCTTGCAATCCCGAGCTAATCGTCTCCATGCTTCAAATGCTCTTAAAAGCCAATTCTAAGGCATTTCGCGCATAAATGAAATGAACACATTTTTCTCCAAAACTATAACAGATGCAAGCTTGTCCTGTTTGGTGGAGATGATATTTAATAAAATAAGTAGAAATCCACTAAAAGTTTTGTTTGGTTATCTTGCAATCCCGAGATAATCGTCTCCATGCTTCAAATGCTCTTAAAAGCCAATTCTAAGGCATTTCGCGCATAAATGAAATGAACACATTTTTCTCCAAAACTATAACAGATGCAAGCTTGTCCTGTTTGGTGGAGATGATATTTAATAAAATAAGTAGAAATCCACTAAAAGTTTTGTTTGGTTATCTTGCAATACCGAGATAATCGTCTCCATGCTTCAAATGCTCTTAAAAGCCAATTCTAAGGCATTTCGCGCATAAATGAAATGAACACATTTTTCTCCAAAACTATAACAGATGCAAGCTTGTCCTGTTTGGTGGAGATGATATTTAATAAAATAAGTAGAAATCCACTAAAAGTTTTGTTTGGTTATCTTGCAATCCCGAGATAATCGTCTCCATGCTTCAAATGCTCTTAAAAGCCAATTCTAAGGCATTTTGCGCATAAATGAAATGAACACATTTTTCTCCAAAACTATAACAGATGCAAGCTTGTCCTGTTTGGTGGAGATGATATTTAATAAAATAAGTAGAAATCCACTAAAAGTTTTGTTTGGTTATCTTGCAATCTTGAGATAATCGTCTCCATGCTTCAAATGCTCTTAAAAGCCAATTCTAAGGCATTTCGCGCATAAATGAAATGAACACATTTTTCTCCAAAACTATAACAGATTCAAGCTTGTCCAGTTTGGTGGAGATGATATTTAATAAAATAAGTAGAAATCCACCAAAAGTTTTGTTTGGTAATCTTGCAATCCTGAGATAATCGTCTCCATGCTTCAAATGCTCTTAAAAGCCAATTCTAAGGCATTTCGCGCATAAATGAAATGAACACATTTTTCTCCAAAACTATAACAGATGCAAGCTTGTCCTGTTTGGTGGAGATGATATTTAATAAAATAAGTAGAAATCCACTAAAAGTTTTGTTTGGTTATCTTGCAATCCCGAGATAATCGTCTCCATGCTTCAAATGCTCTTAAAAGCCAATTCTAAGGCATTTCGCGCATAAATGAAATGGACACATTTTTCTCCAAAACTATAACAGATGCAAGCTTGTCCTGTTTGGTGGAGATGATATTTAATAAAATAAGTAGAAATCCACTAAAAGTTTTGTTTGGTTATCTTGCAATCTCGAGATAATCGTCTCCATGCTTTAAATGCTCTTAAAAGCCATTTCTAAGGCATTTCGCGCATAAATGAAATGAACACATTTTTCTCCAAAACTATAACAGATGCAAGCTTGTCCTGTTTGGTGGAGATGATATTTAATAAAATAAGTAGAAATCCACTAAAAGTTTTGTTTGGTTATCTTGCAATCCCGAGATAATCGTCTCCATGCTTCAAATGCTCTTAAAAGCCAATTCTAAGGCATTTCGCGCATAAATGAAATGAACACATTTTTCTTTAAAACTATAACAGATGCAAGCTTGTCCTGTTTGGTGGAGATGATATTTAATAAAATAAGTAGAAATCCACTAAAAGTTTTGTTTGGTTATCTTGCAATCCCGAGATAATCGTCTCCATGCTTCAAATGCTCTTAAAAGCCAATTCTAAGGCATTTCGCGCATAAATGAAATGAACACATTTTTCTCCAAAACTATAACAGATGCAAGCTTGTCCTGTTTGGTGGAGATGATATTTAATAAAATAAGTAGAAATCCACTAAAAGTTTTGTTTGGTTATCTTGCAATCCCGAGATAATCGTCTCCATGCTTCAAATGCTCTTAAAAGCCAATTCTAAGGCATTTCGCGCATAAATGAAATGAAAACATTTTTCTCCAAAACTATAACAGATGCAAGCTTGTCCTGTTTGGTGGAGATGATATTTAATAAAATAAGTAGAAATCCACTAAAAGTTTTGTTTGGTTATCTTGCAATCCCGAGATAATCGTCTCCATGCTTCAAATGCTCTTAAAAGCCAATTCTAAGGCATTTCGCGCATAAATGAAATGAACACATTTTTCTCCAAAACTATAACAGATTCAAGCTTGTCCTGTTTGGTGGAGATGATATTTAATAAAATAAGTAGAAATCCACTAAAAGTTTTGTTTGGTTATCTTGCAAATCCCGAGATAATCGTCTCCATGCTTCAAATGCTCTTAAAAGCCAATTCTAAGGCATTTCGCGCATAAATGAAATGAACACATTTTTCTCCAAAACTATAACAGATGCAAGCTTGTCCTGTTTGGTGGAGATGATATTTAATAAAATAAGTAGAAATCCACTAAAAGTTTTGTTTGGTTATCTTGTAATCCCGAGATAATCGTCTCCATGCTTCAAATGCTCTTAAAAGCCAATTCTAAGGCATTTCGCGCATAAATGAAATGAACACATTTTTCTCCAAAACTATAACAGATGCAAGCTTGTCCTGTTTGGTGGAGATGATATTTAATAAAATAAGTAGAAATCCACTAAAGGTTTTGTTTGGTTATCTTGCAATCTCGAGATAATCGTCTCCATGCTTTAAATGCTCTTAAAAGCCATTTCTAAGGCATTTCGCGCATAAATGAAATGAACACATTTTTCTCCAAAACTATAACAGATGCAAGCTTGTTCTGTTTGGTGGAGATGATATTTAATAAAATAAGTAGAAATCCACTAAAAGTTTTGTTTGGTTATCTTGCAATCCCGAGATAATCGTCTCCATGCTTCAAATGCTCTTAAAAGCCAATTCTAAGGCATTTCGCGCATAAATGAAATGAACACATTTTTCTCCAAAACTATAACAGATGCAAGCTTGTCCTGTTTGGTGGAGATGATATTTAATAAAATAAGTAGAAATCCACTAACATGTTTGTTTGGTTATCTTGCAATCCCGAGATAATCGTCTCCATGCTTCAAATGCTCTTAAAAGCCAATTCTAAGGCATTTCGCGCATAAATGAAATGAACACATTTTTCTCCAAAACTATAACAGATGCAAACTTGTCCTGTTTGGTGGTTTGATATTTAATAAAATAAGTAGAAATCCACTAAAAGTTTTGTTTGGTTATCTTGCAATCCCGAGATAATCGTCTCCATGCTTCAAATGCTCTTAAAAGCCAATTCTAAGGCATTTCGCGCATAAATGAAATGAACATATTTTTCTCCAAAACTATAACAGATGCAAGCTTGTCCTGTTTGGTGGAGATGATATTTAATAAAATAAGTAGAAATCCACTAAAAGTTTTGTTTGGTTATCTTGCAATCCCGAGATAATCGTCTCCATGCTTCAAATGCTCTTAAAAGCCAATTCTAAGGCATTTCGCGCATAAATGAAATGAACACATTTTTCTCCAAAACTATAACAGATGCAAGCTTGTCCTGTTTGGTGGAGATGATATTTAATAAAATAAGTAGAAATCCACTAAAAGTTTTGTTTGGTTATCTTGCAATCCCGAGATAATCGTCTCCATGCTTCAAATGCTCTTAAAAGCCAATTCTAAGGCATTTCGCGCATAAATGAAATGAACACATTTTTCTCCAAAACTATAACAGATGCAAACTTGTCCTGTTTGGTGGTTTGATATTTAATAAAATAAGTAGAAATCCACTAAAAGTTTTGTTTGGTTATCTTGCAATCTCGAGATAATCGTCTCCATGCTTTAAATGCTCTTAAAAGCCATTTCTAAGGCATTTCGCGCATAAATGAAATGAACACATTTTTCTCCAAAACTATAACAGATGCAAGCTTGTCCTGTTTGGTGGAGATGATATTTAATAAAATAAGTAGAAATCCACTAAAAGTTTTGTTTGGTTATCTTGCAATCCCGAGATAATCGTCTCCATGCTTCAAATGCTCTTAAAAGCCAATTCTAAGGCATTTCGCGCATAAATGAAATGAACACATTTTTCTTTAAAACTATAACAGATGCAAGCTTGTCCTGTTTGGTGGAGATGATATTTAATAAAATAAGTAGAAATCCACTAAAAGTTTTGTTTGGTTATCTTGCAATCCCGAGATAATCGTCTCCATGCTTCAAATGCTCTTAAAAGCCAATTCTAAGGCATTTCGCGCATAAATGAAATGAACACATTTTTCTCCAAAACTATAACAGATGCAAGCTTGTCCTGTTTGGTGGAGATGATATTTAATAAAATAAGTAGAAATCCACTAAAGGTTTTGTTTGGTTATCTTGCAATCCCGAGATAATCGTCTCCATGCTTCAAATGCTCTTAAAAGCCAATTCTAAGGCATTTCGCGCATAAATGAAATGAACACATTTTTCTCCAAAACTATAACAGATGCAAGCTTGTCCTGTTTGGTGGAGATGATATTTAATAAAATAAGTAGAAATCCACTAAAAGTTTTGTTTGGTTATCTTGCAATCCCGAGATAATCGTCTCCATGCTTCAAATGCTCTTAAAAGCCAATTCTAAGGCATTTCGCGCATAAATGAAATGAACACATTTTTCTCCAAAACTATAACAGATTCAAGCTTGTCCTGTTTGGTGGAGATGATATTTAATAAAATAAGTAGAAATCCACTAAAAGTTTTGTTTGGTTATCTTGCAAATCCCGAGATAATCGTCTCCATGCTTCAAATGCTCTTAAAAGCCAATTCTAAGGCATTTCGCGCATAAATGAAATGAACACATTTTTCTCCAAAACTATAACAGATGCAAGCTTGTCCTGTTTGGTGGAGATGATATTTAATAAAATAAGTAGAAATCCACTAAAAGTTTTGTTTGGTTATCTTGTAATCCCGAGATAATCGTCTCCATGCTTCAAATGCTCTTAAAAGCCAATTCTAAGGCATTTCGCGCATAAATGAAATGAACACATTTTTCTCCAAAACTATAACAGATGCAAGCTTGTCCTGTTTGGTGGAGATGATATTTAATAAAATAAGTAGAAATCCACTAAAGGTTTTGTTTGGTTATCTTGCAATCTCGAGATAATCGTCTCCATGCTTTAAATGCTCTTAAAAGCCATTTCTAAGGCATTTCGCGCATAAATGAAATGAACACATTTTTCTCCAAAACTATAACAGATGCAAGCTTGTTCTGTTTGGTGGAGATGATATTTAATAAAATAAGTAGAAATCCACTAAAAGTTTTGTTTGGTTATCTTGCAATCCCGAGATAATCGTCTCCATGCTTCAAATGCTCTTAAAAGCCAATTCTAAGGCATTTCGCGCATAAATGAAATGAACACATTTTTCTCCAAAACTATAACAGATGCAAGCTTGTCCTGTTTGGTGGAGATGATATTTAATAAAATAAGTAGAAATCCACTAACATGTTTGTTTGGTTATCTTGCAATCCCGAGATAATCGTCTCCATGCTTCAAATGCTCTTAAAAGCCAATTCTAAGGCATTTCGCGCATAAATGAAATGAACACATTTTTCTCCAAAACTATAACAGATGCAAACTTGTCCTGTTTGGTGGTTTGATATTTAATAAAATAAGTAGAAATCCACTAAAAGTTTTGTTTGGTTATCTTGCAATCCCGAGATAATCGTCTCCATGCTTCAAATGCTCTTAAAAGCCAATTCTAAGGCATTTCGCGCATAAATGAAATGAACATATTTTTCTCCAAAACTATAACAGATGCAAGCTTGTCCTGTTTGGTGGAGATGATATTTAATAAAATAAGTAGAAATCCACTAAAAGTTTTGTTTGGTTATCTTGCAATCCCGAGATAATCGTCTCCATGCTTCAAATGCTCTTAAAAGCCAATTCTAAGGCATTTCGCGCATAAATGAAATGAACACATTTTTCTCCAAAACTATAACAGATGCAAGCTTGTCCTGTTTGGTGGAGATGATATTTAATAAAATAAGTAGAAATCCACTAAAAGTTTTGTTTGGTTATCTTGCAATCCCGAGATAATCGTCTCCATGCTTCAAATGCTCTTAAAAGCCAATTCTAAGGCATTTCGCGCATAAATGAAATGAACACATTTTTCTCCAAAACTATAACAGATGCAAACTTGTCCTGTTTGGTGGTTTGATATTTAATAAAATAAGTAGAAATCCACTAAAAGTTTTGTTTGGTTATCTTGCAATCTCGAGATAATCGTCTCCATGCTTCAAATGCTCTTAAAAGCGATTTCTAAGGCATTTCGCGCATAAATGAAATGAACACATTTTTCTCCAAAACTATAACAGATGCAAACTTGTCCTGTTTGGTGGAGATGATATTTAATAAAATAAGTAGAAATCCACTAAAAGTTTTGTTTGGTTATCTTGCAATCCCGAGATAATCGTCTCCATGCTTCAAATGCTCTTAAAAGCCAATTCTAAGGCATTTCGCGCATAAATGAAATGAACATATTTTTCTCCAAAACTATAACAGATGCAAGCTTGTCCTGTTTGGTGGAGATGATATTTAATAAAATAAGTAGAAATCCACTAAAAGTTTTGTTTGGTTATCTTGCAATCCCGAGATAATCGTCTCCATGCTTCAAATGCTCTTAAAAGCCAATTCTAAGGCATTTCGCGCATAAATGAAATGAACACATTTTTCTCCAAAACTATAACAGATGCAAGCTTGTCCTGTTTGGTGGAGATGATATTTAATAAAATAAGTAGAAATCCACTAAAAGTTTTGTTTGGTTATCTTGCAATCCCGAGATAATCGTCTCCATGCTTCAAATGCTCTTAAAAGCCATTTCTAAGGCATTTCGCGCATAAATGAAATGAACACATTTTTCTCCAAAACTATAACAGATGCAAGCTTGTCCTGTTTGGTGGAGATGATATTTAATAAAATAAGTAGAAATCAACTAAAAGTTTTGTTTAGTTATCTTGCAATCCCGAGATAATCGTCTCCATGCTTCAAATGCTCTTAAAAGCCAATTCTAAGGCATTTCGCGCATAAATGAAATGAACACATTTTTCTCCAAAACTATAACAGATGCAAGCTTGTCCTGTTTGGTGGAGATGATATTTAATAAAATAAGTAGAAATCCACTAAAAGTTTTGTTTGGTTATCTTGCAATCCCGAGATAATCGTCTCCATGCTTCAAATGCTCTTAAAAGCGATTTCTAAGGCATTTCGCGCATAAATGAAATGAACACATTTTTCCCCAAAACTATAACAGATGCAAACTTGTCCTGTTTGGTGGAGATGATATTTAATAAAATAAGTAGAAATCCACTAAAAGTTTTGTTTGGTTATCTTGCAATCCCGAGATAATCGTCTCCATGCTTCAAATGCTCTTAAAAGCCAATTCTAAGGCATTTCGCGCATAAATGAAATGAACACATTTTTCTCCAAAACTATAACAGATGCAAGCTTGTCCTGTTTGGTGGAGATGATATTTAATAAAATAAGTAGAAATCCACTAAAAGTTTTGTTTGGTTATCTTGCAATCCCGAGATAATCGTCTCCATGCTTCAAATGCTCTTAAAAGCCAATTCTAAGGCATTTCGCGCATAAATGAAATGAACACATTTTTCTCCAAAACTATAACAGATGCAAGCTTGTCCTGTTTGGTGGTTTGATATTTAATAAAATAAGTAGAAATCCACTAAAAGTTTTGTTTGGTTATCTTGCAATCCCGAGATAATCGTCTCCATGCTTCAAATGCTCTTAAAAGCCAATTCTAAGGCATTTCGCGCATAAATGAAATGAACACATTTTTCTCCAAAACTATAACAGATGCAAGCTTGTCCTGTTTGGTGGAGATGATATTTAATAAAATAAGTAGAAATCCACTAAAGGTTTTGTTTGGTTATCTTGCAATCCCGAGATAATCGTCTCCATGCTTCAAATGCTCTTAAAAGCGATTTCTAAGGCATTTTGCGCATAAATGAAATGAACACATTTTTCTCCAAAACTATAACAGATGCAAGCTTGTCCTGTTTGGTGATGATATTTAATAAAATAAATAGAAATCCACTAAAAGTTTTGTTTGGTTATCTTGCAATCCCGAGATAATCGTCTCCATGCTTCAAATGCTTTTAAAAGCCAATTCTAAGGCATTTCGCGCATAAATGAAATGAACACATTTTTCTCCAAAACTATAACAGATGCAAGCTTGTCCTGTTTGGTGGAGATGATATTTAATAAAATAAATAGAAATCCACTAAAAGTTTTGTTTGGTTATCTTGCAATCCCGAGATAATCGTCTCCATGCTTCAAATGCTCTTAAAAGCCAATTCTAAGGCATTTTGCGCATAAATGAAATGAACACATTTTTCTCCAAAACTATAACAGATGCAAGCTTGTCCTGTTTGGTGGAGATGATATTTAATAAAATAAGTAGAAATCCACTAAAAGTTTTGTTTGGTTATCTTGCAATCCCGAGATAATCGTCTCCATGCTTCAAATGCTCTTAAAAGCCAATTCTAAGGCATTTCGCGCATAAATGAAATGAACACATTTTTCTCCAAAACTATAACAGATGCAAGCTTGTCCTGTTTGGTGGAGATGATCTTTAATAAAATAAGTAGAAATCCACTAAAAGTTTTGTTTGGTTATCTTGCAATCCCGAGATAATCGTCTCCATGCTTCAAATGCTCTTAAAAGCCATTTCTAAGGCATTTCGCGCATAAATGAAATGAACACATTTTTCTCCAAAACTATAACAGATGCAAGCTTGTCCTGTTTGGTGGAGATGATATTTAATAAAATAAGTAGAAATCAACTAAAAGTTTTGTTTGGTTATCTTGCAATCCCGAGATAATCGTCTCCATGCTTCAAATGCTCTTAAAAGCCAATTCTAAGGCATTTCGTGCATAAATGAAATGAACACATTTTTCTCCAAAACTATAACAGATGCAAGCTTGTCCTGTTTGGTGGAGATGATATTTAATAAAATAAGTAGAAATCCACTAAAATGTTTGTTTGGTTATCTTGCAATCCCGAGATAATCGTCTCCATGCTTCAAATGCTCTTAAAAGCCAATTCTAAGGCATTTCGCGCATAAATGAAATGAACACCTTTTTCTCCAAAACTATAACAGATGCAAGCTTGTCCTGTTTGGTGGAGATGATATTTAATAAAATAAGTAGAAATCCACTAAAAGTTTTGTTTGGTTATCTTGCAATCCCGAGATAATCGTCTCCATGCTTCAAATGCTCTTAAAAGCCAATTCTAAGGCATTTCGCGCATAAATGAAATGAACACATTTTTCTCCAAAACTATAACAGATGCAAGCTTGTCCTGTTTGGTGGAGATGATATTTAATAAAATAAGTAGAAATCCACTAAAAGTTTTGTTTGGTTATCTTGCAATCCCGAGATAATCGTCTCCATGCTTCAAATGCTCTTAAAAGCCAATTCTAAGGCATTTCGCGCATAAATGAAATGAACACATTTTTCTCCAAAACTATAACAGATGCAAGCTTGTCCTGTTTGGTGGAGATGATATTTAATAAAATAAGTAGAAATCCACTAAAAGTTTTGTTTGGTTATCTTGCAATCCCGAGATAATCGTCTCCATGCTTCAAATGCTCTTAAAAGCCATTTCTAAGGCATTTCGCGCATAAATGAAATGAACACATTTTTCTCCAAAACTATAACAGATGCAAGCTTGTCCTGTTTGGTGGAGATGATATTTAATAAAATAAGTAGAAATCAACTAAAAGTTTTGTTTGGTTATCTTGCAATCCCGAGATAATCGTCTCCATGCTTCAAATGCTCTTAAAAGCCAATTCTAAGGCATTTCGCGCATAAATGAAATGAACACATTTTTCTCCAAAACTATAACAGATGCAAGCTTGTCCTGTTTGGTGGAGATGATATTTAATAAAATAAGTAGAAATCCACTAAAAGTTTTGTTTGGTTATCTTGCAATCCCGAGATAATCGTCTCCATGCTTCAAATGCTCTTAAAAGCCAATTCTAAGGCATTTCGCGCATAAATGAAATGAACACATTTTTCTCCAAAACTATAACAGATGCAAGCTTGTCCTGTTTGGTGGAGATGATATTTAATAAAATAAGTAGAAATCCACTAAAAGTTTTGTTTGGTTATCTTGCAATCCCGAGATAATCGTCTCCATGCTTCAAATGCTCTTAAAAGCCATTTCTAAGGCATTTCGCGCATAAATGAAATGAACACATTTTTCTCCAAAACTATAACAGATGCAAGCTTGTCCTGTTTGGTGGAGATGACATTTAATAAAATAAGTAGAAATCAACTAAAAGTTTTGTTTGGTTATCTTGCAATCCCGAGATAATCGTCTCCATGCTTCAAATGCTCTTAAAAGCCAATTCTAAGGCATTTCGCGCATAAATGAAATGAACACATTTTTCTCCAAAACTATAACAGATGCAAGCTTGTCCTGTTTGGTGGAGATGATATTTAATAAAATAAGTAGAAATCCACTAAAAGTTTTGTTTGGTTATCTTGCAATCCCGAGATAATCGTCTCCATGCTTCAAATGCTCTTAAAAGCGATTTCTAAGGCATTTCGCGCATAAATGAAATGAACACATTTTTCCCCAAAACTATAACAGATGCAAACTTGTCCTGTTTGGTGGAGATGATATTTAATAAAATAAGTAGAAATCCACTAAAAGTTTTGTTTGGTTATCTTGCAATCCCGAGATAATCGTCTCCATGCTTCAAATGCTCTTAAAAGCCAATTCTAAGGCATTTCGCGCATAAATGAAATGAACACATTTTTCTCCAAAACTATAACAGATGCAAGCTTGTCCTGTTTGGTGGAGATGATATTTAATAAAATAAGTAGAAATCCACTAAAAGTTTTGTTTGGTTATCTTGCAATCCCGAGATAATCGTCTCCATGCTTCAAATGCTCTTAAAAGCCAATTCTAAGGCATTTCGCGCATAAATGAAATGAACACATTTTTCTCCAAAACTATAACAGATGCAAGCTTGTCCTGTTTGGTGGTTTGATATTTAATAAAATAAGTAGAAATCCACTAAAAGTTTTGTTTGGTTATCTTGCAATCCCGAGATAATCGTCTCCATGCTTCAAATGCTCTTAAAAGCGATTTCTAAGGCATTTTGCGCATAAATGAAATGAACACATTTTTCTCCAAAACTATAACAGATGCAAGCTTGTCCTGTTTGGTGATGATATTTAATAAAATAAATAGAAATCCACTAAAAGTTTTGTTTGGTTATCTTGCAATCCCGAGATAATCGTCTCCATGCTTCAAATGCTTTTAAAAGCCAATTCTAAGGCATTTCGCGCATAAATGAAATGAACACATTTTTCTCCAAAACTATAACAGATGCAAGCTTGTCCTGTTTGGTGGAGATGATATTTAATAAAATAAATAGAAATCCACTAAAAGTTTTGTTTGGTTATCTTGCAATCCCGAGATAATCGTCTCCATGCTTCAAATGCTCTTAAAAGCCAATTCTAAGGCATTTTGCGCATAAATGAAATGAACACATTTTTCTCCAAAACTATAACAGATGCAAGCTTGTCCTGTTTGGTGGAGATGATATTTAATAAAATAAGTAGAAATCCACTAAAAGTTTTGTTTGGTTATCTTGCAATCCCGAGATAATCGTCTCCATGCTTCAAATGCTCTTAAAAGCCAATTCTAAGGCATTTCGCGCATAAATGAAATGAACACATTTTTCTCCAAAACTATAACAGATGCAAGCTTGTCCTGTTTGGTGGAGATGATATTTAATAAAATAAGTAGAAATCAACTAAAAGTTTTGTTTGGTTATCTTGCAATCCCGAGATAATCGTCTCCATGCTTCAAATGCTCTTAAAAGCCAATTCTAAGGCATTTCGTGCATAAATGAAATGAACACATTTTTCTCCAAAACTATAACAGATGCAAGCTTGTCCTGTTTGGTGGAGATGATATTTAATAAAATAAGTAGAAATCCACCAAAATGTTTGTTTGGTTATCTTGCAATCCCGAGATAATCGTCTCCATGCTTCAAATGCTCTTAAAAGCCAATTCTAAGGCATTTCGCGCATAAATGAAATGAACACCTTTTTCTCCAAAACTATAACAGATGCAAGCTTGTCCTGTTTGGTGGAGATGATATTTAATAAAATAAGTAGAAATCCACTAAAAGTTTTGTTTGGTTATCTTGCAATCCCGAGATAATCGTCTCCATGCTTCAAATGCTCTTAAAAGCCAATTCTAAGGCATTTCGCGCATAAATGAAATGAACACATTTTTCTCCAAAACTATAACAGATGCAAGCTTGTCCTGTTTGGTGGAGATGATATTTAATAAAATAAGTAGAAATCCACTAAAAGTTTTGTTTGGTTATCTTGCAATCCCGAGATAATCGTCTCCATGCTTCAAATGCTCTTAAAAGCGATTTCTAAGGCATTTCGCGCATAAATGAAATGAACACATTTTTCTCCAAAACTATAACAGATGCAAACTTGTCCTGTTTGGTGGAGATGATATTTAATAAAATAAGTAGAAATCCACTAAAAGTTTTGTTTGGTTATCTTGCAATCCCGAGATAATCGTCTCCATGCTTCAAATGCTCTTAAAAGCCAATTCTAAGGCATTTCGCGCATAAATGAAATGAACACATTTTTCTCCAAAACTATAACAGATGCAAGCTTGTCCTGTTTGGTGGAGATGATATTTAATAAAATAAGTAGAAATCCACTAAAAGTTTTGTTTGGTTATCTTGCCATCCCGAGATAATCGTCTCCATGCTTCAAATGCTCTTAAAAGCCAATTCTAAGGCATTTCGCGCATAAATGAAATGAACACATTTTTCTCCAAAACTATAACAGATGCAAGCTTGTCCTGTTTGGTGGAGATTAGTGATGAGCGAGCATGCTTGTCACTACTCGGTACTCGCACGAGTATCACTGTACTCGGGCTGCTCGGCGGGGACCGAGTAATCTCGCGATACTCGTGCTTTACTCGTGGTCTTCATTTCTGCATGTTGGCGCTCTTTTGAGAGCCAGCCCTCATGCAGGGATTGGCTGGCAGACCACTGCAATGCCACAGCCCTGTTAGTTGTGGAATTGCAGTGATTGGCCGGCCTGCACAGCGTCACCGAGCCTTTATATCGGCCGGCGCGCTGTGCTCTGCTCACAGCTATTCTGACAGTGAGTGTAGGGAGAGTGTCGCTGATTCAGGGAAAGCTTTGCGGCCCTTTATAGCTTTTTCAGTTGCAGGGCTGCAAACAGTGTGACCAAAAGTCCTTCTCAGGACTATTCTAGTTGTATACAGGCAGGCAGGGTATAGCCAGGTCGGAGTACAGTAGCAGAGTCCTTCTCAGGACTATTGTTGCTATATACAGGCAGGGTATAGCCAGGTCTGAATACAGGCTAGTGACCAAAAGAGTCCTTGTCAGGACTATTGTAGCAGTATACAGGCAGGCAGGCAGGCAGGCAGGGTAGTGGTGACCGTATACCAGCCTTCATATCTGGGGCTGGTGTACACAGTGTAAAACAGTCCAGATAGTGTCTGACTTGTCTGTACTGTAATTGTCGCTCCCCAAAAAAACCTGTTAGTAGGTTATTATTGCGTCCGTGCTTGGTTTTTAAAACCGCACGTGTGTGCCTGTTGGTGGCAGCGTACAGGTGCACTGGTGTGCGTTTACCAAACTATTATATAACGCACAAGTGTAGTGTATAATACACGTCAGTCAGCAGTGGCTGATAGTGTCAGAGTTCTTAATTTTTGCTCCTAAAACCTGTGTTAGGTTATTATTGCGTCCGTGCTTGGTTTTTAAAACCGCACGTGTGTGCCTGTTGGTGGCAGCGTACAGGTGCACTGGTGTGCGTTTACCAAACTATTATATAACGCACAAGTGTAGTGTATAATACACGTCAGTCAGCAGTGGCTGATAGTGTCAGAGTTCTTAATTTTTGCTCCTAAAACCTGTGTTAGGTTATTATTGCGTCCGTGCTTGGTTTTTAAAACCGCACGTGTGTGCCTGTTGGTGGCAGCGTACAGGTGCACTGGTGTGCGTTTACCAAACTATTATATAACGCACAAGTGTAGTGTATAATACACGTCAGTCAGCAGTGGCTGATAGTGTCAGAGTTCTTAATTTTTGCTCCTAAAACCTGTGTTAGGTTATTATTGCGTCCGTGCTTGGTTTTTAAAACCGCACGTGTGTGCCTGTTGGTGGCAGCGTACAGGTGCACTGGTGTGCGTTTACCAAACTATTATATAACGCACAAGTGTAGTGTATAATACACGTCAGTCAGCAGTGGCTGATAGTGTCAGAGTTCTTAATTTTTGCTCCTAAAACCTGTGTTAGGTTATTATTGCGTCCGTGCTTGGTTTTTAAAACCGCACGTGTGTGCCTGTTGGTGGCAGCGTACAGGTGCACTGGTGTGCGTTTACCAAACTATTATATAACGCACAAGTGTAGTGTATAATACACGTCAGTCAGCAGTGGCTGATAGTGTCAGAGTTCTTAATTTTTGCTCCTAAAACCTGTGTTAGGTTATTATTGCGTCCGTGCTTGGTTTTTAAAACCGCACGTGTGTGCCTGTTGGTGGCAGCGTACAGGTGCACTGGTGTGCGTTTACCAAACTATTATATAACGCACAAGTGTAGTGTATAATACACGTCAGTCAGCAGTGGCTGATAGTGTCAGAGTTCTTAATTTTTGCTCCTAAAACCTGTGTTAGGTTATTATTGCGTCCGTGCTTGGTTTTTAAAACCGCACGTGTGTGCCTGTTGGTGGCAGCGTACAGGTGCACTGGTGTGCGTTTACCAAACTATTATATAACGCACAAGTGTAGTGTATAATACACGTCAGTCAGCAGTGGCTGATAGTGTCAGAGTTCTTAATTTTTGCTCCTAAAACCTGTGTTAGGTTATTATTGCGTCCGTGCTTGGTTTTTAAAACCGCACGTGTGTGCCTGTTGGTGGCAGCGTACAGGTGCACTGGTGTGCAATTTCCAGAAACTTTGATATAACGCACAAGTAGTGAATATACACGTCAGCAGTGCACAGCATTGCAAAATGCGCAAGGGCATTGGCAAGGAACAAGGAAGTGGACGTGATGGTGGTGCAGGCAGAGGCCGAGGTCGTGGGCAAGCTCTAATTTCGCCACAACAAAGGGCCACATCTAGTCGCTCGCACGTCCTGTCCCAAATTCTTGGGGACCGCAGCAGTACACCGCTCTTGAACCAAGACCAGTGTCAACAGGTTGTTAGTTGGATAGCGGATAATGCTTCCAGTCAGATTGGCACCACCACAAACACTCTGTCTTCCACACGGTCAAGTGTCAGTAGCCGTGATACTGCACCGCACATTTCTGAACCTGATCCTCCTTCCTACCACCAGGCTGAGTACACGTCCTCCTCGGACATTAATGATCCCACACTTGGACACTCGGAAGAGCTGTTCACGTTTCCATTCACACATTCTGGCCTCTCGCCAGCTCATATTGAAGTGGGTCATGAGGAGATCGTCTGTACAGATAGCCAAATATTTGAGCAGCCACGTTCTCACGAAGTTGGCAACGTGTCTCAACAAGTGGTGGACGATGATGAGACACAATTGTCAGCAAGTCAGGAGGAGGAGCAGGGTGCGGAAGAGGAAGACGACGTGGTGGATGATCCAGTAACTGACCCAACCTGGCAGGAGGATATGCAGAGCGAGGACAGCAGTGCACAGGGGGAGGGAGGCGTAGCATCACAACAGGCAGTAAGAAGCAGGGTGGTGGTCCCAGGCAGAAGTCAGGCAACCGTTCCCCGTAACAACACGACGACACAAGGTGCCTGTACAAATGTTAGGTCTTCACGAGTCTGGCAGTTTTTTAAGTTGGATCCAGATGATTCAAAAAAGGCCATTTGCAACACCTGCCGTGCCAGCATCAGCAGGGGTACCAAAACTAGCAGCCTGACCACCACCAGCATGATCAGGCACATGTCAGCCAAGCACCCGACTTTGTGGGAAGTACAACAGAGTCGAGGAGCAGTGCTTGCTGATGTCACTGCTACGTCTTCGCTGGTTGTGCATGCGAGCCAATCCTCTGTCCATGCTGCCTGCGAACAAGCCTCCTCCACTCCTGCACCTGCAGTTGCCTACGCAGAAAGAACACCATCATCAAGCACGTCCTTGTCCCAGCGCAGCGTTCAGTTATCCATTCAGCAAACCTTTGAACGCAGGCGCAAATACACTGCCAACACCCCACATGCCACAGTTCTAAATGCTAACATTTCGCGACTGCTTGCGCTGGAAATGTTGCCTTTTAGGCTGGTGGAGACAGAAGCATTCCGTGACCTGATGGCGGCAGCTGTCCCACGTTACTCGGTCCCCAGCCGCCACTATTTCTCCCGGTGTGCCGTCCCCGCGTTGCATAACCACGTGTCACAAAACATCACACGTGCCCTGAACAACGCTGTTTCACCCAAAGTCCACCTAACCACAGACACGTGGACAAGTGCTTGTGGGCAAGGCCGCTACATCTCGTTGACGGCACACTGGGTTAATATTGTGGAAGCTGGGACCCAGTCTGAGCGAGGGACGGAACACGTCCTTCCCACACCAAGGTTTGCAGGCCCTACCTCAGTCAGTGTTTCACCCACACTCTACAGCTCCGGAATGTCATGCTCTTCAGCCTCCTCCTCCTCCTGCGCATCCTCATCCACTGTGCCCTCCACACCAGTCACAAGCTGGAAGCACTGCAGCACTGCCTCGGCGAAGCGGCAACAGGCTGTGCTGAAGCTAATCTGCATAGGTGACAAACCCCACAATGCAGAAGAGCTGTGGACAGCTCTGAAACAGCAGGCAGATCACTGGCTCACACCTCTGAACCTAAAGCCAGGAAAGGTCGTTTGTGACAATGGCCGGAACCTGGTGGCGGCTTTGAGGCGAGGCCAGCTGACACATGTTCCATGCGTGGCCCATGTGCTCAACCTCGTGGTTCAGCGGTTTATAAAGTCATACCCAGAGCTGTCTGATCTGCTGGTAAAAGTTCGCCGCCTGTCTGCACATTTTCGAAAGTCACCTACTGCTTCAGCCGGCCTTGCCGGCTTTCAGCGCCGTTTGCATCTTCCGGCTCACAGACTGGTGTGTGATGTCCCCACGCGTTGGAATTCAACTCTGCACATGTTGGTCAGGATATGTGAGCAGAAGAGGGCAGTTGTTGAGTACCTGCATCACCTAAGCCGTCGGGAAATGGGTCAAACTCCACACATAACACCTGAGGAGTGGAGATGGATGTCAGACCTATGTACCATCCTCCAAAACTTTGAGGACTCCACCAAGATGGTGAGTGGTGATGACGCCATTATTAGCGTCACCATACCGCTACTCTGCCTTCTAAAACGGTCCCTTTTGAAAAACAAACATGATGCATTGCAGGCGGAGCGCGATGAGTTGCAGCAAGAAACAGTAGTGGGTGTGGGTGATAACACACAGCCCAGCCTCGTCTCATCACAACGTGCAGTGGAGGACTATGACGAGGAGGAGGATGAAGACATGGAGCAACTCTCCGGCCAAATTGAGGATATGACATGCACACCAGTCATATCCTCGATTCAGCGTGGCTGGCCAGAGGACAGGGTAGATGAGGAGGAGGAGGAGGAGGAGGAGGAGGAGGACAGCATGTTCAGTCATCTTGTTGGTCAGGCTACTGAAGTCCTGGCTGTTAAGAGTCTGGCGCACATGGCTGACTTTATGGTAAGCTGCCTGTCTCGTGACCCTCGCGTTAAGAACATCTTGGCCGACAATCATTACTGGTTGGTAACACTGTTAGACCCACGCTACAAGGAGAACTTTTTGTCTCTTATTCCCGTGGATGAGAGGTCAACCAAAATGCAGCAGTTTCGGAAGGCCATACTCACGGAAGTAGGCAAAGCATTCCCCTCACAAAACGCTAGCGGCATAGGTCAGGAATCAGTGGACAACCGAGGCGTACAGCCGAGAGAGGCACAAGTCCAATCCGCCAGAGGTAGGGGAACAGTCTTTAAGATGTGGGACAGTTTTCTCAGCCCCTCACGTACCACAGCCCCTGAGGTGCGGGGTAGTGCCACAAGAAATCCTAAGTTTGCCCAGATGCTGAAGGAGTACCTTGCAGATCGAACAACTGTACTCCGACATTCCTCTGTGCCTTACAATTATTGGGTATCCAAGCTGGACACGTGGCATGAATTGGCTCTCTACGCCTTGGAAGTCCTGGCCTGCCCTGCTGCTAGCGTTTTGTCAGAGCGTGTTTTTAGTGCCGCAGGTGGAATCATTACAGATAAACGCACCCGCCTGTCAACTGAAAATGCTGACAGGCTGACTCTGATAAAGATGAACAAGGGTTGGATTGGGCCAGACTTCACCACACCACCAGCAAATGAGAGCGGAATTTAAAGTTTGCCATGTACCTCCACTCACCCATGGGTACACTTCTCGACTTTGGATAATCGCTGGACTGCTCCTCCTTCTCCTCATGCGCCATCATGATGACCGTTACAATAGTTAGGTCTTTGTTTCAGGTATACCCCCAGTGGTAAATTTTTTCGCCCATTCTTTGCAGAATGGACATTACAACGACAGGAGACCCGCTCCTTTGCAATGGGAACAATGTTTTGAGGCCCTCATGCACGTCTCTACCCAGGGACAACGTGTAGCCTCCCAATTTTTGGCTGCCCTGCCTAAGGGCTATACTGAAATACACCCACTTCCTTAAAATGGACACTTAATGTTTTGAGGCCCTCATGCACGTCTCTACCCAGGGACAATGTGGAGCCTCCCAATTTTTGGCTGCCCTGGCAAAGGGCTATACTGAAATAGACCCACTTCCTTACAATGGGCACTTCAGGTTTAAAGGCCATCATGCACGTCTCTACCCAGGGACAATGTGGAGCCTCCCAATTTTTGGCTGCCCTGCCTAAGGGCTATACTATAATACACCCACTTCCTGACAATGGACACTTAATGTTTTGAGGCCCTCATGCACGTCTCTACCCAGGGACAATGTGGAGCCTCCCAATTTTTGGCTGCCCTGGCAAAGGGCTATACTGAAATAGACCCACTTCCTTACAATGGGCACTTCAGGTTTAAAGGCCATCATGCACGTCTCTACCCAGGGACAATGTGGAGCCTCCCAATTTTTGGCTGCCCTGCCTAAGGGCTATACTGAAATACACCCACTTCCTTAAAATGGACACTTAATGTTTTGAGGCCCTCATGCACGTCTCTACCCAGGGACAACGTGTAGCCTCCCAATTTTTGGCTGCCCTGCCTAAGGGCTATACTGAAATACACCCACTTCCTTAAAATGGACACTTAATGTTTTGAAGCCCTCATGCACGTCTCTACCCAGGGACAATGTGGAGCCTCCCAATTTTTGGCTGCCCTGGCAAAGGGCTATACTGAAATAGACCCACTTCCTTACAATGGGCACTTCAGGTTTAAAGGCCATCATGCACGTCTCTACCCAGGGACAATGTGGAGCCTCCCAATTTTTGGCTGCCCTGCCTAAGGGCTATACTATAATACACCCACTTCCTGACAATGGACACTTAATGTTTTGAGGCCCTCATGCACGTCTCTACCCAGGGACAATGTGGAGCCTCCCAATTTTTGGCTGCCCTGGCAAAGGGCTATACTGAAATAGACCCACTTCCTTACAATGGGCACTTCAGGTTTAAAGGCCATCATGCACGTCTCTATCCAGGGACAATGTGGAGCCTCCCAATTTTTGGCTGCCCTGCCTAAGGGCTATACTGAAATACACCCACTTCCTTAAAATGGACACTTAATGTTTTGAGGCCCTCATGCACGTCTCTACCCAGGGACAATGTGGAGCCTCCCAATTTTTGGCTGCCCTGGCAAAGGGCTATACTGAAATAGACCCACTTCCTTACAATGGGCACTTCAGGTTTAAAGGCCATCATGCACGTCTCTACCCAGGGACAATGTGGAGCCTCCCAATTTTTGGCTGCCCTGCCTAAGGGCTATACTATAATACACCCACTTCCTGACAATGGACACTTAATGTTTTGAGGCCCTCATGCACGTCTGTATGCAGGGGCATTGGTGAACCTCACAATTTAGGACTGCCCTGGCAAAGGAAAATACTACAAAGACTCACTTCCTCAAAATGGGCACATTAGACTCAAGAGGCCTTCATGTACGTCTCTTCTCAGGGACATCGGAGTGCCACACAATGTTTTCACGTAAAATCTTTCATGTATTGATCTCAAAAAGTAACATACACCAGATCTATCTCACTATTGGGTATGTGCCCTTAACATTTCCGCCATGAAAAATCATTTTGGGGTCATTTTGGAAGGTTTTCTGGTGAGTCCGTAAAAATGGCGTAAAACGCGGACAAAATTGTTCACAGCTGTGACTTTTGAGTGATAAATGCTTCAAGGGGTCTTCCCCATGCTGTTGCCATGTCATTTGAGCACTCTTCTGAGACTTTTGTGACATTTTTAGGGTTTCTCCATGCTGCCGGGAGGTCATTTCACAAAAATACTCGGGTCTCCCATAGGATAACATTGGGCTCGTTGCTCGGGCCGAGTACACGAGTATCTTGGGAGGCTCGGCCCGAGCTTCGAGCACCCGAGCTTTTTAGTACTCGCTCATCACTAGTGGAGATGATATTTAATAAAATAAGTAGAAATCCACTAAAAGTTTTGTTTGGTTATCTTGCAATCCCGAGATAATCGTCTCCATGCTTCAAATGCTCTTAAAAGCCAATTCTAAGGCATTTCGCGCATAAATGAAATGAACACATTTTTCTCCAAAACTATAACAGATGCAAGCTTGTCCTGTTTGGTGGAGATGATATTTAATAAAATAAGTAGAAATCCACTAAAAGTTTTGTTTGGTTATCTTGCAATCCCGAGATAATCGTCTCCATGCTTCAAATGCTCTTAAAAGCCAATTCTAAGGCATTTCGCGCATAAATGAAATGAACACATTTTTCTCCAAAACTATAACAGATGCAAGCTTGTCCTGTTTGGTGGAGATGATATTTAATAAAATAAGTAGAAATCCACTAAAGGTTTTGTTTTGTTATCTTGCAATCCCGAGATAATCGTCTCCATGCTTCAAATGCTCTTAAAAGCCAATTCTAAGGCATTTCGCGCATACATGAAATGAACACATTTTTCTCCAAAACTATAACAGATGCAAGCTTGTCCTGTTTGGTGGAGATGATATGTAATAAAATAAGTAGAAATCCACTAAAAGTTTTGTTTGGTTATCTTGCAATCTCGAGATAATCGTCTCTATGCTTTAAATGCTCTTAAAATCCATTTCTAAGGCATTTCGCGCATAAATGAAATGAACACATTTTTCTCCAAAACTATAACAGATGCAAGCTTGTCCTGTTTGGTGGAGATGATATTTAATAAAATAAGTAGAAATCCACTAAAAGTTTTGTTTGGTTATCTTGCAATCCCGAGATAATCGTCTCCATGCTTCAAATGCTCTTAAAAGCCAATTCTAAGGCATTTCGCGCATAAATGAAATGAACACATTTTTCTCCAAAACTATAACAGATGCAAGCTTGTCCTGTTTGGTGGAGATGATATTTAATAAAATAAGTAGAAATCCACTAAAAGTTTTGTTTGGTTATCTTGCAATCCCGAGATAATCGTCTCCATGCTTCAAATGCTGTTAAAAGCGATTTCGAAGGCATTTCGCGCATAAATGAAATGAACACATTTTTCTCCAAAACTATAACAGATGCAAGCTTGTCCTGTTTGGTGGAGATGATATTTATTAAAATAAGTAGAAATCCACTAAAAGTTTTGTTTGGTTATCTTGCAATCCCGAGATAATCGTCTCCATGCTTCAAATGCTCTTAAAAGCCAATTCTAAGGCATTTCGCGCATAAATGAAATGAACACATTTTTCTCCAAAACTATAACAGATGCAAGCTTGTCCTGTTTGGTGGAGATGATATTTAATAAAATAAGTAGAAATCCACTAAAAGTTTTGTTTGGTTATCTTGCAATCCCGAGATAATCGTCTCCATGCTTCAAATGCTCTTAAAAGCCAATTCTAAGGCATTTCGCGCATAAATGAAATGAACACATTTTTCTCCAAAACTATAACAGATGCAAGCTTGTCCTGTTTGGTGGAGATGATATTTAATAAAATAAATAGAAATCCAATAAAAGTTTTGTTTGGTTATCTTGCAATCCCGAGATAATCGTCTCCATGCTTCAAATGCTCTTAAAAGCCAATTCTAAGGCATTTCGCGCATAAATGAAATGAACACCTTTTTCTCCAAAACTATAACAGATGCAAGCTTGTCCTGTTTGGTGGAGATGGTATTTAATAAAATAAGTAGAAATCCACTAAAAGTTTTGTTTGGTTATCTTGCAATCCCGAGATAATCGTCTCCATGCTTCAAATGCTCTTAAAAGCCAATTCTAAGGCATTTCGCGCATAAACGAAATGAACACATTTTTCTCCAAAACTATAACAGATGCAAGCTTGTCCTGTTTGGTGGAGATGATATTTAATAAAATAAGTAGAAATCCACTAAAAGTTTTGTTTGGTTATCTTGCAATCCCGAGATAATCGTCTCCATGCTTCAAATGCTCTTAAAAGCCAATTCTGAGGCATTTCGCGCATAAATGAAATGAACACATTTTTCTCCAAAACTATAACAGATGCAAGCTTGTCCTGTTTGGTGGAGATGATATTTAATAAAATAAGTAGAAATCCACTAAAAGTTTTGTTTGGTTATCTTGCAATCCCGAGATAATCGTCTCCATGCTTCAAATGCTCTTAAAAGCCAATTCTAAGGCATTTCGCGCATAAATGAAATGAACACATTTTTCTCCAAAACTATAACAGATGCAAGCTTGTCCTGTTTGGTGGAGATGATATTTAATAAAATAAGTAGAAATCCACTAAAAGTTTTGTTTGGTTATCTTGCAATCCCGAGATAATCGTCTCCATGCTTCAAATGCTCTTAAAAGCGATTTCTAAGGCATTTCGCGCATAAATGAAATGAACACATTTTTCTCCAAAACTATAACAGATGCAAGCTTGTCCTGTTTGGTGGAGATGATATTTAATAAAATAAATAGAAATCCACTAAAAGTTTTGTTTGGTTATCTTGCAATCCCGAGATAATCGTCTCCATGCTTCAAATGCTTTTAAAAGCCAATTCTAAGGCATTTCGCGCATAAATGAAATGAACACATTTTTCTCCAAAACTATAACAGATGCAAGCTTGTCCTGTTTGGTGGAGATGATATTTAATAAAATAAGTAGAAATCCACTAAAATGTTTGTTTGGTTATCTTGCAATCCCGAGATAATCGTCTCCATGCTTCAAATGCTCTTAAAAGCCAATTCTAAGGCATTTCGCGCATAAATGAAATGAACACCTTTTTCTCCAAAACTATAACAGATGCAAGCTTGTCCTGTTTGGTGGAGATGATATTTAATAAAATAAGTAGAAATCCACTAAAAGTTTTGTTTGGTTATCTTGCAATCCCGAGATAATCGTCTCCATGCTTCAAATGCTCTTAAAAGCCAATTCTAAGGCATTTCGCGCATAAATGAAATGAACACATTTTTCTCCAAAACTATAACAGATGCAAGCTTGTCCTGTTTGGTGGAGATGATATTTAATAAAATAAGTAGAAATCCACTAAAAGTTTTGTTTGGTTATCTTGCAATCCCGAGATAATCGTCTCCATGCTTCAAATGCTGTTAAAAGCGATTTCGAAGGCATTTCGCGCATAAATGAAATGAACACATTTTTCTCCAAAACTATAACAGATGCAAACTTGTCCTGTTTGGTGGAGATGATATTTAATAAAATAAGTAGAAATCCACTAAAAGTTTTGTTTGGTTATCTTGCAATCCCGAGATAATCGTCTCCATGCTTCAAATGCTCTTAAAAGCCAATTCTAAGGCATTTCGCGCATAAATGAAATGAACACATTTTTCTCCAAAACTATAACAGATGCAAGCTTGTCCTGTTTGGTGGAGATGATATTTAATAAAATAAGTAGAAATCCACTAAAGGTTTTGTTTGGTTATCTTGCAATCCCGAGATAATCGTCTCCATGCTTCAAATGCTCTTAAAAGCCAATTCTAAGGCATTTCGCGCATAAACGAAATGAACACATTTTTCTCCAAAACTATAACAGATGCAAGCTTGTCCTGTTTGGTGGAGATGATATTTAATAAAATAAGTAGAAATCCACTAAAAGTTTTGTTTGGTTATCTTGCAATCCCGAGATAATCGTCTCCATGCTTCAAATGCTCTTAAAAGCCAATTCTGAGGCATTTCGCGCATAAATGAAATGAACACATTTTTCTCCAAAACTATAACAGATGCAAGCTTGTCCTGTTTGGTGGAGATGATATTTAATAAAATAAGTAGAAATCCACTAAAAGTTTTGTTTGGTTATCTTGCAATCCCGAGATAATCGTCTCCATGCTTCAAATGCTCTTAAAAGCCAATTCTAAGGCATTTCGCGCATAAATGAAATGAACACATTTTTCTCCAAAACTATAACAGATGCAAGCTTGTCCTGTTTGGTGGAGATGATATTTAATAAAATAAGTAGAAATCCACTAAAAGTTTTGTTTGGTTATCTTGCAATCCCGAGATAATCGTCTCCATGCTTCAAATGCTCTTAAAAGCGATTTCTAAGGCATTTCGCGCATAAATGAAATGAACACATTTTTCTCCAAAACTATAACAGATGCAAGCTTGTCCTGTTTGGTGGAGATGATATTTAATAAAATAAATAGAAATCCACTAAAAGTTTTGTTTGGTTATCTTGCAATCCCGAGATAATCGTCTCCATGCTTCAAATGCTTTTAAAAGCCAATTCTAAGGCATTTCGCGCATAAATGAAATGAACACATTTTTCTCCAAAACTATAACAGATGCAAGCTTGTCCTGTTTGGTGGAGATGATATTTAATAAAATAAATAGAAATCCACTAAAAGTTTTGTTTGGTTATCTTGCAATCCCGAGATAATCGTCTCCATGCTTCAAATGCTCTTAAAAGCCAATTCTAAGGCATTTTGCGCATAAATGAAATGAACACATTTTTCTCCAAAACTATAACAGATGCAAGCTTGTCCTGTTTGGTGGAGATGATATTTAATAAAATAAGTAGAAATCCACTAAAAGTTTTGTTTGGTTATCTTGCAATCCCGAGATAATCGTCTCCATGCTTCAAATGCTCTTAAAAGCCAATTCTAAGGCATTTCGCGCATAAATGAAATGAACACATTTTTCTCCAAAACTATAACAGATGCAAGCTTGTCCTGTTTGGTGGAGATGATATTTAATAAAATAAGTAGAAATCCACTAAAAGTTTTGTTTGGTTATCTTGCAATTCCGAGATAATCGTCTCCATGCTTCAAATGCTCTTAAAAGCCAATTCTAAATCATTTCGCGCATAAATAAAATGAACACATTTTTCTCCAAAACTATAACAGATGCAAGCTTGTCCTGTTTGGTGGAGATGATATTTAATAAAATAAGTAGAAATCCACTAAAAGTTTTGTTTGGTTATCTTGCAATCTCGAGATAATCGTCTCTATGCTTTAAATGCTCTTAAAAGCCATTTTTAAGGCATTTCGGGCATAAATGAAATGAACACATTTTTCTCCAAAACTATAACAGATGCAAGCTTGTCCTGTTTGGTGGAGATGATATTTAATAAAATAAGTAGAAATCCACTAAAAGTTTTGTTTGGTTATCTTGCAATCCCGAGATTATCGTCTCCATGCTTCAAATGCTCTTAAAAGCCAATTCTAAGGCATTTCGCGCATAAATGAAATGAACACATTTTTCTCCAAAACTATAACAGATGCAAGCTTGTCCTGTTTGGTGGAGATGATATTTAATAAAATAAGTAGAAATCCACTAAAAGTTTTGTTTGGTTATCTTGCAATCCCGAGATAATCGTCTCCATGCTTCAAATGCTCTTAAAAGCGATTTCTAAGGCATTTCGCGCATAAATGAAATGAACACATTTTTCTCCAAAACTATAACAGATGCAAACTTGTCCTGTTTGGTGGAGATGATATTTAATAAAATAAGTAGAAATCCACTAAAAGTTTTGTTTGGTTATCTTGCAATCTCGAGATAATCGTCTCCATGCTTTAAATGCTCTTAAAAGCCATTTCTAAGGCATTTTGCGCATAAATGAAATGAACACATTTTTCTCCAAAACTATAACAGATGCAAGCTTGTCCTGTTTGGTGGAGATGATATTTAATAAAATAAGTAGAAATCCACTAAAAGTTTTGTTTGGTTATCTTGCAATCCCGAGATAATCGTCTCCATGCTTCAAATGCTCTTAAAAGCCAATTCTAAGGCATTTCGCGCATAAATAAAATGAACACATTTTTCTCCAAAACTATAACAGATGCAAGCTTGTCCTGTTTGGGGGAGATGATATTTAATGAAATAAGTAGAAATCCACTAAAAGTTTTGTTTGGTTATCTTGCAATCCCGAGATAATCGTCTCCATGCTTCAAATGCTCTTAAAAGCCAATTCTAAGGCATTTCGCACATAAATGAAATGAACACATTTTTCTCCAAAACTATAACAGATGCAAGCTTGTCCTGTTTGGTGGAGATGATATTTAATAAAATAAGTAGAAATCCACTAAAAGTTTTGTTTGGTTATCTTGCAATCCCGAGATAATCGTCTCCATGCTTCAAATGCTCTTAAAAGCCAATTCTAAGGCATTTCGCGCATAAATAAAATGAACACATTTTTCTCCAAAACTATAACAGATGCAAGCTTGTCCTGTTTGGTGGAGATGATATTTAATAAAATAAGTAGAAATCCACTAAAAGTTTTGTTTGGTTATCTTGCAATCCCGAGATAATCGTCTCCATGCTTCAAATGCTCTTAAAAGCGATTTCTAAGGCATTTCGCGCATAAATGAAATGGACACATTTTTCTCCAAAACTATAACAGATGCAAGCTTGTCCTGTTTGGTGGAGATGATATTTAATAAAATAAGTAGAAATCCACTAAAAGTTTTGTTTGGTTATCTTGCAATCTCAAGATAATCGTCTCCATGCTTTAAATGCTCTTAAAAGCCATTTCTAAGGCATTTCGCGCATAAATGAAATGAACACATTTTTCTCCAAAACTATAACAGATGCAAGCTTGTCCTGTTTGGTGGAGATGATATTTAATAAAATAAGTAGAAATCCACTAAAAGTTTTTTTTGGTTATCTTGCAAATCCCGTGATAATCGTCTCCATGCTTCAAATGCTCTTAAAAGCCAATTCTAAGGCATTTCGCGCATAAATGTAATGAACACATTTTTCTCCAAAACTATAACAGATGCAAGCTTGTCCTGTTTGGTGGAGATGATATTTAATAAAATAAGTAGAAATCCACTAAAAGTTTTGTTTGGTTATCTTGCAATCCCGAGATAATCGTCTCCATGCTTCAAATGCTCTTAAAAGCCAATTCTAAGGCATTTCGCGCATAAATGAAATGAACACATTTTTCTCCAAAACTATAACAGATGCAAGCTTGTCCTGTTTGGTGGAGATGATATTTAATAAAATAAGTAGAAATCCACTAAAAGTTTTGTTTGGTTATCTTGCAATCCCGAGATAATCGTCTCCATGCTTCAAATGCTCTTAAAAGCCAATTCTAAGGCATTTCACGCATAAATGAAATGAACACATTTTTCTCCAAAACAATAACAGATGCAAGCTTGTCCTGTTTGGTGGAGATGATATTTAATAAAATAAGTAGAAATCCACTAAAAGTTTTGTTTGGTTATCTTGCAAATCCCGAGATAATCGTCTCCATGCTTCAAATGCTCTTAAAAGCCAATTCTAAGGCATTTCGCGCATAAATGAAATGAACACATTTTTCTCCAAAACTATAACAGATGCAAGCTTGTCCTGTTTGGTGGAGATGATATTTAATAAAATAAGTAGAAATCCACTAAAAATTTGTTTGGTTATCTTGCAATCCCGAGATAATCGTCTCCATGCTTCAAATGCTCTTAAAAGCCAATTCTAAGGCATTTCGCGCATAAATGAAATGAACACATTTTTCTCCAAAACTATAACAGATGCAAGCTTGTCCTGTTTGGTGGAGATGATATTTAATAAAATAAGTAGAAATCCACTAAAAGTTTTGTTTGGTTATCTTGCAATCCCGAGATAATCGTCTCCATGCTTCAAATGCTCTTAAAAGCCAATTCTAAGGCATTTCGCGCATAAATGAAATGAACACATTTTTCTCCAAAACTATAACAGATGCAAGCTTGTCCTGTTTGGTGGAGATGATATTTAATAAAATAAGTAGAAATCCACTAAAAGTTTTGTTTGGTTATCTTGCAATCCCGAGATAATCGTCTCCATGCTTCAAATGCTCTTAAAAGCCAATTCTAAGGCATTTCGCGCATAAATGAAATGAACACATTTTTCTCCAAAACTATAACAGATTCAAGCTTGTCCTGTTTGGTGGAGATGATATTTAATAAAATAAGTAGAAATCCACTAAAAGTTTTGTTTGGTTATCTTGCAAATCCCGAGATAATCGTCTCCATGCTTCAAATGCTCTTAAAAGCCAATTCTAAGGCATTTCGCGCATAAATGAAATGAACACATTTTTCTCCAAAACTATAACAGATGCAAGCTTGTCCTGTTTGGTGGAGATGATATTTAATAAAATAAGTAAAAATCCACTAAAAGTTTTGTTTGGTTATCTTGTAATCCCGAGATAATCGTCTCCATGCTTCAAATGCTCTTAAAAGCCAATTCTAAGGCATTTCGCGCATAAATGAAATGAACACATTTTTCTCCAAAACTATAACAGATGCAAGCTTGTCCTGTTTGGTGGAGATGATATTTAATAAAATAAGTAGAAATCCACTAAAAGTTTTGTTTGGTTATCTTGCAATCTCGAGATAATCGTCTCCATGCTTTAAATGCTCTTAAAAGCCATTTCTAAGGCATTTCGCGCATAAATGAAATGAACACATTTTTCTCCAAAACTATAACAGATGCAAGCTTGTTCTGTTTGGTGGAGATGATATTTAATAAAATAAGTAGAAATCCACTAAAAGTTTTGTTTGGTTATCTTGCAATCCCGAGATAATCGTCTCCATGCTTCAAATGCTCTTAAAAGCCAATTCTAAGGCATTTCGCGCATAAATGAAATGAACACATTTTTCTCCAAAACTGTAACAGATGCAAGCTTGTCCTGTTTGGTGGAGATGATATTTAATAAAATAAGTAGAAATCCACTAACATGTTTGTTTGGTTATCTTGCAATCCCGAGATAATCGTCTCCATGCTTCAAATGCTCTTAAAAGCCAATTCTAAGGCATTTCGCGCATAAATGAAATGAACACCTTTTTCTCCAAAACTATAACAGATGCAAGCTTGTCCTGTTTGGTGGAGATGATATTTAATAAAATAAGTAGAAATCCACTAAAAGTTTTGTTTGGTTATCTTGCAATCCCGAGATAATCGTCTCCATGCTTCAAATGCTCTTAAAAGCCAATTCTAAGGCATTTCGCGCATAAATGAAATGAACACATTTTTCTCCAAAACTATAACAGATGCAAGCTTGTCCTGTTTGGTGGAGATGATATTTAATAAAATAAGTAGAAATCCACTAACATGTTTGTTTGGTTATCTTGCAATCCCGAGATAATCGTCTCCATGCTTCAAATGCTCTTAAAAGCCAATTCTAAGGCATTTCGCGCATAAATGAAATGAACACCTTTTTCTCCAAAACTATAACAGATGCAAGCTTGTCCTGTTTGGTGGAGATGATATTTAATAAAATAAGTAGAAATCCACTAAAAGTTTTGTTTGGTTATCTTGCAATCCCGAGATAATCGTCTCCATGCTTCAAATGCTCTTAAAAGCCAATTCTAAGGCATTTCGCGCATAAATGAAATGAACACATTTTTCTCCAAAACTATAACAGATGCAAGCTTGTCCTGTTTGGTGGAGATGATATTTAATAAAATAAGTAGAAATCCACTAAAAGTTTTGTTTGGTTATCTTGCAATCCCGAGATAATCGTCTCCATGCTTCAAATGCTCTTAAAAGCGATTTCGAAGGCATTTCGCGCATAAATGAAATGAACACATTTTTCTCCAAAACTATAACAGATGCAAACTTGTCCTGTTTGGTGGAGATGATATTTAATAAAATAAGTAGAAATCCACTAAAAGTTTTGTTTGGTTATCTTGCAATCCCGAGATAATCGTCTCCATGCTTCAAATGCTCTTAAAGGCCAATTCTAAGGCATTTCGCGCATAAATGAAATGAACACATTTTTCTCCAAAACTATAACAGATGCAAGCTTGTCCTGTTTGGTGGAGATGATATTTAATAAAATAAGTAGAAATCCACTAAAGGTTTTGTTTGGTTATCTTGCAATCCCGAGATAATCGTCTCCATGCTTCAAATGCTCTTAAAAGCCAATTCTAAGGCATTTCGCGCATAAACGAAATGAACACATTTTTCTCCAAAACTATAACAGATGCAAGCTTGTCCTGTTTGGTGGAGATGATATTTAATAAAATAAGTAGAAATCCACTAAAAGTTTTGTTTGGTTATCTTGCAATCCCGAGATAATCGTCTCCATGCTTCAAATGCTCTTAAAAGCCAATTCTGAGGCATTTCGCGCATAAATGAAATGAACACATTTTTCCCCAAAACTATAACAGATGCAAGTTTGTCCTGTTTGGTGGAGATGATATTTAATAAAATAAGTAGAAATCCACTAAAAGTTTTGTTTGGTTATCTTGCAATCCCGAGATAATCGTCTCCATGCTTCAAATGCTCTTAAAAGCCAATTCTAAGGCATTTCGCGCATAAATGAAATGAACACATTTTTCTCCAAAACTATAACAGATGCAAGCTTGTCCTGTTTGGTGGAGATGATATTTAATAAAATAAGTAGAAATCCACAAAAAGTTTTGTTTGGTTATCTTGCAATCCCGAGATAATCGTCTCCATGCTTCAAATGCTCTTAAAAGCGATTTCTAAGGCATTTCGCGCATAAATGAAATGAACACATTTTTCTCCAAAACTATAACAGATGCAAGCTTGTCCTGTTTGGTGGAGATGATATTTAATAAAATAAATAGAAATCCACTAAAAGTTTTGTTTGGTTATCTTGCAATCCCGAGATAATCGTCTCCATGCTTCAAATGCTTTTAAAAGCCAATTCTAAGGCATTTCGCGCATAAATGAAATGAACACATTTTTCTCCAAAACTATAACAGATGCAAGCTTGTCCTGTTTGGTGGAGATGATATTTAATAAAATAAATAGAAATCCACTAAAAGTTTTGTTTGGTTATCTTGCAATCCCGAGATAATCGTCTCCATGCTTCAAATGCTCTTAAAAGCCAATTCTAAGGCATTTTGCGCATAAATGAAATGAACACATTTTTCTCCAAAACTATAACAGATGCAAGCTTGTCCTGTTTGGTGGAGATGATATTTAATAAAATAAGTAGAAATCCACTAAAAGTTTTGTTTGGTTATCTTGCAATCCCGAGATAATCGTCTCCATGCTTCACATGCTCTTAAAAGCCAATTCTAAGGCATTTCGCGCATAAATGAAATGAACACATTTTTCTCCAAAACTATAACAGATGCAAGCTTGTCCTGTTTGGTGGAGATGATATTTAATAAAATAAGTAGAAATCCACTAAAAGTTTTGTTTGGTTATCTTGCAATTCCGAGATAATAGTCTCCATGCTTCAAATGCTCTTAAAAGCCAATTCTAAATCATTTCGCGCATAAATAAAATGAACACATTTTTATCCAAAACTATAACAGATGCAAGCTTGTCCTGTTTGGTGGAGATGATATTTAATAAAATAAGTAGAAATCCACTAAAAGTTTTGTTTGGTTATCTTGCAATCTCGAGATAATCGTCTCTATGCTTCAAATGCTCTTAAAAGCCAATTCTAAGGCATTTCGCGCATAAATGAAATGAACACATTTTTCTCCAAAACAATAACAGATGCAAGCTTGTCCTGTTTGGTGGAGATGATATTTAATAAAATAAGTAGAAATCCACTAAAAGTTTTGTTTGGTTATCTTGCAAATCCCGAGATAATCGTCTCCATGCTTCAAATGCTCTTAAAAGCCAATTCTAAGGCATTTCGCGCATAAATGAAATGAACACATTTTTCTCCAAAACTATAACAGATGCAAGCTTGTCCTGTTTGGTGGAGATGATATTTAATAAAATAAGTAGAAATCCACTAAAAGTTTTGTTTGGTTATCTTGCAATCCCGAGATTATCGTCTCCATGCTTCAAATGCTCTTAAAAGCCAATTCTAAGGCATTTCGCGCATAAATGAAATGAACACATTTTTCTCCAAAACTATAACAGATGCAAGCTTGTCCTGTTTGGTGGAGATGATATTTAATAAAATAAGTAGAAATCCACTAAAAGTTTTGTTTGGTTATCTTGCAATCCCGAGATAATCGTCTCCATGCTTCAAATGCTCTTAAAAGCGATTTCTAAGGCATTTCGCGCATAAATGAAATGAACACATTTTTCTCCAAAACTATAACAGATGCAAACTTGTCCTGTTTGGTGGAGATGATATTTAATAAAATAAGTAGAAATCCACTAAAAGTTTTGTTTGGTTATTTTGCAATCTCGAGATAATCGTCTCCATGCTTTAAATGCTCTTAAAAGCCATTTCTAAGGCATTTCGCGCATAAATGAAATGAACACATTTTTCTCCAAAACTATAACAGATGCAAGCTTGTCCTGTTTGGTGGAGATGATATTTAATAAAATAAGTAGAAATCCACTAAAAGTTTTGTTTGGTTATCTTGCAATCCCGAGATAATCGTCTCCATGCTTCAAATGCTCTTAAAAGCCAATTCTAAGGCATTTCGCGCATAAATAAAATGAACACATTTTTCTCCAAAACTATAACAGATGCAAGCTTGTCCTGTTTGGGGGAGATGATATTTAATGAAATAAGTAGAAATCCACTAAAAGTTTTGTTTGGTTATCTTGCAATCCCGAGATAATCATCTCCATGCTTCAAATGCTCTTAAAAGCCAATTCTAAGGCATTTCGCACATAAATGAAATGAACACATTTTTCTCCAAATCTATAACAGATGCAAGCTTGTCCTGTTTGGTGGAGATGATATTTAATAAAATAAGTAGAAATCCACTAAAAGTTTTGTTTGGTTATCTTGCAATCCCGAGATAATCGTCTCCATGCTTCATTTGCTCTTAAAAGCCAATTCTAAGGCATTTCGCGCATAAATGAAATGAACACATTTTTCTCCAAAACTATAACAGATGCAAGCTTGTCCTGTTTGGTGGAGATGATATTTAATAAAATAAGTAGAAATCCACTAAAAGTTTTGTTTGGTTATCTTGCAATCCCGAGATAATCGTCTCCATGCTTCAAATGCTCTTAAAAGCGATTTCTAAGGCATTTCGCGCATAAATGAAATGGACACATTTTTCTCCAAAACTATAACAGATGCAAGCTTGTCCTGTTTGGTGGAGATGATATTTAATAAAATAAGTAGAAATCCACTAAAAGTTTTGTTTGGTTATCTTGCAATCTCGAGATAATCGTCTCCAAGCTTTAAATGCTCTTAAAAGCCATTTCTAAGGCATTTCGCGCATAAATGAAATGAACACATTTTTCTCCAAAACTATAACAGATGCAAGCTTGTCCTGTTTGGTGGAGATGATATTTAATAAAATAAGTAGAAATCCACTAAAAGTTTTTTTTTGGTTATCTTGCAAATCCCGTGATAATCGTCTCCATGCTTCAAATGCTCTTAAAAGCCAATTCTAAGGCATTTCGCGCATAAATGAAATGAACACATTTTTCTCCAAAACTATAACAGATGCAAGCTTGTCCTGTTTGGTGGAGATGATATTTAATAAAATAAGTAGAAATCCACTAAAAGTTTTGTTTGGTTATCTTGCAATCCCGAGATAATCGTCTCCATGCTTCAAATGCTCTTAAAAGCCAATTCTAAGGCATTTCGCGCATAAATGAAATGAACACATTTTTCTCCAAAACTATAACAGATGCAAGCTTGTCCTGTTTGGTGGAGATGATATTTAATAAAATAAGTAGAAATCCACTAAAAGTTTTGTTTGGTTATCTTGCAATCCCGAGATAATCGTCTCCATGCTTCAAATGCTCTTAAAAGCCAATTCTAAGGCATTTCGCGCATAAATGAAATGAACACATTTTTCTCCAAAACAATAACAGATGCAAGCTTGTCCTGTTTGGTGGAGATGATATTTAATAAAATAAGTAGAAATCCACTAAAAGTTTTGTTTGGTTATCTTGCAAATCCCGAGATAATCGTCTCCATGCTTCAAATGCTCTTAAAAGCCAATTCTAAGGCATTTCGCGCATAAATGAAATGAACACATTTTTCTCCAAAACTATAACAGATGCAAGCTTGTCCTGTTTGGTGGAGATGATATTTAATAAAATAAGTAGAAATCCACTAAAAGTTTTGTTTGGTTATCTTGCAATCCCGAGATAATCGTCTCCATGCTTCAAATGCTCTTAAAAGCGATTTCTAAGGCATTTCGCGCATAAATGAAATGAACACATTTTTCTCCAAAACTATAACAGATGCAAACTTGTCCTGTTTGGTGGAGATGATATTTAATAAAATAAGTAGAAATCCACTAAAAGTTTTGTTTGGTTATTTTGCAATCTCGAGATAATCGTCTCCATGCTTCAAATGCTCTTAAAAGCCAATTCTAAGGCATTTCGCGCATAAATAAAATGAACACATTTTTCTCCAAAACTATAACAGATGCAAGCTTGTCCTGTTTGGGGGAGATGATATTTAATGAAATAAGTAGAAATCCACTAAAAGTTTTGTTTGGTTATCTTGCAATCCCGAGATAATCATCTCCATGCTTCAAATGCTCTTAAAAGCCAATTCTAAGGCATTTCGCACATAAATGAAATGAACACATTTTTCTCCAAATCTATAACAGATGCAAGCTTGTCCTGTTTGGTGGAGATGATATTTAATAAAATAAGTAGAAATCCACTAAAAGTTTTGTTTGGTTATCTTGCAATCCCGAGATAATCGTCTCCATGCTTCAAATGCTCTTAAAAGCGATTTCTAAGGCATTTCGCGCATAAATAAAATGAACACATTTTTCTCCAAAACTATAACAGATGCAAGCTTGTCCTGTTTGGGGGAGATGATATTTAATGAAATAAGTAGAAATCCACTAAAAGTTTTGTTTGGTTATCTTGCAATCCCGAGATAATCATCTCCATGCTTCAAATGCTCTTAAAAGCCAATTCTAAGGCATTTCGCACATAAATGAAATGAACACATTTTTCTCCAAAACTATAACAGATGCAAGCTTGTCCTGTTTGGTGGAGATGATATTTAATAAAATAAGTAGAAATCCACTAAAAGTTTTGTTTGGTTATCTTGCAATCCCGAGATAATCGTCTCCATGCTTCAAATGCTCTTAAAAGCGATTTCTAAGGCATTTCGCGCATAAATGAAATGGACACATTTTTCTCCAAAACTATAACAGATGCAAGCTTGTCCTGTTTGGTGGAGATGATATTTAATAAAATAAGTAGAAATCCACTAAAAGTTTTGTTTGGTTATCTTGCAATCTCGAGATAATCGTCTCCAAGCTTTAAATGCTCTTAAAAGCCATTTCTAAGGCATTTCGCGCATAAATGAAATGAACACATTTTTCTCCAAAACTATAACAGATGCAAGCTTGTCCTGTTTGGTGGAGATGATATTTAATAAAATAAGTAGAAATCCACTAAAAGTTTTTTTTGGTTATCTTGCAAATCCCGTGATAATCGTCTCCATGCTTCAAATGCTCTTAAAAGCCAATTCTAAGGCATTTCGCGCATAAATGAAATGAACACATTTTTCTCCAAAACTATAACAGATGCAAGCTTGTCCTGTTTGGTGGAGATGATATTTAATAAAATAAGTAGAAATCCACTAAAAGTTTTGTTTGGTTATCTTGCAATCCCGAGATAATCGTCTCCATGCTTCAAATGCTCTTAAAAGCCAATTCTAAGGCATTTCGCGCATAAATGAAATGAACACATTTTTCTCCAAAACTATAACAGATGCAAGCTTGTCCTGTTTGGTGGAGATGATATTTAATAAAATAAGTAGAAATCCACTAAAAGTTTTGTTTGGTTATCTTGCAATCCCGAGATAATCGTCTCCATGCTTCAAATGCTCTTAAAAGCCAATTCTAAGGCATTTCGCGCATAAATGAAATGAACACATTTTTCTCCAAAACAATAACAGATGCAAGCTTGTCCTGTTTGGTGGAGATGATATTTAATAAAATAAGTAGAAATCCACTAAAAGTTTTGTTTGGTTATCTTGCAAATCCCGAGATAATCGTCTCCATGCTTCAAATGCTCTTAAAAGCCAATTCTAAGGCATTTCGCGCATAAATGAAATGAACACATTTTTCTCCAAAACTATAACAGATGCAAGCTTGTCCTGTTTGGTGGAGATGATATTTAATAAAATAAGTAGAAATCCACTAAAAGTTTTGTTTGGTTATCTTGCAATCCCGAGATAATCGTCTCCATGGTTCAAATGCTCTTAAAAGCCAATTCTAAGGCATTTCGCGCATAAATGAAATGAACACATTTTTCTCCAAAACTATAACAGATGCAAGCTTGTCCTGTTTGGTGGAGATGATATTTAATAAAATAAGTAGAAATCCACTAAAAGTTTTGTTTGGTTATCTTGCAATCCCGAGATAATCGTCTCCATGCTTCAAATGCTCTTAAAAGCCAATTCTAAGGCATTTCGCGCATAAATGAAATGAACACATTTTTCTCCAAAACTATAACAGATGCAAGCTTGTCCTGTTTGGTGGAGATGATATTTAATAAAATAAGTAGAAATCCACTAAAAGTTTTGTTTGGTTATCTTGCAATCCCGAGATAATCGTCTCCATGCTTCAAATGCTCTTAAAAGCCAATTCTAAGGCATTTCGCGCATAAATTAAATGAACACATTTTTCTCCAAAACTATAACAGATTCAAGCTTGTCCTGTTTGGTGGAGATGATATTTAATAAAATAAGTAGAAATCCACTAAAAGTTTTGTTTGGTTATCTTGCAAATCCCGAGATAATCGTCTCCATGCTTCAAATGCTCTTAAAAGCCAATTCTAAGGCATTTCGCGCATAAATGAAATGAACACATTTTTCTCCAAAACTATAACAGATGCAAGCTTGTCCTGTTTGGTGGAGATGATATTTAATAAAATAAGTAGAAATCCACTAAAAGTTTTGTTTGGTTATCTTGTAATCCCGAGATAATCGTCTCCATGCTTCAAATGCTCTTAAAAGCCAATTCTAAGGCATTTCGCGCATAAATAAAATGAACACATTTTTCTCCAAAACTATAACAGATGCAAGCTTGTCCTGTTTGGTGGAGATGATATTTAATAAAATAAGTAGAAATCCACTAAAAGTTTTGTTTGGTTATCTTGCAATCTCGAGATAATCGTCTCCATGCTTTAAATGCTCTTAAAAGCCATTTCTAAGGCATTTCGCGCATAAATGAAATGAACACATTTTTCTCCAAAACTATAACAGATGCAAGCTTGTTCTGTTTGGTGGAGATGATATTTAATAAAATAAGTAGAAATCCACTAATAGTTTTGTTTGGTTATCTTGCAATCCCGAGATAATCGTCTCCATGCTTCAAATGCTCTTAAAAGCCAATTCTAAGGCATTTCGCGCATAAATGAAATGAACACATTTTTCTCCAAAACTATAACAGATGCAAGCTTGTCCTGTTTGGTGGTGATGATATTTAATAAAATGAGTAGAAATCCACTAAAAGTTTTGTTTGGTTATCTTGCAATCCCGAGATAATCGTCTCCATGCTTCAAATGCTCTTCAAAGCCAATTCTAAGGCATTTCGCGCATAAATGAAATGAACACATTTTTCTCCAAAACTATAACAGATGCAAGCTTGTCCTGTTTGGTGGAGATGATATTTAATAAAATAAGTAGAAATCCACTAAAAGTTTTGTTTGGTTATCTTGCAAATCCCGAGATAATCGTCTCCATGCTTCAAATGCTCTTAAAAGCCAATTCTAAGGCATTTCGCGCATAAATTAAATGAACACATTTTTCTCCAAAACTATAACAGATGCAAGCTTGTCTTGTTTGGTGGAGATGATATTTAATAAAATAAGTAGAAATCCACTAAAAGTTTTGTTTGGTTATCTTGCAATCTCGAGATTATCGTCTCCATGCTTTAAATGCTCTTAAAAGCCATTTCTAAGGCATTTCGCGCATAAATGAAATGAACACATTTTTCTCCAAAACTATAACAGATGCAAGCTTGTCCTGTTTGGTGGAGATGATATTTAATAAAATAAGTAGAAATCCACTAAAAGTTTTGTTTGGTTATCTTGCAATCCCGAGATAATCGTCTCTATGCTTCAAATGCTGTTAAAAGCTAATTCTAAGGCATTTCGCGCATAAATGAAATGAACACATTTTTCTCCAAAACTATAACAGATGCAAGCTTGTCCTGTTTGGTGGAGATGATATTTAATAAAATAAGTAGAAATCCACTAAAAGTTTTGTTTGGTTATCTTGCAATCCCGAGATAATCGTCTCCATGCTTCAAATGCTCTTAAAAGCCAATTCTAAGGCATTTCGCGCATAAATGAAATGGACACATTTTTCTCCAAAACTATAACAGATGCAAGCTTGTCCTGTCCGGTGGAGATGATATTTAATAAAATAAGTAGAAATCCACTAAAAGTTTTGTTTGGTTATCTTGCAATCTCGAGATAATCGTCTCCATGCTTTAAATGCTCTTAAAAGCCATTTCTAAGGCATTTCGCGCATAAATGAAATGGACACATTTTTCTCCAAAACTATAACAGATGCAAGCTTGTCCTGTTTGGTGGAGATGATATTTAATAAAATAAGTAGAAATCCACTAAACGTTTTGTTTGGTTATCTTGCAATCTCGAGATAATCGTCTCCATGCTTTAAATGCTCTTAAAAGCCATTTCTAAGGCATTTCGCGCATAAATGAAATGAACACATTTTTCTCCAAAACTATAACAGATGCAAGCTTGTTCTGTTTGGTGGAGATGATATTTAATAAAATAAGTAGAAATCCACTAAAAGTTTTGTTTGGTTATCTTGCAATCCCGAGATAATCGTCTCCATGCTTCAAATGCTCTTAAAAGCCAATTCTAAGGCATTTCGCGCATAAATGAAATGAACACATTTTTCTCCAAAACTATAACAGATGCAAGCTTGTCCTGTTTGGTGGAGATGATATTTAATAAAATAAGTAGAAATCCACTAAAAGTTTTGTTTGGTTATCTTGCAATCCCGAGATAATCGTCTCCATGCTTCAAATGCTCTTAAAAGCCAATTCTAAGGCATTTCGCGCATAAATGAAATGAACACATTTTTCTCTAAAACTATAACAGATGCAAGCTTGTCCTGTTTGGTGGAGATGATATTTAATAAAATAAGTAGAAATCCACTAAAAGTTTTGTTTGGTTATCTTGCAATCCCGAGATAATCGTCTCCATGCTTCAAATGCTCTTAAAAGCGATTTCTAAGGCATTTCGCGCATAAATGAAATGGACACATTTTTCTCCAAAACTATAACAGATGCAAGCTTGTCCTGTTTGGTGGAGATGATATTTAATAAAATAAGTAGAAATCAACTAAAAGTTTTGTTTGGTTATCTTGCAATCTCGAGATAATCGTCTCCATGCTTTAAATGCTCTTAAAAGCCATTTCTAAGGCATTTCGCGCATAAATGAAATGAACACATTTTTCTCCAAAACTATAACAGATGCAAGCTTGTTCTGTTTGGTGGAGATGATATTTAATAAAATAAGTAGAAATCCACTAAAAGTTTTGTTTGGTTATCTTGCATTCCCGAGATAATCGTCTCCATGCTTCAAATGCTCTTAAAAGCCAATTCTAAGGCATTTCGCGCATAAATGAAATGAACACATTTTTCTCCAAAACTATAATAGATGCAAGCTTGTCCTGTTTGGTGGAGATGATATTTAATAAAATAAGTAGAAATCCACTAAAAGTTTTGTTTGGTTATCTTGCAATCCCGAGATAATCGTCTCCATGCTTCAAATGCTCTTCAAAGCCAATTCTAAGGCATTTCGCGCATAAATGAAATGAACACATTTTTCTCCAAAACTATAACAGATGCAAGCTTGTCCTGTTTGGTGGAGATGATATTTAATAAAATAAGTAGAAATCCACTAAAAGTTTTGTTTGGTTATCTTGCAAATCCCGAGATAATCGTCTCCATGCTTCAAATGCTCTTAAAAGCCAATTCTAAGGCATTTCGCGCATAAATAAAATGAACACATTTTTCTCCAAAACTATAACAGATGAAAGCTTGTCCTGTTTGGTGGAGATGATATTTAATAAAATAAGTAGAAATCCAATAAAAGTTTTGTTTGGTTATCTTGCAATCTCGAGATAATCGTCTCCATGCTTTAAATGCTCTTAAAAGCCATTTCTAAGGCATTTCGCGCATAAATGAAATGAACACATTTTTCTCCAAAACTATAACAGATGCAAGCTTGTCCTGTTTGGTGGAGATGATATTTAATAAAATAAGTAGAAATCCACTAAAAGTTTTGTTTGGTTATCTTGCAATCCCGAGATAATCGTCTCCATGCTTCAAATGCTCTTAAAAGCCAATTCTAAGGCATTTCGCGCATAAATAAAATGAACACATTTTTCTCCAAAACTATAACAAATGCAAGCTTGTCCTGTTTGGTGGAGATGATATTTAATAAAAATAAGTAGAAATCCACTAAAAGTTTTGTTTGGTTATCTTGCAATCCCGAGATAATCGTCTCCATGCTTCAAATGCTCTTAAAAGCGATTTCTAAGGCATTTCGCGCATAAATGAAATGGACACATTTTTCTCCAAAACTATAACAGATGCAAGCTTGTCCTGTTTGGTGGAGATGATATTTAATAAAATAAGTAGAAATCCACTAAAAGTTTTGTTTGGTTATCTTGCAATCTCGAGATAATCGTCTCCATGCTTTAAATGCTCTTAAAAGCCATTTCTAAGGCATTTCGCGCATAAATGAAATGAACACATTTTTCTCCAAAACTATAACAGATGCAAGCTTGTTCTGTTTGGTGGAGATGATATTTAATAAAATAAGTAGAAATCCACTAAAAGTTTTGTTTGGTTATCTTGCAATCCCGAGATAATCGTCTCCATGCTTCAAATGCTCTTAAAAGCCAATTCTAAGGCATTTCGCGCATAAATGAAATGAACACATTTTTCTCCAAAACTATAACAGATGCAAGCTTGTCCTGTTTGGTGGTGATGATATTTAATAAAATGAGTAGAAATCCACTAAAAGTTTTGTTTGGTTATCTTGCAATCCCGAGATAATCGTCTCCATGCTTCAAATGCTCTTCAAAGCCAATTCTAAGGCATTTCGCGCATAAATGAAATGAACACATTTTTCTCCAAAACTATAACAGATGCAAGCTTGTCCTGTTTGGTGGAGATGATATTTAATAAAATAAGTAGAAATCCACTAAATGTTTTGTTTGGTTATCTTGCAAATCCCGAGATAATCGTCTCCATGCTTCAAATGCTCTTAAAAGCCAATTCTAAGGCATTTCGCGCATAAATTAAATGAACACATTTTTCTACAAAACTATAACAGATGCAAGCTTGTCTTGTTTGGTGGAGATGATATTTAATAAAATAAGTAGAAATCCACTAAAAGTTTTGTTTGGTTATCTTGCAATCCCGAGATAATCGTCTCTATGCTTCAAATGCTCTTAAAAGCTAATTCTAAGGCATTTCGCGCATAAATGAAATGAACACATTTTTCTCCAAAACTATAACAGATGCAAGCTTGTCCTGTTTGGTGGAGATGATATTTAATAAAATAAGTAGAAATCCACTAAAAGTTTTGTTTGGTTATCTTGCAATCCCGAGATAATCGTCTCCATGCTTCAAATGCTCTTAAAAGCCAATTCTAAGGCATTTCGCGCATAAATGAAATGAACACATTTTTCTCCAAAACTATAACAGATGCAAGCTTGTCCTGTTTGGTGGAGATGATATTTAATAAAATAAGTAGAAATCCACTAAAAGTTTTGTTTGGTTATCTTGCAATTCCGAGATAATCGTCTCCATGCTTCAAATGCTCTTAAAAGCGATTTCTAAGGCATTTCGCGCATAAATGAAATGGACACATTTTTCTCCAAAACTATAACAGATGCAAGCTTGTCCTGTTTGGTGGAGATGATATTTAATAAAATAAGTAGAAATCCACTAAAAGTTTTGTTTGGTTATCTTGCAATCTCGAGATAATCGTCTCCATGCTTTAAATGCTCTTAAAAGCCATTTCTAAGGCATTTCGCGCATAAATGAAATGAACACATTTTCTCCAAAACTATAACAGATGCAAGCTTGTCCTGTTTGGTGGAGATGATATTTAATAAAATAAGTAGAAATCCACTAAAACTTTTGTTTGGTTATCTTGCAAATCCCGAGATAATCGTCTCCATGCTTCAAATGCTCTTAAAAGCCAATTCTAAGGCATTTCGCGCATAAATGAAATGAACACATTTTTCTCCAAAACTATAACAGATGCAAGCTTGTCCTGTTTGGTGGAGATGATATTTAATAAAATAAGTAGAAATCCACTAAAAGTTTTGTTTGGTTATCTTGTAATCTCGAGATAATAGTCTCCATGCTTCAAATGCTCTTAAAAGCCAATTCTAAGGCATTTCGCGCCTAAATGAAATGAACACATTTTTCTCCAAAACTATAACCGATGCAAGCTTGTCCTGTTTGGTGGAGATGATATTTAATAAAATAAGTAGAAATCCACTAAAAGTTTTGTTTGGTTATCTTGCAAATCCCGAGATAATCGTCTCCATGCTTCAAATGCTCTTAAAAGTCAATTCTAAGGCATTTCGCGCATAAATGAAATGAACACATTTTTCTCCAAAACTATAACAGATGCAAGCTTGTCCTGTTTGGTGGAGATGATATTTAATAAAATAAGTAGAAATCCACTAAATGTTTTGTTTGGTTATCTTGCAATCCCGAGATAATCGTCTCCATGCTTCAAATGCTCTTAAAAGCCAATTCTAAGGCATTTCGCGCATAAATGAAATGAACACATTTTTCTCCAAAACTATAACAGATGCAAGCTTGTCCTGTTTGGTGGAGATGATATTTAATAAAATAAGTAGAAATCCACTAAAAGTTTTGTTTGGTTATCTTGCAATCCCGAGATAATCGTCTCCATGCTTCAAATGCTCTTAAAAGCCAATTCTAAGGCATTTCGCGCATAAATAAAATGAACACATTTTTCTCCAAAACTATAACAGATGCAAGCTTGTCCTGTTTGGTGGAGATGATATTTAATAAAATAAGTAGAAATCCACTAAAAGTTTTGTTTGGTTATCTTGCAATCCCGAGATAATCGTCTCCATGCTTCAAATGCTCTTAAAAGCCAATTCTAAGGCATTTCGCGCATAAATGAAATGAACACATTTTTCTCCAAAACTATAACAGATTCAAGCTTGTCCTGTTTGGTGGAGATGATATTTAATAAAATAAGTAGAAATCCACTAAAAGTTTTTTTTGGTTATCTTGCAAATCCCGAGATAATCGTCTCCATGCTTCAAATGCTCTTAAAAGCCAATTCTAAGGCATTTCGCGCATAAATGAAATGAACACATTTTTCTCCAAAACTATAACAGATGCAAGCTTGTCCTGTTTGGTGGAGATGATATTTAATAAAATAAGTAGAAATCCACTAAAAGTTTTGTTTGGTTATCTTGTAATTTCGAGATAATCGTCTCCATGCTTCAAATGCTCTTAAAAGCCAATTCTAAGGCATTTCGCGCATAAATGAAATGAACACATTTTTCTCCAAAACTATAACAGATGCAAGCTTGTCCTGTTTGGTGGAGATGATATTTAATAAAATAAGTATAAATCCACTAAAAGTTTTGTTTGGTTATCTTGCAATCCCGAGATAATCGTCTCCATGCTTCAAATTCTCTTAAAAGCCAATTCTAAGGCATTTCGCGCATAAATGAAATGAACACATTTTTCTCCAAAACTATAACAGATGCAAGCTTGTCCTGTTTGGGGGAGATGATATTTAATAAAATAAGTAGAAATCCACTAAAAGTTTTGTTTGGTTATCTTGCAATCCCGAGATAATCGTCTCCATGCTTCAAATGCTCTTAAAAGCCAATTCTAAGGCATTTCGCGCATAAATGAAATGAACACATTTTTCTCCAAAACTATAACAGATGCAAGCTTGTCCTGTTTGGTGGAGATGATATTTAATAAAATAAGTAGAAATCCACTAAAAGTTTTGTTTGGTTATCTTGCAAATCCCGAGATAATCGTCTCCATGCTTCAAATGCTCTTAAAAGCCAATTCTAAGGCATTTCGCGCATAAATGAAATGAACACATTTTTCTCCAAAACTATAACAGATGCAAGCTTGTCCTGTTTGGTGGAGATGATATTTAATAAAATAAGTAGAAATCCACTAAAAGTTTTGTTTGGTTATCTTGCAATCTCGAGATAATCGTCTCCATGCTTTAAATTCTCTTAAAAGCCATTTCTAAGGCATTTCGCGCATAAATGAAATGAACACATTTTTCTCCAAAACTATAACAGATGCAAGCTTGTCCTGTTTGGTGGAGATGATATTTAATAAAATAAGTAGAAATCCACTAAACGTTTTGTTTGGTTATCTTGCAATCCCGAGATAATCGTCTCCATGCTTCAAATGCTCTTAAAAGCCAATTCTAAGGCATTTCGCGCATAAATAAAATGAACACATTTTTCTCCAAAACTATAACAGATGCAAGCTTGTCCTGTTTGGTGGAGATGATATTTAATAAAAATAAGTAGAAATCCACTAAAAGTTTTGTTTGGTTATCTTGCAATCCCGAGATAATCGTCTCCATGCTTCAAATGCTCTTAAAAGCGATTTCTAAGGCATTTCGCGCATAAATGAAATGGACACATTTTTCTCCAAAACTATAACAGATGCAAGCTTGTCCTGTTTGGTGGAGATGATATTTAATAAAATAAGTAGAAATCCACTAAAAGTTTTGTTTGGTTATCTTGCAAATCCCGAGATAATCGTCTCCATGCTTCAAATGCTCTTAAAAGCCAATTCTAAGGCATTTCGCGCATAAATTAAATGAACACATTTTTCTCCAAAACTATAACAGATGCAAGCTTGTCCTGTTTGGTGGAGATTATATTTAATAAAATAAGTAGAAATCCACTAAAAGTTTTGTTTGGTTATCTTGCAATCTCGAGATAATCGTCTCCATGCTTCAAATGCTCTTAAAAGCGATTTCTAAGGCATTTCGCGCATAAATGAAATGGACACATTTTTCTCCAAAACTATAACAGATGCAAGCTTGTCCTGTTTGGTGGAGATGATATTTAATAAAATAAGTAGAAATCCACTAAAAGTTTTGTTTGGTTATCTTGCAATCTCGAGATAATCGTCTCCATGCTTTAAATGCTCTTAAAAGCCATTTCTAAGGCATTTCGCGCATAAATGAAAGGAACACATTTTTCTCCAAAACTATAACAGATGCAAGCTTGTTCTGTTTGGTGGAGATTATATTTAATAAAATAAGTAGAAATCCACTAAAAGTTTTGTTTGGTTATCTTGCAATCCCGAGATAATCGTCTCCATGCTTCAAATGCTCTTAAAAGCCAATTCTAAGGCATTTCGCGCATAAATGAAATGAACACATTTTTCTCCAAAACTATAACAGATGCAAGCTTGTCCTGTTTGGTGGAGATGATATTTAATAAAATAAGTAGAAATCCACTAAAAGTTTTGTTTGGTTATCTTGCAATCCCGAGATAATCGTCTCCATGCTTCAAATGCTCTTCAAAGCCAATTCTAAGGCATTTCGCGCATAAATGAAATGAACACATTTTTCTCCAAAACTATAACAGATGCAAGCTTGTCCTGTTTGGTGGAGATGATATTTAATAAAATAAGTAGAAATCCACTAAAAGTTTTGTTTGGTTATCTTGCAAATCCCGAGATAATCGTCTCCATGCTTCAAATGCTCTTAAAAGCCAATTCTAAGGCATTTCGCGCATAAATTAAATGAACACATTTTTCTCCAAAACTATAACAGATGCAAGCTTGTCCTGTTTGGTGGAGATGATATTTAATAAAATAAGTAGAAATCCACTAAAAGTTTTGTTTGGTTATCTTGCAATCCCGAGATAATCGTCTCCATGCTTCAACTGCTCTTAAAAGCTAATTCTAAGGCATTTCGCGCATAAATGAAATGAACACATTTTTCTCCAAAACTATAACAGATGCAAGCTTGTCCTGTTTGGTGGAGATGATATTTAATAAAATAAGTAGAAATCCACTAAAAGTTTTGTTTGGTTATCTTGCAATCCCGAGATAATCGTCTCCATGCTTCAAATGCTCTTAAAAGCCAATTCTAAGGCATTTCGCGCATAAATGAAATGAACACATTTTTCTCCAAAACTATAACAGATGCAAGCTTGTCCTGTTTGGTGGAGATGATATTTAATAAAATAAGTAGAAATCCACTAAAAGTTTTGTTTGGTTATCTTGCAATCCCGAGATAATCGTCTCCATGCTTCAAATGCTCTTAAAAGCTAATTCTAAGGCATTTCGCGCATAAATGAAATGAACACATTTTTCTCCAAAACTATAACAGATGCAAGCTTGTCCTGTTTGGTGGAGATGATATTTAATAAAATAAGTAGAAATCCACTAAAAGTTTTGTTTGGTTATCTTGCAATCCCGAGATAATCGTCTCCATGCTTCAAATGCTCTTAAAAGCCAATTCTAAGGCATTTCGCGCATAAATGAAATGAACACATTTTTCTCCAAAACTATAACAGATGCAAGCTTGTCCTGTTTGGTGGAGATGATATTTAATAAAATAAATAGAAATCCAATAAAAGTTTTGTTTGGTTATCTTGCAATCCCGAGATAATCGTCTCCATGCTTCAAATGCTCTTAAAAGCCAATTCTAAGGCATTTCGCGCATAAATGAAATGAACACATTTTTCTCCAAAACTATAACAGATGCAAGCTTGTCCTGTTTGGTGGAGATGGTATTTAATAAAATAAGTAGAAATCCACTAAAAGTTTTGTTTGGTTATCTTGCAATCCCGAGATAATCGTCTCCATGCTTCAAATGCTCTTAAAAGCCAATTCTAAGGCATTTCGCGCATAAATGAAATGAACACATTTTTCTCCAAAACTATAACAGATGCAAGCTTGTCCTGTTTGGTGGAGATGATATTTAATAAAATAAGTAGAAATCCACTAAAATGTTTGTTTGGTTATCTTGCAATCCCGAGATAATCGTCTCCATGCTTCAAATGCTCTTAAAAGCCAATTCTAAGGCATTTCGCGCATAAATGAAATGAACACCTTTTTCACCAAAACTATAACAGATGCAAGCTTGTCCTGTTTGGTGGAGATGATATTTAATAAAATAAGTAGAAATCCACTAAAAGTTTTGTTTGGTTATCTTGCAATCCCGAGATAATCGTCTCCATGCTTCAAATGCTCTTAAAAGCCAATTCTAAGGCATTTCGCGCATAAATGAAATGAACACATTTTTCTCCAAAACTATAACAGATGCAAGCTTGTCCTGTTTGGTGGAGATGATATTTAATAAAATAAGTAGAAATCCACTAAAAGTTTTGTTTGGTTATCTTGCAATCCCGAGATAATCGTCTCCATGCTTCAAATGCTGTTAAAAGCGATTTCGAAGGCATTTCGCGCATAAATGAAATGAACACATTTTTCTCCAAAACTATAACAGATGCAAACTTGTCCTGTTTGGTGGAGATGATATTTAATAAAATAAGTAGAAATCCACTAAAAGTTTTGTTTGGTTATCTTGCAATCCCGAGATAATCGTCTCCATGCTTCAAATGCTCTTAAAAGCCAATTCTAAGGCATTTCGCGCATAAATGAAATGAACACATTTTTCTCCAAAACTATAACAGATGCAAGCTTGTCCTGTTTGGTGGAGATGATATTTAATAAAATAAGTAGAAATCCACTAAAGGTTTTGTTTGGTTATCTTGCAATCCCGAGATAATCGTCTCCATGCTTCAAATGCTCTTAAAAGCCAATTCTAAGGCATTTCGCGCATAAACGAAATGAACACATTTTTCTCCAAAACTATAACAGATGCAAGCTTGTCCTGTTTGGTGGAGATGATATTTAATAAAATAAGTAGAAATCCACTAAAAGTTTTGTTTGGTTATCTTGCAATCCCGAGATAATCGTCTCCATGCTTCAAATGCTCTTAAAAGCCAATTCTGAGGCATTTCGCGCATAAATGAAATGAACACATTTTTCTCCAAAACTATAACAGATGCAAGCTTGTCCTGTTTGGTGGAGATGATATTTAATAAAATAAGTAGAAATCCACTAAAATGTTTGTTTGGTTATCTTGCAATCCCGAGATAATCGTCTCCATGCTTCAAATGCTCTTAAAAGCCAATTCTAAGGCATTTCGCGCATAAATGAAATGAACACCTTTTTCTCCAAAACTATAACAGATGCAAGCTTGTCCTGTTTGGTGGAGATGATATTTAATAAAATAAGTAGAAATCCACTAAAAGTTTTGTTTGGTTATCTTGCAATCCCGAGATAATCGTCTCCATGCTTCAAATGCTGTTAAAAGCGATTTCGAAGGCATTTCGCGCATAAATGAAATGAACACATTTTTCTCCAAAACTATAACAGATGCAAACTTGTCCTGTTTGGTGGAGATGATATTTAATAAAATAAGTAGAAATCCACTAAAAGTTTTGTTTGGTTATCTTGCAATCCCGAGATAATCGTCTCCATGCTTCAAATGCTCTTAAAAGCCAATTCTAAGGCATTTCGCGCATAAATGAAATGAACACATTTTTCTCCAAAACTATAACAGATGCAAGCTTGTCCTGTTTGGTGGAGATGATATTTAATAAAATAAGTAGAAATCCACTAAAGGTTTTGTTTGGTTATCTTGCAATCCCGAGATAATCGTCTCCATGCTTCAAATGCTCTTAAAAGCCAATTCTAAGGCATTTCGCGCATAAACGAAATGAACACATTTTTCTCCAAAACTATAACAGATGCAAGCTTGTCCTGTTTGGTGGAGATGATATTTAATAAAATAAGTAGAAATCCACTAAAAGTTTTGTTTGGTTATCTTGCAATCCCGAGATAATCGTCTCCATGCTTCAAATGCTCTTAAAAGCCAATTCTGAGGCATTTCGCGCATAAATGAAATGAACACATTTTTCTCCAAAACTATAACAGATGCAAGCTTGTCCTGTTTGGTGGAGATGATATTTAATAAAATAAGTAGAAATCCACTAAAAGTTTTGTTTGGTTATCTTGCAATCCCGAGATAATCGTCTCCATGCTTCAAATGCTCTTAAAAGCCAATTCTAAGGCATTTCGCGCATAAATGAAATGAACACATTTTTCTCCAAAACTATAACAGATGCAAGCTTGTCCTGTTTGGTGGAGATGATATTTAATAAAATAAGTAGAAATCCACTAAAAGTTTTGTTTGGTTATCTTGCAATCCCGAGATAATCGTCTCCATGCTTCAAATGCTCTTAAAAGCGATTTCTAAGGCATTTCGCGCATAAATGAAATGAACACATTTTTCTCCAAAACTATAACAGATGCAAGCTTGTCCTGTTTGGTGGAGATGATATTTAATAAAATAAATAGAAATCCACTAAAAGTTTTGTTTGGTTATCTTGCAATCCCGAGATAATCGTCTCCATGCTTCAAATGCTTTTAAAAGCCAATTCTAAGGCATTTCGCGCATAAATGAAATGAACACATTTTTCTCCAAAACTATAACAGATGCAAGCTTGTCCTGTTTGGTGGAGATGATATTTAATAAAATAAATAGAAATCCACTAAAAGTTTTGTTTGGTTATCTTGCAATCCCGAGATAATCGTCTCCATGCTTCAAATGCTCTTAAAAGCCAATTCTAAGGCATTTTGCGCATAAATGAAATGAACACATTTTTCTCCAAAACTATAACAGATGCAAGCTTGTCCTGTTTGGTGGAGATGATATTTAATAAAATAAGTAGAAATCCACTAAAAGTTTTGTTTGGTTATCTTGCAATCCCGAGATAATCGTCTCCATGCTTCAAATGCTCTTAAAAGCCAATTCTAAGGCATTTCGCGCATAAATGAAATGAACACATTTTTCTCCAAAACTATAACAGATGCAAGCTTGTCCTGTTTGGTGGAGATGATATTTAATAAAATAAGTAGAAATCCACTAAAAGTTTTGTTTGGTTATCTTGCAATTCCGAGATAATCGTCTCCATGCTTCAAATGCTCTTAAAAGCCAATTCTAAATCATTTCGCGCATAAATAAAATGAACACATTTTTCTCCAAAACTATAACAGATGCAAGCTTGTCCTGTTTGGTGGAGATGATATTTAATAAAATAAGTAGAAATCCACTAAAAGTTTTGTTTGGTTATCTTGCAATCTCGAGATAATCGTCTCTATGCTTTAAATGCTCTTAAAAGCCATTTTTAAGGCATTTCGGGCATAAATGAAATGAACACATTTTTCTCCAAAACTATAACAGATGCAAGCTTGTCCTGTTTGGTGGAGATGATATTTAATAAAATAAGTAGAAATCCACTAAAAGTTTTGTTTGGTTATCTTGCAATCCCGAGATTATCGTCTCCATGCTTCAAATGCTCTTAAAAGCCAATTCTAAGGCATTTCGCGCATAAATGAAATGAACACATTTTTCTCCAAAACTATAACAGATGCAAGCTTGTCCTGTTTGGTGGAGATGATATTTAATAAAATAAGTAGAAATCCACTAAAAGTTTTGTTTGGTTATCTTGCAATCCCGAGATAATCGTCTCCATGCTTCAAATGCTCTTAAAAGCGATTTCTAAGGCATTTCGCGCATAAATGAAATGAACACATTTTTCTCCAAAACTATAACAGATGCAAACTTGTCCTGTTTGGTGGAGATGATATTTAATAAAATAAGTAGAAATCCACTAAAAGTTTTGTTTGGTTATCTTGCAATCTCGAGATAATCGTCTCCATGCTTTAAATGCTCTTAAAAGCCATTTCTAAGGCATTTTGCGCATAAATGAAATGAACACATTTTTCTCCAAAACTATAACAGATGCAAGCTTGTCCTGTTTGGTGGAGATGATATTTAATAAAATAAGTAGAAATCCACTAAAAGTTTTGTTTGGTTATCTTGCAATCCCGAGATAATCGTCTCCATGCTTCAAATGCTCTTAAAAGCCAATTCTAAGGCATTTCGCGCATAAATAAAATGAACACATTTTTCTCCAAAACTATAACAGATGCAAGCTTGTCCTGTTTGGGGGAGATGATATTTAATGAAATAAGTAGAAATCCACTAAAAGTTTTGTTTGGTTATCTTGCAATCCCGAGATAATCGTCTCCATGCTTCAAATGCTCTTAAAAGCCAATTCTAAGGCATTTCGCACATAAATGAAATGAACACATTTTTCTCCAAAACTATAACAGATGCAAGCTTGTCCTGTTTGGTGGAGATGATATTTAATAAAATAAGTAGAAATCCACTAAAAGTTTTGTTTGGTTATCTTGCAATCCCGAGATAATCGTCTCCATGCTTCAAATGCTCTTAAAAGCCAATTCTAAGGCATTTCGCGCATAAATGAAATGAACACCTTTTTCTCCAAAACTATAACAGATGCAAGCTTGTCCTGTTTGGTGGAGATGATATTTAATAAAATAAGTAGAAATCCACTAAAAGTTTTGTTTGGTTATCTTGCAATCCCGAGATAATCGTCTCCATGCTTCAAATGCTGTTAAAAGCGATTTCGAAGGCATTTCGCGCATAAATGAAATGAACACATTTTTCTCCAAAACTATAACAGATGCAAACTTGTCCTGTTTGGTGGAGATGATATTTAATAAAATAAGTAGAAATCCACTAAATGTTTTGTTTGGTTATCTTGCAATCCCGAGATAATCGTCTCCATGCTTCAAATGCTCTTAAAAGCCAATTCTAAGGCATTTCGCGCATAAATGAAATGAACACATTTTTCTCCAAAACTATAACAGATGCAAGCTTGTCCTGTTTGGTGGAGATGATATTTAATAAAATAAGTAGAAATCCACTAAAGGTTTTGTTTGGTTATCTTGCAATCCCGAGATAATCGTCTCCATGCTTCAAATGCTCTTAAAAGCCAATTCTAAGGCATTTCGCGCATAAACGAAATGAACACATTTTTCTCCAAAACTATAACAGATGCAAGCTTGTCCTGTTTGGTGGAGATGATATTTAATAAAATAAGTAGAAATCCACTAAAAGTTTTGTTTGGTTATCTTGCAATCCCGAGATAATCGTCTCCATGCTTCAAATGCTCTTAAAAGCCAATTCTGAGGCATTTCGCGCATAAATGAAATGAACACATTTTTCTCCAAAACTATAACAGATGCAAGCTTGTCCTGTTTGGTGGAGATGATATTTAATAAAATAAGTAGAAATCCACTAAAAGTTTTGTTTGGTTATCTTGCAATCCCGAGATAATCGTCTCCATGCTTCAAATGCTCTTAAAAGCCAATTCTAAGGCATTTCGCGCATAAATGAAATGAACACATTTTTCTCCAAAACTATAACAGATGCAAGCTTGTCCTGTTTGGTGGAGATGATATTTAATAAAATAAGTAGAAATCCACTAAAAGTTTTGTTTGGTTATCTTGCAATCCCGAGATAATCGTCTCCATGCTTCAAATGCTCTTAAAAGCGATTTCTAAGGCATTTCGCGCATAAATGAAATGAACACATTTTTCTCCAAAACTATAACAGATGCAAGCTTGTCCTGTTTGGTGGAGATGATATTTAATAAAATAAATAGAAATCCACTAAAAGTTTTGTTTGGTTATCTTGCAATCCCGAGATAATCGTCTCCATGCTTCAAATGCTTTTAAAAGCCAATTCTAAGGCATTTCGCGCATAAATGAAATGAACACATTTTTCTCCAAAACTATAACAGATGCAAGCTTGTCCTGTTTGGTGGAGATGATATTTAATAAAATAAATAGAAATCCACTAAAAGTTTTGTTTGGTTATCTTGCAATCCCGAGATAATCGTCTCCATGCTTCAAATGCTCTTAAAAGCCAATTCTAAGGCATTTTGCGCATAAATGAAATGAACACATTTTTCTCCAAAACTATAACAGATGCAAGCTTGTCCTGTTTGGTGGAGATGATATTTAATAAAATAAGTAGAAATCCACTAAAAGTTTTGTTTGGTTATCTTGCAATCCCGAGATAATCGTCTCCATGCTTCAAATGCTCTTAAAAGCCAATTCTAAGGCATTTCGCGCATAAATGAAATGAACACATTTTTCTCCAAAACTATAACAGATGCAAGCTTGTCCTGTTTGGTGGAGATGATATTTAATAAAATAAGTAGAAATCCACTAAAAGTTTTGTTTGGTTATCTTGCAATTCCGAGATAATCGTCTCCATGCTTCAAATGCTCTTAAAAGCCAATTCTAAATCATTTCGCGCATAAATAAAATGAACACATTTTTCTCCAAAACTATAACAGATGCAAGCTTGTCCTGTTTGGTGGAGATGATATTTAATAAAATAAGTAGAAATCCACTAAAAGTTTTGTTTGGTTATCTTGCAATCTCGAGATAATCGTCTCTATGCTTTAAATGCTCTTAAAAGCCATTTTTAAGGCATTTCGGGCATAAATGAAATGAACACATTTTTCTCCAAAACTATAACAGATGCAAGCTTGTCCTGTTTGGTGGAGATGATATTTAATAAAATAAGTAGAAATCCACTAAAAGTTTTGTTTGGTTATCTTGCAATCCCGAGATTATCGTCTCCATGCTTCAAATGCTCTTAAAAGCCAATTCTAAGGCATTTCGCGCATAAATGAAATGAACACATTTTTCTCCAAAACTATAACAGATGCAAGCTTGTCCTGTTTGGTGGAGATGATATTTAATAAAATAAGTAGAAATCCACTAAAAGTTTTGTTTGGTTATCTTGCAATCCCGAGATAATCGTCTCCATGCTTCAAATGCTCTTAAAAGCGATTTCTAAGGCATTTCGCGCATAAATGAAATGAACACATTTTTCTCCAAAACTATAACAGATGCAAACTTGTCCTGTTTGGTGGAGATGATATTTAATAAAATAAGTAGAAATCCACTAAAAGTTTTGTTTGGTTATCTTGCAATCTCGAGATAATCGTCTCCATGCTTTAAATGCTCTTAAAAGCCATTTCTAAGGCATTTTGCGCATAAATGAAATGAACACATTTTTCTCCAAAACTATAACAGATGCAAGCTTGTCCTGTTTGGTGGAGATGATATTTAATAAAATAAGTAGAAATCCACTAAAAGTTTTGTTTGGTTATCTTGCAATCCCGAGATAATCGTCTCCATGCTTCAAATGCTCTTAAAAGCCAATTCTAAGGCATTTCGCGCATAAATAAAATGAACACATTTTTCTCCAAAACTATAACAGATGCAAGCTTGTCCTGTTTGGGGGAGATGATATTTAATGAAATAAGTAGAAATCCACTAAAAGTTTTGTTTGGTTATCTTGCAATCCCGAGATAATCGTCTCCATGCTTCAAATGCTCTTAAAAGCCAATTCTAAGGCATTTCGCACATAAATGAAATGAACACATTTTTCTCCAAAACTATAACAGATGCAAGCTTGTCCTGTTTGGTGGAGATGATATTTAATAAAATAAGTAGAAATCCACTAAAAGTTTTGTTTGGTTATCTTGCAATCCCGAGATAATCGTCTCCATGCTTCAAATGCTCTTAAAAGCCAATTCTAAGGCATTTCGCGCATAAATAAAATGAACACATTTTTCTCCAAAACTATAACAGATGCAAGCTTGTCCTGTTTGGTGGAGATGATATTTAATAAAATAAGTAGAAATCCACTAAAAGTTTTGTTTGGTTATCTTGCAATCCCGAGATAATCGTCTCCATGCTTCAAATGCTCTTAAAAGCGATTTCTAAGGCATTTCGCGCATAAATGAAATGGACACATTTTTCTCCAAAACTATAACAGATGCAAGCTTGTCCTGTTTGGTGGAGATGATATTTAATAAAATAAGTAGAAATCCACTAAAAGTTTTGTTTGGTTATCTTGCAATCTCAAGATAATCGTCTCCATGCTTTAAATGCTCTTAAAAGCCATTTCTAAGGCATTTCGCGCATAAATGAAATGAACACATTTTTCTCCAAAACTATAACAGATGCAAGCTTGTCCTGTTTGGTGGAGATGATATTTAATAAAATAAGTAGAAATCCACTAAAAGTTTTTTTTGGTTATCTTGCAAATCCCGTGATAATCGTCTCCATGCTTCAAATGCTCTTAAAAGCCAATTCTAAGGCATTTCGCGCATAAATGTAATGAACACATTTTTCTCCAAAACTATAACAGATGCAAGCTTGTCCTGTTTGGTGGAGATGATATTTAATAAAATAAGTAGAAATCCACTAAAAGTTTTGTTTGGTTATCTTGCAATCCCGAGATAATCGTCTCCATGCTTCAAATGCTCTTAAAAGCCAATTCTAAGGCATTTCGCGCATAAATGAAATGAACACATTTTTCTCCAAAACTATAACAGATGCAAGCTTGTCCTGTTTGGTGGAGATGATATTTAATAAAATAAGTAGAAATCCACTAAAAGTTTTGTTTGGTTATCTTGCAATCCCGAGATAATCGTCTCCATGCTTCAAATGCTCTTAAAAGCCAATTCTAAGGCATTTCACGCATAAATGAAATGAACACATTTTTCTCCAAAACAATAACAGATGCAAGCTTGTCCTGTTTGGTGGAGATGATATTTAATAAAATAAGTAGAAATCCACTAAAAGTTTTGTTTGGTTATCTTGCAAATCCCGAGATAATCGTCTCCATGCTTCAAATGCTCTTAAAAGCCAATTCTAAGGCATTTCGCGCATAAATGAAATGAACACATTTTTCTCCAAAACTATAACAGATGCAAGCTTGTCCTGTTTGGTGGAGATGATATTTAATAAAATAAGTAGAAATCCACTAAAAGTTTTGTTTGGTTATCTTGCAATCCCGAGATAATCGTCTCCATGCATCAAATGCTCTTAAAAGCCAATTCTAAGGCATTTCGCGCATAAATGAAATGAACACATTTTTCTCCAAAACTATAACAGATGCAAGCTTGTCCTGTTTGGTGGAGATGATATTTAATAAAATAAGTAGAAATCCACTAAAAGTTTTGTTTGGTTATCTTGCAATCCCGAGATAATCGTCTCCATGCTTCAAATGCTCTTAAAAGCCAATTCTAAGGCATTTCGCGCATAAATGAAATGAACACATTTTTCTCCAAAACTATAACAGATGCAAGCTTGTCCTGTTTGGTGGAGATGATATTTAATAAAATAAGTAGAAATCCACTAAAAGTTTTGTTTGGTTATCTTGCAATCCCGAGATAATCGTCTCCATGCTTCAAATGCTCTTAAAAGCCAATTCTAAGGCATTTCGCGCATAAATGAAATGAACACATTTTTCTCCAAAACTATAACAGATTCAAGCTTGTCCTGTTTGGTGGAGATGATATTTAATAAAATAAGTAGAAATCCACTAAAAGTTTTGTTTGGTTATCTTGCAAATCCCGAGATAATCGTCTCCATGCTTCAAATGCTCTTAAAAGCCAATTCTAAGGCATTTCGCGCATAAATGAAATGAACACATTTTTCTCCAAAACTATAACAGATGCAAGCTTGTCCTGTTTGGTGGAGATGATATTTAATAAAATAAGTAGAAATCCACTAAAAGTTTTGTTTGGTTATCTTGTAATCCCGAGATAATCGTCTCCATGCTTCAAATGCTCTTAAAAGCCAATTCTAAGGCATTTCGCGCATAAATGAAATGAACACATTTTTCTCCAAAACTATAACAGATGCAAGCTTGTCCTGTTTGGTGGAGATGATATTTAATAAAATAAGTAGAAATCCACTAAAAGTTTTGTTTGGTTATCTTGCAATCTCGAGATAATCGTCTCCATGCTTTAAATGCTCTTAAAAGCCATTTCTAAGGCATTTCGCGCATAAATGAAATGAACACATTTTTCTCCAAAACTATAACAGATGCAAGCTTGTTCTGTTTGGTGGAGATGATATTTAATAAAATAAGTAGAAATCCACTAAAAGTTTTGTTTGGTTATCTTGCAATCCCGAGATAATCGTCTCCATGCTTCAAATGCTCTTAAAAGCCAATTCTAAGGCATTTCGCGCATAAATGAAATGAACACATTTTTCTCCAAAACTATAACAGATGCAAGCTTGTCCTGTTTGGTGGAGATGATATTTAATAAAATAAGTAGAAATCCACTAACATGTTTGTTTGGTTATCTTGCAATCCCGAGATAATCGTCTCCATGCTTCAAATGCTCTTAAAAGCCAATTCTAAGGCATTTCGCGCATAAATGAAATGAACACCTTTTTCTCCAAAACTATAACAGATGCAAGCTTGTCCTGTTTGGTGGAGATGATATTTAATAAAATAAGTAGAAATCCACTAAAAGTTTTGTTTGGTTATCTTGCAATCCCGAGATAATCGTCTCCATGCTTCAAATGCTCTTAAAAGCCAATTCTAAGGCATTTCGCGCATAAATGAAATGAACACATTTTTCTCCAAAACTATAACAGATGCAAGCTTGTCCTGTTTGGTGGAGATGATATTTAATAAAATAAGTAGAAATCCACTAACATGTTTGTTTGGTTATCTTGCAATCCCGAGATAATCGTCTCCATGCTTCAAATGCTCTTAAAAGCCAATTCTAAGGCATTTCGCGCATAAATGAAATGAACACCTTTTTCTCCAAAACTATAACAGATGCAAGCTTGTCCTGTTTGGTGGAGATGATATTTAATAAAATAAGTAGAAATCCACTAAAAGTTTTGTTTGGTTATCTTGCAATCCCGAGATAATCGTCTCCATGCTTCAAATGCTCTTAAAAGCCAATTCTAAGGCATTTCGCGCATAAATGAAATGAACACATTTTTCTCCAAAACTATAACAGATGCAAGCTTGTCCTGTTTGGTGGAGATGATATTTAATAAAATAAGTAGAAATCCACTAAAAGTTTTGTTTGGTTATCTTGCAATCCCGAGATAATCGTCTCCATGCTTCAAATGCTCTTAAAAGCGATTTCGAAGGCATTTCGCGCATAAATGAAATGAACACATTTTTCTCCAAAACTATAACAGATGCAAACTTGTCCTGTTTGGTGGAGATGATATTTAATAAAATAAGTAGAAATCCACTAAAAGTTTTGTTTGGTTATCTTGCAATCCCGAGATAATCGTCTCCATGCTTCAAATGCTCTTAAAGGCCAATTCTAAGGCATTTCGCGCATAAATGAAATGAACACATTTTTCTCCAAAACTATAACAGATGCAAGCTTGTCCTGTTTGGTGGAGATGATATTTAATAAAATAAGTAGAAATCCACTAAAGGTTTTGTTTGGTTATCTTGCAATCCCGAGATAATCGTCTCCATGCTTCAAATGCTCTTAAAAGCCAATTCTAAGGCATTTCGCGCATAAACGAAATGAACACATTTTTCTCCAAAACTATAACAGATGCAAGCTTGTCCTGTTTGGTGGAGATGATATTTAATAAAATAAGTAGAAATCCACTAAAAGTTTTGTTTGGTTATCTTGCAATCCCGAGATAATCGTCTCCATGCTTCAAATGCTCTTAAAAGCCAATTCTCAGGCATTTCGCGCATAAATGAAATGAACACATTTTTCCCCAAAACTATAACAGATGCAAGTTTGTCCTGTTTGGTGGAGATGATATTTAATAAAATAAGTAGAAATCCACTAAAAGTTTTGTTTGGTTATCTTGCAATCCCGAGATAATCGTCTCCATGCTTCAAATGCTCTTAAAAGCCAATTCTAAGGCATTTCGCGCATAAATGAAATGAACACATTTTTCTCCAAAACTATAACAGATGCAAGCTTGTCCTGTTTGGTGGAGATGATATTTAATAAAATAAGTAGAAATCCACAAAAAGTTTTGTTTGGTTATCTTGCAATCCCGAGATAATCGTCTCCATGCTTCAAATGCTCTTAAAAGCGATTTCTAAGGCATTTCGCGCATAAATGAAATGAACACATTTTTCTCCAAAACTATAACAGATGCAAGCTTGTCCTGTTTGGTGGAGATGATATTTAATAAAATAAATAGAAATCCACTAAAAGTTTTGTTTGGTTATCTTGCAATCCCGAGATAATCGTCTCCATGCTTCAAATGCTTTTAAAAGCCAATTCTAAGGCATTTCGCGCATAAATGAAATGAACACATTTTTCTCCAAAACTATAACAGATGCAAGCTTGTCCTGTTTGGTGGAGATGATATTTAATAAAATAAATAGAAATCCACTAAAAGTTTTGTTTGGTTATCTTGCAATCCCGAGATAATCGTCTCCATGCTTCAAATGCTCTTAAAAGCCAATTCTAAGGCATTTTGCGCATAAATGAAATGAACACATTTTTCTCCAAAACTATAACAGATGCAAGCTTGTCCTGTTTGGTGGAGATGATATTTAATAAAATAAGTAGAAATCCACTAAAAGTTTTGTTTGGTTATCTTGCAATCCCGAGATAATCGTCTCCATGCTTCACATGCTCTTAAAAGCCAATTCTAAGGCATTTCGCGCATAAATGAAATGAACACATTTTTCTCCAAAACTATAACAGATGCAAGCTTGTCCTGTTTGGTGGAGATGATATTTAATAAAATAAGTAGAAATCCACTAAAAGTTTTGTTTGGTTATCTTGCAATTCCGAGATAATAGTCTCCATGCTTCAAATGCTCTTAAAAGCCAATTCTAAATCATTTCGCGCATAAATAAAATGAACACATTTTTATCCAAAACTATAACAGATGCAAGCTTGTCCTGTTTGGTGGAGATGATATTTAATAAAATAAGTAGAAATCCACTAAAAGTTTTGTTTGGTTATCTTGCAATCTCGAGATAATCGTCTCTATGCTTCAAATGCTCTTAAAAGCCAATTCTAAGGCATTTCGCGCATAAATGAAATGAACACATTTTTCTCCAAAACAATAACAGATGCAAGCTTGTCCTGTTTGGTGGAGATGATATTTAATAAAATAAGTAGAAATCCACTAAAAGTTTTGTTTGGTTATCTTGCAAATCCCGAGATAATCGTCTCCATGCTTCAAATGCTCTTAAAAGCCAATTCTAAGGCATTTCGCGCATAAATGAAATGAACACATTTTTCTCCAAAACTATAACAGATGCAAGCTTGTCCTGTTTGGTGGAGATGATATTTAATAAAATAAGTAGAAATCCACTAAAAGTTTTGTTTGGTTATCTTGCAATCCCGAGATTATCGTCTCCATGCTTCAAATGCTCTTAAAAGCCAATTCTAAGGCATTTCGCGCATAAATGAAATGAACACATTTTTCTCCAAAACTATAACAGATGCAAGCTTGTCCTGTTTGGTGGAGATGATATTTAATAAAATAAGTAGAAATCCACTAAAAGTTTTGTTTGGTTATCTTGCAATCCCGAGATAATCGTCTCCATGCTTCAAATGCTCTTAAAAGCGATTTCTAAGGCATTTCGCGCATAAATGAAATGAACACATTTTTCTCCAAAACTATAACAGATGCAAACTTGTCCTGTTTGGTGGAGATGATATTTAATAAAATAAGTAGAAATCCACTAAAAGTTTTGTTTGGTTATTTTGCAATCTCGAGATAATCGTCTCCATGCTTTAAATGCTCTTAAAAGCCATTTCTAAGGCATTTCGCGCATAAATGAAATGAACACATTTTTCTCCAAAACTATAACAGATGCAAGCTTGTCCTGTTTGGTGGAGATGATATTTAATAAAATAAGTAGAAATCCACTAAAAGTTTTGTTTGGTTATCTTGCAATCCCGAGATAATCATCTCCATGCTTCAAATGCTCTTAAAAGCCAATTCTAAGGCATTTCGCACATAAATGAAATGAACACATTTTTCTCCAAATCTATAACAGATGCAAGCTTGTCCTGTTTGGTGGAGATGATATTTAATAAAATAAGTAGAAATCCACTAAAAGTTTTGTTTGGTTATCTTGCAATCCCGAGATAATCGTCTCCATGCTTCATTTGCTCTTAAAAGCCAATTCTAAGGCATTTCGCGCATAAATGAAATGAACACATTTTTCTCCAAAACTATAACAGATGCAAGCTTGTCCTGTTTGGTGGAGATGATATTTAATAAAATAAGTAGAAATCCACTAAAAGTTTTGTTTGGTTATCTTGCAATCCCGAGATAATCGTCTCCATGCTTCAAATGCTCTTAAAAGCGATTTCTAAGGCATTTCGCGCATAAATGAAATGGACACATTTTTCTCCAAAACTATAACAGATGCAAGCTTGTCCTGTTTGGTGGAGATGATATTTAATAAAATAAGTAGAAATCCACTAAAAGTTTTGTTTGGTTATCTTGCAATCTCGAGATAATCGTCTCCAAGCTTTAAATGCTCTTAAAAGCCATTTCTAAGGCATTTCGCGCATAAATGAAATGAACACATTTTTCTCCAAAACTATAACAGATGCAAGCTTGTCCTGTTTGGTGGAGATGATATTTAATAAAATAAGTAGAAATCCACTAAAAGTTTTTTTTGGTTATCTTGCAAATCCCGTGATAATCGTCTCCATGCTTCAAATGCTCTTAAAAGCCAATTCTAAGGCATTTCGCGCATAAATGAAATGAACACATTTTTCTCCAAAACTATAACAGATGCAAGCTTGTCCTGTTTGGTGGAGATGATATTTAATAAAATAAGTAGAAATCCACTAAAAGTTTTGTTTGGTTATCTTGCAATCCCGAGATAATCGTCTCCATGCTTCAAATGCTCTTAAAAGCCAATTCTAAGGCATTTCGCGCATAAATGAAATGAACACATTTTTCTCCAAAACTATAACAGATGCAAGCTTGTCCTGTTTGGTGGAGATGATATTTAATAAAATAAGTAGAAATCCACTAAAAGTTTTGTTTGGTTATCTTGCAATCCCGAGATAATCGTCTCCATGCTTCAAATGCTCTTAAAAGCCAATTCTAAGGCATTTCGCGCATAAATGAAATGAACACATTTTTCTCCAAAACAATAACAGATGCAAGCTTGTCCTGTTTGGTGGAGATGATATTTAATAAAATAAGTAGAAATCCACTAAAAGTTTTGTTTGGTTATCTTGCAAATCCCGAGATAATCGTCTCCATGCTTCAAATGCTCTTAAAAGCCAATTCTAAGGCATTTCGCGCATAAATGAAATGAACACATTTTTCTCCAAAACTATAACAGATGCAAGCTTGTCCTGTTTGGTGGAGATGATATTTAATAAAATAAGTAGAAATCCACTAAAAGTTTTGTTTGGTTATCTTGCAATCCCGAGATAATCGTCTCCATGCTTCAAATGCTCTTAAAAGCCAATTCTAAGGCATTTCGCGCATAAATGAAATGAACACATTTTTCTCCAAAACTATAACAGATGCAAGCTTGTCCTGTTTGGTGGAGATGATATTTAATAAAATAAGTAGAAATCCACTAAAAGTTTTGTTTGGTTATCTTGCAATCCCGAGATTATCGTCTCCATGCTTCAAATGCTCTTAAAAGCCAATTCTAAGGCATTTCGCGCATAAATGAAATGAACACATTTTTCTCCAAAACTATAACAGATGCAAGCTTGTCCTGTTTGGTGGAGATGATATTTAATAAAATAAGTAGAAATCCACTAAAAGTTTTGTTTGGTTATCTTGCAATCCCGAGATAATCGTCTCCATGCTTCAAATGCTCTTAAAAGCGATTTCTAAGGCATTTCACGCATAAATGAAATGAACACATTTTTCTCCAAAACTATAACAGATGCAAACTTGTCCTGTTTGGTGGAGATGATATTTAATAAAATAAGTAGAAATCCACTAAAAGTTTTGTTTGGTTATTTTGCAATCTCGAGATAATCGTCTCCATGCTTTAAATGCTCTTAAAAGCCATTTCTAAGGCATTTCGCGCATAAATGAAATGAACACATTTTTCTCCAAAACTATAACAGATGCAAGCTTGTCCTGTTTGGTGGAGATGATATTTAATAAAATAAGTAGAAATCCACTAAAAGTTTTGTTTGGTTATCTTGCAATCCCGAGATAATCGTCTCCATGCTTCAAATGCTCTTAAAAGCCAATTCTAAGGCATTTCGCGCATAAATAAAATGAACACATTTTTCTCCAAAACTATAACAGATGCAAGCTTGTCCTGTTTGGGGGAGATGATATTTAATGAAATAAGTAGAAATCCACTAAAAGTTTTGTTTGGTTATCTTGCAATCCCGAGATAATCATCTCCATGCTTCAAATGCTCTTAAAAGCCAATTCTAAGGCATTTCGCACATAAATGAAATGAACACATTTTTCTCCAAATCTATAACAGATGCAAGCTTGTCCTGTTTGGTGGAGATGATATTTAATAAAATAAGTAGAAATCCACTAAAAGTTTTGTTTGGTTATCTTGCAATCCCGAGATAATCGTCTCCATGCTTCATTTGCTCTTAAAAGCCAATTCTAAGGCATTTCGCGCATAAATGAAATGAACACATTTTTCTCCAAAACTATAACAGATGCAAGCTTGTCCTGTTTGGTGGAGATGATATTTAATAAAATAAGTAGAAATCCACTAAAAGTTTTGTTTGGTTATCTTGCAATCCCGAGATAATCGTCTCCATGCTTCAAATGCTCTTAAAAGCGATTTCTAAGGCATTTCGCGCATAAATGAAATGGACACATTTTTCTCCAAAACTATAACAGATGCAAGCTTGTCCTGTTTGGTGGAGATGATATTTAATAAAATAAGTAGAAATCCACTAAAAGTTTTGTTTGGTTATCTTGCAATCTCGAGATAATCGTCTCCAAGCTTTAAATGCTCTTAAAAGCCATTTCTAAGGCATTTCGCGCATAAATGAAATGAACACATTTTTCTCCAAAACTATAACAGATGCAAGCTTGTCCTGTTTGGTGGAGATGATATTTAATAAAATAAGTAGAAATCCACTAAAAGTTTTTTTTGGTTATCTTGCAAATCCCGTGATAATCGTCTCCATGCTTCAAATGCTCTTAAAAGCCAATTCTAAGGCATTTCGCGCATAAATGAAATGAACACATTTTTCTCCAAAACTATAACAGATGCAAGCTTGTCCTGTTTGGTGGAGATGATATTTAATAAAATAAGTAGAAATCCACTAAAAGTTTTGTTTGGTTATCTTGCAATCCCGAGATAATCGTCTCCATGCTTCAAATGCTCTTAAAAGCCAATTCTAAGGCATTTCGCGCATAAATGAAATGAACACATTTTTCTCCAAAACTATAACAGATGCAAGCTTGTCCTGTTTGGTGGAGATGATATTTAATAAAATAAGTAGAAATCCACTAAAAGTTTTGTTTGGTTATCTTGCAATCCCGAGATAATCGTCTCCATGCTTCAAATGCTCTTAAAAGCCAATTCTAAGGCATTTCGCGCATAAATGAAATGAACACATTTTTCTCCAAAACAATAACAGATGCAAGCTTGTCCTGTTTGGTGGAGATGATATTTAATAAAATAAGTAGAAATCCACTAAAAGTTTTGTTTGGTTATCTTGCAAATCCCGAGATAATCGTCTCCATGCTTCAAATGCTCTTAAAAGCCAATTCTAAGGCATTTCGCGCATAAATGAAATGAACACATTTTTCTCCAAAACTATAACAGATGCAAGCTTGTCCTGTTTGGTGGAGATGATATTTAATAAAATAAGTAGAAATCCACTAAAAGTTTTGTTTGGTTATCTTGCAATCCCGAGATAATCGTCTCCATGGTTCAAATGCTCTTAAAAGCCAATTCTAAGGCATTTCGCGCATAAATGAAATGAACACATTTTTCTCCAAAACTATAACAGATGCAAGCTTGTCCTGTTTGGTGGAGATGATATTTAATAAAATAAGTAGAAATCCACTAAAAGTTTTGTTTGGTTATCTTGCAATCCCGAGATAATCGTCTCCATGCTTCAAATGCTCTTAAAAGCCAATTCTAAGGCATTTCGCGCATAAATGAAATGAACACATTTTTCTCCAAAACTATAACAGATGCAAGCTTGTCCTGTTTGGTGGAGATGATATTTAATAAAATAAGTAGAAATCCACTAAAAGTTTTGTTTGGTTATCTTGCAATCCCGAGATAATCGTCTCCATGCTTCAAATGCTCTTAAAAGCCAATTCTAAGGCATTTCGCGCATAAATTAAATGAACACATTTTTCTCCAAAACTATAACAGATTCAAGCTTGTCCTGTTTGGTGGAGATGATATTTAATAAAATAAGTAGAAATCCACTAAAAGTTTTGTTTGGTTATCTTGCAAATCCCGAGATAATCGTCTCCATGCTTCAAATGCTCTTAAAAGCCAATTCTAAGGCATTTCGCGCATAAATGAAATGAACACATTTTTCTCCAAAACTATAACAGATGCAAGCTTGTCCTGTTTGGTGGAGATGATATTTAATAAAATAAGTAGAAATCCACTAAAAGTTTTGTTTGGTTATCTTGTAATCCCGAGATAATCGTCTCCATGCTTCAAATGCTCTTAAAAGCCAATTCTAAGGCATTTCGCGCATAAATAAAATGAACACATTTTTCTCCAAAACTATAACAGATGCAAGCTTGTCCTGTTTGGTGGAGATGATATTTAATAAAATAAGTAGAAATCCACTAAAAGTTTTGTTTGGTTATCTTGCAATCTCGAGATAATCGTCTCCATGCTTTAAATGCTCTTAAAAGCCATTTCTAAGGCATTTCGCGCATAAATGAAATGAACACATTTTTCTCCAAAACTATAACAGATGCAAGCTTGTTCTGTTTGGTGGAGATGATATTTAATAAAATAAGTAGAAATCCACTAATAGTTTTGTTTGGTTATCTTGCAATCCCGAGATAATCGTCTCCATGCTTCAAATGCTCTTAAAAGCCAATTCTAAGGCATTTCGCGCATAAATGAAATGAACACATTTTTCTCCAAAACTATAACAGATGCAAGCTTGTCCTGTTTGGTGGTGATGATATTTAATAAAATGAGTAGAAATCCACTAAAAGTTTTGTTTGGTTATCTTGCAATCCCGAGATAATCGTCTCCATGCTTCAAATGCTCTTCAAAGCCAATTCTAAGGCATTTCGCGCATAAATGAAATGAACACATTTTTCTCCAAAACTATAACAGATGCAAGCTTGTCCTGTTTGGTGGAGATGATATTTAATAAAATAAGTAGAAATCCACTAAAAGTTTTGTTTGGTTATCTTGCAAATCCCGAGATAATCGTCTCCATGCTTCAAATGCTCTTAAAAGCCAATTCTAAGGCATTTCGCGCATAAATTAAATGAACACATTTTTCTCCAAAACTATAACAGATGCAAGCTTGTCTTGTTTGGTGGAGATGATATTTAATAAAATAAGTAGAAATCCACTAAAAGTTTTGTTTGGTTATCTTGCAATCTCGAGATTATCGTCTCCATGCTTTAAATGCTCTTAAAAGCCATTTCTAAGGCATTTCGCGCATAAATGAAATGAACACATTTTTCTCCAAAACTATAACAGATGCAAGCTTGTCCTGTTTGGTGGAGATGATATTTAATAAAATAAGTAGAAATCCACTAAAAGTTTTGTTTGGTTATCTTGCAATCCCGAGATAATCGTCTCTATGCTTCAAATGCTCTTAAAAGCTAATTCTAAGGCATTTCGCGCATAAATGAAATGAACACATTTTTCTCCAAAACTATAACAGATGCAAGCTTGTCCTGTTTGGTGGAGATGATATTTAATAAAATAAGTAGAAATCCACTAAAAGTTTTGTTTGGTTATCTTGCAATCCCGAGATAATCGTCTCCATGCTTCAAATGCTCTTAAAAGCCAATTCTAAGGCATTTCGCGCATAAATGAAATGAACACATTTTTCTCCAAAACTATAACAGATGCAAGCTTGTCCTGTTTGGTGGAGATGATATTTAATAAAATAAGTAGAAATCCACTAAAAGTTTTGTTTGGTTATCTTGCAATTCCGAGATAATCGTCTCCATGCTTCAAATGCTCTTAAAAGCGATTTCTAAGGCATTTCGCGCATAAATGAAATGGACACATTTTTCTCCAAAACTATAACAGATGCAAGCTTGTCCTGTCCGGTGGAGATGATATTTAATAAAATAAGTAGAAATCCACTAAAAGTTTTGTTTGGTTATCTTGCAATCTCGAGATAATCGTCTCCATGCTTTAAATGCTCTTAAAAGCCATTTCTAAGGCATTTCGCGCATAAATGAAATGGACACATTTTTCTCCAAAACTATAACAGATGCAAGCTTGTCCTGTTTGGTGGAGATGATATTTAATAAAATAAGTAGAAATCCACTAAAAGTTTTGTTTGGTTATCTTGCAATCTCGAGATAATCGTCTCCATGCTTTAAATGCTCTTAAAAGCCATTTCTAAGGCATTTCGCGCATAAATGAAATGAACACATTTTTCTCCAAAACTATAACAGATGCAAGCTTGTTCTGTTTGGTGGAGATGATATTTAATAAAATAAGTAGAAATCCACTAAAAGTTTTGTTTGGTTATCTTGCAATCCCGAGATAATCGTCTCCATGCTTCAAATGCTCTTAAAAGCCAATTCTAAGGCATTTCGCGCATAAATGAAATGAACACATTTTTCTCCAAAACTATAACAGATGCAAGCTTGTCCTGTTTGGTGGAGATGATATTTAATAAAATAAGTAGAAATCCACTAAAAGTTTTGTTTGGTTATCTTGCAATCCCGAGATAATCGTCTCCATGCTTCAAATGCTCTTAAAAGCCAATTCTAAGGCATTTCGCGCATAAATGAAATGAACACATTTTTCTCTAAAACTATAACAGATGCAAGCTTGTCCTGTTTGGTGGAGATGATATTTAATAAAATAAGTAGAAATCCACTAAAAGTTTTGTTTGGTTATCTTGCAATCCCGAGATAATCGTCTCCATGCTTCAAATGCTCTTAAAAGCGATTTCTAAGGCATTTCGCGCATAAATGAAATGGACACATTTTTCTCCAAAACTATAACAGATGCAAGCTTGTCCTGTTTGGTGGAGATGATATTTAATAAAATAAGTAGAAATCAACTAAAAGTTTTGTTTGGTTATCTTGCAATCTCGAGATAATCGTCTCCATGCTTTAAATGCTCTTAAAAGCCATTTCTAAGGCATTTCGCGCATAAATGAAATGAACACATTTTTCTCCAAAACTATAACAGATGCAAGCTTGTTCTGTTTGGTGGAGATGATATTTAATAAAATAAGTAGAAATCCACTAAAAGTTTTGTTTGGTTATCTTGCATTCCCGAGATAATCGTCTCCATGCTTCAAATGCTCTTAAAAGCCAATTCTAAGGCATTTCGCGCATAAATGAAATGAACACATTTTTCTCCAAAACTATAATAGATGCAAGCTTGTCCTGTTTGGTGGAGATGATATTTAATAAAATAAGTAGAAATCCACTAAAAGTTTTGTTTGGTTATCTTGCAATCCCGAGATAATCGTCTCCATGCTTCAAATGCTCTTCAAAGCCAATTCTAAGGCATTTCGCGCATAAATGAAATGAACACATTTTTCTCCAAAACTATAACAGATGCAAGCTTGTCCTGTTTGGTGGAGATGATATTTAATAAAATAAGTAGAAATCCACTAAAAGTTTTGTTTGGTTATCTTGCAAATCCCGAGATAATCGTCTCCATGCTTCAAATGCTCTTAAAAGCCAATTCTAAGGCATTTCGCGCATAAATAAAATGAACACATTTTTCTCCAAAACTATAACAGATGAAAGCTTGTCCTGTTTGGTGGAGATGATATTTAATAAAATAAGTAGAAATCCAATAAAAGTTTTGTTTGGTTATCTTGCAATCTCGAGATAATCGTCTCCATGCTTTAAATGCTCTTAAAAGCCATTTCTAAGGCATTTCGCGCATAAATGAAATGAACACATTTTTCTCCAAAACTATAACAGATGCAAGCTTGTCCTGTTTGGTGGAGATGATATTTAATAAAATAAGTAGAAATCCACTAAAAGTTTTGTTTGGTTATCTTGCAATCCCGAGATAATCGTCTCCATGCTTCAAATGCTCTTAAAAGCCAATTCTAAGGCATTTCGCGCATAAATAAAATGAACACATTTTTCTCCAAAACTATAACAAATGCAAGCTTGTCCTGTTTGGTGGAGATGATATTTAATAAAAATAAGTAGAAATCCACTAAAAGTTTTGTTTGGTTATCTTGCAATCCCGAGATAATCGTCTCCATGCTTCAAATGCTCTTAAAAGCGATTTCTAAGGCATTTCGCGCATAAATGAAATGGACACATTTTTCTCCAAAACTATAACAGATGCAAGCTTGTCCTGTTTGGTGGAGATGATATTTAATAAAATAAGTAGAAATCCACTAAAAGTTTTGTTTGGTTATCTTGCAATCTCGAGATAATCGTCTCCATGCTTTAAATGCTCTTAAAAGCCATTTCTAAGGCATTTCGCGCATAAATGAAATGAACACATTTTTCTCCAAAACTATAACAGATGCAAGCTTGTTCTGTTTGGTGGAGATGATATTTAATAAAATAAGTAGAAATCCACTAAAAGTTTTGTTTGGTTATCTTGCAATCCCGAGATAATCGTCTCCATGCTTCAAATGCTCTTAAAAGCCAATTCTAAGGCATTTCGCGCATAAATGAAATGAACACATTTTTCTCCAAAACTATAACAGATGCAAGCTTGTCCTGTTTGGTGGTGATGATATTTAATAAAATGAGTAGAAATCCACTAAAAGTTTTGTTTGGTTATCTTGCAATCCCGAGATAATCGTCTCCATGCTTCAAATGCTCTTCAAAGCCAATTCTAAGGCATTTCGCGCATAAATGAAATGAACACATTTTTCTCCAAAACTATAACAGATGCAAGCTTGTCCTGTTTGGTGGAGATGATATTTAATAAAATAAGTAGAAATCCACTAAATGTTTTGTTTGGTTATCTTGCAAATCCCGAGATAATCGTCTCCATGCTTCAAATGCTCTTAAAAGCCAATTCTAAGGCATTTCGCGCATAAATTAAATGAACACATTTTTCTACAAAACTATAACAGATGCAAGCTTGTCTTGTTTGGTGGAGATGATATTTAATAAAATAAGTAGAAATCCACTAAAAGTTTTGTTTAGTTATCTTGCAATCTCGAGATTATCGTCTCCATGCTTTAAATGCTCTTAAAAGCCATTTCTAAGGCATTTCGCGCATAAATGAAATGAACACATTTTTCTCCAAAACTATAACAGATGCAAGCTTGTCCTGTTTGGTGGAGATGATATTTAATAAAATAAGTAGAAATCCACTAAAAGTTTTTTTTGGTTATCTTGCAATCCCGAGATAATCGTCTCTATGCTTCAAATGCTCTTAAAAGCTAATTCTAAGGCATTTCGCGCATAAATGAAATGAACACATTTTTCTCCAAAACTATAACAGATGCAAGCTTGTCCTGTTTGGTGGAGATGATATTTAATAAAATAAGTAGAAATCCACTAAAAGTTTTGTTTGGTTATCTTGCAATCCCGAGATAATCGTCTCCATGCTTCAAATGCTCTTAAAAGCCAATTCTAAGGCATTTCGCGCATAAATGAAATGAACACATTTTTCTCCAAAACTATAACAGATGCAAGCTTGTCCTGTTTGGTGGAGATGATATTTAATAAAATAAGTAGAAATCCACTAAAAGTTTTGTTTGGTTATCTTGCAATTCCGAGATAATCGTCTCCATGCTTCAAATGCTCTTAAAAGCGATTTCTAAGGCATTTCGCGCATAAATGAAATGGACACATTTTTCTCCAAAACTATAACAGATGCAAGCTTGTCCTGTTTGGTGGAGATGATATTTAATAAAATAAGTAGAAATCCACTAAAAGTTTTGTTTGGTTATCTTGCAATCTCGAGATAATCGTCTCCATGCTTTAAATGCTCTTAAAAGCCATTTCTAAGGCATTTCGCGCATAAATGAAATGAACACATTTTCTCCAAAACTATAACAGATGCAAGCTTGTCCTGTTTGGTGGAGATGATATTTAATAAAATAAGTAGAAATCCACTAAAACTTTTGTTTGGTTATCTTGCAAATCCCGAGATAATCGTCTCCATGCTTCAAATGCTCTTAAAAGCCAATTCTAAGGCATTTCGCGCATAAATGAAATGAACACATTTTTCTCCAAAACTATAACAGATGCAAGCTTGTCCTGTTTGGTGGAGATGATATTTAATAAAATAAGTAGAAATCCACTAAAAGTTTTGTTTGGTTATCTTGTAATCTCGAGATAATAGTCTCCATGCTTCAAATGCTCTTAAAAGCCAATTCTAAGGCATTTCGCGCCTAAATGAAATGAACACATTTTTCTCCAAAACTATAACCGATGCAAGCTTGTCCTGTTTGGTGGAGATGATATTTAATAAAATAAGTAGAAATCCACTAAAAGTTTTGTTTGGTTATCTTGCAAATCCCGAGATAATCGTCTCCATGCTTCAAATGCTCTTAAAAGTCAATTCTAAGGCATTTCGCGCATAAATGAAATGAACACATTTTTCTCCAAAACTATAACAGATGCAAGCTTGTCCTGTTTGGTGGAGATGATATTTAATAAAATAAGTAGAAATCCACTAAATGTTTTGTTTGGTTATCTTGCAATCCCGAGATAATCGTCTCCATGCTTCAAATGCTCTTAAAAGCCAATTCTAAGGCATTTCGCGCATAAATGAAATGAACACATTTTTCTCCAAAACTATAACAGATGCAAGCTTGTCCTGTTTGGTGGAGATGATATTTAATAAAATAAGTAGAAATCCACTAAAAGTTTTGTTTGGTTATCTTGCAATCCCGAGATAATCGTCTCCATGCTTCAAATGCTCTTAAAAGCCAATTCTAAGGCATTTCGCGCATAAATAAAATGAACACATTTTTCTCCAAAACTATAACAGATGCAAGCTTGTCCTGTTTGGTGGAGATGATATTTAATAAAATAAGTAGAAATCCACTAAAAGTTTTGTTTGGTTATCTTGCAATCCCGAGATAATCGTCTCCATGCTTCAAATGCTCTTAAAAGCCAATTCTAAGGCATTTCGCGCATAAATGAAATGAACACATTTTTCTCCAAAACTATAACAGATTCAAGCTTGTCCTGTTTGGTGGAGATGATATTTAATAAAATAAGTAGAAATCCACTAAAAGTTTTTTTTGGTTATCTTGCAAATCCCGAGATAATCGTCTCCATGCTTCAAATGCTCTTAAAAGCCAATTCTAAGGCATTTCGCGCATAAATGAAATGAACACATTTTTCTCCAAAACTATAACAGATGCAAGCTTGTCCTGTTTGGTGGAGATGATATTTAATAAAATAAGTAGAAATCCACTAAAAGTTTTGTTTGGTTATCTTGTAATCCCGAGATAATCGTCTCCATGCTTCAAATGCTCTTAAAAGCCAATTCTAAGGCATTTCGCGCATAAATGAAATGAACACATTTTTCTCCAAAACTATAACAGATGCAAGCTTGTCCTGTTTGGTGGAGATGATATTTAATAAAATAAGTATAAATCCACTAAAAGTTTTGTTTGGTTATCTTGCAATCCCGAGATAATCGTCTCCATGCTTCAAATTCTCTTAAAAGCCAATTCTAAGGCATTTCGCGCATAAATGAAATGAACACATTTTTCTCCAAAACTATAACAGATGCAAGCTTGTCCTGTTTGGTGGAGATGATATTTAATAAAATAAGTAGAAATCCACTAAAAGTTTTGTTTGGTTATCTTGCAATCCCGAGATAATCGTCTCCATGCTTCAAATGCTCTTAAAAGCCAATTCTAAGGCATTTCGCGCATAAATGAAATGAACACATTTTTCTCCAAAACTATAACAGATGCAAGCTTGTCCTGTTTGGTGGAGATGATATTTAATAAAATAAGTAGAAATCCACTAAAAGTTTTGTTTGGTTATCTTGCAAATCCCGAGATAATCGTCTCCATGCTTCAAATGCTCTTAAAAGCCAATTCTAAGGCATTTCGCGCATAAATGAAATGAACACATTTTTCTCCAAAACTATAACAGATGCAAGCTTGTCCTGTTTGGTGGAGATGATATTTAATAAAATAAGTAGAAATCCACTAAAAGTTTTGTTTGGTTATCTTGCAATCTCGAGATAATCGTCTCCATGCTTTAAATTCTCTTAAAAGCCATTTCTAAGGCATTTCGCGCATAAATGAAATGAACACATTTTTCTCCAAAACTATAACAGATGCAAGCTTGTCCTGTTTGGTGGAGATGATATTTAATAAAATAAGTAGAAATCCACTAAACGTTTTGTTTGGTTATCTTGCAATCCCGAGATAATCGTCTCCATGCTTCAAATGCTCTTAAAAGCCAATTCTAAGGCATTTCGCGCATAAATAAAATGAACACATTTTTCTCCAAAACTATAACAGATGCAAGCTTGTCCTGTTTGGTGGAGATGATATTTAATAAAAATAAGTAGAAATCCACTAAAAGTTTTGTTTGGTTATCTTGCAATCCCGAGATAATCGTCTCCATGCTTCAAATGCTCTTAAAAGCGATTTCTAAGGCATTTCGCGCATAAATGAAATGGACACATTTTTCTCCAAAACTATAACAGATGCAAGCTTGTCCTGTTTGGTGGAGATGATATTTAATAAAATAAGTAGAAATCCACTAAAAGTTTTGTTTGGTTATCTTGCAAATCCCGAGATAATCGTCTCCATGCTTCAAATGCTCTTAAAAGCCAATTCTAAGGCATTTCGCGCATAAATTAAATGAACACATTTTTCTCCAAAACTATAACAGATGCAAGCTTGTCCTGTTTGGTGGAGATTATATTTAATAAAATAAGTAGAAATCCACTAAAAGTTTTGTTTGGTTATCTTGCAATCTCGAGATAATCGTCTCCATGCTTCAAATGCTCTTAAAAGCGATTTCTAAGGCATTTCGCGCATAAATGAAATGGACACATTTTTCTCCAAAACTATAACAGATGCAAGCTTGTCCTGTTTGGTGGAGATGATATTTAATAAAATAAGTAGAAATCCACTAAAAGTTTTGTTTGGTTATCTTGCAATCTCGAGATAATCGTCTCCATGCTTTAAATGCTCTTAAAAGCCATTTCTAAGGCATTTCGCGCATAAATGAAAGGAACACATTTTTCTCCAAAACTATAACAGATGCAAGCTTGTTCTGTTTGGTGGAGATGATATTTAATAAAATAAGTAGAAATCCACTAAAAGTTTTGTTTGGTTATCTTGCAATCCCGAGATAATCGTCTCCATGCTTCAAATGCTCTTAAAAGCCAATTCTAAGGCATTTCGCGCATAAATGAAATGAACACATTTTTCTCCAAAACTATAACAGATGCAAGCTTGTCCTGTTTGGTGGAGATGATATTTAATAAAATAAGTAGAAATCCACTAAAAGTTTTGTTTGGTTATCTTGCAATCCCGAGATAATCGTCTCCATGCTTCAAATGCTCTTCAAAGCCAATTCTAAGGCATTTCGCGCATAAATGAAATGAACACATTTTTCTCCAAAACTATAACAGATGCAAGCTTGTCCTGTTTGGTGGAGATGATATTTAATAAAATAAGTAGAAATCCACTAAAAGTTTTGTTTGGTTATCTTGCAAATCCCGAGATAATCGTCTCCATGCTTCAAATGCTCTTAAAAGCCAATTCTAAGGCATTTCGCGCATAAATTAAATGAACACATTTTTCTCCAAAACTATAACAGATGCAAGCTTGTCCTGTTTGGTGGAGATGATATTTAATAAAATAAGTAGAAATCCACTAAAAGTTTTGTTTGGTTATCTTGCAATCCCGAGATAATCGTCTCCATGCTTCAAATGCTCTTAAAAGCCAATTCTAAGGCATTTCGCGCATAAATGAAATGAACACATTTTTCTCCAAAACTATAACAGATGCAAGCTTGTCCTGTTTGGTGGAGATGATATTTAATAAAATAAGTAGAAATCCACTAAAAGTTTTGTTTGGTTATCTTGCAATCCCGAGATAATCGTCTCCATGCTTCAAATGCTCTTAAAAGCTAATTCTAAGGCATTTCGCGCATAAATGAAATGAACACATTTTTCTCCAAAACTATAACAGATGCAAGCTTGTCCTGTTTGGTGGAGATGATATTTAATAAAATAAGTAGAAATCCACTAAAAGTTTTGTTTGGTTATCTTGCAATCCCGAGATAATCGTCTCCATGCTTCAAATGCTCTTAAAAGCCAATTCTAAGGCATTTCGCGCATAAATGAAATGAACACATTTTTCTCCAAAACTATAACAGATGCAAGCTTGTCCTGTTTGGTGGAGATGATATTTAATAAAATAAGTAGAAATCCACTAAAAGTTTTGTTTGGTTATCTTGCAATTCCGAGATAATCGTCTACATGCTTCAAATGCTCTTAAAAGCGATTTCTAAGGCATTTCGCGCATAAATGAAATGGACACATTTTTCTCCAAAACTATAACAGATGCAAGCTTGTCCTGTTTGGTGGAGATGATATTTAATAAAATAAGTAGAAATCCACTAAAAGTTTTGTTTGGTTATCTTGCAATCTCGAGATAATCGTCTCCATGCTTTAAATGCTCTTAAAAGCCATTTCTAAGGCATTTCGCGCATAAATGAAATGAACACATTTTTCTCCAAAACTATAACAGATGCAAGCTTGTCCTGTTTGGTGGAGATGATATTTAATAAAATAAGTAGAAATCCACTAAAACTTTTGTTTGGTTATCTTGCAAATCCCGAGATAATCGTCTCCATGCTTCAAATGCTCTTAAAAGCCAATTCTAAGGCATTTCGCGCATAAATGAAATGAACAGATTTTTCTCCAAAACTCTAACAGATGCAAGCTTGTCCTGTTTGGTGGAGATGATATTTAATAAAAATAAGTAGAAATCCACTAAAAGTTTTGTTTGGTTATCTTGCAATCCCGAGATAATCGTCTCCATGCTTCAAATGCTCTTAAAAGCGATTTCTAAGGCATTTCGCGCATAAATGAAATGGACACATTTTTCTCCAAAACTATAACAGATGCAAGCTTGTCCTGTTTGGTGGAGATGATATTTAATAAAATAAGTAGAAATCCACTAAAAGTTTTGTTTGGTTATCTTGCAATCTCGAGATAATCGTCTCCATGCTTTAAATGCTCTTAAAAGCCATTTCTAAGGCATTTCGCGCATAAATGAAATGAACACATTTTTCTCCAAAACTATAACAGATGCAAGCTTGTTCTGTTTGGTGGAGATGATATTTAATAAAATAAGTAGAAATCCACTAAAAGTTTTGTTTGGTTATCTTGCAATCCCGAGATAATCGTCTCCATGCTTCAAATGCTCTTAAAAGCCAATTCTAAGGCATTTCGCGCATAAATGAAATGAACACATTTTTCTCCAAAACTATAACAGATGCAAGCTTGTCCTGTTTGGTGGTGATGATATTTAATAAAATGAGTAGAAATCCACTAAAAGTTTTGTTTGGTTATCTTGCAATCCCGAGATAATCGTCTCCATGCTTCAAATGCTCTTCAAAGCCAATTCTAAGGCATTTCGCGCATAAATGAAATGAACACATTTTTCTCCAAAACTATAACAGATGCAAGCTTGTCCTGTTTGGTGGAGATGATATTTAATAAAATAAGTAGAAATCCACTAAATGTTTTGTTTGGTTATCTTGCAAATCCCGAGATAATCGTCTCCATGCTTCAAATGCTCTTAAAAGCCAATTCTAAGGCATTTCGCGCATAAATTAAATGAACACATTTTTCTACAAAACTATAACAGATGCAAGCTTGTCTTGTTTGGTGGAGATGATATTTAATAAAATAAGTAGAAATCCACTAAAAGTTTTGTTTAGTTATCTTGCAATCTCGAGATTATCGTCTCCATGCTTTAAATGCTCTTAAAAGCCATTTCTAAGGCATTTCGCGCATAAATGAAATGAACACATTTTTCTCCAAAACTATAACAGATGCAAGCTTGTCCTGTTTGGTGGAGATGATATTTAATAAAATAAGTAGAAATCCACTAAAAGTTTTGTTTGGTTATCTTGCAATCCCGAGATAATCGTCTCTATGCTTCAAATGCTCTTAAAAGCTAATTCTAAGGCATTTCGCGCATAAATGAAATGAACACATTTTTCTCCAAAACTATAACAGATGCAAGCTTGTCCTGTTTGGTGGAGATGATATTTAATAAAATAAGTAGAAATCCACTAAAAGTTTTGTTTGGTTATCTTGCAATCCCGAGATAATCGTCTCCATGCTTCAAATGCTCTTAAAAGCCAATTCTAAGGCATTTCGCGCATAAATGAAATGAACACATTTTTCTCCAAAACTATAACAGATGCAAGCTTGTCCTGTTTGGTGGAGATGATATTTAATAAAATAAGTAGAAATCCACTAAAAGTTTTGTTTGGTTATCTTGCAATTCCGAGATAATCGTCTCCATGCTTCAAATGCTCTTAAAAGCGATTTCTAAGGCATTTCGCGCATAAATGAAATGGACACATTTTTCTCCAAAACTATAACAGATGCAAGCTTGTCCTGTTTGGTGGAGATGATATTTAATAAAATAAGTAGAAATCCACTAAAAGTTTTGTTTGGTTATCTTGCAATCTCGAGATAATCGTCTCCATGCTTTAAATGCTCTTAAAAGCCATTTCTAAGGCATTTCGCGCATAAATGAAATGAACACATTTTCTCCAAAACTATAACAGATGCAAGCTTGTCCTGTTTGGTGGAGATGATATTTAATAAAATAAGTAGAAATCCACTAAAACTTTTGTTTGGTTATCTTGCAAATCCCGAGATAATCGTCTCCATGCTTCAAATGCTCTTAAAAGCCAATTCTAAGGCATTTCGCGCATAAATGAAATGAACACATTTTTCTCCAAAACTATAACAGATGCAAGCTTGTCCTGTTTGGTGGAGATGATATTTAATAAAATAAGTAGAAATCCACTAAAAGTTTTGTTTGGTTATCTTGTAATCTCGAGATAATAGTCTCCATGCTTCAAATGCTCTTAAAAGCCAATTCTAAGGCATTTCGCGCCTAAATGAAATGAACACATTTTTCTCCAAAACTATAACCGATGCAAGCTTGTCCTGTTTGGTGGAGATGATATTTAATAAAATAAGTAGAAATCCACTAAAAGTTTTGTTTGGTTATCTTGCAAATCCCGAGATAATCGTCTCCATGCTTCAAATGCTCTTAAAAGTCAATTCTAAGGCATTTCGCGCATAAATGAAATGAACACATTTTTCTCCAAAACTATAACAGATGCAAGCTTGTCCTGTTTGGTGGAGATGATATTTAATAAAATAAGTAGAAATCCACTAAATGTTTTGTTTGGTTATCTTGCAATCCCGAGATAATCGTCTCCATGCTTCAAATGCTCTTAAAAGCCAATTCTAAGGCATTTCGCGCATAAATGAAATGAACACATTTTTCTCCAAAACTATAACAGATGCAAGCTTGTCCTGTTTGGTGGAGATGATATTTAATAAAATAAGTAGAAATCCACTAAAAGTTTTGTTTGGTTATCTTGCAATCCCGAGATAATCGTCTCCATGCTTCAAATGCTCTTAAAAGCCAATTCTAAGGCATTTCGCGCATAAATAAAATGAACACATTTTTCTCCAAAACTATAACAGATGCAAGCTTGTCCTGTTTGGTGGAGATGATATTTAATAAAATAAGTAGAAATCCACTAAAAGTTTTGTTTGGTTATCTTGCAATCCCGAGATAATCGTCTCCATGCTTCAAATGCTCTTAAAAGCCAATTCTAAGGCATTTCGCGCATAAATGAAATGAACACATTTTTCTCCAAAACTATAACAGATTCAAGCTTGTCCTGTTTGGTGGAGATGATATTTAATAAAATAAGTAGAAATCCACTAAAAGTTTTTTTTGGTTATCTTGCAAATCCCGAGATAATCGTCTCCATGCTTCAAATGCTCTTAAAAGCCAATTCTAAGGCATTTCGCGCATAAATGAAATGAACACATTTTTCTCCAAAACTATAACAGATGCAAGCTTGTCCTGTTTGGTGGAGATGATATTTAATAAAATAAGTAGAAATCCACTAAAAGTTTTGTTTGGTTATCTTGTAATCCCGAGATAATCGTCTCCATGCTTCAAATGCTCTTAAAAGCCAATTCTAAGGCATTTCGCGCATAAATGAAATGAACACATTTTTCTCCAAAACTATAACAGATGCAAGCTTGTCCTGTTTGGTGGAGATGATATTTAATAAAATAAGTATAAATCCACTAAAAGTTTTGTTTGGTTATCTTGCAATCCCGAGATAATCGTCTCCATGCTTCAAATTCTCTTAAAAGCCAATTCTAAGGCATTTCGCGCATAAATGAAATGAACACATTTTTCTCCAAAACTATAACAGATGCAAGCTTGTCCTGTTTGGTGGAGATGATATTTAATAAAATAAGTAGAAATCCACTAAAAGTTTTGTTTGGTTATCTTGCAATCCCGAGATAATCGTCTCCATGCTTCAAATGCTCTTAAAAGCCAATTCTAAGGCATTTCGCGCATAAATGAAATGAACACATTTTTCTCCAAAACTATAACAGATGCAAGCTTGTCCTGTTTGGTGGAGATGATATTTAATAAAATAAGTAGAAATCCACTAAAAGTTTTGTTTGGTTATCTTGCAAATCCCGAGATAATCGTCTCCATGCTTCAAATGCTCTTAAAAGCCAATTCTAAGGCATTTCGCGCATAAATGAAATGAACACATTTTTCTCCAAAACTATAACAGATGCAAGCTTGTCCTGTTTGGTGGAGATGATATTTAATAAAATAAGTAGAAATCCACTAAAAGTTTTGTTTGGTTATCTTGCAATCTCGAGATAATCGTCTCCATGCTTTAAATTCTCTTAAAAGCCATTTCTAAGGCATTTCGCGCATAAATGAAATGAACACATTTTTCTCCAAAACTATAACAGATGCAAGCTTGTCCTGTTTGGTGGAGATGATATTTAATAAAATAAGTAGAAATCCACTAAACGTTTTGTTTGGTTATCTTGCAATCCCGAGATAATCGTCTCCATGCTTCAAATGCTCTTAAAAGCCAATTCTAAGGCATTTCGCGCATAAATAAAATGAACACATTTTTCTCCAAAACTATAACAGATGCAAGCTTGTCCTGTTTGGTGGAGATGATATTTAATAAAAATAAGTAGAAATCCACTAAAAGTTTTGTTTGGTTATCTTGCAATCCCGAGATAATCGTCTCCATGCTTCAAATGCTCTTAAAAGCGATTTCTAAGGCATTTCGCGCATAAATGAAATGGACACATTTTTCTCCAAAACTATAACAGATGCAAGCTTGTCCTGTTTGGTGGAGATGATATTTAATAAAATAAGTAGAAATCCACTAAAAGTTTTGTTTGGTTATCTTGCAAATCCCGAGATAATCGTCTCCATGCTTCAAATGCTCTTAAAAGCCAATTCTAAGGCATTTCGCGCATAAATTAAATGAACACATTTTTCTCCAAAACTATAACAGATGCAAGCTTGTCCTGTTTGGTGGAGATTATATTTAATAAAATAAGTAGAAATCCACTAAAAGTTTTGTTTGGTTATCTTGCAATCTCGAGATAATCGTCTCCATGCTTCAAATGCTCTTAAAAGCGATTTCTAAGGCATTTCGCGCATAAATGAAATGGACACATTTTTCTCCAAAACTATAACAGATGCAAGCTTGTCCTGTTTGGTGGAGATGATATTTAATAAAATAAGTAGAAATCCACTAAAAGTTTTGTTTGGTTATCTTGCAATCTCGAGATAATCGTCTCCATGCTTTAAATGCTCTTAAAAGCCATTTCTAAGGCATTTCGCGCATAAATGAAAGGAACACATTTTTCTCCAAAACTATAACAGATGCAAGCTTGTTCTGTTTGGTGGAGATGATATTTAATAAAATAAGTAGAAATCCACTAAAAGTTTTGTTTGGTTATCTTGCAATCCCGAGATAATCGTCTCCATGCTTCAAATGCTCTTCAAAGCCAATTCTAAGGCATTTCGCGCATAAATGAAATGAACACATTTTTCTCCAAAACTATAACAGATGCAAGCTTGTCCTGTTTGGTGGAGATGATATTTAATAAAATAAGTAGAAATCCACTAAAAGTTTTGTTTGGTTATCTTGCAAATCCCGAGATAATCGTCTCCATGCTTCAAATGCTCTTAAAAGCCAATTCTAAGGCATTTCGCGCATAAATTAAATGAACACATTTTTCTCCAAAACTATAACAGATGCAAGCTTGTCCTGTTTGGTGGAGATGATATTTAATAAAATAAGTAGAAATCCACTAAAAGTTTTGTTTGGTTATCTTGCAATCCCGAGATAATCGTCTCCATGCTTCAACTGCTCTTAAAAGCTAATTCTAAGGCATTTCGCGCATAAATGAAATGAACACATTTTTCTCCAAAACTATAACAGATGCAAGCTTGTCCTGTTTGGTGGAGATGATATTTAATAAAATAAGTAGAAATCCACTAAAAGTTTTGTTTGGTTATCTTGCAATCCCGAGATAATCGTCTCCATGCTTCAAATGCTCTTAAAAGCCAATTCTAAGGCATTTCGCGCATAAATGAAATGAACACATTTTTCTCCAAAACTATAACAGATGCAAGCTTGTCCTGTTTGGTGGAGATGATATTTAATAAAATAAGTAGAAATCCACTAAAAGTTTTGTTTGGTTATCTTGCAATCCCGAGATAATCGTCTCCATGCTTCAAATGCTCTTAAAAGCTAATTCTAAGGCATTTCGCGCATAAATGAAATGAACACATTTTTCTCCAAAACTATAACAGATGCAAGCTTGTCCTGTTTGGTGGAGATGATATTTAATAAAATAAGTAGAAATCCACTAAAAGTTTTGTTTGGTTATCTTGCAATCCCGAGATAATCGTCTCCATGCTTCAAATGCTCTTAAAAGCCAATTCTAAGGCATTTCGCGCATAAATGAAATGAACACATTTTTCTCCAAAACTATAACAGATGCAAGCTTGTCCTGTTTGGTGGAGATGATATTTAATAAAATAAGTAGAAATCCACTAAAAGTTTTGTTTGGTTATCTTGCAATTCCGAGATAATCGTCTACATGCTTCAAATGCTCTTAAAAGCGATTTCTAAGGCATTTCGCGCATAAATGAAATGGACACATTTTTCTCCAAAACTATAACAGATGCAAGCTTGTCCTGTTTGGTGGAGATGATATTTAATAAAATAAGTAGAAATCCACTAAAAGTTTTGTTTGGTTATCTTGCAATCTCGAGATAATCGTCTCCATGCTTTAAATGCTCTTAAAAGCCATTTCTAAGGCATTTCGCGCATAAATGAAATGAACACATTTTTCTCCAAAACTATAACAGATGCAAGCTTGTCCTGTTTGGTGGAGATGATATTTAATAAAATAAGTAGAAATCCACTAAAACTTTTGTTTGGTTATCTTGCAAATCCCGAGATAATCGTCTCCATGCTTCAAATGCTCTTAAAAGCCAATTCTAAGGCATTTCGCGCATAAATGAAATGAACAGATTTTTCTCCAAAACTCTAACAGATGCAAGCTTGTCCTGTTTGGTGGAGATGATATTTAATAAAATAAGTAGAAATCCACTAAAAGTTTTGTTTGGTTATCTTGCAATCCCGAGATAATCGTCTCCATGCTTCAAATGCTCTTCAAAGCCAATTCTAAGGCATTTCGCGCATAAATGAAATGAACACATTTTTCTCCAAAACTATAACAGATGCAAGCTTGTCCTGTTTGGTGGAGATGATATTTAATAAAATAAGTAGAAATCCACTAAAAGTTTTGTTTGGTTATCTTGCAAATCCCGAGATAATCGTCTCCATGCTTCAAATGCTCTTAAAAGCCAATTCTAAGGCATTTCGCGCATAAATTAAATGAACACATTTTTCTCCAAAACTATAACAGATGCAAGCTTGTCCTGTTTGGTGGAGATTATATTTAATAAAATAAGTAGAAATCCGCTAAAAGTTTTGTTTGGTTATCTTGCAATCTCGAGATTAACGTCTCCATGCTTTAAATGCTCTTAAAAGCCATTTCTAAGGCATTTCGCGCATAAATGAAATGAACACATTTTTCTCCAAAACTATAACAGATGCAAGCTTGTCCTGTTTGGTGGAGATGATATTTAATAAAATAAGTAGAAATCCACTAAAAGTTTTGTTTGGTTATCTTGCAATCCCGAGATAATCGTCTCCATGCTTCAAATGCTCTTAAAAGCTAATTCTAAGGCATTTCGCGCATAAATGAAATGAACACATTTTTCTCCAAAACTATAACAGATGCAAGCTTGTCCTGTTTGGTGGAGATGATATTTAATAAAATAAGTAGAAATCCACTAAAAGTTTTGTTTGGTTATCTTGCAATCCCGAGATAATCGTCTCCATGCTTCAAATGCTCTTAAAAGCCAATTCTAAGGCATTTCGCGCATAAATGAAATGAACACATTTTTCTCCAAAACTATAACAGATGCAAGCTTGTCCTGTTTGGTGGAGATGATATTTAATAAAATAAGTAGAAATCCACTGAAAGTTTTGTTTGGTTATCTTGCAATCCCGAGATAATCGTCTCCATGCTTCAAATGCTCTTAAAAGCTAATTCTAAGGCATTTCGCGCATAAATGAAATGAACACATTTTTCTCCAAAACTATAACAGATGCAAGCTTGTCCTGTTTGGTGGAGATGATATTTAATAAAATAAGTAGAAATCCACTAAAAGTTTTGTTTGGTTATCTTGCAATCCCGAGATAATCGTCTCCATGCTTCAAATGCTCTTAAAAGCCAATTCTAAGGCATTTCGCGCATAAATGAAATGAACACATTTTTCTCCAAAACTATAACAGATGCAAGCTTGTCCTGTTTGGTGGAGATGATATTTAATAAAATAAGTAGAAATCCACTAAAAGTTTTGTTTGGTTATCTTGCAATTCCGAGATAATCGTCTACATGCTTCAAATGCTCTTAAAAGCGATTTCTAAGGCATTTCGCGCATAAATGAAATGGACACATTTTTCTCCAAAACTATAACAGATGCAAGCTTGTCCTGTTTGGTGGAGATGATATTTAATAAAATAAGTAGAAATCCACTAAAAGTTTTGTTTGGTTATCTTGCAATCTCGAGATAATCGTCTCCATGCTTTAAATGCTCTTAAAAGCCATTTCTAAGGCATTTCGCGCATAAATGAAATGAACACATTTTTCTCCAAAACTATAACAGATGCAAGCTTGTCCTGTTTGGTGGAGATGATATTTAATAAAATAAGTAGAAATCCACTAAAACTTTTGTTTGGTTATCTTGCAAATCCCGAGATAATCGTCTCCATGCTTCAAATGCTCTTAAAAGCCAATTCTAAGGCATTTCGCGCATAAATGAAATGAACACATTTTTCTCCAAAACTATAACAGATGCAAGCTTGTCCTGTTTGGTGGAGATGATATTTAATAAAATAAGTAGAAATCCACTAAAAGTTTTATTTGGTTATCTTGCAATCTCGAGATAATAGTCTCCATGCTTCAAATGCTCTTAAAAGCCAATTCTAAGGCATTTCGCGCATAAATGAAATGAACACATTTTTCTCCAAAACTATAACAGATGCAAGCTTGTCCTGTTTGGTGGAGATGATATTTAATAAAATAAGTAGAAATCCACTAAAAGTTTTGTTTTGTTATCTTGCAATCCCGAGATAATCGTCTCCATGCTTCAAATGCTCTTAAAAGCCAATTCTAAGGCATTTCGCGCATAAATGAAATGAACACATTTTTCTCCAAAACTATAACAGATGCAAGCTTGTCCTGTTTGGTGGAGATGATATTTAATAAAATAAGTAGAAATCCACTAAAAGTTTTGTTTGGTTATCTTGCAAATCCCGAGATAATCGTCTCCATGCTTCAAATGCTCTTAAAAGCCAATTCTAAGGCATTTCGCGCATAAATGAAATGAACACATTTTTCTCCAAAACTATAACAGATGCAAGCTTGTCCTGTTTGGTGGAGATGATATTTAATAAAATAAGTAGAAATCCACTAAAAGTTTTGTTTGGTTATCTTGCAATCCCGAGATAATTCTCTCCATGCTTCAAATGCTCTTAAAAGCCAATTCTAAGGCATTTCGCGCATAAATGAAATGAACACATTTTTCTCCAAAACTATAACAGATTCAAGCTTGTCCTGTTTGGTGGAGATGATATTTAATAAAATAAGTAGAAATCCACTAAAAGTTTTGTTTGGTTATCTTGCAAATCCCGAGATAATCGTCTCCATGCTTCAAATGCTCTTAAAAGCCAATTCTAAGGCATTTCGCGCATAAATGAAATGAACACATTTTTCTCCAAAACTATAACAGATGCAAGCTTGTCCTGTTTGGTGGAGATGATATTTAATAAAATAAGTAGAAATCCACTAAAAGTTTTGTTTGGTTATCTTGTAATCCCGAGATAATCGTCTCCATGCTTCAAATGCTCTTAAAAGCCAATTCTAAGGCATTTCGCGCATAAATGAAATGAACACATTTTTCTCCAAAACTTTAACAGATGCAAGCTTGTCCTGTTTGGTGGAGATGATATTTAATAAAATAAGTAGAAATCCACTAAAAGTTTTGTTTGGTTATCTTGCAAATCCCGAGATAATCGTCTCCATGCTTCAAATGCTCTTAAAAGCCAATTCTAAGGCATTTCGCGCATAAATGAAATGAACACATTTTTCTCCAAAACTATAACAGATGCAAGCTTGTCCTGTTTGGTGGAGATGATATTTAATAAAATAAGTAGAAATCCACTAAAAGTTTTGTTTGGTTATCTTGCAATCCCAAGATAATCGTCTCCATGCTTCAAATGCTCTTAAAAGCGATTTCTAAGGCATTTCGCGCATAATTGAAATGAACACATTTTTCTCCAAAACTATAACAGATGCAAGCTTGTCCTGTTTGGTGGAGATGATATTTAATAAAATAAGTAGAAATCCACTAAAAGTTTTGTTTGGTTATCTTGCAATCTCGAGATAATCGTCTCCATGCTTTAAATGCTCTTAAAAGCCATTTCTAAGGCATTTCGCGCATAAATGAAATGAACACATTTTTCTCCAAAACTATAACAGATGCAAGCTTGTCCTGTTTGGTGGAGATGATATTTAATAAATTAAGTAGAAATCCACTAAAAGTTTTGTTTGGTTATCTTGCAATCCCGAGATAATCGTCTCCATGCTTCAAATGCTCTTAAAAGCAAATTCTAAGGCATTTCGCGCATAAATGAAATGAACACATTTTTCTCCAAAACTATAGCAGATGCAAGCTTGTCCTGTTTGGTGGAGATGATATTTAATAAAATAAGTAGAAATCCACTAAAAGTTTTGTTTGGTTATCTTGCAATCCCGAGATAATCGTCTCCATGCTTCAAATGCTCTTAAAAGCCAATTCTAAGGCATTTCGCGCATAAATGAAATGAACACATTTTTCTCCAAAACTATAACAGATGCAAGCTTGTCCTGTTTGGTGGAGATGATATTTAATAAAATAAGTAGAAATCCACTAAAAGTTTTGTTTGGTTATCTTGCAATCCCGAGATAATCGTCTCCATGCTTCAAATGCTCTTAAAAGCCAATTCTAAGGCATTTCGCGCATAAATGAAATGAACACATTTTTCTCCAAAACTATAACAGATGCAAGCTTGTCCTGTTTGGTGGAGATGATATTTAATAAAATAAGTAGAAATCCACTGAAAGTTTTGTTTGGTTATCTTGCAATCCCGAGATAATCGTCTCCATGCTTCAAATGCTCTTAAAAGCTAATTCTAAGGCATTTCGCGCATAAATGAAATGAACACATTTTTCTCCAAAACTATAACAGATGCAAGCTTGTCCTGTTTGGTGGAGATGATATTTAATAAAATAAGTAGAAATCCACTAAAAGTTTTGTTTGGTTATCTTGCAATCCCGAGATAATCGTCTCCATGCTTCAAATGCTCTTAAAAGCCAATTCTAAGGCATTTCGCGCATAAATGAAATGAACACATTTTTCTCCAAAACTATAACAGATGCAAGCTTGTCCTGTTTGGTGGAGATGATATTTAATAAAATAAGTAGAAATCCACTAAAAGTTTTGTTTGGTTATCTTGCAATTCCGAGATAATCGTCTACATGCTTCAAATGCTCTTAAAAGCGATTTCTAAGGCATTTCGCGCATAAATGAAATGGACACATTTTTCTCCAAAACTATAACAGATGCAAGCTTGTCCTGTTTGGTGGAGATGATATTTAATAAAATAAGTAGAAATCCACTAAAAGTTTTGTTTGGTTATCTTGCAATCTCGAGATAATCGTCTCCATGCTTTAAATGCTCTTAAAAGCCATTTCTAAGGCATTTCGCGCATAAATGAAATGAACACATTTTTCTCCAAAACTATAACAGATGCAAGCTTGTCCTGTTTGGTGGAGATGATATTTAATAAAATAAGTAGAAATCCACTAAAACTTTTGTTTGGTTATCTTGCAAATCCCGAGATAATCGTCTCCATGCTTCAAATGCTCTTAAAAGCCAATTCTAAGGCATTTCGCGCATAAATGAAATGAACACATTTTTCTCCAAAACTATAACAGATGCAAGCTTGTCCTGTTTGGTGGAGATGATATTTAATAAAATAAGTAGAAATCCACTAAAAGTTTTATTTGGTTATCTTGCAATCTCGAGATAATAGTCTCCATGCTTCAAATGCTCTTAAAAGCCAATTCTAAGGCATTTCGCGCATAAATGAAATGAACACATTTTTCTCCAAAACTATAACAGATGCAAGCTTGTCCTGTTTGGTGGAGATGATATTTAATAAAATAAGTAGAAATCCACTAAAAGTTTTGTTTTGTTATCTTGCAATCCCGAGATAATCGTCTCCATGCTTCAAATGCTCTTAAAAGCCAATTCTAAGGCATTTCGCGCATAAATGAAATGAACACATTTTTCTCCAAAACTATAACAGATGCAAGCTTGTCCTGTTTGGTGGAGATGATATTTAATAAAATAAGTAGAAATCCACTAAAAGTTTTGTTTGGTTATCTTGCAAATCCCGAGATAATCGTCTCCATGCTTCAAATGCTCTTAAAAGCCAATTCTAAGGCATTTCGCGCATAAATGAAATGAACACATTTTTCTCCAAAACTATAACAGATGCAAGCTTGTCCTGTTTGGTGGAGATGATATTTAATAAAATAAGTAGAAATCCACTAAAAGTTTTGTTTGGTTATCTTGCAATCCCGAGATAATTCTCTCCATGCTTCAAATGCTCTTAAAAGCCAATTCTAAGGCATTTCGCGCATAAATGAAATGAACACATTTTTCTCCAAAACTATAACAGATTCAAGCTTGTCCTGTTTGGTGGAGATGATATTTAATAAAATAAGTAGAAATCCACTAAAAGTTTTGTTTGGTTATCTTGCAAATCCCGAGATAATCGTCTCCATGCTTCAAATGCTCTTAAAAGCCAATTCTAAGGCATTTCGCGCATAAATGAAATGAACACATTTTTCTCCAAAACTATAACAGATGCAAGCTTGTCCTGTTTGGTGGAGATGATATTTAATAAAATAAGTAGAAATCCACTAAAAGTTTTGTTTGGTTATCTTGTAATCCCGAGATAATCGTCTCCATGCTTCAAATGCTCTTAAAAGCCAATTCTAAGGCATTTCGCGCATAAATGAAATGAACACATTTTTCTCCAAAACTTTAACAGATGCAAGCTTGTCCTGTTTGGTGGAGATGATATTTAATAAAATAAGTAGAAATCCACTAAAAGTTTTGTTTGGTTATCTTGCAAATCCCGAGATAATCGTCTCCATGCTTCAAATGCTCTTAAAAGCCAATTCTAAGGCATTTCGCGCATAAATGAAATGAACACATTTTTCTCCAAAACTATAACAGATGCAAGCTTGTCCTGTTTGGTGGAGATGATATTTAATAAAATAAGTAGAAATCCACTAAAAGTTTTGTTTGGTTATCTTGCAATCCCAAGATAATCGTCTCCATGCTTCAAATGCTCTTAAAAGCGATTTCTAAGGCATTTCGCGCATAAATGAAATGAACACATTTTTCTCCAAAACTATAACAGATGCAAGCTTGTCCTGTTTGGTGGAGATGATATTTAATAAAATAAGTAGAAATCCACTAAAAGTTTTGTTTGGTTATCTTGCAATCTCGAGATAATCGTCTCCATGCTTTAAATGCTCTTAAAAGCCATTTCTAAGGCATTTCGCGCATAAATGAAATGAACACATTTTTCTCCAAAACTATAACAGATGCAAGCTTGTCCTGTTTGGTGGAGATGATATTTAATAAATTAAGTAGAAATCCACTAAAAGTTTTGTTTGGTTATCTTGCAATCCCGAGATAATCGTCTCCATGCTTCAAATGCTCTTAAAAGCAAATTCTAAGGCATTTCGCGCATAAATGAAATGAACACATTTTTCTCCAAAACTATAGCAGATGCAAGCTTGTCCTGTTTGGTGGAGATGATATTTAATAAAATAAGTAGAAATCCACTAAAAGTTTTGTTTGGTTATCTTGCAATCCCGAGATAATCGTCTCCATGCTTCAAATGCTCTTAAAAGCCAATTCTAAGGCATTTCGCGCATAAATGAAATGAACACATTTTTCTCCAAAACTATAACAGATGCAAGCTTGTCCTGTTTGGTGGAGATGATATTTAATAAAATAAGTAGAAATCCACTAAAAGTTTTGTTTGGTTATCTTACAATCCCGAGATAATCGTCTCCATGCTTCAAATGCTCTTAAAAGCCAATTCTAAGGCATTTCGCGCATAAATGAAATGAACACATTTTTCTCCAAAACTATAACAGATGCAAGCTTGTCCTGTTTGGTGGAGATGATATTTAATAAAATAAGTAGAAATCCACTAAAAGTTTTGTTTGGTTATCTTGCAATCCCGAGATAATCGTCTCCATGCTTCAAATGCTCTTAAAAGCCAATTCTAAGGCATTTCGCGCATAAATGAAATGAACACATTTTTCTCCAAAACTATAACAGATGCAAGCTTGTCCTGTTTGGTGGAGATGATATTTAATAAAATAAGTAGAAATCCACTAAAAGTTTTGTTTGGTTATCTTGCAATCTCGAGATAATCGTCTCCATGCTTTAAATGCTCTTAAAAGCCATTTCTAAGGCATTTCGCGCATAAATGAAATGAACACATTTTTCTCCAAAACTATAACAGATGCAAGCTTGTCCTGTTTGGTGGAGATGATATTTAATAAAATAAGTAGAAATCCACTAAAAGTTTTGTTTGGTTATCTTGCAATCTCGAGATAATCGTCTCCATGCTTTAAATGCTCTTAAAAGCCATTTCTAAGGCATTTCGCGCATAAATGAAATGAACACATTTTTCTCCAAAACTATAACAGATGCAAGCTTGTCCTGTTTGGTGGAGATGATATTTAATAAATTAAGTAGAAATCCACTAAAAGTTTTGTTTGGTTATCTTGCAATCCCGAGATAATCGTCTCCATGCTTCAAATGCTCTTAAAAGCAAATTCTAAGGCATTTCGCGCATAAATGAAATGAACACATTTTTCTCCAAAACTATAGCAGATGCAAGCTTGTCCTGTTTGGTGGAGATGATATTTAATAAAATAAGTAGAAATCCACTAAAAGTTTTGTTTGGTTATCTTGCAATCCCGAGATAATCGTCTCCATGCTTCAAATGCTCTTAAAAGCCAATTCTAAGGCATTTCGCGCATAAATGAAATGAACACATTTTTCTCCAAAACTATAACAGATGCAAGCTTGTCCTGTTTGGTGGAGATGATATTTAATAAAATAAGTAGAAATCCACTAAAAGTTTTGTTTGGTTATCTTACAATCCCGAGATAATCGTCTCCATGCTTCAAATGCTCTTAAAAGCCAATTCTAAGGCATTTCGCGCATAAATGAAATGAACACATTTTTCTCCAAAACTATAACAGATGCAAGCTTGTCCTGTTTGGTGGAGATGATATTTAATAAAATAAGTAGAAATCCACTAAAAGTTTTGTTTGGTTATCTTGCAATCCCGAGATAATCGTCTCCATGCTTCAAATGCTCTTAAAAGCCAATTCTAAGGCATTTCGCGCATAAATGAAATGAACACATTTTTCTCCAAAACTATAACAGATGCAAGCTTGTCCTGTTTGGTGGAGATGATATTTAATAAAATAAGTAGAAATCCACTAAAAGTTTTGTTTGGTTATCTTGCAATCTCGAGATAATCGTCTCCATGCTTTAAATGCTCTTAAAAGCCATTTCTAAGGCATTTCGCGCATAAATGAAATGAACACATTTTTCTCCAAAACTATAACAGATGCAAGCTTGTCCTGTTTGGTGGAGATGATATTTAATAAAATAAGTAGAAATCCACTAAAAGTTTTGTTTGGTTATCTTGCAATCCCGAGATAATCGTCTCCATGCTTCAAATGCTCTTAAAAGCCAATTCTAAGGCATTTCGCGCATAAATGAAATGAACACATTTTTCCTTAAAACTATAACAGATGCAAGCTTGTCCTGTTTGGTGGAGATGATATTTAATAAAATAAGTAGAAATCCACTAAAAGTTTTGTTTGGTTATCTTGCAATCCCGAGATAATCGTCTCCATGCTTCAAATGCTCTTAAAAGCCAATTCTAAGGCATTTCGCGCATAAATGAAATGAACACATTTTTCTCCAAAACTATAACAGATGCAAGCTTGTCCTGTTTGGTGGAGATGATATTTAATAAAATAAGTAGAAATCCACTAAAAGTTTTGTTTGGTTATCTTACAATCCCGAGATAATCGTCTCCATGCTTCAAATGCTCTTAAAAGCCAATTCTAAGGCATTTCGCGCATAAATGAAATGAACACATTTTTCTCCAAAACTATAACAGATGCAAGCTTGTCCTGTTTGGTGGAGATGATATTTAATAAAATAAGTATAAATCCACTAAAAGTTTTGTTTGGTTATCTTGCAATCCCGAGATAATCGTCTCCATGCTTCAAATGCTCTTAAAAGCCAATTCTAAGGCATTTCGCGCATAAATGAAATGAACACATTTTTCTCCAAAACTATAACAGATGCAAGCTTGTCCTGTTTGGTGGAGATGATATTTAATAAAATAAGTAGAAATCCACTAAAAGTTTTGTTTGGTTATCTTGCAATCTCGAGATAATCGTCTCCATGCTTTAAATGCTCTTAAAAGCCATTTCTAAGGCATTTCGCGCATAAATGAAATGAACACATTTTTCTCCAAAACTATAACAGATGCAAGCTTGTCCTGTTTGGTGGAGATGATATTTAATAAAATAAGTAGAAATCCACTAAAAGTTTTGTTTGGTTATCTTGCAATCCCGAGATAATCGTCTCCATGCTTCAAATGCTCTTAAAAGCCAATTCTAAGGCATTTCGCGCATAAATGAAATGAACACATTTTTCCTTAAAACTATAACAGATGCAAGCTTGTCCTGTTTGGTGGAGATGATATTTAATAAAATAAGTAGAAATCCACTAAAAGTTTTGTTTGGTTATCTTGCAATCCCGAGATAATCGTCTCCATGCTTCAAATGCTCTTAAAAGCCAATTCTAAGGCATTTCGCGCATAAATGAAATGAACACATTTTTCTCCAAAACTATAACAGATGCAAGCTTGTCCTGTTTGGTGGAGATGATATTTAATAAAATAAGTAGAAATCCACTAAAAGTTTTGTTTGGTTATCTTGCAATCTCGAGATAATCGTCTCCATGCTTTAAATGCTCTTAAAAGCCATTTCTAAGGCATTTCGCGCATAAATGAAATGAACACATTTTTCTCCAAAACTATAACAGATGCAAGCTTGTCCTGTTTGGTGGAGATGATATTTAATAAAATAAGTAGAAATCCACTAAAAGTTTTGTTTGGTTATCTTGCAATCCCGAGATAATCGTCTCCATGCTTCAAATGCTCTTAAAAGCCAATTCTAAGGCATTTCGCGCATAAATGAAATGAACACATTTTTCTCCAAAACTATAACAGATGCAAGCTTGTCCTGTTTGGTGGAGATGATATTTAATAAAATAAGTAGAAATCCACTCAAAGTTTTGTTTGGTTATCTTGCAATCCCGAGATAATCGTCTCCATTCTTCAGATGCTCTTAAAAGCCAATTCTAAGGCATTTCGCGCATAAATGAAATGAACACATTTTTCTCCAAAACTATAACAGATGCAAGCTTGTCCTGTTTGGTGGAGATGATATTTAATAAAATAAGTAGAAATCCACTAAAAGTTTTGTTTGGTTATCTTGCAATCCCGAGATAATCGTCTCCATGCTTCAAATGCTCTTAAAAGCCAATTCTAAGGCATTTCGCGCATAAATGAAATGAACACATTTTTCTCCAAAACTATAACAGATGCAAGCTTGTCCTGTTTGGTGGAGATGATATTTAATAAAATAAGTAGAAATCCACTAAAAGTTTTGTTTGGTTATCTTGCAATCCCGAGATAATCGTCTCCATGCTTCAAATGCTCTTAAAAGCCAATTCTAAGGCATTTCGCGCATAAATGAAATGAACACATTTTTCTCCAAAACTATAAAAGATGCAAGCTTGTCCTGTTTGGTGGAGATGATATTTAATAAAATAAGTAGAAATCCACTAAAAGTTTTGTTTGGTTATCTTGCAATCCCGAGATAATCGTCTCCATGCTTCAAATGCTCTTAAAAGCCAATTCTAAGGCATTTCGCGCATAAATGAAATGAACACATTTTTCTCCAAAACTATAACAGATGCAAGCTTGTCCTGTTTGGTGGAGATGATATTTAATAAAATAAGTAGAAATCCACTAAAAGTTTTGTTTGGTTATCTTGCAATCCCGAGATAATCGTCTCCATGCTTCAAATGCTCTTAAAAGCCAATTCTAAGGCATTTCGCGCATAAATGAAATGAACACATTTTTCTCCAAAACTATAACAGATGCAAGCTTGTCCTGTTTGGTGGAGATGATATTTAATAAAATAAGTAGAAATCCACTAAAAGTTTTGTTTGTTTATCTTGCAATCCCGAGATAATCGTCTCCATGCTTCAAATGCTCTTAAAAGCCAATTCTAAGGCATTTCGCGCATAAATAAAATGAACACATTTATCTCCAAAACTATAACAGATGCAAGCTTGTCCTGTTTGGTGGAGATGATATTTAATAAAATAAGTAGAAATCCACTAAAAGTTTTGTTTGGTTATCTTGCAATCTCGAGATAATCGTCTCCATGCTTTAAATGCTCTTAAAAGCCATTTCTAAGGCATTTCGCGCATAAATGAAATGAACACATTTTTCTCCAAAACTATAACAGATGCAAGCTTGTCCTGTTTGGTGGAGATGATATTTAATAAAATAAGTAGAAATCCACTAAAAGTTTTGTTTGGTTATCTTGCAATCCCAAGATAATCGTCTCCATGCTTCAAATGCTCTTAAAAGCGATTTCTAAGGCATTTCGCGCATAAATGAAATGAACACATTTTTCTCCAAAACTATAACAGATGCAAGCTTGTCCTGTTTGGTGGAGATGATATTTAATAAAATAAGTAGAAATCCACTAAAAGTTTTGTTTGGTTATCTTGCAATCTCGAGATAATCGTCTCCATGCTTTAAATGCTCTTAAAAGCCATTTCTAAGGCATTTCGCGCATAAATGAAATGAACACATTTTTCTCCAAAACTATAACAGATGCAAGCTTGTCCTGTTTGGTGGAGATGATATTTAATAAATTAAGTAGAAATCCACTAAAAGTTTTGTTTGGTTATCTTGCAATCCCGAGATAATCGTCTCCATGCTTCAAATGCTCTTAAAAGCCAATTCTAAGGCATTTCGCGCATAAATGAAATGAACACATTTTTCTCCAAAACTATAGCAGATGCAAGCTTGTCCTGTTTGGTGGAGATGATATTTAATAAAATAAGTAGAAATCCACTAAAAGTTTTGTTTGGTTATCTTGCAATCCCGAGATAATCGTCTCCATGCTTCAAATGCTCTTAAAAGCCAATTCTAAGGCATTTCGCGCATAAATGAAATGAACACATTTTTCTCCAAAACTATAACAGATGCAAGCTTGTCCTGTTTGGTGGAGATGATATTTAATAAAATAAGTAGAAATCCACTAAAAGTTTTGTTTGGTTATCTTGCAATCCCGAGATAATCGTCTCCATGCTTCAAATGCTCTTAAGAGCCAATTCTAAGGCATTTCGCGCATAAATGAAATGAACACATTTTTCTCCAAAACTATAAAAGATGCAAGCTTGTCCTGTTTGGTGGAGATGATATTTAATAAAATAAGTAGAAATCCACTAAAAGTTTTGTTTGGTTATCTTGCAATCCCGAGATAATCGTCTCCATGCTTCAAATGCTCTTAAAAGCCAATTCTAAGGCATTTCGCGCATAAATGAAATGAACACATTTTTCTCCAAAACTATAACAGATGCAAGCTTGTCCTGTTTGGTGGAGATGATATTTAATAAAATAAGTAGAAATCCACTAAAAATTTTGTTTGGTTATCTTGCAATCCCGAGATAATCGTCTCCATGCTTCAAATGCTCTTAAAAGCCAATTCTAAGGCATTTCGCGCATAAATGAAATGAACACATTTTTCTCCAAAACTATAACAGATGCAAGCTTGTCCTGTTTGGTGGAGATGATATTTAATAAAATAAGTAGAAATCCACTAAAAGTTTTGTTTGTTTATCTTGCAATCCCGAGATAATCGTCTCCATGCTTCAAATGCTCATAAAAGCCAATTCTAAGGCATTTCGCGCATAAATAAAATGAACACATTTATCTCCAAAACTATAACAGATGCAAGCTTGTCCTGTTTGGTGGAGATGATATTTAATAAAATAAGTAGAAATCCACTAAAAGTTTTGTTTGGTTATCTTGCAATCCCAAGATAATCGTCTCCATGCTTCAAATGCTCTTAAAAGCGATTTCTAAGGCATTTCGCGCATAAATGAAATGAACACATTTTTCTCCAAAACTATAGCAGATGCAAGCTTGTCCTGTTTGGTGGAGATGATATTTAATAAAATAAGTAGAAATCCACTAAAAGTTTTGTTTGGTTATCTTGCAATCTCGAGATAATCGTCTCCATGCTTTAAATGCTCTTAAAAGCCATTTCTAAGGCATTTCGCGCATAAATGAAATGAACACATTTTTCTCCAAAACTATAACAGATGCAAGCTTGTCCTGTTTGGTGGAGATGATATTTAATAAATTAAGTAGAAATCCACTAAAAGTTTTGTTTGGTTATCTTGCAATCCCGAGATAATCGTCTCCATGCTTCAAATGCTCTTAAAAGCCAATTCTAAGGCATTTCGCGCATAAATGAAATGAACACATTTTTCTCCAAAACTATAGCAGATGCAAGCTTGTCCTGTTTGGTGGAGATGATATTTAATAAAATAAGTAGAAATCCACTAAAAGTTTTGTTTGGTTATCTTGCAATCCCGAGATAATCGTCTCCATGCTTCAAATGCTCGTAAAAGCCAATTCTAAGGCATTTCGCGCATAAATGAAATGAACACATTTTTCTCCAAAACTATAACAGATGCAAGCTTGTCCTGTTTGGTGGAGATGATATTTAATAAAATAAGTAGAAATCCACTAAAAGTTTTGTTTGGTTATCTTACAATCCCGAGATAATCGTCTCCATGCTTCAAATGCTCTTAAAAGCCAATTCTAAGGCATTTCGCGCATAAATGAAATGAACACATTTTTCTCCAAAACTATAACAGATGCAAGCTTGTCCTGTTTGGTGGAGATGATATTTAATAAAATAAGTAGAAATCCACTAAAAGTTTTGTTTGGTTATCTTGCAATCCCGAGATAATCGTCTCCATGCTTCAAATGCTCTTAAAAGCCAATTCTAAGGCATTTCGCGCATAAATGAAATGAACACATTTTTCTCCAAAACTATAACAGATGCAAGCTTGTCCTGTTTGGTGGAGATGATATTTAATAAAATAAGTAGAAATCCACTAAAAGTTTTGTTTGGTTATCTTACAATCCCGAGATAATCGTCTCCATGCTTCAAATGCTCTTAAAAGCCAATTCTAAGGCATTTCGCGCATAAATGAAATGAACACATTTTTCTCCAAAACTATAACAGATGCAAGCATGTCCTGTTTGGTGGAGATGATATTTAATAAAATAAGTAGAAATCCACTAAAAGTTTTGTTTGGTTATCTTGCAATCCCGAGATAATCGTCTCCATGCTTCAAATGCTCTTAAAAGCCAATTCTAAGGCATTTCGCGCATAAATGAAATGAACACATTTTTCTCCAAAACTATAACAGATGCAAGCTTGTCCTGTTTGGTGGAGATGATATTTAATAAAATAAGTAGAAATCCACTAAAAGTTTTGTTTGGTTATCTTGCAATCTCGAGATAATCGTCTCCATGCTTTAAATGCTCTTAAAAGCCATTTCTAAGGCATTTCGCGCATAAATGAAATGAACACATTTTTCTCCAAAACTATAACAGATGCAAGCTTGTCCTGTTTGGTGGAGATGATATTTAATAAAATAAGTAGAAATCCACTAAAAGTTTTGTTTGGTTATCTTGCAATCCCGAGATAATCGTCTCCATGCTTCAAATGCTCTTAAAAGCCAATTCTAAGGCATTTCGCGCATAAATGAAATGAACACATTTTTCCTTAAAACTATAACAGATGCAAGCTTGTCCTGTTTGGTGGAGATGATATTTAATAAAATAAGTAGAAATCCACTAAAAGTTTTGTTTGGTTATCTTGCAATCCCGAGATAATCGTCTCCATGCTTCAAATGCTCTTAAAAGCCAATTCTAAGGCATTTCGCGCATAAATGAAATGAACACATTTTTCTCCAAAACTATAACAGATGCAAGCTTGTCCTGTTTGGTGGAGATGATATTTAATAAAATAAGTAGAAATCCACTCAAAGTTTTGTTTGGTTATCTTGCAATCCCGAGATAATCGTCTCCATGCTTCAAATGCTCTTAAAAGCCAATTCTAAGGCATTTCGCGCATAAATGAAATGAACACATTTTTCTCCAAAACTATAACAGATGCAAGCTTGTCCTGTTTGGTGGAGATGATATTTAATAAAATAAGTAGAAATCCACTAAAAGTTTTGTTTGGTTATCTTGCAATCCCAAGATAATCGTCTCCATGCTTCAAATGCTCTTAAAAGCGATTTCTAAGGCATTTCGCGCATAAATGAAATGAACACATTTTTCTCCAAAACTATAACAGATGCAAGCTTGTCCTGTTTGGTGGAGATGATATTTAATAAAATAAGTAGAAATCCACTAAAAGTTTTGTTTGGTTATCTTGCAATCCCGAGATAATCGTCTCCATGCTTCAAATGCTCTTAAAAGCCAATTGTAAGGCATTTCGCGCATAAATGAAATGAACACATTTTTCTCCAAAACTATAAAAGATGCAAGCTTGTCCTGTTTGGTGGAGATGATATTTAATAAAATAAGTAGAAATCCACTAAAAGTTTTGTTTGGTTATCTTGCAATCCCGAGATAATCGTCTCCATGCTTCAAATGCTCTTAAAAGCCAATTCTAAGGCATTTCGCGCATAAATGAAATGAACACATTTTTCTCCAAAACTATAACAGATGCAAGCTTGTCCTGTTTGGTGGAGATGATATTTAATAAAATAAGTAGAAATCCACTAAAAGTTTTGTTTGGTTATCTTGCAATCCCGAGATAATCGTCTCCATGCTTCAAATGCTCTTAAAAGCCAATTCTAAGGCATTTCGCGCATAAATGAAATGAACACATTTTTCTCCAAAACTATAACAGATGCAAGCTTGTCCTGTTTGGTGGAGATGATATTTAATAAAATAAGTAGAAATCCACTAAAAGTTTTGTTTGTTTATCTTGCAATCCCGAGATAATCGTCTCCATGCTTCAAATGCTCATAAAAGCCAATTCTAAGGCATTTCGCGCATAAATAAAATGAACACATTTATCTCCAAAACTATAACAGATGCAAGCTTGTCCTGTTTGGTGGAGATGATATTTAATAAAATAAGTAGAAATCCACTCAAAGTTTTGTTTGGTTATCTTGCAATCCCGAGATAATCGTCTCCATTCTTCAGATGCTCTTAAAAGCCAATTCTAAGGCATTTCGCGCATAAATGAAATGAACACATTTTTCTCCAAAACTATAACAGATGCAAGCTTGTCCTGTTTGGTGGAGATGATATTTAATAAAATAAGTAGAAATCCACTAAAAGTTTTGTTTGGTTATCTTGCAATCCCGAGATAATCGTCTCCATGCTTCAAATGCTCTTAAAAGCCAATTCTAAGGCATTTCGCGCATAAATGAAATGAACACATTTTTCTCCAAAACTATAACAGATGCAAGCTTGTCCTGTTTGGTGGAGATGATATTTAATAAAATAAGTAGAAATCCACTAAAAGTTTTGTTTGGTTATCTTGCAATCCCGAGATAATCGTCTCCATGCTTCAAATGCTCTTAAAAGCCAATTCTAAGGCATTTCGCGCATAAATGAAATGAACACATTTTTCTCCAAAACTATAAAAGATGCAAGCTTGTCCTGTTTGGTGGAGATGATATTTAATAAAATAAGTAGAAATCCACTAAAAGTTTTGTTTGGTTATCTTGCAATCCCGAGATAATCGTCTCCATGCTTCAAATGCTCTTAAAAGCCAATTCTAAGGCATTTCGCGCATAAATGAAATGAACACATTTTTCTCCAAAACTATAACAGATGCAAGCTTGTCCTGTTTGGTGGAGATGATATTTAATAAAATAAGTAGAAATCCACTAAAAGTTTTGTTTGGTTATCTTGCAATCCCGAGATAATCGTCTCCATGCTTCAAATGCTCTTAAAAGCCAATTCTAAGGCATTTCGCGCATAAATGAAATGAACACATTTTTCTCCAAAACTATAACAGATGCAAGCTTGTCCTGTTTGGTGGAGATGATATTTAATAAAATAAGTAGAAATCCACTAAAAGTTTTGTTTGTTTATCTTGCAATCCCGAGATAATCGTCTCCATGCTTCAAATGCTCTTAAAAGCCAATTCTAAGGCATTTCGCGCATAAATAAAATGAACACATTTATCTCCAAAACTATAACAGATGCAAGCTTGTCCTGTTTGGTGGAGATGATATTTAATAAAATAAGTAGAAATCCACTAAAAGTTTTGTTTGGTTATCTTGCAATCTCGAGATAATCGTCTCCATGCTTTAAATGCTCTTAAAAGCCATTTCTAAGGCATTTCGCGCATAAATGAAATGAACACATTTTTCTCCAAAACTATAACAGATGCAAGCTTGTCCTGTTTGGTGGAGATGATATTTAATAAAATAAGTAGAAATCCACTAAAAGTTTTGTTTGGTTATCTTGCAATCCCAAGATAATCGTCTCCATGCTTCAAATGCTCTTAAAAGCGATTTCTAAGGCATTTCGCGCATAAATGAAATGAACACATTTTTCTCCAAAACTATAACAGATGCAAGCTTGTCCTGTTTGGTGGAGATGATATTTAATAAAATAAGTAGAAATCCACTAAAAGTTTTGTTTGGTTATCTTGCAATCTCGAGATAATCGTCTCCATGCTTTAAATGCTCTTAAAAGCCATTTCTAAGGCATTTCGCGCATAAATGAAATGAACACATTTTTCTCCAAAACTATAACAGATGCAAGCTTGTCCTGTTTGGTGGAGATGATATTTAATAAATTAAGTAGAAATCCACTAAAAGTTTTGTTTGGTTATCTTGCAATCCCGAGATAATCGTCTCCATGCTTCAAATGCTCTTAAAAGCCAATTCTAAGGCATTTCGCGCATAAATGAAATGAACACATTTTTCTCCAAAACTATAGCAGATGCAAGCTTGTCCTGTTTGGTGGAGATGATATTTAATAAAATAAGTAGAAATCCACTAAAAGTTTTGTTTGGTTATCTTGCAATCCCGAGATAATCGTCTCCATGCTTCAAATGCTCTTAAAAGCCAATTCTAAGGCATTTCGCGCATAAATGAAATGAACACATTTTTCTCCAAAACTATAACAGATGCAAGCTTGTCCTGTTTGGTGGAGATGATATTTAATAAAATAAGTAGAAATCCACTAAAAGTTTTGTTTGGTTATCTTGCAATCCCGAGATAATCGTCTCCATGCTTCAAATGCTCTTAAGAGCCAATTCTAAGGCATTTCGCGCATAAATGAAATGAACACATTTTTCTCCAAAACTATAAAAGATGCAAGCTTGTCCTGTTTGGTGGAGATGATATTTAATAAAATAAGTAGAAATCCACTAAAAGTTTTGTTTGGTTATCTTGCAATCCCGAGATAATCGTCTCCATGCTTCAAATGCTCTTAAAAGCCAATTCTAAGGCATTTCGCGCATAAATGAAATGAACACATTTTTCTCCAAAACTATAACAGATGCAAGCTTGTCCTGTTTGGTGGAGATGATATTTAATAAAATAAGTAGAAATCCACTAAAAATTTTGTTTGGTTATCTTGCAATCCCGAGATAATCGTCTCCATGCTTCAAATGCTCTTAAAAGCCAATTCTAAGGCATTTCGCGCATAAATGAAATGAACACATTTTTCTCCAAAACTATAACAGATGCAAGCTTGTCCTGTTTGGTGGAGATGATATTTAATAAAATAAGTAGAAATCCACTAAAAGTTTTGTTTGTTTATCTTGCAATCCCGAGATAATCGTCTCCATGCTTCAAATGCTCATAAAAGCCAATTCTAAGGCATTTCGCGCATAAATAAAATGAACACATTTATCTCCAAAACTATAACAGATGCAAGCTTGTCCTGTTTGGTGGAGATGATATTTAATAAAATAAGTAGAAATCCACTAAAAGTTTTGTTTGGTTATCTTGCAATCCCAAGATAATCGTCTCCATGCTTCAAATGCTCTTAAAAGCGATTTCTAAGGCATTTCGCGCATAAATGAAATGAACACATTTTTCTCCAAAACTATAGCAGATGCAAGCTTGTCCTGTTTGGTGGAGATGATATTTAATAAAATAAGTAGAAATCCACTAAAAGTTTTGTTTGGTTATCTTGCAATCTCGAGATAATCGTCTCCATGCTTTAAATGCTCTTAAAAGCCATTTCTAAGGCATTTCGCGCATAAATGAAATGAACACATTTTTCTCCAAAACTATAACAGATGCAAGCTTGTCCTGTTTGGTGGAGATGATATTTAATAAATTAAGTAGAAATCCACTAAAAGTTTTGTTTGGTTATCTTGCAATCCCGAGATAATCGTCTCCATGCTTCAAATGCTCTTAAAAGCCAATTCTAAGGCATTTCGCGCATAAATGAAATGAACACATTTTTCTCCAAAACTATAGCAGATGCAAGCTTGTCCTGTTTGGTGGAGATGATATTTAATAAAATAAGTAGAAATCCACTAAAAGTTTTGTTTGGTTATCTTGCAATCCCGAGATAATCGTCTCCATGCTTCAAATGCTCGTAAAAGCCAATTCTAAGGCATTTCGCGCATAAATGAAATGAACACATTTTTCTCCAAAACTATAACAGATGCAAGCTTGTCCTGTTTGGTGGAGATGATATTTAATAAAATAAGTAGAAATCCACTAAAAGTTTTGTTTGGTTATCTTACAATCCCGAGATAATCGTCTCCATGCTTCAAATGCTCTTAAAAGCCAATTCTAAGGCATTTCGCGCATAAATGAAATGAACACATTTTTCTCCAAAACTATAACAGATGCAAGCTTGTCCTGTTTGGTGGAGATGATATTTAATAAAATAAGTAGAAATCCACTAAAAGTTTTGTTTGGTTATCTTGCAATCCCGAGATAATCGTCTCCATGCTTCAAATGCTCTTAAAAGCCAATTCTAAGGCATTTCGCGCATAAATGAAATGAACACATTTTTCTCCAAAACTATAACAGATGCAAGCTTGTCCTGTTTGGTGGAGATGATATTTAATAAAATAAGTAGAAATCCACTAAAAGTTTTGTTTGGTTATCTTACAATCCCGAGATAATCGTCTCCATGCTTCAAATGCTCTTAAAAGCCAATTCTAAGGCATTTCGCGCATAAATGAAATGAACACATTTTTCTCCAAAACTATAACAGATGCAAGCATGTCCTGTTTGGTGGAGATGATATTTAATAAAATAAGTAGAAATCCACTAAAAGTTTTGTTTGGTTATCTTGCAATCCCGAGATAATCGTCTCCATGCTTCAAATGCTCTTAAAAGCCAATTCTAAGGCATTTCGCGCATAAATGAAATGAACACATTTTTCTCCAAAACTATAACAGATGCAAGCTTGTCCTGTTTGGTGGAGATGATATTTAATAAAATAAGTAGAAATCCACTAAAAGTTTTGTTTGGTTATCTTGCAATCTCGAGATAATCGTCTCCATGCTTTAAATGCTCTTAAAAGCCATTTCTAAGGCATTTCGCGCATAAATGAAATGAACACATTTTTCTCCAAAACTATAACAGATGCAAGCTTGTCCTGTTTGGTGGAGATGATATTTAATAAAATAAGTAGAAATCCACTAAAAGTTTTGTTTGGTTATCTTGCAATCCCGAGATAATCGTCTCCATGCTTCAAATGCTCTTAAAAGCCAATTCTAAGGCATTTCGCGCATAAATGAAATGAACACATTTTTCCTTAAAACTATAACAGATGCAAGCTTGTCCTGTTTGGTGGAGATGATATTTAATAAAATAAGTAGAAATCCACTAAAAGTTTTGTTTGGTTATCTTGCAATCCCGAGATAATCGTCTCCATGCTTCAAATGCTCTTAAAAGCCAATTCTAAGGCATTTCGCGCATAAATGAAATGAACACATTTTTCTCCAAAACTATAACAGATGCAAGCTTGTCCTGTTTGGTGGAGATGATATTTAATAAAATAAGTAGAAATCCACTCAAAGTTTTGTTTGGTTATCTTGCAATCCCGAGATAATCGTCTCCATGCTTCAAATGCTCTTAAAAGCCAATTCTAAGGCATTTCGCGCATAAATGAAATGAACACATTTTTCTCCAAAACTATAACAGATGCAAGCTTGTCCTGTTTGGTGGAGATGATATTTAATAAAATAAGTAGAAATCCACTAAAAGTTTTGTTTGGTTATCTTGCAATCCCAAGATAATCGTCTCCATGCTTCAAATGCTCTTAAAAGCGATTTCTAAGGCATTTCGCGCATAAATGAAATGAACACATTTTTCTCCAAAACTATAACAGATGCAAGCTTGTCCTGTTTGGTGGAGATGATATTTAATAAAATAAGTAGAAATCCACTAAAAGTTTTGTTTGGTTATCTTGCAATCCCGAGATAATCGTCTCCATGCTTCAAATGCTCTTAAAAGCCAATTGTAAGGCATTTCGCGCATAAATGAAATGAACACATTTTTCTCCAAAACTATAAAAGATGCAAGCTTGTCCTGTTTGGTGGAGATGATATTTAATAAAATAAGTAGAAATCCACTAAAAGTTTTGTTTGGTTATCTTGCAATCCCGAGATAATCGTCTCCATGCTTCAAATGCTCTTAAAAGCCAATTCTAAGGCATTTCGCGCATAAATGAAATGAACACATTTTTCTCCAAAACTATAACAGATGCAAGCTTGTCCTGTTTGGTGGAGATGATATTTAATAAAATAAGTAGAAATCCACTAAAAGTTTTGTTTGGTTATCTTGCAATCCCGAGATAATCGTCTCCATGCTTCAAATGCTCTTAAAAGCCAATTCTAAGGCATTTCGCGCATAAATGAAATGAACACATTTTTCTCCAAAACTATAACAGATGCAAGCTTGTCCTGTTTGGTGGAGATGATATTTAATAAAATAAGTAGAAATCCACTAAAAGTTTTGTTTGTTTATCTTGCAATCCCGAGATAATCGTCTCCATGCTTCAAATGCTCATAAAAGCCAATTCTAAGGCATTTCGCGCATAAATAAAATGAACACATTTATCTCCAAAACTATAACAGATGCAAGCTTGTCCTGTTTGGTGGAGATGATATTTAATAAAATAAGTAGAAATCCACTAAAAGTTTTGTTTGGTTATCTTGCAATCTCGAGATAATCGTCTCCATGCTTTAAATGCTCTTAAAAGCCATTTCTAAGGCATTTCGCGCATAAATGAAATGAACACATTTTTCTCCAAAACTATAACAGATGCAAGCTTGTCCTGTTTGGTGGAGATGATATTTAATAAAATAAGTAGAAATCCACTAAAAGTTTTGTTTGGTTATCTTGCAATCCCAAGATAATCGTCTCCATGCTTCAAATGCTCTTAAAAGCGATTTCTAAGGCATTTCGCGCATAAATGAAAAGAACACATTTTTCTCCAAAACTATAACAGATGCAAGCTTGTCCTGTTTGGTGGAGATGATATTTAATAAAATAAGTAGAAATCCACTAAAAGTTTTGTTTGGTTATCTTGCAATCTCGAGATAATCGTCTCCATGCTTTAAATGCTCTTAAAAGCCAATTCTAAGGCATTTCGCGCATAAATGAAATGAACACATTTTTCTCCAAAACTATAACAGATGCAAGCTTGTCCTGTTTGGTGGAGATGATATTTAATAAAATAAGTAGAAATCCACTAAAAGTTTTGTTTGGTTATCTTGCAATCCCGAGATAATCGTCTCCATGCTTCAAATGCTCTTAAAAGCCAATTCTAAGGCATTTCGCGCATAAATGAAATGAACACATTTTTCTCCAAAACTATAAAAGATGCAAGCTTGTCCTGTTTGGTGGAGATGATATTTAATAAAATAAGTAGAAATCCACTAAAAGTTTTGTTTGGTTATCTTGCAATCCCGAGATAATCGTCTCCATGCTTCAAATGCTCTTAAAAGCCAATTCTAAGGCATTTCGCGCATAAATGAAATGAACACATTTTTCTCCAAAACTATAACAGATGCAAGCTTGTCCTGTTTGGTGGAGATGATATTTAATAAAATAAGTAGAAATCCACTAAAAGTTTTGTTTGGTTATCTTGCAATCCCGAGATAATCGTCTCCATGCTTCAAATGCTCTTAAAAGCCAATTCTAAGGCATTTCGCGCATAAATGAAATGAACACATTTTTCTCCAAAACTATAACAGATGCAAGCTTGTCCTGTTTGGTGGAGATGATATTTAATAAAATAGGTAGAAATCCACTAAAAGTTTTGTTTGTTTATCTTGGAATCCCGAGATAATCGTCTCCATGCTTCAAATGCTCATAAAAGCCAATTCTAAGGCATTTCGCGCATAAATAAAATGAACACATTTATCTCAAAAACTATAACAGATGCAAGCTTGTCCTGTTTGGTGGAGATGATATTTAATAAAATAAGTAGAAATCCACTAAAAGTTTTGTTTGGTTATCTTGCAATCTCGAGATAATCGTCTCCATGCTTTAAATGCTCTTAAAAGCCATTTCTAAGGCATTTCGCGCATAAATGAAATGAACACATTTTTCTCCAAAACTATAACAGATGCAAGCTTGTCCTGTTTGGTGGAGATGATATTTAATAAAATAAGTAGAAATCCACTAAAAGTTTTGTTTGGTTATCTTGCAATCCCAAGATAATCGTCTCCATGCTTCAAATGCTCTTAAAAGCGATTTCTAAGGCATTTCGCGCATAAATGAAATGAACACATTTTTCTCCAAAACTATAACAGATGCAAGCTTGTCCTGTTTGGTGGAGATGATATTTAATAAAATAAGTAGAAATCCACTAAAAGTTTTGTTTGGTTATCTTGCAATCTCGAGATAATCGTCTCCATGCTTTAAATGCTCTTAAAAGCCAATTCTAAGGCATTTCGCGCATAAATGAAATGAACACATTTTTCTCCAAAACTATAGCAGATGCAAGCTTGTCCTGTTTGGTGGAGATGATATTTAATAAAATAAGTAGAAATCCACTAAAAGTTTTGTTTGGTTATCTTGCAATCCCGAGATAATCGTCTCCATGCTTCAAATGCTCTTAAAAGCCAATTCTAAGGCATTTCGCGCATAAATGAAATGAACACATTTTTCTCCAAAACTATAACAGATGCAAGCTTGTCCTGTTTGGTGGAGATGATATTTAATAAAATAAGTAGAAATCCACTAAAAGTTTTGTTTGGTTATCTTACAATCCCGAGATAATCGTCTCCATGCTTCAAATGCTCTTAAAAGCCAATTCTAAGGCATTTCGCGCATAAATGAAATGAACACATTTTTCTCCAAAACTATAACAGATGCAAGCTTGTCCTGTTTGGTGGAGATGATATTTAATAAAATAAGTAGAAATCCACTAAAAGTTTTGTTTGGTTATCTTGCAATCCCGAGATAATCGTCTCCATGCTTCAAATGCTCTTAAAAGCCAATTCTAAGGCATTTCGCGCATAAATGAAATGAACACATTTTTCTCCAAAACTATAACAGATGCAAGCTTGTCCTGTTTGGTGGAGATGATATTTAATAAAATAAGTAGAAATCCACTAAAAGTTTTGTTTGGTTATCTTGCAATCTCGAGATAATCGTCTCCATGCTTTAAATGCTCTTAAAAGCCATTTCTAAGGCATTTCGCGCATAAATGAAATGAACACATTTTTCTCCAAAACTATAACAGATGCAAGCTTGTCCTGTTTGGTGGAGATGATATTTAATAAAATAAGTAGAAATCCACTAAAAGTTTTGTTTGGTTATCTTGCAATCCCGAGATAATCGTCTCCATGCTTCAAATGCTCTTAAAAGCCAATTCTAAGGCATTTCGCGCATAAATGAAATGAACACATTTTTCCTTAAAACTATAACAGATGCAAGCTTGTCCTGTTTGGTGGAGATGATATTTAATAAAATAAGTAGAAATCCACTAAAAGTTTTGTTTGGTTATCTTGCAATCCCGAGATAATCGTCTCCATGCTTCAAATGCTCTTAAAAGCCAATTCTAAGGCATTTCGCGCATAACTGAAATGAACACATTTTTCTCCAAAACTATAACAGATGCAAGCTTGTCCTGTTTGGTGGAGATGATATTTAATAAAATAAGTAGAAATCCACTAAAAGTTTTGTTTGGTTATCTTGCAATCTCGAGATAATCGTCTCCATGCTTTAAATGCTCTTAAAAGCCATTTCAAAGGCATTTCGCGCATAAATGAAATGAACACATTTTTCTCCAAAACTATAACAGATGCAAGCTTGTCCTGTTTGGTGGAGATGATATTTAATAAAATAAGTAGAAATCCACTAAAAGTTTTGTTTGGTTATCTTGCAATCCCGAGATAATCGTCTCCATGCTTCAAATGCTCTTAAAAGCCAATTCTAAGGCATTTCGCGCATAAATGAAATGAACACATTTTTCTCCAAAACTATAACAGATGCAAGCTTGTCCTGTTTGGTGGAGATGATATTTAATAAAATAAGTAGAAATCCACTCAAAGTTTTGTTTGGTTATCTTGCAATCCCGAGATAATCGTCTCCATGCTTCAGATGCTCTTAAAAGCCAATTCTAAGGCATTTCGCGCATAAATGAAATGAACACATTTTTCTCCAAAACTATAACAGATGCAAGCTTGTCCTGTTTGGTGGAGATGATATTTAATAAAATAAGTAGAAATCCACTAAAAGTTTTGTTTGGTTATCTTGCAATCCCGAGATAATCGTCTCCATGCTTCAAATGCTCTTAAAAGCCAGTTCTAAGGCATTTCGCGCATAAATGAAATGAACACATTTTTCTCCAAAACTATAACAGATGCAAGCTTGTCCTGTTTGGTGGAGATGATATTTAATAAAATAAGTAGAAATCCACTAAAAGTTTTGTTTGGTTATCTTGCAATCCCGAGATAATCGTCTCCATGCTTCAAATGCTCTTAAAAGCCAATTCTAAGGCATTTCGCGCATAAATGAAATGAACACATTTTTCTCCAAAACTATAAAAGATGCAAGCTTGTCCTGTTTGGTGGAGATGATATTTAATAAAATAAGTAGAAATCCACTAAAAGTTTTGTTTGGTTATCTTGCAATCCCGAGATAATCGTCTCCATGCTTCAAATGCTCTTAAAAGCCAATTCTAAGGCATTTCGCGCATAAATGAAATGAACACATTTTTCTCCAAAACTATAACAGATGCAAGCTTGTCCTGTTTGGTGGAGATGATATTTAATAAAATAAGTAGAAATCCACTAAAAGTTTTGTTTGGTTATCTTGCAATCCCGAGATAATCGTCTCCATGCTTCAAATGCTCTTAAAAGCCAATTCTAAGGCATTTCGCGCATAAATGAAATGAACACATTTTTCTCCAAAACTATAACAGATGCAAGCTTGTCCTGTTTGGTGGAGATGATATTTAATAAAATAAGTAGAAATCCACTAAAAGTTTTGTTTGTTTATCTTGCAATCCCGAGATAATCGTCTCCATGCTTCAAAAGCTCTTAAAAGCCAATTCTAAGGCATTTCGCGCATAAATGAAATGAACACATTTTTCTCCAAAACTATAACAGATGCAAGCTTGTCCTGTTTGGTGGAGATGATATTTAATAAAATAAGTAGAAATCCACTAAAAGTTTTGTTTGGTTATCTTGCAATCCCGAGATAATCGTCTCCATGCTTCAAATGCTCTTAAAAGCCAATTCTAAGGCATTTCGCGCATAAATGAAATGAACACATTTTTCTCCAAAACTATAAAAGATGCAAGCTTGTCCTGTTTGGTGGAGATGATATTTAATAAAATAAGTAGAAATCCACTAAAAGTTTTGTTTGGTTATCTTGCAATCCCGAGATAATCGTCTCCATGCTTCAAATGCTCTTAAAAGCCAATTCTAAGGCATTTCGCGCATAAATGAAATGAACACATTTTTCTCCAAAACTATAACAGATGCAAGCTTGTCCTGTTTGGTGGAGATGATATTTAATAAAATAAGTAGAAATCCACTAAAAGTTTTGTTTGGTTATCTTGCAATCCCGAGATAATCGTCTCCATGCTTCAAATGCTCTTAAAAGCCAATTCTAAGGCATTTCGCGCATAAATGAAATGAACACATTTTTCTCCAAAACTATAACAGATGCAAGCTTGTCCTGTTTGGTGGAGATGATATTTAATAAAATAAGTAGAAATCCACTAAAAGTTTTGTTTGGTTATCTTGCAATCCCGAGATAATCGTCTCCATGCTTCAAATGCTCTTAAAAGCCAATTCTAAGGCATTTCGCGCATAAATGAAATGAACACATTTTTCTCCAAAACTATAACAGATGCAAGCTTGTCCTGTTTGGTGGAGATGATATTTAATAAAATAAGTAGAAATCCACTAAAAGTTTTGTTTGGTTATCTTGCAATCCCGAGATAATCGTCTCCATGCTTCAAATGCTCTTAAAAGCCAATTCTAAGGCATTTCGCGCATAAATGAAATGAACACATTTTTCTCCAAAACTATAACAGATGCAATCTTGTCCTGTTTGGTGGAGATGATATTTAATAAAATAAGTAGAAATCCACTAAAAGTTTTGTTTGGTTATCTTGCAATCCCGAGATAATCGTCTCCATGCTTCAAATGCTCTTAAAAGCCAATTCTAAGGCATTTCGCGCATAAATGAAATGAACACATTTTTCTCCAAAACTATAACAGATGCAAGCTTGTCCTGTTTGGTGGAGATGATATTTAATAAAATAAGTAGAAATCCACTAAAAGTTTTGTTTGTTTATCTTGCAATCCCGAGATAATCGTCTCCATGCTTCAAAAGCTCTTAAAAGCCAATTCTAAGGCATTTCACGCATAAATGAAATGAACACATTTTTCTCCAAAACTATAACAGATGCAAGCTTGTCCTGTTTAATGGAGATGATATTTAATAAAATAAGTAGAAATCCACTAAAAGTTTTGTTTGGTTATCTTGCAATCCCGAGATAATCGTCTATATGCTTCAAATGCTCTTAAAAGTCAATTCTAAGGCATTTCGCGAATAAATAAAATGAACACATTTTTCTCCAAAACAATAACAGATGCAAGCTTGTCCTGTTTGGTGGAGATGATATTTAATAAAATAAGTAGAAATCCACTAAAAGTTTTGTTTGGTTATCTTGCAATCCCGAGATAATCGTCTCCATGCTTCAAATGCTCTTAAAAGCCAATTCTAAGGCATTTCGCGCATAAATGAAATGAACACATTTTTCTCCAAAACTATAACAGATGCAAGCTTGTCCTGTTTGGTGGAGATGATATTTAATAAAATAAGTAGAAATCCACTAAAAGTTTTGTTTGGTTATCTTGCAATCCCGAGATAATCGTCTCCATGCTTCAAATGCTCTTAAAAGCCAATTCTAAGACATTTCGCGCATAAATGAAATGAACACATTTTTCTCCAAAACTATAACAGATGCAAGCTTGTCCTGTTTGGTGGAGATGATATTTAATAAAATAAGTAGAAATCCACTAAAAGTTTTGTTTGGTTATCTTGCAATCCCGAGATAATCGTCTCCATGCTTCAAATGCTCTTAAAAGCCAATTCTAAGGCATTTCGCGCATAAATGAAATGAACACATTTTTCTCCAAAACTATAACAGATGCAAGCTTGTCCTGTTTGGTGGAGATGATATTTAATAAAATAAGTAGAAATCCACTAAAAGTTTTGTTTGGTTATCTTACAATCCCGAGATAATCGTCTCCATGCTTCAAATGCTCTTAAAAGCCATTTCTAAGGCATTTCGCGCATAAATGAAATGAACACATTTTTCTCCGAAACTATAACAGATGCAAGCTTGTCCTGTTTGGTGGAGATGATATTTAATAAAATAAGTAGAAATCCACTAAATGTTTTGTTTGGTTATCTTGCAATCCCGAGATAATCGTCTCCATGTTTCAAATGCTCTTAAAAGCCAATTCTAAGGCATTTCGCGCATAAATGAAATGAACACATTTTTCTCCAAAACTATAACAGATGCAAGCTTGTCCTGTTTGGTGGAGATGATATTTAATGAAATAAGTAGAAATCCACTAAAAGTTTTGTTTGGTTATCTTGCAATCCCGAGATAATCGTCTCCATGCTTCAAATGCTCTTAAAAGCCAATTCTAAGGCATTTCGCGCATAAATGAAATGAACACATTTTTCTCCAAAACTATAACAGATGCAAGCTTGTCCTGTTTGGTGGAGATGATATTTAATAAAATAAGTAGAAATCCACTAAAAGTTTTGTTTGGTTATCTTACAATCCCGAGATAATCGTCTCCATGCTTCAAATGCTCTTAAAAGCCATTTCTAAGGCATTTCGCGCATAAATGAAATGAACACATTTTTCTCCGAAACTATAACAGATGCAAGCTTGTCCTGTTTGGTGGAGATGATATTTAATAAAATAAGTAGAAATCCACTAAAAGTTTTGTTTGGTTATCTTGCAATCCCGAGATAATCGTCTCCATGCTTCAAATGCTCTTAAAAGCCAATTCTAAGGCATTTCGCGCATAAATGAAATGAACACATTTTTCTCCAAAACTATAACAGATGCAAGCTTGTCCTGTTTGGTGGAGATGATATTTAATAAAATAAGTAGAAATCCACTAAAAGTTTTGTTTGGTTATCTTGCAATCCCGAGATAATCGTCTCCATGCTTCAAATGCTCTTAAAAGCCAATTCTAAGGCATTTCGCGCATAAATGAAATGAACACATTTTTCTCCAAAACTATAACAGATGCAATCTTGTCCTGTTTGGTGGAGATGATATTTAATAAAATAAGTAGAAATCCACTAAAAGTTTTGTTTGGTTATCTTGCAATCCCGAGATAATCGTCTCCATGCTTCAAATGCTCTTAAAAGCCAATTCTAAGGCATTTCGCGCATAAATGAAATGAACACATTTTTCTCCAAAACTATAACAGATGCAAGCTTGTCCTGTTTGGTGGAGATGATATTTAATAAAATAAGTAGAAATCCACTAAAAGTTTTGTTTGTTTATCTTGCAATCCCGAGATAATCGTCTCCATGCTTCAAAAGCTCTTAAAAGCCAATTCTAAGGCATTTCACGCATAAATGAAATGAACACATTTTTCTCCAAAACTATAACAGATGCAAGCTTGTCCTGTTTAATGGAGATGATATTTAATAAAATAAGTAGAAATCCACTAAAAGTTTTGTTTGGTTATCTTGCAATCCCGAGATAATCGTCTATATGCTTCAAATGCTCTTAAAAGTCAATTCTAAGGCATTTCGCGAATAAATAAAATGAACACATTTTTCTCCAAAACAATAACAGATGCAAGCTTGTCCTGTTTGGTGGAGATGATATTTAATAAAATAAGTAGAAATCCACTAAAAGTTTTGTTTGGTTATCTTGCAATCCCGAGATAATCGTCTCCATGCTTCAAATGCTCTTAAAAGCCAATTCTAAGGCATTTCGCGCATAAATGAAATGAACACATTTTTCTCCAAAACTATAACAGATGCAAGCTTGTCCTGTTTGGTGGAGATGATATTTAATAAAATAAGTAGAAATCCACTAAAAGTTTTGTTTGGTTATCTTGCAATCCCGAGATAATCGTCTCCATGCTTCAAATGCTCTTAAAAGCCAATTCTAAGACATTTCGCGCATAAATGAAATGAACACATTTTTCTCCAAAACTATAACAGATGCAAGCTTGTCCTGTTTGGTGGAGATGATATTTAATAAAATAAGTAGAAATCCACTAAAAGTTTTGTTTGGTTATCTTGCAATCCCGAGATAATCGTCTCCATGCTTCAAATGCTCTTAAAAGCCAATTCTAAGGCATTTCGCGCATAAATGAAATGAACACATTTTTCTCCAAAACTATAACAGATGCAAGCTTGTCCTGTTTGGTGGAGATGATATTTAATAAAATAAGTAGAAATCCACTAAAAGTTTTGTTTGGTTATCTTACAATCCCGAGATAATCGTCTCCATGCTTCAAATGCTCTTAAAAGCCATTTCTAAGGCATTTCGCGCATAAATGAAATGAACACATTTTTCTCCGAAACTATAACAGATGCAAGCTTGTCCTGTTTGGTGGAGATGATATTTAATAAAATAAGTAGAAATCCACTAAAAGTTTTGTTTGGTTATCTTGCAATCCCGAGATAATCGTCTCCATGTTTCAAATGCTCTTAAAAGCCAATTCTAAGGCATTTCGCGCATAAATGAAATGAACACATTTTTCTCCAAAACTATAACAGATGCAAGCTTGTCCTGTTTGGTGGAGATGATATTTAATGAAATAAGTAGAAATCCACTAAAAGTTTTGTTTGGTTATCTTGCAATCCCGAGATAATCGTCTCCATGCTTCAAATGCTCTTAAAAGCCAATTCTAAGGCATTTCGCGCATAAATGAAATGAACACATTTTTCTCCAAAACTATAACAGATGCAAGCTTGTCCTGTTTGGTGGAGATGATATTTAATAAAATAAGTAGAAATCCACTAAAAGTTTTGTTTGGTTATCTTGCAATCCCGAGATATACGTCTCCATGCTTCAAATGCTCTTACAAGCCAATTCTAAGGCATTTCGCGCATAAATGAAATGAACACATTTTTCTCCAAAACTATAACAGATGCAAGCTTGTCCTGTTTGGTGGAGATGATATTTAATAAAATAAGTAGAAATCCACTAAAAGTTTTGTTTGGTTATCTTGCAATCCCGAGATAATCGTCTCCATGCTTCAAATGCTCTTAAAAGCCAATTCTAAGGCATTTCGCGCATAAATGAAATGAACACATTTTTCTCCAAAACTATAACAGATGCAAGCTTGTCCTGTTTGGTGGAGATGATATTTAATAAAATAAGTAGAAATCCACTAAAAGTTTTGTTTGGTTATCTTGCAATCCCGAGATAATCGTCTCCATGCTTCAAATGCTCTTAAAAGCCAATTCTAAGGCATTTCGCGCATAAATGAAATGAACACATTTTTCTCCAAAACTGTAACAGATGCAAGCTTGTCCTGTTTGGTGGAGATGATATTTAATAAAATAAGTAGAAATCCACTAAAAGTTTTGTTTGGTTATCTTGCAATCCCGAGATAATCGTCTCCATGCTTCAAATGCTCTTAAAAGCCAATTCTAAGGCATTTCGCGCATAAATGAAATGAACACATTTTTCTCCAAAACTATAACAGATGCAAGCTTGTCCTGTTTGGTGGAGATGATATTTAATAAAATAAGTAGAAATCCACTAAAAGTTTTGTTTGGTTATATTGCAATCCCGAGATAATCGTCTATATGCTTCAAATGCTCTTAAAAGCCAATTCTAAGGCATTTCGCGCATAAATAAAATGAACACATTTTTCTCCAAAACTATAACAGATGCAAGCTTGTCCTGTTTGGTGGAGATGATATTTAATAAAATAAGTAGAAATCCACTAAAAGTTTTGTTTGGTTATCTTGCAATCCCGAGATAATCGTCTCCATGCTTCAAATGCTCTTAAAAGCCAATTCTAAGGCATTTCGCGCATAAATGAAATGAACACATTTTTCTCCAAAACTATAACAGATGCAAGCTTGTCCTGTTTGGTGGAGATGATATTTAATAAAATAAGTAGAAATCCACTAAATGTTTTGTTTGGTTATCTTGCAATCTCGAGATAATCGACTCCATGCTTTAAATGCTCTTAAAAGCCATTTCTAACGCATTTCGCGCATAAATGAAATGAACACATTTTTCTCCAAAACTATAACAGATGCAAGCTTGTCCTGTTTGGTGGAGATGATATTTAATAAAATAAGTAGAAATCCACTAAAAGTTTGTTTGGTTATCTTGCAATCCCGAGATAATCGTCTCCATGCTTCAAATGCTCTTAAAAGCCAATTCTAAGGCATTTCGCGCATAAATAAAATGAACACATTTTTCTCCAAAACTATAACAGATGCAAGCTTGTCCTGTTTGGTGGAGATGATATTTAATGAAATAAGTAGAAATCCACTAAAAGTTTTGTTTGGTTATCTTGCAATCCCGAGATAATCGTCTCCATGCTTCAAATGCTCTTAAAAGCCAATTCTAAGGCATTTCGCGCATAAATGAAATGAACACATTTTTCTCCAAAACTATAACAGATGCAAGCTTGTCCTGTTTGGTGGAGATGATATTTAATAAAATAAGTAGAAATCCACTAAAAGTTTTGTTTGGTTATCTTGCAATCCCGAGATATACGTCTCCATGCTTCAAATGCTCTTACAAGCCAATTCTAAGGCATTTCGCGCATAAATGAAATGAACACATTTTTCTCCAAAACTATAACAGATGCAAGCTTGTCCTGTTTGGTGGAGATGATATTTAATAAAATAAGTAGAAATCCACTAAAAGTTTTGTTTGGTTATCTTGCAATCCCGAGATAATCGTCTCCATGCTTCAAATGCTCTTAAAAGCCAATTCTAAGGCATTTCGCGCATAAATGAAATGAACACATTTTTCTCCAAAACTATAACAGATGCAAGCTTGTCCTGTTTGGTGGAGATGATATTTAATAAAATAAGTAGAAATCCACTAAAAGTTTTGTTTGGTTATCTTGCAATCCCGAGATAATCGTCTCCATGCTTCAAATGCTCTTAAAAGCCAATTCTAAGGCATTTCGCGCATAAATGAAATGAACACATTTTTCTCCAAAACTATAACAGATGCAAGCTTCTCCTGTTTGGTGGAGATGATATTTAATAAAATAAGTAGAAATCCACTAAAAGTTTTGTTTGGTTATCTTGCAATCCCGAGATAATCGTCTCCATGCTTCAAATGCTCTTAAAAGCCAATTCTAAGGCATTTCGCGCATAAATGAAATGAACACATTTTTCTCCAAAACTATAACAGATGCAAGCTTGTCCTGTTTGGTGGAGATGATATTTAATAAAATAAGTAGAAATCCACTAAAAGTTTTGTTTGGTTATCTTGCAATCCCGAGATAATCGTCTCCATGCTTCAAATGCTCTTAAAAGCCAATTCTAAGGCATTTCGCGCATAAATGAAATGAACACATTTTTCTCCAAAACTATAACAGATGCAATCTTGTCCTGTTTGGTGGAGATGATATTTAATAAAATAAGTAGAAATCCACTAAAAGTTTTGTTTGGTTATCTTGCAATCCCGAGATAATCGTCTCCATGCTTCAAATGCTCTTAAAAGCCAATTCTAAGGCATTTCGCGCATAAATGAAATGAACACATTTTTCTCCAAAACTATAACAGATGCAAGCTTGTCCTGTTTGGTGGAGATGATATTTAATAAAATAAGTAGAAATCCACTAAAAGTTTTGTTTGTTTATCTTGCAATCCCGAGATAATCGTCTCCATGCTTCAAAAGCTCTTAAAAGCCAATTCTAAGGCATTTCACGCATAAATGAAATGAACACATTTTTCTCCAAAACTATAACAGATGCAAGCTTGTCCTGTTTAATGGAGATGATATTTAATAAAATAAGTAGAAATCCACTAAAAGTTTTGTTTGGTTATCTTGCAATCCCGAGATAATCGTCTATATGCTTCAAATGCTCTTAAAAGTCAATTCTAAGGCATTTCGCGAATAAATAAAATGAACACATTTTTCTCCAAAACAATAACAGATGCAAGCTTGTCCTGTTTGGTGGAGATGATATTTAATAAAATAAGTAGAAATCCACTAAAAGTTTTGTTTGGTTATCTTGCAATCCCGAGATAATCGTCTCCATGCTTCAAATGCTCTTAAAAGCCAATTCTAAGGCATTTCGCGCATAAATGAAATGAACACATTTTTCTCCAAAACTATAACAGATGCAAGCTTGTCCTGTTTGGTGGAGATGATATTTAATAAAATAAGTAGAAATCCACTAAAAGTTTTGTTTGGTTATCTTGCAATCCCGAGATAATCGTCTCCATGCTTCAAATGCTCTTAAAAGCCAATTCTAAGACATTTCGCGCATAAATGAAATGAACACATTTTTCTCCAAAACTATAACAGATGCAAGCTTGTCCTGTTTGGTGGAGATGATATTTAATAAAATAAGTAGAAATCCACTAAAAGTTTTGTTTGGTTATCTTGCAATCCCGAGATAATCGTCTCCATGCTTCAAATGCTCTTAAAAGCCAATTCTAAGGCATTTCGCGCATAAATGAAATGAACACATTTTTCTCCAAAACTATAACAGATGCAAGCTTGTCCTGTTTGGTGGAGATGATATTTAATAAAATAAGTAGAAATCCACTAAAAGTTTTGTTTGGTTATCTTACAATCCCGAGATAATCGTCTCCATGCTTCAAATGCTCTTAAAAGCCATTTCTAAGGCATTTCGCGCATAAATGAAATGAACACATTTTTCTCCGAAACTATAACAGATGCAAGCTTGTCCTGTTTGGTGGAGATGATATTTAATAAAATAAGTAGAAATCCACTAAAAGTTTTGTTTGGTTATCTTGCAATCCCGAGATAATCGTCTCCATGTTTCAAATGCTCTTAAAAGCCAATTCTAAGGCATTTCGCGCATAAATGAAATGAACACATTTTTCTCCAAAACTATAACAGATGCAAGCTTGTCCTGTTTGGTGGAGATGATATTTAATGAAATAAGTAGAAATCCACTAAAAGTTTTGTTTGGTTATCTTGCAATCCCGAGATAATCGTCTCCATGCTTCAAATGCTCTTAAAAGCCAATTCTAAGGCATTTCGCGCATAAATGAAATGAACACATTTTTCTCCAAAACTATAACAGATGCAAGCTTGTCCTGTTTGGTGGAGATGATATTTAATAAAATAAGTAGAAATCCACTAAAAGTTTTGTTTGGTTATCTTGCAATCCCGAGATATACGTCTCCATGCTTCAAATGCTCTTACAAGCCAATTCTAAGGCATTTCGCGCATAAATGAAATGAACACATTTTTCTCCAAAACTATAACAGATGCAAGCTTGTCCTGTTTGGTGGAGATGATATTTAATAAAATAAGTAGAAATCCACTAAAAGTTTTGTTTGGTTATCTTGCAATCCCGAGATAATCGTCTCCATGCTTCAAATGCTCTTAAAAGCCAATTCTAAGGCATTTCGCGCATAAATGAAATGAACACATTTTTCTCCAAAACTATAACAGATGCAAGCTTGTCCTGTTTGGTGGAGATGATATTTAATAAAATAAGTAGAAATCCACTAAAAGTTTTGTTTGGTTATCTTGCAATCCCGAGATAATCGTCTCCATGCTTCAAATGCTCTTAAAAGCCAATTCTAAGGCATTTCGCGCATAAATGAAATGAACAAATTTTTCTCCAAAACTATAACAGATGCAAGCTTGTCCTGTTTGGTGGAGATGATATTTAATAAAATAAGTAGAAATCCACTAAAAGTTTTGTTTGGTTATCTTGCAATCCCGAGATAATCGTCTCCATGCTTCAAATGCTCTTAAAAGCCAATTCTAAGGCATTTCGCGCATAAATGAAATGAACACATTTTTCTCCAAAACTATAACAGATGCAAGCTTGTCCTGTTTGGTGGAGATGATATTTAATAAAATAAGTAGAAATCCACTAAAAGTTTTGTTTGGTTATATTGCAATCCCGAGATAATCGTCTATATGCTTCAAATGCTCTTAAAAGCCAATTCTAAGGCATTTCGCGCATAAATAAAATGAACACATTTTTCTCCAAAACTATAACAGATGCAAGCTTGTCCTGTTTGGTGGAGATGATATTTAATAAAATAAGTAGAAATCCACTAAAAGTTTTGTTTGGTTATCTTGCAATCCCGAGATAATCGTCTCCATGCTTCAAATGCTCTTAAAAGCCAATTCTAAGGCATTTCGCGCATAAATGAAATGAACACATTTTTCTCCAAAACTATAACAGATGCAAGCTTGTCCTGTTTGGTGGAGATGATATTTAATAAAATAAGTAGAAATCCACTAAATGTTTTGTTTGGTTATCTTGCAATCTCGAGATAATCGACTCCATGCTTTAAATGCTCTTAAAAGCCATTTCTAACGCATTTCGCGCATAAATGAAATGAACACATTTTTCTCCAAAACTATAACAGATGCAAGCTTGTCCTGTTTGGTGGAGATGATATTTAATAAAATAAGTAGAAATCCACTAAAAGTTTGTTTGGTTATCTTGCAATCCCGAGATAATCGTCTCCATGCTTCAAATGCTCTTAAAAGCCAATTCTAAGGCATTTCGCGCATAAATAAAATGAACACATTTTTCTCCAAAACTATAACAGATGCAAGCTTGTCCTGTTTGGTGGAGATGATATTTAATGAAATAAGTAGAAATCCACTAAAAGTTTTGTTTGGTTATCTTGCAATCCCGAGATAATCGTCTCCATGCTTCAAATGCTCTTAAAAGCCAATTCTAAGGCATTTCGCGCATAAATGAAATGAACACATTTTTCTCCAAAACTATAACAGATGCAAGCTTGTCCTGTTTGGTGGAGATGATATTTAATAAAATAAGTAGAAATCCACTAAAAGTTTTGTTTGGTTATCTTGCAATCCCGAGATATACGTCTCCATGCTTCAAATGCTCTTACAAGCCAATTCTAAGGCATTTCGCGCATAAATGAAATGAACACATTTTTCTCCAAAACTATAACAGATGCAAGCTTGTCCTGTTTGGTGGAGATGATATTTAATAAAATAAGTAGAAATCCACTAAAAGTTTTGTTTGGTTATCTTGCAATCCCGAGATAATCGTCTCCATGCTTCAAATGCTCTTAAAAGCCAATTCTAAGGCATTTCGCGCATAAATGAAATGAACACATTTTTCTCCAAAACTATAACAGATGCAAGCTTGTCCTGTTTGGTGGAGATGATATTTAATAAAATAAGTAGAAATCCACTAAAAGTTTTGTTTGGTTATCTTGCAATCCCGAGATAATCGTCTCCATGCTTCAAATGCTCTTAAAAGCCAATTCTAAGGCATTTCGCGCATAAATGAAATGAACACATTTTTCTCCAAAACTATAACAGATGCAAGCTTGTCCTGTTTGGTGGAGATGATATTTAATAAAATAAGTAGAAATCCACTAAAAGTTTTGTTTGGTTATCTTGCAATCCCGAGATAATCGTCTCCATGCTTCAAATGCTCTTAAAAGCCAATTCTAAGGCATTTCGCGCATAAATGAAATGAACACATTTTTCTCCAAAACTATAACAGATGCAAGCTTGTCCTGTTTGGTGGAGATGATATTTAATAAAATAAGTAGAAATCCACTAAAAGTTTTGTTTGGTTATCTTGCAATCCCGAGATAATCGTCTATATGCTTCAAATGCTCTTAAAAGCCAATTCTAAGGCATTTCGCGCATAAATAAAATGAACACATTTTTCTCCAAAACAATAACAGATGCAAGCTTGTCCTGTTTGGTGGAGATGATATTTAATAAAATAAGTAGAAATCCACTAAAAGTTTTGTTTGGTTATCTTGCAATCCCGAGATAATCGTCTCCATGCTTCAAATGCTCTTAAAAGCCAATTCTAAGGCATTTCGCGCATAAATGAAATGAACACATTTTTCTCCAAAACTATAACAGATGCAAGCTTGTCCTGTTTGGTGGAGATGATATTTAATAAAATAAGTAGAAATCCACTAAAAGTTTTGTTTGGTTATCTTGCAATCCCGAGATAATCGTCTCCATGCTTCAAATGCTCTTAAAAGCCAATTCTAAGACATTTCGCGCATAAATGAAATGAACACATTTTTCTCCAAAACTATAACAGATGCAAGCTTGTCCTGTTTGGTGGAGATGATATTTAATAAAATAAGTAGAAATCCACTAAAAGTTTTGTTTGGTTATCTTGCAATCCCGAGATAATCGTCTCCATGCTTCAAATGCTCTTAAAAGCCAATTCTAAGGCATTTCGCGCATAAATGAAATGAACACATTTTTCTCCAAAACTATAACAGATGCAAGCTTGTCCTGTTTGGTGGAGATGATATTTAATAAAATAAGTAGAAATCCACTAAATGTTTTGTTTGGTTATCTTGCAATCTCGAGATAATCGACTCCATGCTTTAAATGCTCTTAAAAGCCATTTCTAACGCATTTCGCGCATAAATGAAATGAACACATTTTTCTCCAAAACTATAACAGATGCAAGCTTGTCCTGTTTGGTGGAGATGATATTTAATAAAATAAGTAGAAATCCACTAAAAGTTTTGTTTGGTTATCTTGCAATCCCGAGATAATCGTCTCCATGCTTCAAATGCTCTTAAAAGCCAATTCTAAGGCATTTCGCGCATAAATGAAATGAACACATTTTTCTCCAAAACTATAACAGATGCAAGCTTGTCCTGTTTGGTGGAGATGATATTTAATAAAATAAGTAGAAATCCACTAAAAGTTTTGTTTGTTTATCTTGCAATCCCGAGATAATCGTCTCCATGCTTCAAATGCTCTTAAAAGCCAATTCTAAGGCATTTCGCGCATAAATGAAATGAACACATTTTTCTCCAAAACTAACAGATGCAAGCTTGTCCTGTTTGGTGGAGATGATATTTAATAAAATAAGTAGAAATCCACTAAAAGTTTTGTTTGGTTATCTTGCAATCCCGAGATAATCGTCTATATGCTTCAAATGCTCTTAAAAGCCAATTCTAAGGCATTTCGCGCATAAATAAAATGAACACATTTTTCTCCAAAACTATAACAGATGCAAGCTTGTCCTGTTTGGTGGAGATGATATTTAATAAAATAAGTAGAAATCCACTAAAAGTTTTGTTTGGTTATCTTGCAATCCCGAGATAATCGTCTCCATGCTTCAAATGCTCTTAAAAGCCAATTCTAAGGCATTTCGCGCATAAATGAAATGAACACATTTTTCTCCAAAACTATAACAGATGCAAGCTTGTCCTGTTTGGTGGAGATGATATTTAATAAAATAAGTAGAAATCCACTAAAAGTTTTGTTTGGTTATCTTGCAATCTCGAGATAATCGTCTCCATGCTTCAAATGCTCTTAAAAGCCAATTCTAAGGCATTTCGCGCATAAATGAAATGAACACATTTTTCTCCAAAACTGTAAGAGATGCAAGCTTGTCCTGTTTGGTGGAGATGATATTTAATAAAATAAGTAGAAATCCACTAAAAGTTTTGTTTGGTTATCTTGCAATCCCGAGAAAATCGTCTCCATGCTTCAAATGCTCTTAAAAGCCAATTCTAAGGCATTTCGCGCATAAATGAAATGAACACATTTTTCTCCAAAACTATAACAGATGCAAGCTTGTCCTGTTTGGTGGAGATGATATTTAATAAAATAAGTAGAAATCCACCAAAAGTTTTGTTTGGTAATCTTGCAATCCCGAGATAATCGTCTCCATGCTTCAAATGCTCTTAAAAGCCAATTCTAAGGCATTTCGCGCATAAATGAAATGAACACATTTTTCTCCAAAACTATAACAGATGCAAGCTTGTCCTGTTTGGTGGAGATGATATTTAATAAAATAAGTAGAAATCCACTAAAAGTTTTGTTTGGTTATCTTGCAATCCCGAGATAATCGTCTCCATGCTTCAAATGCTCTTAAAAGCCAATTCTAAGGCATTTCGCGCATAAATGAAATGGACACATTTTTCTCCAAAACTATAACAGATGCAAGCTTGTCCTGTTTGGTGGAGATGATATTTAATAAAATAAGTAGAAATCCACTAAAAGTTTTGTTTGGTTATCTTGCAATCTCGAGATAATCGTCTCCATGCTTTAAATGCTCTTAAAAGCCATTTCTAAGGCATTTCGCGCATAAATGAAATGAACACATTTTTCTCCAAAACTATAACAGATGCAAGCTTGTCCTGTTTGGTGGAGATGATATTTATTAAAATAAGTAGAAATCCACTAAAAGTTTTGTTTGGTTATCTTGCAATCCCGAGATAATCGTCTCCATGCTTCAATTGCTCTTAAAAGCCAATTCTAAGGCATTTCGCGCATAAATGAAATGAACACATTTTTCTCCAAAACTATAACAGATGCAAGCTTGTCCTGTTTGGTGGAGATGATATTTAATAAAATAAGTAGAAATCCACTAAAAGTTTTGTTTGGTTATCTTGCAATCCCGAGATAATCGTCTCCATGCTTCAAATGCTCTTAAAAGCCAATTCTAAGGCATTTCGCGCATAAATGAAATGGACACATTTTTCTCCAAAACTATAACAGATGCAAGCTTGTCCTGTTTGGTGGAGATGATATTTAATAAAATAAGTAGAAATCCACTAAAAGTTTTGTTTGGTTATCTTGCAATCTCGAGATAATCGTCTCCATGCTTTAAATGCTCTTAAAAGCCATTTCTAAGGCATTTCGCGCATAAATGAAATGAACACATTTTTCTCCAAAACTATAACAGATGCAAGCTTGTCCTGTTTGGTGGAGATGATATTTATTAAAATAAGTAGAAATCCACTAAAAGTTTTGTTTGGTTATCTTGCAATCCCGAGATAATCGTCTCCATGCTTCAAATGCTCTTAAAAGCCAATTCTAAGGCATTTCGCGCATAAATGAAATGAACACATTTTTCTCCAAAACTATAACAGATGCAAGCTTGTCCTGTTTGGTGGAGATGATATTTAATAAAATAAGTAGAAATCCACTAAAAGTTTTGTTTGGTTATCTTGCAATCCCGAGATAATCGTCTCCATGCTTCAAATGCTCTTAAAAGCCAATTCTAAGGCATTTCGCGCATAAATGAAATGAACACATTTTTCTCCAAAACTATAACAGATGCAAGCTTGTCCTGTTTGGTGGAGATGATATTTAATAAAATAAGTAGAAATCCACTAAAAGTTTTGTTTGGTTATCTTGCAATCCCGAGATAATCGTCTCCATGCTTCAAATGCTCTTAAAAGCCAATTCTAAGGCATTTCGTGCATAAATGAAATGAACACATTTTTCTCCAAAACTATAACAGATGCAAGCTTGTCCTGTTTGGTGGAGATGATATTTAATAAAATAAGTAGAAATCCACTAAAAGTTTTGTTTGGTTATCTTGCAATCCCGAGATAATCGTCTCCATGCTTCAAATGCTCTTAAAAGCCAATTCTAAGGCATTTCGCGCATAAATGAAATGAACACATTTTTCTCCAAAACTATAACAGATTCAAGCTTGTCCTGTTTGGTGGAGATGATATTTAATAAAATAAGTAGAAATCCACTAAAAGTTTTGTTTGGTTATCTTGCAATCCCGAGATAATCGTCTCCATGCTTCAAATGCTCTTAAAAGCCAATTCTAAGGCATTTCGCGCATAAATGAAATGAACACATTTTTCTCCAAAACTATAACAGATGCAAGCTTGTCCTGTTTGGTGGAGATGATATTTAATAAAATAAGTAGAAATCCACTAAAAGTTTTGTTTGGTTATCTTGCAATCCCGAGATAATCGTCTCCATGCTTCAAATGCTCTTAAAAGCCAATTCTAAGGCATTTCGCGCATAAATGAAATGAACACATTTTTCTCCAAAACTATAACAGATGCAAGCTTGTCCTGTTTGGTGGAGATGATATTTAATAAAATAAGTAGAAATCCACTAAAAGTTTTGTTTGGTTATCTTGCAATCCCGAGATAATCGTCTCCATGCTTCAAATGCTCTTAAAAGCCAATTCTAAGGCATTTCGCGCATAAATGAAATGAACACATTTTTCTCCAAAACTATAACAGATGCAAGCTTGTCCTGTTTGGTGGAGATGATATTTAATAAAATAAGTAGAAATCCACTAAAAGTTTTGTTTGGTTAACTTGCAATCCCGAGATAATCGTCTCCATGCTTCAAATGCTCTTAAAAGCCAATTCTAAGGCATTTCGCGCATAAATGAAATGAACACATTTTTCTCCAAAACTATAACAGATTCAAGCTTGTCCTGTTTGGTGGAGATGATATTTAATAAAATAAGTAGAAATCCATTAAAAGTTTTGTTTGGTTATCTTGCAATCCCGAGATAATCGTCTCCATGCTTCAAATGCTCTTAAAAGTCAATTCTAAGGCATTTCGCGCATAAATGAAATGAACACATTTTTCTCCAAAACTATAACAGATGCAAGCTTGTCCTGTTTGGTGGAGATGATATTTAATAAAATAAGTAGAAATCCACTAAAAGTTTTGTTTGGTTATCTTGCAATCGCGAGATAATCGTCTCCATGCTTCAAATGCTCTTAAAAGCCAATTCTAAGGCATTTCGCGCATAAATGAAATGAACACATTTTTCTCCAAAACTATAACAGATGCAAGCTTGTCCTGTTTGGTGGAGATGATATTTAATAAAATAAGTAGAAATCCACTAAAAGTTTTGTTTGGTTATCTTACAATCCCGAGATAATCGTCTCCATGCTTCAAATGCTCTTAAAAGCCAATTCTTAGGCATTTCGCGCATAAATGAAATGAACACATTTTTCTCCAAAACTATAACAGATTGAAGCTTGTCCTGTTTGGTGGAGATGATATTTAATAAAATAAGTAGAAATCCACTAAAATTTTTGTTTGGTTATCTTGCAATCCCGAGATAATCGTCTCCATGCTTCAAATGCTTTTAAAAGCCAATTCTAAGGCATTTCGCGCATAAATGAAATGAACACATTTTTCTCCAAAACTATAACAGATGCAAGCTTGTCCTGTTTGGTGGAGATGATATTTAATAAAATAAGTAGAAATCTACTAAAAGTTTTGTTTGGTTATCTTGCAATCCCGAGCTAATCGTCTCCATGCTTCAAATGCTCTTAAAAGCCAATTCTAAGGCATTTCGCGCATAAATGAAATGAACACATTTTTCTCCAAAACTATAACAGATGCAAGCTTGTCCTGTTTGGTGGAGATGATATTTAATAAAATAAGTAGAAATCCACTAAAAGTTTTGTTTGGTTATCTTGCAATCCCGAGATAATCGTCTCCATGCTTCAAATGCTCTTAAAAGCCAATTCTAAGGCATTTCGCGCATAAATGAAATGAACACATTTTTCTCCAAAACTATAACAGATGCAAGCTTGTCCTGTTTGGTGGAGATGATATTTAATAAAATAAGTAGAAATCCACTAAAAGTTTTGTTTGGTTATCTTACAATCCCGAGATAATCGTCTCCATGCTTCAAATGCTCTTAAAAGCCAATTCTTAGGCATTTCGCGCATAAATGAAATGAACACATTTTTCTCCAAAACTATAACAGATTGAAGCTTGTCCTGTTTGGTGGAGATGATATTTAATAAAATAAGTAGAAATCCACTAAAAGTTTTGTTTGGTTATCTTGCAATCCCGAGATAATCGTCTCCATGCTTCAAATGCTCTTAAAAGCCAATTCTAAGGCATTTCGCGCATAAATGAAATGAACACATTTTTCTCCAAAACTATAACAGATGCAAGCTTGTCCTGTTTGGTGGAGATGATATTTAATAAAATAAGTAGAAATCTACTAAAAGTTTTGTTTGGTTATCTTGCAATCCCGAGCTAATCGTCTCCATGCTTCAAATGCTCTTAAAAGCCAATTCTAAGGCATTTCGCGCATAAATGAAATGAACACATTTTTCTCCAAAACTATAACAGATGCAAGCTTGTCCTGTTTGGTGGAGATGATATTTAATAAAATAAGTAGAAATCCACTAAAAGTTTTGTTTGGTTATCTTGCAATCCCGAGATAATCGTCTCCATGCTTCAAATGCTCTTAAAAGCCAATTCTAAGGCATTTCGCGCATAAATGAAATGAACACATTTTTCTCCAAAACTATAACAGATGCAAGCTTGTCCTGTTTGGTGGAGATGATATTTAATAAAATAAGTAGAAATCCACTAAAAGTTTTGTTTGGTTAACTTGCAATCCCGAGATAATCGTCTCCATGCTTCAAATGCTCTTAAAAGCCAATTCTAAGGCATTTCGCGCATAAATGAAATGAACACATTTTTCTCCAAAACTATAACAGATTCAAGCTTGTCCTGTTTGGTGGAGATGATATTTAATAAAATAAGTAGAAATCCATTAAAAGTTTTGTTTGGTTATCTTGCAATCCCGAGATAATCGTCTCCATGCTTCAAATGCTCTTAAAAGTCAATTCTAAGGCATTTCGCGCATAAATGAAATGAACACATTTTTCTCCAAAACTATAACAGATGCAAGCTTGTCCTGTTTGGTGGAGATGATATTTAATAAAATAAGTAGAAATCCACTAAAAGTTTTGTTTGGTTATCTTGCAATCGCGAGATAATCGTCTCCATGCTTCAAATGCTCTTAAAAGCCAATTCTAAGGCATTTCGCGCATAAATGAAATGAACACATTTTTCTCCAAAACTATAACAGATGCAAGCTTGTCCTGTTTGGTGGAGATGATATTTAATAAAATAAGTAGAAATCCACTAAAAGTTTTGTTTGGTTATCTTACAATCCCGAGATAATCGTCTCCATGCTTCAAATGCTCTTAAAAGCCAATTCTTAGGCATTTCGCGCATAAATGAAATGAACACATTTTTCTCCAAAACTATAACAGATTGAAGCTTGTCCTGTTTGGTGATGATATTTAATAAAATAAGTAGAAATCCACTAAAAGTTTTGTTTGGTTATCTTGCAATCCCGAGATAATCGTCTCCATGCTTCAAATGCTCTTAAAAGCCAATTCTAAGGCATTTCGCGCATAAATGAAATGAACACATTTTTCTCCAAAACTATAACAGATGCAAGCTTGTCCTGTTTGGTGGAGATGATATTTAATAAAATAAGTAGAAATCTACTAAAAGTTTTGTTTGGTTATCTTGCAATCCCGAGCTAATCGTCTCCATGCTTCAAATGCTCTTAAAAGCCAATTCTAAGGCATTTCGCGCATAAATGAAATGAACACATTTTTCTCCAAAACTATAACAGATGCAAGCTTGTCCTGTTTGGTGGAGATGATATTTAATAAAATAAGTAGAAATCCACTAAAAGTTTTGTTTGGTTATCTTGCAATCCCGAGATAATCGTCTCCATGCTTCAAATGCTCTTAAAAGCCAATTCTAAGGCATTTCGCGCATAAATGAAATGAACACATTTTTCTCCAAAACTATAACAGATGCAAGCTTGTCCTGTTTGGTGGAGATGATATTTAATAAAATAAGTAGAAATCCACTAAAAGTTTTGTTTGGTTATCTTGCAATACCGAGATAATCGTCTCCATGCTTCAAATGCTCTTAAAAGCCAATTCTAAGGCATTTCGCGCATAAATGAAATGAACACATTTTTCTCCAAAACTATAACAGATGCAAGCTTGTCCTGTTTGGTGGAGATGATATTTAATAAAATAAGTAGAAATCCACTAAAAGTTTTGTTTGGTTATCTTGCAATCCCGAGATAATCGTCTCCATGCTTCAAATGCTCTTAAAAGCCAATTCTAAGGCATTTCGCGCATAAATGAAATGAACACATTTTTCTCCAAAACTATAACAGATTCAAGCTTGTCCTGTTTGGTGGAGATGATATTTAATAAAATAAGTAGAAATCCACTAAAAGTTTTGTTTGGTTATCTTGCAATCCCGAGATAATCGTCTCCATGCTTCAAATGCTCTTAAAAGCCAATTCTAAGGCATTTCGCGCATAAATGAAATGAACACATTTTTCTCCAAAACTATAACAGATGCAAGCTTGTCCTGTTTGGTGGAGATGATATTTAATAAAATAAGTAGAAATCCACTAAAAGTTTTGTTTGGTTAACTTGCAATCCCGAGATAATCGTCTCCATGCTTCAAATGCTCTTAAAAGCCAATTCTAAGGCATTTCGCGCATAAATGAAATGAACACATTTTTCTCCAAAACTATAACAGATTCAAGCTTGTCCTGTTTGGTGGAGATGATATTTAATAAAATAAGTAGAAATCCATTAAAAGTTTTGTTTGGTTATCTTGCAATCCCGAGATAATCGTCTCCATGCTTCAAATGCTCTTAAAAGTCAATTCTAAGGCATTTCGCGCATAAATGAAATGAACACATTTTTCTCCAAAACTATAACAGATGCAAGCTTGTCCTGTTTGGTGGAGATGATATTTAATAAAATAAGTAGAAATCCACTAAAAGTTTTGTTTGGTTATCTTGCAATCGCGAGATAATCGTCTCCATGCTTCAAATGCTCTTAAAAGCCAATTCTAAGGCATTTCGCGCATAAATGAAATGAACACATTTTTCTCCAAAACTATAACAGATGCAAGCTTGTCCTGTTTGGTGGAGATGATATTTAATAAAATAAGTAGAAATCCACTAAAAGCTTTGTTTGGTTATCTTACAATCCCGAGATAATCGTCTCCATGCTTCAAATGCTCTTAAAAGCCAATTCTTAGGCATTTCGCGCATAAATGAAATGAACACATTTTTCTCCAAAACTATAACAGATTGAAGCTTGTCCTGTTTGGTGATGATATTTAATAAAATAAGTAGAAATCCACTAAAAGTTTTGTTTGGTTATCTTGCAATCCCGAGATAATCGTCTCCATGCTTCAAATGCTCTTAAAAGCCAATTCTAAGGCATTTCGCGCATAAATGAAATGAACACATTTTTCTCCAAAACTATAACAGATGCAAGCTTGTCCTGTTTGGTGGAGATGATATTTAATAAAATAAGTAGAAATCTACTAAAAGTTTTGTTTGGTTATCTTGCAATCCCGAGCTAATCGTCTCCATGCTTCAAATGCTCTTAAAAGCCAATTCTAAGGCATTTCGCGCATAAATGAAATGAACACATTTTTCTCCAAAACTATAACAGATGCAAGCTTGTCCTGTTTGGTGGAGATGATATTTAATAAAATAAGTAGAAATCCACTAAAAGTTTTGTTTGGTTATCTTGCAATCCCGAGATAATCGTCTCCATGCTTCAAATGCTCTTAAAAGCCAATTCTAAGGCATTTCGCGCATAAATGAAATGAACACATTTTTCTCCAAAACTATAACAGATGCAAGCTTGTCCTGTTTGGTGGAGATGATATTTAATAAAATAAGTAGAAATCCACTAAAAGTTTTGTTTGGTTATCTTGCAATACCGAGATAATCGTCTCCATGCTTCAAATGCTCTTAAAAGCCAATTCTAAGGCATTTCGCGCATAAATGAAATGAACACATTTTTCTCCAAAACTATAACAGATGCAAGCTTGTCCTGTTTGGTGGAGATGATATTTAATAAAATAAGTAGAAATCCACTAAAAGTTTTGTTTGGTTATCTTGCAATCCCGAGATAATCGTCTCCATGCTTCAAATGCTCTTAAAAGCCAATTCTAAGGCATTTCGCGCATAAATGAAATGAACACATTTTTCTCCAAAACTATAACAGATTCAAGCTTGTCCTGTTTGGTGGAGATGATATTTAATAAAATAAGTAGAAATCCACTAAAAGTTTTGTTTGGTTATCTTGCAATCCCGAGATAATCGTCTCCATGCTTCAAATGCTCTTAAAAGCCAATTCTAAGGCATTTCGCGCATAAATGAAATGAACACATTTTTCTCCAAAACTATAACAGATGCAAGCTTGTCCTGTTTGGTGGAGATGATATTTAATAAAATAAGTAGAAATCCACTAAAAGTTTTGTTTGGTTATCTTGCAATCCCGAGATAATTCTCTCCATGCTTCAAATGCTCTTAAAAGCCAATTCTAAGGCATTTCGCGCATAAATGAAATGAACACATTTTTCTCCAAAACTATAACAGATGCAAGCTTGTCCTGTTTGGTGGAGATGATATTTAATAAAATAAGTAGAAATCCACTAAAAGTTTTGTTTGGTTATCTTGCAATCGCGAGATAATCGTCTCCATGCTTCAAATGCTCTTAAAAGCCAATTCTAAGGCATTTCGCGCATAAATGAAATGAACACATTTTTCTCCAAAACTATAACAGATGCAAGCTTGTCCTGTTTGGTGGAGATGATATTTAATAAAATAAGTAGAAATCCACTAAAAGTTTTGTTTGGTTATCTTACAATCCCGAGATAATCGTCTCCATGCTTCAAATGCTCTTAAAAGCCAATTCTTAGGCATTTCGCGCATAAATGAAATGAACACATTTTTCTCCAAAACTATAACAGATTGAAGCTTGTCCTGTTTGGTGGAGATGATATTTAATAAAATAAGTAGAAATCCACTAAAAGTTTTGTTTGGTTATCTGTTATCTTGCAATCCCGAGATAATCGTCTCCATGCTTCAAATGCTCTTAAAAGCCAATTCTAAGGCATTTCGCGCATAAATGAAATGAACACATTTTTCTCCAAAACTATAACAGATGCAAGCTTGTCCTGTTTGGTGGAGATGATATTTAATAAAATAAGTAGAAATCTACTAAAAGTTTTGTTTGGTTATCTTGCAATCCCGAGCTAATCGTCTCCATGCTTCAAATGCTCTTAAAAGCCAATTCTAAGGCATTTCGCGCATAAATGAAATGAACACATTTTTCTCCAAAACTATAACAGATGCAAGCTTGTCCTGTTTGGTGGAGATGATATTTAATAAAATAAGTAGAAATCCACTAAAAGTTTTGTTTGGTTATCTTGCAATCCCGAGATAATCGTCTCCATGCTTCAAATGCTCTTAAAAGCCAATTCTAAGGCATTTCGCGCATAAATGAAATGAACACATTTTTCTCCAAAACTATAACAGATGCAAGCTTGTCCTGTTTGGTGGAGATGATATTTAATAAAATAAGTAGAAATCCACTAAAAGTTTTGTTTGGTTATCTTGCAATACCGAGATAATCGTCTCCATGCTTCAAATGCTCTTAAAAGCCAATTCTAAGGCATTTCGCGCATAAATGAAATGAACACATTTTTCTCCAAAACTATAACAGATGCAAGCTTGTCCTGTTTGGTGGAGATGATATTTAATAAAATAAGTAGAAATCCACTAAAAGTTTTGTTTGGTTATCTTGCAATCCCGAGATAATCGTCTCCATGCTTCAAATGCTCTTAAAAGCCAATTCTAAGGCATTTCGCGCATAAATGAAATGAACACATTTTTCTCCAAAACTATAACAGATTCAAGCTTGTCCTGTTTGGTGGAGATGATATTTAATAAAATAAGTAGAAATCCACTAAAAGTTTTGTTTGGTTATCTTGCAATCCCGAGATAATTCTCTCCATGCTTCAAATGCTCTTAAAAGCCAATTCTAAGGCATTTCGCGCATAAATGAAATGAACACATTTTTCTCCAAAACTATAACAGATGCAAGCTTGTCCTGTTTGGTGGAGATGATATTTAATAAAATAAGTAGAAATCCACTAAAAGTTTTGTTTGGTTATCTTGTAATCCCGAGATAATCGTCTCCATGCTTCAAATGCTCTTAAAAGCCAATTCTAAGGCATTTCGCGCATAAATGAAATGAACACATTTTTCTCCAAAACTTTAACAGATGCAAGCTTGTCCTGTTTGGTGGAGATGATATTTAATAAAATAAGTAGAAATCCACTAAAAGTTTTGTTTGGTTATCTTGCAAATCCCGAGATAATCGTCTCCATGCTTCAAATGCTCTTAAAAGCCAATTCTAAGGCATTTCGCGCATAAATGAAATGAACACATTTTTCTCCAAAACTATAACAGATGCAAGCTTGTCCTGTTTGGTGGAGATGATATTTAATAAAATAAGTAGAAATCCACTAAAAGTTTTGTTTGGTTATCTTGCAATCCCAAGATAATCGTCTCCATGCTTCAAATGCTCTTAAAAGCGATTTCTAAGGCATTTCGCGCATAAATGAAATGAACACATTTTTCTCCAAAACTATAACAGATGCAAGCTTGTCCTGTTTGGTGGAGATGATATTTAATAAAATAAGTAGAAATCCACTAAAAGTTTTGTTTGGTTATCTTGCAATCTCGAGATAATCGTCTCCATGCTTTAAATGCTCTTAAAAGCCATTTCTAAGGCATTTCGCGCATAAATGAAATGAACACATTTTTCTCCAAAACTATAACAGATGCAAGCTTGTCCTGTTTGGTGGAGATGATATTTAATAAATTAAGTAGAAATCCACTAAAAGTTTTGTTTGGTTATCTTGCAATCCCGAGATAATCGTCTCCATGCTTCAAATGCTCTTAAAAGCAAATTCTAAGGCATTTCGCGCATAAATGAAATGTACACATTTTTCTCCAAAACTATAGCAGATGCAAGCTTGTCCTGTTTGGTGGAGATGATATTTAATAAAATAAGTAGAAATCCACTAAAAGTTTTGTTTGGTTATCTTGCAATCCCGAGATAATCGTCTCCATGCTTCAAATGCTCTTAAAAGCCAATTCTAAGGCATTTCGCGCATAAATGAAATGAACACATTTTTCTCCAAAACTATAACAGATGCAAGCTTGTCCTGTTTGGTGGAGATGATATTTAATAAAATAAGTAGAAATCCACTAAAAGTTTTGTTTGGTTATCTTACAATCCCGAGATAATCGTCTCCATGCTTCAAATGCTCTTAAAAGCCAATTCTAAGGCATTTCGCGCATAAATGAAATGAACACATTTTTCTCCAAAACTATAACAGATGCAAGCTTGTCCTGTTTGGTGGAGATGATATTTAATAAAATAAGTAGAAATCCACTAAAAGTTTTGTTTGGTTATCTTGCAATCTCGAGATAATCGTCTCCATGCTTTAAATGCTCTTAAAAGCCATTTCTAAGGCATTTCGCGCATAAATGAAATGAACACATTTTTCTCCAAAACTATAACAGATGCAAGCTTGTCCTGTTTGGTGGAGATGATATTTAATAAAATAAGTAGAAATCCACTAAAAGTTTTGTTTGGTTATCTTGCAATCCCGAGATAATCGTCTCCATGCTTCAAATGCTCTTAAAAGCCAATTCTAAGGCATTTCGCGCATAAATGAAATGAACACATTTTTCCTTAAAACTATAACAGATGCAAGCTTGTCCTGTTTGGTGGAGATGATATTTAATAAAATAAGTAGAAATCCACTAAAAGTTTTGTTTGGTTATCTTGCAATCCCGAGATAATCGTCTCCATGCTTCAAATGCTCTTAAAAGCCAATTCTAAGGCATTTCGCGCATAAATGAAATGAACACATTTTTCTCCAAAACTATAACAGATGCAAGCTTGTCCTGTTTGGTGGAGATGATATTTAATAAAATAAGTAGAAATCCACTAAAAGTTTTGTTTGGTTATCTTACAATCCCGAGATAATCGTCTCCATGCTTCAAATGCTCTTAAAAGCCAATTCTAAGGCATTTCGCGCATAAATGAAATGAACACATTTTTCTCCAAAACTATAACAGATGCAAGCTTGTCCTGTTTGGTGGAGATGATATTTAATAAAATAAGTAGAAATCCACTAAAAGTTTTGTTTGGTTATCTTGCAATCCCGAGATAATCGTCTCCATGCTTCAAATGCTCTTAAAAGCCAATTCTAAGGCATTTCGCGCATAAATGAAATGAACACATTTTTCTCCAAAACTATAACAGATGCAAGCTTGTCCTGTTTGGTGGAGATGATATTTAATAAAATAAGTAGAAATCCACTAAAAGTTTTGTTTGGTTATCTTGCAATCTCGAGATAATCGTCTCCATGCTTTAAATGCTCTTAAAAGCCATTTCTAAGGCATTTCGCGCATAAATGAAATGAACACATTTTTCTCCAAAACTATAACAGATGCAAGCTTGTCCTGTTTGGTGGAGATGATATTTAATAAAATAAGTAGAAATCCACTAAAAGTTTTGTTTGGTTATCTTGCAATCCCGAGATAATCGTCTCCATGCTTCAAATGCTCTTAAAAGCCAATTCTATGGCATTTCGCGCATAAATGAAATGAACACATTTTTCCTTAAAACTATAACAGATGCAAGCTTGTCCTGTTTGGTGGAGATGATATTTAATAAAATAAGTAGAAATCCACTAAAAGTTTTGTTTGGTTATCTTGCAATCCCGAGATAATCGTCTCCATGCTTCAAATGCTCTTAAAAGCCAATTCTAAGGCATTTCGCGCATAAATGAAATGAACACATTTTTCTCCAAAACTATAACAGATGCAAGCTTGTCCTGTTTGGTGGAGATGATATTTAATAAAATAAGTAGAAATCCACTAAAAGTTTTGTTTGGTTATCTTGCAATCTCGAGATAATCGTCTCCATGCTTTAAATGCTCTTAAAAGCCATTTCTAAGGCATTTCGCGCATAAATGAAATGAACACATTTTTCTCCAAAACTATAACAGATGCAAGCTTGTCCTGTTTGGTGGAGAAGATATTTAATAAAATAAGTAGAAATCCACTAAAAGTTTTGTTTGGTTATCTTGCAATCCCGAGATAATCGTCTCCATGCTTCAAATGCTCTTAAAAGCCAATTCTAAGGCATTTCGCGCATAAATGAAATGAACACATTTTTCTCCAAAACTATAACAGATGCAAGCTTGTCCTGTTTGGTGGAGATGATATTTAATAAAATAAGTAGAAATCCACTAAAAGTTTTGTTTGGTTATCTTGCAAATCCCGAGATAATCGTCTCCATGCTTCAAATGCTCTTAAAAGCCAATTCTAAGGCATTTCGCGCATAAATGAAATGAACACATTTTTCTCCAAAACTATAACAGATGCAAGCTTGTCCTGTTTGGTGGAGATGATATTTAATAAAATAAGTAGAAATCCACTAAAAGTTTTGTTTGGTTATCTTGCAATCCCGAGATAATCGTCTCCATGCTTCAAATGCTCTTAAAAGCCAATTCTAAGGCATTTCGCGCATAAATGAAATGAACACATTTTTCTCCAAAACTATAACAGATGCAAGCTTGTCCTGTTTGGTGGAGATGATATTTAATAAAATAAGTAGAAATCCACTAAAAGTTTTGTTTGGTTATCTTGCAAATCCCGAGATAATCGTCTCCATGCTTCAAATGCTCTTAAAAGCCAATTCTAAGGCATTTCGCGCATAAATGAAATGAACACATTTTTCTCCAAAACTATAACAGATGCAAGCTTGTCCTGTTTGGTGGAGATGATATTTAATAAAATAAGTAGAAATCCACTAAAAGTTTTGTTTGGTTATCTTGCAATCCCGAGATAATTCTCTCCATGCTTCAAATGCTCTTAAAAGCCAATTCTAAGGCATTTCGCGCATAAATGAAATGAACACATTTTTCTCCAAAACTATAACAGATTCAAGCTTGTCCTGTTTGGTGGAGATGATATTTAATAAAATAAGTAGAAATCCACTAAAAGTTTTGTTTGGTTATCTTGCAAATCCCGAGATAATCGTCTCCATGCTTCAAATGCTCTTAAAAGCCAATTCTAAGGCATTTCGCGCATAAATGAAATGAACACATTTTTCTCCAAAACTATAACAGATGCAAGCTTGTCCTGTTTGGTGGAGATGATATTTAATAAAATAAGTAGAAATCCACTAAAAGTTTTGTTTGGTTATCTTGTAATCCCGAGATAATCGTCTCCATGCTTCAAATGCTCTTAAAAGCCAATTCTAAGGCATTTCGCGCATAAATGAAATGAACACATTTTTCTCCAAAACTTTAACAGATGCAAGCTTGTCCTGTTTGGTGGAGATGATATTTAATAAAATAAGTAGAAATCCACTAAAAGTTTTGTTTGGTTATCTTGCAAATCCCGAGATAATCGTCTCCATGCTTCAAATGCTCTTAAAAGCCAATTCTAAGGCATTTCGCGCATAAATGAAATGAACACATTTTTCTCCAAAACTATAACAGATGCAAGCTTGTCCTGTTTGGTGGAGATGATATTTAATAAAATAAGTAGAAATCCACTAAAAGTTTTGTTTGGTTATCTTGCAATCCCAAGATAATCGTCTCCATGCTTCAAATGCTCTTAAAAGCGATTTCTAAGGCATTTCGCGCATAAATGAAATGAACACATTTTTCTCCAAAACTATAACAGATGCAAGCTTGTCCTGTTTGGTGGAGATGATATTTAATAAAATAAGTAGAAATCCACTAAAAGTTTTGTTTGGTTATCTTGCAATCTCGAGATAATCGTCTCCATGCTTTAAATGCTCTTAAAAGCCATTTCTAAGGCATTTCGCGCATAAATGAAATGAACACATTTTTCTCCAAAACTATAACAGATGCAAGCTTGTCCTGTTTGGTGGAGATGATATTTAATAAATTAAGTAGAAATCCACTAAAGGTTTTGTTTGGTTATCTTGCAATCCCGAGATAATCGTCTCCATGCTTCAAATGCTCTTAAAAGCAAATTCTAAGGCATTTCGCGCATAAATGAAATGAACACATTTTTCTCCAAAACTATAGCAGATGCAAGCTTGTCCTGTTTGGTGGAGATGATATTTAATAAAATAAGTAGAAATCCACTAAAAGTTTTGTTTGGTTATCTTGCAATCCCGAGATAATCGTCTCCATGCTTCAAATGCTCTTAAAAGCCAATTCTAAGGCATTTCGCGCATAAATGAAATGAACACATTTTTCTCCAAAACTATAACAGATGCAAGCTTGTCCTGTTTGGTGGAGATGATATTTAATAAAATAAGTAGAAATCCACTAAAAGTTTTGTTTGGTTATCTTACAATCCCGAGATAATCGTCTCCATGCTTCAAATGCTCTTAAAAGCCAATTCTAAGGCATTTCGCGCATAAATGAAATGAACACATTTTTCTCCAAAACTATAACAGATGCAAGCTTGTCCTGTTTGGTGGAGATGATATTTAATAAAATAAGTAGAAATCCACTAAAAGTTTTGTTTGGTTATCTTGCAATCCCGAGATAATCGTCTCCATGCTTCAAATGCTCTTAAAAGCCAATTCTAAGGCATTTCGCGCATAAATGAAATGAACACATTTTTCTCCAAAACTATAACAGATGCAAGCTTGTCCTGTTTGGTGGAGATGATATTTAATAAAATAAGTAGAAATCCACTAAAAGTTTTGTTTGGTTATCTTGCAATCTCGAGATAATCGTCTCCATGCTTTAAATGCTCTTAAAAGCCATTTCTAAGGCATTTCGCGCATAAATGAAATGAACACATTTTTCTCCAAAACTATAACAGATGCAAGCTTGTCCTGTTTGGTGGAGATGATATTTAATAAAATAAGTAGAAATCCACTAAAAGTTTTGTTTGGTTATCTTGCAATCCCGAGATAATCGTCTCCATGCTTCAAATGCTCTTAAAAGCCAATTCTAAGGCATTTCGCGCATAAATGAAATGAACACATTTTTCCTTAAAACTATAACAGATGCAAGCTTGTCCTGTTTGGTGGAGATGATATTTAATAAAATAAGTAGAAATCCACTAAAAGTTTTGTTTGGTTATCTTGCAATCCCGAGATAATCGTCTCCATGCTTCAAATGCTCTTAAAAGCCAATTCTAAGGCATTTCGCGCATAAATGAAATGAACACATTTTTCTCCAAAACTATAACAGATGCAAGCTTGTCCTGTTTGGTGGAGATGATATTTAATAAAATAAGTAGAAATCCACTAAAAGTTTTGTTTGGTTATCTTACAATCCCGAGATAATCGTCTCCATGCTTCAAATGCTCTTAAAAGCCAATTCTAAGGCATTTCGCTCATAAATGAAATGAACACATTTTTCTCCAAAACTATAACAGATGCAAGCTTGTCCTGTTTGGTGGAGATGATATTTAATAAAATAAGTAGAAATCCACTAAAAGTTTTGTTTGGTTATCTTGCAATCCCGAGATAATCGTCTCCATGCTTCAAATGCTCTTAAAAGCCAATTCTAAGGCATTTCGCGCATAAATGAAATGAACACATTTTTCTCCAAAACTATAACAGATGCAAGCTTGTCCTGTTTGGTGGAGATGATATTTAATAAAATAAGTAGAAATCCACTAAAAGTTTTGTTTGGTTATCTTGCAATCTCGAGATAATCGTCTCCATGCTTTAAATGCTCTTAAAAGCCATTTCTAAGGCATTTCGCGCATAAATGAAATGAACACATTTTTCTCCAAAACTATAACAGATGCAAGCTTGTCCTGTTTGGTGGAGATGATATTTAATAAAATAAGTAGAAATCCACTAAAAGTTTTGTTTGGTTATCTTGCAATCCCGAGATAATCGTCTCCATGCTTCAAATGCTCTTAAAAGCCAATTCTAAGGCATTTCGCGCATAAATGAAATGAACACATTTTTCCTTAAAACTATAACAGATGCAAGCTTGTCCTGTTTGGTGGAGATGATATTTAATAAAATAAGTAGAAATCCACTAAAAGTTTTGTTTGGTTATCTTGCAATCCCGAGATAATCGTCTCCATGCTTCAAATGCTCTTAAAAGCCAATTCTAAGGCATTTCGCGCATAAATGAAATGAACACATTTTTCTCCAAAACTATAACAGATGCAAGCTTGTCCTGTTTGGTGGAGATGATATTTAATAAAATAAGTAGAAATCCACTAAAAGTTTTGTTTGGTTATCTTGCAATCTCGAGATAATCGTCTCCATGCTTCAAATGCTCTTAAAAGCCAATTCTAAGGCATTTCGCGCATAAATGAAATGAACACATTTTTCTCCAAAACTATAACAGATGCAAGCTTGTCCTGTTTGGTGGAGATGATATTTAATAAAATAAGTAGAAATCCACTCAAAGTTTTGTTTGGTTATCTTGCAATCCCGAGATAATCGTCTCCATGCTTCAGATGCTCTTAAAAGCCAATTCTAAGGCATTTCGCGCATAAATGAAATGAACACATTTTTCTCCAAAACTATAACAGATGCAAGCTTGTCCTGTTTGGTGGAGATGATATTTAATAAAATAAGTAGAAATCCACTAAAAGTTTTGTTTGGTTATCTTGCAATCCCGAGATATTCGTCTCCATGCTTCAAATGCTCTTAAAAGCCAATTCTAAGGCATTTCGCGCATAAATGAAATGAACACATTTTTCTCCAAAACTATAACAGATGCAAGCTTGTCCTGTTTGGTGGAGATGATATTTAATAAAATAAGTAGAAATCCACTAAAAGTTTTGTTTGGTTATCTTGCAATCCCGAGATAATCGTCTCCATGCTTCAAATGCTCTTAAAAGCCAATTCTAAGGCATTTCGCGCATAAATGAAATGAACACATTTTTCTCCAAAACTATAAAAGATGCAAGCTTGTCCTGTTTGGTGGAGATGATATTTAATAAAATAAGTAGAAATCCACTAAAAGTTTTGTTTGGTTATCTTGCAATCCCGAGATAATCGTCTCCATGCTTCAAATGCTCTTAAAAGCCAATTCTAAGGCATTTCGCGCATAAATGAAATGAACACATTTTTCTCCAAAACTATAACAGATGCAAGCTTGTCCTGTTTGGTGGAGATGATATTTAATAAAATAAGTAGAAATCCACTAAAAGTTTTGTTTGGTTATCTTGCAATCCCGAGATAATCGTCTCCATGCTTCAAATGCTCTTAAAAGCCAATTCTAAGGCATTTCGCGCATAAATGAAATGAACACATTTTTCTCCAAAACTATAACAGATGCAAGCTTGTCCTGTTTGGTGGAGATGATATTTAATAAAATAAGTAGAAATCCACTAAAAGTTTTGTTTGTTTATCTTGCAATCCCGAGATAATCGTCTCCATGCTTCAAATGCTCTTAAAAGCCAATTCTAAGGCATTTCGCGCATAAATAAAATGAACACATTTATCTCCAAAACTATAACAGATGCAAGCTTGTCCTGTTTGGTGGAGATGATATTTAATAAAATAAGTAGAAATCCACTAAAAGTTTTGTTTGGTTATCTTGCAATCTCGAGATAATCGTCTCCATGCTTTAAATGCTCTTAAAAGCCATTTCTAAGGCATTTCGCGCATAAATGAAATGAACACATTTTTCTCCAAAACTATAACAGATGCAAGCTTGTCCTGTTTGGTGGAGATGATATTTAATAAAATAAGTAGAAATCCACTAAAAGTTTTGTTTGGTTATCTTGCAATCCCAAGATAATCGTCTCCATGCTTCAAATGCTCTTAAAAGCGATTTCTAAGGCATTTCGCGCATAAATGAAATGAACACATTTTTCTCCAAAACTATAACAGATGCAAGCTTGTCCTGTTTAGTGGAGATGATATTTAATAAAATAAGTAGAAATCCACTAAAAGTTTTGTTTGGTTATCTTGCAATCTCGAGATAATCGTCTCCATGCTTTAAATGCTCTTAAAAGCCATTTCTAAGGCATTTCGCGCATAAATGAAATGAACACATTTTTCTCCAAAACTATAACAGATGCAAGCTTGTCCTGTTTGGTGGAGATGATATTTAATAAATTAAGTAGAAATCCACTAAAAGTTTTGTTTGGTTATCTTGCAATCCCGAGATAATCGTCTCCATGCTTCAAATGCTCTTAAAAGCCAATTCTAAGGCATTTCGCGCATAAATGAAATGAACACATTTTTCTCCAAAACTATAGCAGATGCAAGCTTGTCCTGTTTGGTGGAGATGATATTTAATAAAATAAGTAGAAATCCACTAAAAGTTTTGTTTGGTTATCTTGCAATCCCGAGATAATCGTCTCCATGCTTCAAATGCTCTTAAAAGCCAATTCTAAGGCATTTCGCGCATAAATGAAATGAACACATTTTTCTCCAAAACTATAACAGATGCAAGCTTGTCCTGTTTGGTGGAGATGATATTTAATAAAATAAGTAGAAATCCACTAAACGTTTTGTTTGGTTATCTTACAATCCCGAGATAATCGTCTCCATGCTTCAAATGCTCTTAAAAGCCAATTCTAAGGCATTTCGCGCATAAATGAAATGAACACATTTTTCTCCAAAACTATAACAGATGCAAGCTTGTCCTGTTTGGTGGAGATGATATTTAATAAAATAAGTAGAAATCCACTAAAAGTTTTGTTTGGTTATCTTGCAATCCCGAGATAATCGTCTCCATGCTTCAAATGCTCTTAAAAGCCAATTCTAAGGCATTTCGCGCATAAATGAAATGAACACATTTTTCTCCAAAACTATAACAGATGCAAGCTTGTCCTGTTTGGTGGAGATGATATTTAATAAAATAAGTAGAAATCCACTAAAAGTTTTGTTTGGTTATCTTGCAATCTCGAGATAATCGTCTCCATGCTTTAAATGCTCTTAAAAGCCATTTCTAAGGCATTTCGCGCATAAATGAAATGAACACATTTTTCTCCAAAACTATAACAGATGCAAGCTTGTCCTGTTTGGTGGAGATGATATTTAATAAAATAAGTAGAAATCCACTAAAAGTTTTGTTTGGTTATCTTGCAATCCCGAGATAATCGTCTCCATGCTTCAAATGCTCTTAAAAGCCAATTCTAAGGCATTTCGCGCATAAATGAAATGAACACATTTTTCCTTAAAACTATAACAGATGCAAGCTTGTCCTGTTTGGTGGAGATGATATTTAATAAAATAAGTAGAAATCCACTAAAAGTTTTGTTTGGTTATCTTGCAATCCCGAGATAATCGTCTCCATGCTTCAAATGCTCTTAAAAGCCAATTCTAAGGCATTTCGCGCATAAATGAAATGAACACATTTTTCTCCAAAACTATAACAGATGCAAGCTTGTCCTGTTTGGTGGAGATGATATTTAATAAAATAAGTAGAAATCCACTAAAAGTTTTGTTTGGTTATCTTGCAATCCCGAGATATTCGTCTCCATGCTTCAAATGCTCTTAAAAGCCAATTCTAAGGCATTTCGCGCATAAATGAAATGAACACATTTTTCTCCAAAACTATAACAGATGCAAGCTTGTCCTGTTTGGTGGAGATGATATTTAATAAAATAAGTAGAAATCCACTAAAAGTTTTGTTTGGTTATCTTGCAATCCCGAGATAATCGTCTCCATGCTTCAAATGCTCTTAAAAGCCAATTCTAAGGCATTTCGCGCATAAATGAAATGAACACATTTTTCTCCAAAACTATAAAAGATGCAAGCTTGTCCTGTTTGGTGGAGATGATATTTAATAAAATAAGTAGAAATCCACTAAAAGTTTTGTTTGGTTATCTTGCAATCCCGAGATAATCGTCTCCATGCTTCAAATGCTCTTAAAAGCCAATTCTAAGGCATTTCGCGCATAAATGAAATGAACACATTTTTCTCCAAAACTATAACAGATGCAAGCTTGTCCTGTTTGGTGGAGATGATATTTAATAAAATAAGTAGAAATCCACTAAAAGTTTTGTTTGGTTATCTTGCAATCCCGAGATAATCGTCTCCATGCTTCAAATGCTTTTTAAAGCCAATTCTAAGGCATTTCGCGCATAAATGAAATGAACACATTTTTCTCCAAAACTATAACAGATGCAAGCTTGTCCTGTTTGGTGGAGATGATATTTAATAAAATAAGTAGAAATCCACTAAAAGTTTTGTTTGTTTATCTTGCAATCCCGAGATAATCGTCTCCATGCTTCAAATGCTCTTAAAAGCCAATTCTAAGGCATTTCGCGCATAAATAAAATGAACACATTTATCTCCAAAACTATAACAGATGCAAGCTTGTCCTGTTTGGTGGAGATGATATTTAATAAAATAAGTAGAAATCCACTAAAAGTTTTGTTTGGTTATCTTGCAATCTCGAGATAATCGTCTCCATGCTTTAAATGCTCTTAAAAGCCATTTCTAAGGCATTTCGCGCATAAATGAAATGAACACATTTTTCTCCAAAACTATAACAGATGCAAGCTTGTCCTGTTTGGTGGAGATGATATTTAATAAAATAAGTAGAAATCCACTAAAAGTTTTGTTTGGTTATCTTGCAATCCCAAGATAATCGTCTCCATGCTTCAAATGCTCTTAAAAGCGATTTCTAAGGCATTTCGCGCATAAATGAAATGAACACATTTTTCTCCAAAACTATAACAGATGCAAGCTTGTCCTGTTTGGTGGAGATGATATTTAATAAAATAAGTAGAAATCCACTAAAAGTTTTGTTTGGTTATCTTGCAATCTCGAGATAATCGTCTCCATGCTTTAAATGCTCTTAAAAGCCATTTCTAAGGCATTTCGCGCATAAATGAAATGAACACATTTTTCTCCAAAACTATAACAGATGCAAGCTTGTCCTGTTTGGTGGAGATGATATTTAATAAATTAAGTAGAAATCCACTAAAAGTTTTGTTTGGTTATCTTGCAATCCCGAGATAATCGTCTCCATGCTTCAAATGCTCTTAAAAGCCAATTCTAAGGCATTTCGCGCATAAATGAAATGAACACATTTTTCTCCAAAACTATAGCAGATGCAAGCTTGTCCTGTTTGGTGGAGATGATATTTAATAAAATAAGTAGAAATCCACTAAAAGTTTTGTTTGGTTATCTTGCAATCCCGAGATAATCGTCTCCATGCTTCAAATGCTCTTAAAAGCCAATTCTAAGGCATTTCGCGCATAAATGAAATGAACACATTTTTCTCCAAAACTATAACAGATGCAAGCTTGTCCTGTTTGGTGGAGATGATATTTAATAAAATAAGTAGAAATCCACTAAACGTTTTGTTTGGTTATCTTACAATCCCGAGATAATCGTCTCCATGCTTCAAATGCTCTTAAAAGCCAATTCTAAGGCATTTCGCGCATAAATGAAATGAACACATTTTTCTCCAAAACTATAACAGATGCAAGCTTGTCCTGTTTGGTGGAGATGATATTTAATAAAATAAGTAGAAATCCACTAAAAGTTTTGTTTGGTTATCTTGCAATCCCGAGATAATCGTCTCCATGCTTCAAATGCTCTTAAAAGCCAATTCTAAGGCATTTCGCGCATAAATGAAATGAACACATTTTTCTCCAAAACTATAACAGATGCAAGCTTGTCCTGTTTGGTGGAGATGATATTTAATAAAATAAGTAGAAATCCACTAAAAGTTTTGTTTGGTTATCTTGCAATCTCGAGATAATCGTCTCCATGCTTTAAATGCTCTTAAAAGCCATTTCTAAGGCATTTCGCGCATAAATGAAATGAACACATTTTTCTCCAAAACTATAACAGATGCAAGCTTGTCCTGTTTGGTGGAGATGATATTTAATAAAATAAGTAGAAATCCACTAAAAGTTTTGTTTGGTTATCTTGCAATCCCGAGATAATCGTCTCCATGCTTCAAATGCTCTTAAAAGCCAATTCTAAGGCATTTCGCGCATAAATGAAATGAACACATTTTTCCTTAAAACTATAACAGATGCAAGCTTGTCCTGTTTGGTGGAGATGATATTTAATAAAATAAGTAGAAATCCACTAAAAGTTTTGTTTGGTTATCTTGCAATCCCGAGATAATCGTCTCCATGCTTCAAATGCTCTTAAAAGCCAATTCTAAGGCATTTCGCGCATAAATGAAATGAACACATTTTTCTCCAAAACTATAACAGATGCAAGCTTGTCCTGTTTGGTGGAGATGATATTTAATAAAATAAGTAGAAATCCACTAAAAGTTTTGTTTGGTTATCTTGCAATCCCGAGATAATCGTCTCCATGCTTCAAATGCTCTTAAAAGCCAATTCTAAGGCATTTCGCGCATAAATGAAATGAACACATTTTTCTCCAAAACTATAACAGATGCAAGCTTGTCCTGTTTGGTGGAGATGATATTTAATAAAATAAGTAGAAATCCACTAAAAGTTTTGTTTGGTTATCTTGCAATCCCGAGATAATCGTCTCCATGCTTCAAATGCTCTTAAAAGCCAATTCTAAGGCATTTCGCGCATAAATGAAATGAACACATTTTTCTCCAAAACTATAAAAGATGCAAGCTTGTCCTGTTTGGTGGAGATGATATTTAATAAAATAAGTAGAAATCCACTAAAAGTTTTGTTTGGTTTTCTTGCAATCCCGAGATAATCGTCTCCATGCTTCAAATGCTCTTAAAAGCCAATTCTAAGGCATTTCGCGCATAAATGAAATGAACACATTTTTCTCCAAAACTATAACAGATGCAAGCTTGTCCTGTTTGGTGGAGATGATATTTAATAAAATAAGTAGAAATCCACTAAAAGTTTTGTTTGGTTATCTTGCAATCCCGAGATAATCGTCTCCATGCTTCAAATGCTCTTAAAAGCCAATTCTAAGGCATTTCGCGCATAAATGAAATGAACACATTTTTCTCCAAAACTATAACAGATGCAAGCTTGTCCTGTTTGGTGGAGATGATATTTAATAAAATAAGTAGAAATCCACTAAAAGTTTTGTTTGGTTATCTTGCAATCTCGAGATAATCGTCTCCATGCTTTAAATGCTCTTAAAAGCCATTTCTAAGGCATTTCGCGCATAAATGAAATGAACACATTTTTCTCCAAAACTATAACAGATGCAAGCTTGTCCTGTTTGGTGGAGATGATATTTAATAAATTAAGTAGAAATCCACTAAAAGTTTTGTTTGGTTATCTTGCAATCCCGAGATAATCGTCTCCATGCTTCAAATGCTCTTAAAAGCCAATTCTAAGGCATTTCGCGCATAAATGAAATGAACACATTTTTCTCCAAAACTATAGCAGATGCAAGCTTGTCCTGTTTGGTGGAGATGATATTTAATAAAATAAGTAGAAATCCACTAAAAGTTTTGTTTGGTTATCTTGCAATCCCGAGATAATCGTCTCCATGCTTCAAATGCTCTTAAAAGCCAATTCTAAGGCATTTCGCGCATAAATGAAATGAACACATTTTTCTCCAAAACTATAACAGATGCAAGCTTGTCCTGTTTGGTGGAGATGATATTTAATAAAATAAGTAGAAATCCACTAAAAGTTTTGTTTGGTTATCTTGCAATCCCGAGATAATCGTCTCCATGCTTCAAATGCTCTTAAAAGCCAATTCTAAGGCATTTCGCGCATAAATGAAATGAACACATTTTTCTCCAAAACTATAACAGATGCAAGCTTGTCCTGTTTGGTGGAGATGATATTTAATAAAATAAGTAGAAATCCACTAAAAGTTTTGTTTGGTTATCTTGCAATCTCGAGATAATCGTCTCCATGCTTTAAATGCTCTTAAAAGCCATTTCTAAGGCATTTCGCGCATAAATGAAATGAACACATTTTTCTCCAAAACTATAACAGATGCAAGCTTATCCTGTTTGGTGGAGATGATATTTAATAAAATAAGTAGAAATCCACTAAAAGTTTTGTTTGGTTATCTTACAATCCCGAGATAATCGTCTCCATGCTTCAAATGCTCTTAAAAGCCAATTCTAAGGCATTTCGCGCATAAATGAAATGAACACATTTTTCTCCAAAACTATAACAGATGCAAGCTTGTCCTGTTTGGTGGAGATGATATTTAATAAAATAAGTAGAAATCCACTAAAAGTTTTGTTTGGTTATCTTGCAATCCCGAGATAATCGTCTCCATGCTTCAAATGCTCTTAAAAGCCAATTCTAAGGCATTTCACGCATAAATGAAATGAACACATTTTTCTCCAAAACTATAACAGATGCAAGCTTGTCCTGTTTGGTGGAGATGATATTTAATAAAATAAGTAGAAATCCACTAAAAGTTTTGTTTGGTTATCTTGCAATCTCGAGATAATCGTCTCCATGCTTTAAATGCTCTTAAAAGCCATTTCTAAGGCATTTCGCGCATAAATGAAATGAACACATTTTTCTCCAAAACTATAACAGATGCAAGCTTGTCCTGTTTGGTGGAGATGATATTTAATAAAATAAGTAGAAATCCACTAAAAGTTTTGTTTGGTTATCTTGCAATCCCGAGATAATCGTCTCCATGCTTCAAATGCTCTTAAAAGCCAATTCTAAGGCATTTCGCGCATAAATGAAATGAACACATTTTTCCTTAAAACTATAACAGATGCAAGCTTGTCCTGTTTGGTGGAGATGATATTTAATAAAATAAGTAGAAATCCACTAAAAGTTTTGTTTGGTTATCTTGCAATCCCGAGATAATCGTCTCCATGCTTCAAATGCTCTTAAAAGCCAATTCTAAGGCATTTCGCGCATAAATGAAATGAACACATTTTTCTCCAAAACTATAACAGATGCAAGCTTGTCCTGTTTGGTGGAGATGATATTTAATAAAATAAGTAGAAATCCACTAAAAGTTTTGTTTGGTTATCTTGCAATCTCGAGATAATCGTCTCCATGCTTTAAATGCTCTTAAAAGCCGTTTCAAAGGCATTTCGCGCATAAATGAAATGAACACATTTTTCTCCAAAACTATAACAGATGCAAGCTTGTCCTGTTTGGTGGAGATGATATTTAATAAAATAAGTAGAAATCCACTAAAAGTTTTGTTTGATTATCTTGCAATCCCGAGATAATCGTCTCCATGCTTCAAATGCTCTTAAAAGCCAATTCTAAGGCATTTCGCGCAGAAATGAAATGAACACATTTTTCTCCAAAACTATAACAGATGCAAGCTTGTCCTGTTTGGTGGAGATGATATTTAATAAAATAAGTAGAAATCCACTAAAACTTTTGTTTGGTTATCTTGCAAATCCCGAGATAATCGTCTCCATGCTTCAAATGCTCTTAAAAGCCAATTCTAAGGCATTTCGCGCATAAATGAAATGAACACATTTTTCTCCAAAACTATAACAGATGCAAGCTTGTCCTGTTTGGTGGAGATGATATTTAATAAAATAAGTAGAAATCCACTAAAAGTTTTGTTTGGTTATCTTGCAATCTCGAGATAATAGTCTCCATGCTTCAAATGCTCTTAAAAGCCAATTCTAAGGCATTTCGCGCATAAATGAAATGAACACATTTTTCTCCAAAACTATAACAGATGCAAGCTTGTCCTGTTTGGTGGAGATGATATTTAATAAAATAAGTAGAAATCCACTAAAAGTTTTGTTTGGTTATCTTGCAATCCCGAGATAATCGTCTCCATGCTTCAAATGCTCTTAAAAGCCAATTCTAAGGCATTTCGCGCATAAATGAAATGAACACATTTTTCTCCAAAACTATAACCGATGCAAGCTTGTCCTGTTTGGTGGAGATGATATTTAATAAAATAAGTAGAAATCCACTAAAAGTTTTGTTTGGTTATCTTGCAAATCCCGAGATAATCGTCTCCATGCTTCAAATGCTCTTAAAAGCCAATTCTAAGGCATTTCGCGCATAAATGAAATGAACACATTTTTCTCCAAAACTATAACAGATGCAAGCTTGTCCTGTTTGGTGGAGATGATATTTAATAAAATAAGTAGAAATCCACTAAATGTTTTGTTTGGTTATCTTGCAATCCCGAGATAATCGTCTCCATGCTTCAAATGCTCTTAAAAGCCAATTCTAAGGCATTTCGCGCATAAATGAAATGAACACATTTTTCTCCAAAACTATAACAGATGCAAGCTTGTCCTGTTTGGTGGAGATGATATTTAATAAAATAAGTAGAAATCCACTAAAAGTTTTGTTTGGTTATCTTGCAATCCCGAGATAATCGTCTCCATGCTTCAAATGCTCTTAAAAGCCAATTCTAAGGCATTTCGCGCATAAATGAAATGAACACATTTTTCTCCAAAACTATAACAGATGCAAGCTTGTCCTGTTTGGTGGAGATGATATTTAATAAAATAAGTAGAAATCCACTAAAAGTTTTGTTTGGTTATCTTGCAATCTCGAGATAATCGTCTCCATGCTTTAAATGCTCTTAAAAGCCGTTTCAAAGGCATTTCGCGCATAAATGAAATGAACACATTTTTCTCCAAAACTATAACAGATGCAAGCTTGTCCTGTTTGGTGGAGATGATATTTAATAAAATAAGTATAAATCCACTAAAAGTTTTGTTTGATTATCTTGCAATCCCGAGATAATCGTCTCCATGCTTCAAATGCTCTTAAAAGCCAATTCTAAGGCATTTCGCGCAGAAATGAAATGAACACATTTTTCTCCAAAACTATAACAGATGCAAGCTTGTCCTGTTTGGTGGAGATGATATTTAATAAAATAAGTAGAAATCCACTAAAACTTTTGTTTGGTTATCTTGCAAATCCCGAGATAATCGTCTCCATGCTTCAAATGCTCTTAAAAGCCAATTCTAAGGCATTTCGCGCATAAATGAAATGAACACATTTTTCTCCAAAACTATAACAGATGCAAGCTTGTCCTGTTTGGTGGAGATGATATTTAATAAAATAAGTAGAAATCCACTAAAAGTTTTGTTTGGTTATCTTGCAATCTCGAGATAATAGTCTCCATGCTTCAAATGCTCTTAAAAGCCAATTCTAAGGCATTTCGCGCATAAATGAAATGAACACATTTTTCTCCAAAACTATAACAGATGCAAGCTTGTCCTGTTTGGTGGAGATGATATTTAATAAAATAAGTAGAAATCCACTAAAAGTTTTGTTTGGTTATCTTGCAATCCCGAGATAATCGTCTCCATGCTTCAAATGCTCTTAAAAGCCAATTCTAAGGCATTTCGCGCATAAATGAAATGAACACATTTTTCTCCAAAACTATAACCGATGCAAGCTTGTCCTGTTTGGTGGAGATGATATTTAATAAAATAAGTAGAAATCCACTAAAAGTTTTGTTTGGTTATCTTGCAAATCCCGAGATAATCGTCTCCATGCTTCAAATGCTCTTAAAAGCCAATTCTAAGGCATTTCGCGCATAAATGAAATGAACACATTTTTCTCCAAAACTATAACAGATGCAAGCTTGTCCTGTTTGGTGGAGATGATATTTAATAAAATAAGTAGAAATCCACTAAATGTTTTGTTTGGTTATCTTGCAATCCCGAGATAATCGTCTCCATGCTTCAAATGCTCTTAAAAGCCAATTCTAAGGCATTTCGCGCATAAATGAAATGAACACATTTTTCTCCAAAACTATAACAGATGCAAGCTTGTCCTGTTTGGTGGAGATGATATTTAATAAAATAAGTAGAAATCCACTAAAAGTTTTGTTTGGTTATCTTGCAATCCCGAGATAATCGTCTCCATGCTTCAAATGCTCTTAAAAGCCAATTCTAAGGCATTTCGCGCATAAATGAAATGAACACATTTTTCTCCAAAACTATAACAGATGCAAGCTTGTCCTGTTTGGTGGAGATGATATTTAATAAAATAAGTAGAAATCCACTAAAAGTTTTGTTTGGTTATCTTGCAATCCCGAGATAATAGTCTCCATGCTTCAAATGCTCTTAAAAGCCAATTCTAAGGCATTTCGCGCATAAATAAAATGAACACATTTTTCTCCAAAACTATAACAGATGCAAGCTTGTCCTGTTTGGTGGAGATGATATTTAATAAAATAAGTAGAAATCCACTAAAAGTTTTGTTTGGTTATCTTGCAATCCCGAGATAATCGTCTCCATGCTTCAAATGCTCTTAAAAGCCAATTCTAAGGCATTTCGCGCATAAATGAAATGAACACATTTTTCTCCAAAACTATAACAGATTCAAGCTTGTCCTGTTTGGTGGAGATGATATTTAATAAAATAAGTAGAAATCCACTAAAAGTTTTGTTTGGTTATCTTGCAAATCCCGAGATAATCGTCTCCATGCTTCAAATGCTCTTAAAAGCCAATTCTAAGGCATTTCGCGCATAAATGAAATGAACACATTTTTCTCCAAAACTATAACAGATTCAAGCTTGTCCTGTTTGGTGGAGATGATATTTAATAAAATAAGTAGAAATCCATTAAAAGTTTTGTTTGGTTATCTTGCAATCCCGAGATAATCGTCTCCATGCTTCAAATGCTCTTAAAAGTCAATTCTAAGGCATTTCGCGCATAAATGAAATGAACACATTTTTCTCCAAAACTATAACAGATGCAAGCTTGTCCTGTTTGGTGGAGATGATATTTAATAAAATAAGTAGAAATCCACTAAAAGTTTTGTTTGGTTATCTTGCAATCGCGAGATAATCGTCTCCATGCTTCAAATGCTCTTAAAAGCCAATTCTAAGGCATTTCGCGCATAAATAAAATGAACACATTTTTCTCCAAAACTATAACAGATGCAAGCTTGTCCTGTTTGGTGGAGATGATATTTAATAAAATAAGTAGAAATCCACTAAAAGTTTTGTTTGGTTATCTTACAATCCCGAGATAATCGTCTCCATGCTTCAAATGCTCTTAAAAGCCAATTCTTAGGCATTTCGCGCATAAATGAAATGAACACATTTTTCTCCAAAACTATAACAGATTGAAGCTTGTCCTGTTTGGTGGAGATGATATTTAATAAAATAAGTAGAAATCCACTAAAAGTTTTGTTTGGTTATCTTGCAATCCCGAGATAATCGTCTCCATGCTTCAAATGCTCTTAAAAGCCAATTCTAAGGCATTTCGCGCATAAATGAAATGAACACATTTTTCTCCAAAACTATAACAGATGCAAGCTTGTCCTGTTTGGTGGAGATGATATTTAATAAAATAAGTAGAAATCCACTAAAAGTTTTGTTTGGTTATCTTGCAATCCCGAGATAATCGTCTCCATGCTTCAAATGCTCTTAAAAGCCAATTCTAAGGCATTTCGCGCATAAATGAAATGAACACATTTTTCCTTAAAACTATAACAGATGCAAGCTTGTCCTGTTTGGTGGAGATGATATTTAATAAAATAAGTAGAAATCCACTAAAAGTTTTGTTTGGTTATCTTGCAATCCCGAGATAATCATCTCCATGCTTCAAATGCTCTTAAAAGCCAATTCTAAGGCATTTCGCGCATAAATGAAATGAACACATTTTTCTCCAAAACTATAACAGATGCAAGCTTGTCCTGTTTGGTGGAGATGATATTTAATAAAATAAGTAGAAATCCACTAAAAGTTTTGTTTGGTTATCTTGCAATCTCGAGATAATCGTCTCCATGCTTTAAATGCTCTTAAAAGCCATTTCTAAGGCATTTCGCGCATAAATGAAATGAACACATTTTTCTCCAAAACTATAACAGATGCAAGCTTGTCCTGTTTGGTGGAGATGATATTTAATAAAATAAGTAGAAATCCACTAAAAGTTTTGTTTGGTTATCTTGCAATCCCGAGATAATCGTCTCCATGCTTCAAATGCTCTTAAAAGCCAATTCTAAGGCATTTCGCGCATAAATGAAATGAACACATTTTTCTCCAAAACTATAACAGATGCAAGCTTGTCCTGTTTGGTGGAGATGATATTTAATAAAATAAGTAGAAATCCACTCAAAGTTTTGTTTGGTTATCTTGCAATCCCGAGATAATCGTCTCCATGCTTCAGATGCTCTTAAAAGCCAATTCTAAGGCATTTCGCGCATAAATGAAATGAACACATTTTTCTCCAAAACTATAACAGATGCAAGCTTGTCCTGTTTGGTGGAGATGATATTTAATAAAATAAGTAGAAATCCACTAAAAGTTTTGTTTGGTTATCTTGCAATCCCGAGATAATCGTCTCCATGCTTCAAATGCTCTTAACCCCTTAACGACCTTGGACGTACTGAGTACGTCATGGTCACATGGTGCTAAACGACCCATGACGTACTCAGTACGTCCTGGCGAAATCGCGGTCCCGGAGCCCCGGGGAGTGAAATTTGTTTACCTAAACGGTGGATTCGGGAAGGAGGGGACCTCTGCCTGACCTCAGGAGGGGTGGTGCCTCCTCCCCGAACCTACAGAGGCTGTGATTGGCTGACGAACGCCGCTCAGCCAATTACAGTCACTGTAATGTGTCAGCCATTGAAAATGGCTAACACATTGCAATCCAGCCATAATCAGTGCTGCTGTAGCACTGATGACTGGCTGGAGCTGGGTGAACTTTGTTTCACCCGCCCCCAGCTCTGATTGGAGAGACCGGCCTTGTGACCGATCTCTCCCAATCACTGTGGATCTTGTGCCGTCACCGCTACCCTCAGCTTCACTCCGTCCGTGAAAGCTGATGAGAGCGGTCGCTGCAGGTGCCCATCGGTAAGTTATAGCACCCCCCCCCCGATCCCCCGCCGCTCCCCGCCGCTCCCCGCCGAGATCCCCCGCCGCTCCCCGCCGAGATCCCCCGCCGCTCCCCGCCGAGATCCCCCGCCGCTCCCCGCCGAGATCCCCCGCCGCTCCCCGCCGAGATCCCCCGCCGCTCCCCGCCGAGATCCCCCGCCGCTCCCCGCCGAGATCCACCGCCGCTCCCCGCCGAGATTCACCGCCGCTCCCCGCCGAGATCCACCGCCGCTCCCCGCCGAGATCCACCGCCGCTCCCCGCCGAGATCCACCGCCGCTCCCCGCCGAGATCCACCGCCGCTCCCCGCCGAGATCCACCGCCGCTCCCCCGCCGAGATCCACCGCCGCTCCCCGCCGAGATCCACCGCCGCTCCCCGCCGAGATCCACCGCTGCTGTCCCTGGTCGCCACGCCGCTTTACACGCCGCTGTCCCTGCCCGCCACGCCGCTGTTCCCGCCGCTGTCCCCGCCCGCCGATCCACCTCTGCTGCCCGCCACGCCGCTGTCCCTGGTCGCCACGCCGCTTTACACGCCGCTGTCCCTGCCGCCACCGTCCCCTTTCAGTCGCACCCACCTTTTTCAGCCGCCGCTGCACCCGATCGGCCGCCGCCTCCATCGGCTGCCACTGCACCTAATCGGCTCCCCCCCTCCATGTGCTGCCTCCCCCCCTCCATGTGCTGCCTCCCCCCCTCCATGTGCTGCCTCCCCTCCTCCATGTGCTGCCTCCCCTCCCCCCCTCCATGTGCTGCCTCCCTTCCCCCCCTCCATGTGCTGCCTCCCTTCCCCCCCTCCATGTGCTGCCTCCCTTCCCCCCCTCCATGTGCTGCCTCCCCTTCCCCCCCCTCCATGTGCTGCCTCCCCTTCCCCCCTCCATGTGCTGCCTCCCCCCCTCCCCCCCCTCCCCCCCTCCATGTGCTGCCTTCCCCCCTCCATGTGCTGCCTTCCCCCCCATGTGCTGCCTCCTCCCATGTGCTGCCTCCTCCCATGTGCTGCCTCCCCCCCATGTGCTGCCTCCCCCCCCATGTGCTGCCTCCCCCCCCATGTGCTGCCTCCCCCCCCATGTGCTGCCTCCCCCTCCATGTGCTGCCTTCCCCCCATGTGCTGCCTTCCCCCCATGTGCTGCCTTCCCCCCCATGTGCTGCCTTCCCCCCCATGTGCTGCCTTCCCCCCCATGTGCTGCCTTCCCCCCATGTGCTGCCTCCCCCCCCATGTGCTGCCTCCCCCCCCATGTGCTGCCTCCCCCCCATGTGCTGCCTCCACCCCCCATGTGCTGCCTCCCCCCCCCATGTGCTGCCTCCCCCCCATGTGCTGCCTCCCCCCCATGTGCTGCCTCCCCCCCATGTGCTGCTTCCCCCCATGTGCTGCTTCCCCCCATGTGCTGCCTCCCCCCCATGTGCTGCCTCCCCCCCATGTGCTGCCTCCCCCCCATGTGCTGCCTCTCCCCCCATGTGCTGCCTCCCCCCCCATGTGCTGCCTCCCCCCTCCCTCCATGTGCTGCCTCCACTCCATGTGCTGCCTCCCCCCTCCCATCAGACTCTGCCCCCCTCCCTGATCTGCTGCCTGCTCTCTCCCATCCTTTTCACCCTCCTTCATCTGCTGCCTCTTCTGTCTGCTGTGATTCTGCTGCCTAGATCCATCCTGTAAGGTAGGTATCCCCATCTCACCCCCCCATCCTCTGCCGCTCCTCCATCCGCTGCGCCATTTCCCATCATCCATCCGCTGCGCCCTTTCCCATCCTCTGCCGCTCCTCCACCCGCTGCGCCCTTTCCCATCTTCCATCCGCTGCGCCCTTTCCCATCTTCCACCCGCTGCGCCCTTTCCCATCTTCCATCCGCTGCGCCCTTTCTCATCTGCCGCCCCGCCCTCTCGCATCGCATTATCCAGCGCAGTTGCTCGCTTCCAGACTGCAGTGGATGATGCGATGCGAGACTTGTGCATTGCTCTCACGTTTGGCACTGGTCTTAGTGGCAGGCGCTCTTTTTTTTTTTTTTTTTTTACTGATGTCTGTATTTTTTATTTCGCCAAACTAATTTTTTTTGTATGGGGGGGGCTAGTTTCCAAAATGGGATCACATGTGGGGGAGCTCCATTGTTTAGGCACCTCAGGGGGGTCTCCAAATGAAACATGGCGTCTGCTAATAATTCCAATCAATTTTACTGTGAAATGGCGCTCCTTCTCTTCTGAGCCCCGCCGTACGCCCAAACAATTGATTTCCACCACATATGAGGTATCGTCGTACTCAGGAGAAATTGCACAATACATTTTATGGTGCATTTTTTTCTGATACCCTTGTGGAAAAAAAAGCTACCTGTTTGAAAAAACAATTTTGTGGTAAAAAAAAGAATAAAATATTTTCACGGCTGAACATTACAAACGCTTGTGAAGCCTCCAGGGGTTCAAAGTGCTCACTAAACAGCTAGATAAATTCCATGAGGGGTCTAGTTTCCAAAATGGGGTCAATTGTGGGGGAGCTCCATTGTTTAGGCACTTCAGGGGGGTCTCCAAATGAAACATGGCATCCGCTAATAATTCCAATCAATTTTGCTGTGAAATGGCGCTCCTTGCCTTCCGAGTCCTGCCGTGCGCCCAAACATTTGATTTCCACCACATATGGGGTATCTGCGTACTCAGGAGAAAATGCACCATAAATTTTATGGTGCATTTTTTCCTGATACCCTTGTGATAAAAAAAGCTACCTGGTTGAAGCAACAGTTTTGTGGTAAAAAAATTTTTTTTTCTTTTCACGGCTCAACGTTATAAACTTCTGTGAAGCCCCCAGGGGTTCAAAGTGCACATCAAACATCTAGAAAAAATATTTGAGGGCTCTAGTTTCCAAAATGGGGTCATTTGTGGGGGAGCTCCATTGTTTAGGCACCTCAGGGGGTCTTCAAACCCGACATGGCGTCCGCTAATGAGTGCAGCTAATTTTGCACTCAAAAATTCAAATTGCGCTCCTTGCCTTCCGAATCCTGCCGTGCGCCCAAACATTTGATTACCACCACATATGGGGTATCTGCGTACTCAGGAGAAAATGCACGATACATTTTATGATGCATTTTTCCTGATACCCTTGTGAAAATACTAATTTTTATGGCTAAAGTAACATTTTTGTGTTAAAAAAGTAAAATTTTCATTTTTTCGTCTACATTGCTTTGGTTGCTGTGAAGCTCCTAAAGGGTTAATAAACTTCTTGGATGTGGTTTTGAGCAGAGTGAGGTGTGCAGATTTTAGAATTGGGTCACTTTTGGGTATTTTCTGTCGCCTAGGTTTCTCAAATCACTCCAAATGTGATGTGGTACCTAAACAATTTTTTTTTGTAAATTTTGTTGGAAAAATGAGAAATTGGTGATGAACTTTGAACCCTTCTAACTTCCTAACGGAAATTTTTTTTTTTTCAAAAATTGCGCTAGTGTAAAGTAGACATGTGGGAAATGTTATTTAGTAACTTTTTTGTGTGACATTTCTCTCAGATTTATGGGCATAAAATTTCAAATTTTGAAAATTGCAAAATTTTCAAAATTTTCGCTAAATTTCCGAAATTTTCACAAATAAACGCAAAACATATCGGCCTAAATTTACCACTGACATGAAGTACAATATGTCACGAAAAAACAATGTCAGAATCGCCAGGATCCGTTGAAGCGTTCCAGAGTTATAACCTGTCAAAGTGACACTGGTCAAAATTGCAAAAAATGGCCGGGTCTTTAAGGTGAAAACAGGCTGGGGGCTGAAGGGGTTAAAAGCCAATTCTAAGGCATTTCGCGCATAAATGAAATGAACACATTTTTCTCCAAAACTATAAAAGATGCAAGCTTGTCCTGTTTGGTGGAGATGATATTTAATAAAATAAGTAGAAATCCACTAAAAGTTTTGTTTGGTTATCTTGCAATCCCGAGATAATCGTCTCCATGCTTCAAATGCTCTTAAAAGCCAATTCTAAGGCATTTCGCGCATAAATGAAATGAACACATTTTTCTCCAAAACTATAACAGATGCAAGCTTGTCCTGTTTGGTGGAGATGATATTTAATAAAATAAGTAGAAATCCACTAAAAGTTTTGTTTGGTTATCTTGCAATCCCGAGATAATCGTCTCCATGCTTCAAATGCTCTTAAAAGCCATTTCTAAGGCATTTCGCGCATAAATGAAATGAACACATTTTTCTCCAAAACGATAACAGATGCAAGCTTGTCCTGTTTGGTGGAGATGATATTTAATAAAATAAGTAGAAATCCACTAAAAGTTTTGTTTGGTTATCTTGCAATCTCGAGATAATCGTCTCCATGCTTTAAATGCTCTTAAAAGCCATTTCTAAGGCATTTCGCGCATAAATGAAATGAACACATTTTTCTCCAAAACTATAACAGATGCAAGCTTGTCCTGTTTGGTGGAGATGATATTTAATAAATTAAGTAGAAATCCACTAAAAGTTTTGTTTGGTTATCTTGCAATCCCGAGATAATCGTCTCCATGCTTCAAATGCTCTTAAAAGCCAATTCTAAGGCATTTCGCGCATAAATGAAATGAACACATTTTTCTCCAAAACTATAGCAGATGCAAGCTTGTCCTGTTTGGTGGAGATGATATTTAATAAAATAAGTAGAAATCCACTAAAAGTTTTGTTTGGTTATCTTGCAATCCCGAGATAATCGTCTCCATGCTTCAAGTGCTCTTAAAAGCCAATTCTAAGGCATTTCGCGCATAAATGAAATGAACACATTTTTCTCCAAAACTATAACAGATGCAAGCTTGTCCTGTTTGGTGGAGATGATATTTAATAAAATAAGTAGAAATCCACTGAAAGTTTTGTTTGGTTATCTTACAATCCCGAGATAATCGTCTCCATGCTTCAAATGCTCTTAAAAGCCAATTCTAAGGCATTTCGCGCATAAATGAAATGAACACATTTTTCTCCAAAACTATAACAGATGCAAGCTTGTCCTGTTTGGTGGAGATGATATTTAATAAAATAAGTAGAAATCCACTAAAAGTTTTGTTTGGTTATCTTGCAATCCCGAGATAATCGTCTCCATGCTTCAAATGCTCTTAAAAGCCAATTCTAAGGCATTTCGCGCATAAATGAAATGAACACATTTTTCTCCAAAACTATAACAGATGCAAGCTTGTCCTGTTTGGTGGAGATGATATTTAATAAAATAAGTAGAAATCCACTAAAAGTTTTGTTTGGTTATCTTGCAATCTCGAGATAATCGTCTCCATGCTTCAAATGCTCTTAAAAGCCAATTCTAAGGCATTTCGCGCATAAATGAAATGAACACATTTTTCCTTAAAACTATAACAGATGCAAGCTTGTCCTGTTTGGTGGAGATGATATTTAATAAAATAAGTAGAAATCCACTAAAAGTTTTGTTTGGTTATCTTGCAATCCCGAGATAATCGTCTCCATGCTTCAAATGCTCTTAAAAGCCAATTCTAAGGCATTTCGCGCATAAATGAAATGAACACATTTTTCTCCAAAACTATAACAGATGCAAGCTTGTCCTGTTTGGTGGAGATGATATTTAATAAAATAAGTAGAAATCCACTAAAAGTTTTGTTTGGTTATCTTGCAATCTCGAGATAATCGTCTCCATGCTTTAAATGCTCTTAAAAGCCATTTCTAAGGCATTTCGCGCATAAATGAAATGAACACATTTTTCTCCAAAACTATAACAGATGCAAGCTTGTCCTGTTTGGTGGAGATGATATTTAATAAAATAAGTAGAAATCCACTAAAAGTTTTATTTGGTTATCTTGCAATCCCGAGATAATCGTCTCCATGCTTCAAATGCTCTTAAAAGCCAATTCTAAGGCATTTCGCGCATAAATGAAATGAACACATTTTTCTCCAAAACTATAACAGATGCAAGCTTGTCCTGTTTGGTGGAGATGATATTTAATAAAATAAGTAGAAATCCACTAAAAGTTTTGTTTGGTTATCTTGCAATCCCGAGATAATCGTCTCCATGCTTCAAATGCTCTTAAAAGCCAATTCTAAGGCATTTCGCGCATAAATGAAATGAACACATTTTTCTCCAAAACTATAACAGATGCAAGCTTGTCCTGTTTGGTGGAGATGATATTTAATAAAATAAGTAGAAATCCACTAAAAGTTTTGTTTGGTTATCTTGCAATCCCGAGATAATCGTCTCCATGCTTCAAATGCTCTTAAAAGCCAATTCTAAGGCATTTCGCGCATAAATGAAATGAACACATTTTTCTCCAAAACTATAACAGATGCAAGCTTGTCCTGTTTGGTGGAGATGATATTTAATAAAATAAGTAGAAATCCACTAAAAGTTTTGTTTGGTTATCTTGCAATCCCGAGATAATCGTCTCCATGCTTCAAATGCTCTTAAAAGCCAATTCTAAGGCATTTCGCGCATAAATGAAATGAACACATTTTTCCTTAAAACTATAACAGATGCAAGCTTGTCCTGTTTGGTGGAGATGATATTTAATAAAATAAGTAGAAATCCACTAAAAGTTTTGTTTGGTTATCTTGCAATCCCGAGATAATCGTCTCCATGCTTCAAATGCTCTTAAAAGCCAATTCTAAGGCATTTCGCGCATAAATGAAATGAACACATTTTTCTCCAAAACTATAACAGATGCAAGCTTGTCCTGTTTGGTGGAGATGATATTTAATAAAATAAGTAGAAATCCACTAAAAGTTTTGTTTGGTTATCTTACAATCCCGAGATAATCGTCTCCATGCTTCAAATGCTCTTAAAAGCCAATTCTAAGGCATTTCGCGCATAAATGAAATGAACACATTTTTCTCCAAAACTATAACAGATGCAAGCATGTCCTGTTTGGTGGAGATGATATTTAATAAAATAAGTAGAAATCCACTAAAAGTTTTGTTTGGTTATCTTGCAATCCCGAGATAATCGTCTCCATGCTTCAAATGCTCTTAAAAGCCAATTCTAAGGCATTTCGCGCATAAATGAAATGAACACATTTTTCTCCAAAACTATAACAGATGCAAGCTTGTCCTGTTTGGTGGAGATGATATTTAATAAAATAAGTAGAAATCCACTAAAAGTTTTGTTTGGTTATCTTGCAATCTCGAGATAATCGTCTCCATGCTTTAAATGCTCTTAAAAGCCATTTCTAAGGCATTTCGCGCATAAATGAAATGAACACATTTTTCTCCAAAACTATAACAGATGCAAGCTTGTCCTGTTTGGTGGAGATGATATTTAATAAAATAAGTAGAAATCCACTAAAAGTTTTGTTTGGTTATCTTGCAATCCCGAGATAATCGTCTCCATGCTTCAAATGCTCTTAAAAGCCAATTCTAAGGCATTTCGCGCATAAATGAAATGAACACATTTTTCTCCAAAACTATAACAGATGCAAGCTTGTCCTGTTTGGTGGAGATGATATTTAATAAAATAAGTAGAAATCCACTAAAAGTTTTGTTTGGTTATCTTGCAATCCCGAGATAATCGTCTCCATGCTTCAAATGCTCTTAAAAGCCAATTCTAAGGCATTTCGCGCATAAATGAAATGAACACATTTTTCTCCAAAACTATAAAAGATGCAAGCTTGTCCTGTTTGGTGGAGATGATATTTAATAAAATAAGTAGAAATCCACTAAAAGTTTTGTTTGGTTATCTTGCAATCCCGAGATAATCGTCTCCATGCTTCAAATGCTCTTAAAAGCCAATTCTAAGGCATTTCGCGCATAAATGAAATGAACACATTTTTCTCCAAAACTATAACAGATGCAAGCTTGTCCTGTTTGGTGGAGATGATATTTAATAAAATAAGTAGAAATCCACTAAAAGTTTTGTTTGGTTATCTTGCAATCCCGAGATAATCGTCTCCATGCTTCAAATGCTCTTAAAAGCCAATTCTAAGGCATTTCGCGCATAAATGAAATGAACACATTTTTCTCCAAAACTATAACAGATGCAAGCTTGTCCTGTTTGGTGGAGATGATATTTAATAAAATAAGTAGAAATCCACTAAAAGTTTTGTTTGTTTATCTTGCAATCCCGAGATAATCGTCTCCATGCTTCAAATGCTCATAAAAGCCAATTCTAAGGCATTTCGCGCATAAATAAAATGAACACATTTATCTCCAAAACTATAACAGATGCAAGCTTGTCCTGTTTGGTGGAGATGATATTTAATAAAATAAGTAGAAATCCACTAAAAGTTTTGTTTGGTTATCTTGCAATCCCAAGATAATCGTCTCCATGCTTCAAATGCTCTTAAAAGCGATTTCTAAGGCATTTCGCGCATAAATGAAATGAACACATTTTTCTCCAAAACTATAACAGATGCAAGCTTGTCCTGTTTGGTGGAGATGATATTTAATAAAATAAGTAGAAATCCACTAAAAGTTTTGTTTGGTTATCTTGCAATCTCGAGATAATCGTCTCCATGCTTTAAATGCTCTTAAAAGCCATTTCTAAGGCATTTCGCGCATAAATGAAATGAACACATTTTTCTCCAAAACTATAACAGATGCAAGCTTGTCCTGTTTGGTGGAGATGATATTTAATAAATTAAGTAGAAATCCACTAAAAGTTTTGTTTGGTTATCTTGCAATCCCGAGATAATCGTCTCCATGCTTCAAATGCTCTTAAAAGCCAATTCTAAGGCATTTCGCGCATAAATGAAATGAACACATTTTTCTCCAAAACTATAGCAGATGCAAGCTTGTCCTGTTTGGTGGAGATGATATTTAATAAAATAAGTAGAAATCCACTAAAAGTTTTGTTTGGTTATCTTGCAATCCCGAGATAATCGTCTCCATGCTTCAAATGCTCTTAAAAGCCAATTCTAAGGCATTTCGCGCATAAATGAAATGAACACATTTTTCTCCAAAACTATAACAGATGCAAGCTTGTCCTGTTTGGTGGAGATGATATTTAATAAAATAAGTAGAAATCCACTAAAAGTTTTGTTTGGTTATCTTACAATCCCGAGATAATCGTCTCCATGCTTCAAATGCTCTTAAAAGCCAATTCTAAGGCATTTCGCGCATAAATGAAATGAACACATTTTTCTCCAAAACTATAACAGATGCAAGCTTGTCCTGTTTGGTGGAGATGATATTTAATAAAATAAGTAGAAATCCACTAAAAGTTTTGTTTGGTTATCTTGCAATCCCGAGATAATCGTCTCCATGCTTCAAATGCTCTTAAAAGCCAATTCTAAGGCATTTCGCGCATAAATGAAATGAACACATTTTTCTCCAAAACTATAACAGATGCAAGCTTGTCCTGTTTGGTGGAGATGATATTTAATAAAATAAGTAGAAATCCACTAAAAGTTTTGTTTGGTTATCTTACAATCCCGAGATAATCGTCTCCATGCTTCAAATGCTCTTAAAAGCCAATTCTAAGGCATTTCGCGCATAAATGAAATGAACACATTTTTCTCCAAAACTATAACAGATGCAAGCATGTCCTGTTTGGTGGAGATGATATTTAATAAAATAAGTAGAAATCCACTAAAAGTTTTGTTTGGTTATCTTGCAATCCCGAGATAATCGTCTCCATGCTTCAAATGCTCTTAAAAGCCAATTCTAAGGCATTTCGCGCATAAATGAAATGAACACATTTTTCTCCAAAACTATAACAGATGCAAGCTTGTCCTGTTTGGTGGAGATGATATTTAATAAAATAAGTAGAAATCCACTAAAAGTTTTGTTTGGTTATCTTGCAATCTCGAGATAATCGTCTCCATGCTTTAAATGCTCTTAAAAGCCATTTCTAAGGCATTTCGCGCATAAATGAAATGAACACATTTTTCTCCAAAACTATAACAGATGCAAGCTTGTCCTGTTTGGTGGAGATGATATTTAATAAAATAAGTAGAAATCCACTAAAAGTTTTGTTTGGTTATCTTGCAATCCCGAGATAATCGTCTCCATGCTTCAAATGCTCTTAAAAGCCAATTCTAAGGCATTTCGCGCATAAATGAAATGAACACATTTTTCCTTAAAACTATAACAGATGCAAGCTTGTCCTGTTTGGTGGAGATGATATTTAATAAAATAAGTAGAAATCCACTAAAAGTTTTGTTTGGTTATCTTGCAATCCCGAGATAATCGTCTCCATGCTTCAAATTTTCTTAAAAGCCAATTCTAAGGCATTTCGCGCATAAATGAAATGAACACATTTTTCTCCAAAACTATAACAGATGCAAGCTTGTCCTGTTTGGTGGAGATGATATTTAATAAAATAAGTAGAAATCCACTCAAAGTTTTGTTTGGTTATCTTGCAATCCCGAGATAATCGTCTCCATGCTTCAGATGCTCTTAAAAGCCAATTCTAAGGCATTTCGCGCATAAATGAAATGAACACATTTTTCTCCAAAACTATAACAGATGCAAGCTTGTCCTGTTTGGTGGAGATGATATTTAATAAAATAAGTAGAAATCCACTAAAAGTTTTGTTTGGTTATCTTGCAATCCCGAGATAATCGTCTCCATGCTTCAAATGCTCTTAAAAGCCAATTCTAAGGCATTTCGCGCATAAATGAAATGAACACATTTTTCTCCAAAACTATAAAAGATGCAAGCTTGTCCTGTTTGGTGGAGATGATATTTAATAAAATAAGTAGAAATCCACTAAAAGTTTTGTTTGGTTATCTTGCAATCCCGAGATAATCGTCTCCATGCTTCAAATGCTCTTAAAAGCCAATTCTAAGGCATTTCGCGCATAAATGAAATGAACACATTTTTCTCCAAAACTATAACAGATGCAAGCTTGTCCTGTTTGGTGGAGATGATATTTAATAAAATAAGTAGAAATCCACTAAAAGTTTTGTTTGGTTATCTTGCAATCCCGAGATAATCGTCTCCATGCTTCAAATGCTCTTAAAAGCCAATTCTAAGGCATTTCGCGCATAAATGAAATGAACACATTTTTCTCCAAAACTATAACAGATGCAAGCTTGTCCTGTTTGGTGGAGATGATATTTAATAAAATAAGTAGAAATCCACTAAAAGTTTTGTTTGTTTATCTTGCAATCCCGAGATAATCGTCTCCATGCTTCAAATGCTCATAAAAGCCAATTCTAAGGCATTTCGCGCATAAATAAAATGAACACATTTATCTCCAAAACTATAACAGATGCAAGCTTGTCCTGTTTGGTGGAGATGATATTTAATAAAATAAGTAGAAATCCACTAAAAGTTTTGTTTGGTTATCTTGCAATCTCGAGATAATCGTCTCCATGCTTTAAATGCTCTTAAAAGCCATTTCTAAGGCATTTCGCGCATAAATGAAATGAACACATTTTTCTCCAAAACTATAACAGATGCAAGCTTGTCCTGTTTGGTGGAGATGATATTTAATAAAATAAGTAGAAATCCACTAAAAGTTTTGTTTGGTTATCTTGCAATCCCAAGATAATCGTCTCCATGCTTCAAATGCTCTTAAAAGCGATTTCTAAGGCATTTCGCGCATAAATGAAATGAACACATTTATCTCCAAAACTATAACAGATGCAAGCTTGTCCTGTTTGGTGGAGATGATATTTAATAAAATAAGTAGAAATCCACTAAAAGTTTTGTTTGGTTATCTTGCAATCTCGAGATAATCGTCTCCATGCTTTAAATGCTCTTAAAAGCCATTTCTAAGGCATTTCGCGCATAAATGAAATGAACACATTTTTCTCCAAAACTATAACAGATGCAAGCTTGTCCTGTTTGGTGGAGATGATATTTAATAAAATAAGTAGAAATCCACTAAAAGTTTTGTTTGTTTATCTTGCAATCCCGAGATAATCGTCTCCATGCTTCAAATGCTCATAAAAGCCAATTCTAAGGCATTTCGCGCATAAATAAAATGAACACATTTATCTCCAAAACTATAACAGATGCAAGCTTGTCCTGTTTGGTGGAGATGATATTTAATAAAATAAGTAGAAATCCACTAAAAGTTTTGTTTGGTTATCTTGCAATCCCGAGATAATCGTCTCCATGCTTCAAATGCTCTTAAAAGCCAATTCTAAGGCATTTCGCGCATAAATGAAATGAACACATTTTTCTCCAAAACTATAACAGATGCAAGCTTGTCCTGTTTGGTGGAGATGATATTTAATAAAATAAGTAGAAATCCACTAAAAGTTTTGTTTGTTTATCTTGCAATCCCGAGATAATCGTCTCCATGCTTCAAATGCTCATAAAAGCCAATTCTAAGGCATTTCGCGCATAAATAAAATGAACACATTTATCTCCAAAACTATAACAGATGCAAGCTTGTCCTGTTTGGTGGAGATGATATTTAATAAAATAAGTAGAAATCCACTAAAAGTTTTGTTTGGTTATCTTGCAATCTCGAGATAATCGTCTCCATGCTTTAAATGCTCTTAAAAGCCATTTCTAAGGCATTTCGCGCATAAATGAAATGAACACATTTTTCTCCAAAACTATAACAGATGCAAGCTTGTCCTGTTTGGTGGAGATGATATTTAATAAAATAAGTAGAAATCCACTAAAAGTTTTGTTTGGTTATCTTGCAATCCCAAGATAATCGTCTCCATGCTTCAAATGCTCTTAAAAGCGATTTCTAAGGCATTTCGCGCATAAATGAAATGAACACATTTTTCTCCAAAACTATAACAGATGCAAGCTTGTCCTGTTTGGTGGAGATGATATTTAATAAAATAAGTAGAAATCCACTAAAAGTTTTGTTTGGTTATCTTGCAATCTCGAGATAATCGTCTCCATGCTTTAAATGCTCTTAAAAGCCAATTCTAAGGCATTTCGCGCATAAATGAAATGAACACATTTTTCTCCAAAACTATAACAGATGCAAGCTTGTCCTGTTTGGTGGAGATGATATTTAATAAAATAAGTAGAAATCCACTAAAAGTTTTGTTTGGTTATCTTGCAATCCCGAGATAATCGTCTCCATGCTTCAAATGCTCTTAAAAGCCAATTCTAAGGCATTTCGCGCATAAATGAAATGAACCCATTTTTCTCCAAAACTATAAAAGATGCAAGCTTGTCCTGTTTGGTGGAGATGATATTTAATAAAATAAGTAGAAATCCACTAAAAGTTTTGTTTGGTTATCTTGCAATCCCGAGATAATCGTCTCCATGCTTCAAATGCTCTTAAAAGCCAATTCTAAGGCATTTCGCGCATAAATGAAATGAACACATTTTTCTCCAAAACTATAACAGATGCAAGCTTGTCCTGTTTGGTGGAGATGATATTTAATAAAATAAGTAGAAATCCACTAAAAGTTTTGTTTGGTTATCTTGCAATCCCGAGATAATCGTCTCCATGCTTCAAATGCTCTTAAAAGCCAATTCTAAGGCATTTCGCGCATAAATGAAATGAACACATTTTTCTCCAAAACTATAACAGATGCAAGCTTGTCCTGTTTGGTGGAGATGATATTTAATAAAATAGGTAGAAATCCACTAAAAGTTTTGTTTGTTTATCTTGCAATCCCGAGATAATCGTCTCCATGCTTCAAATGCTCATAAAAGCCAATTCTAAGGCATTTCGCGCATAAATAAAATGAACACATTTATCTCCAAAACTATAACAGATGCAAGCTTGTCCTGTTTGGTGGAGATGATATTTAATAAAATAAGTAGAAATCCACTAAAAGTTTTGTTTGGTTATCTTGCAATCTCGAGATAATCGTCTCCATGCTTTAAATGCTCTTAAAAGCCATTTCTAAGGCATTTTGCGCATAAATGAAATGAACACATTTTTCTCCAAAACTATAACAGATGCAAGCTTGTCCTGTTTGGTGGAGATGATATTTAATAAAATAAGTAGAAATCCACTAAAAGTTTTGTTTGGTTATCTTGCAATCCCAAGATAATCGTCTCCATGCTTCAAATGCTCTTAAAAGCGATTTCTAAGGCATTTCGCGCATAAATGAAATGAACACATTTTTCTCCAAAACTATAACAGATGCAAGCTTGTCCTGTTTGGTGGAGATGATATTTAATAAAATAAGTAGAAATCCACTAAAAGTTTTGTTTGGTTATCTTGCAATCTCGAGATAATCGTCTCCATGCTTTAAATGCTCTTAAAAGCCAATTCTAAGGCATTTCGCGCATAAATGAAATGAACACATTTTTCTCCAAAACTATAGCAGATGCAAGCTTGTCCTGTTTGGTGGAGATGATATTTAATAAAATAAGTAGAAATCCACTAAAAGTTTTGTTTGGTTATCTTGCAATCCCGAGATAATCGTCTCCATGCTTCAAATGCTCTTAAAAGCCAATTCTAAGGCATTTCGCGCATAAATGAAATGAACACATTTTTCTCCAAAACTATAACAGATGCAAGCTTGTCCTGTTTGGTGGAGATGATATTTAATAAAATAAGTAGAAATCCACTAAAAGTTTTGTTTGGTTATCTTACAATCCCGAGATAATCGTCTCCATGCTTCAAATGCTCTTAAAAGCCAATTCTAAGGCATTTCGCGCATAAATGAAATGAACACATTTTTCTCCAAAACTATAAAAGATGCAAGCTTGTCCTGTTTGGTGGAGATGATATTTAATAAAATAAGTAGAAATCCACTAAAAGTTTTGTTTGGTTATCTTGCAATCCCGAGATAATCGTCTCCATGCTTCAAATGCTCTTAAAAGCCAATTCTAAGGCATTTCGCGCATAAATGAAATGAACACATTTTTCTCCAAAACTATAACAGATGCAAGCTTGTCCTGTTTGGTGGAGATGATATTTAATAAAATAAGTAGAAATCCACTAAAAGTTTTGTTTGGTTATCTTGCAATCCCGAGATAATCGTCTCCATGCTTCAAATGCTCTTAAAAGCCAATTCTAAGGCATTTCGCGCATAAATGAAATGAACACATTTTTCTCCAAAACTATAACAGATGCAAGCTTGTCCTGTTTGGTGGAGATGATATTTAATAAAATAAGTAGAAATCCACTAAAAGTTTTGTTTGGTTATCTTGCAATCTCGAGATAATCGTCTCCATGCTTTAAATGCTCTTAAAAGCCATTTCTAAGGCATTTCGCGCATAAATGAAATGAACACATTTTTCTCCAAAACTATAACAGATGCAAGCTTGTCCTGTTTGGTGGAGATGATATTTAATAAAATAAGTAGAAATCCACTAAAAGTTTTGTTTGGTTATCTTGCAATCCCAAGATAATCGTCTCCATGCTTCAAATGCTCTTAAAAGCGATTTCTAAGGCATTTCGCGCATAAATGAAATGAACACATTTTTCTCCAAAACTATAACAGATGCAAGCTTGTCCTGTTTGGTGGAGATGATATTTAATAAAATAAGTAGAAATCCACTAAAAGTTTTGTTTGGTTATCTTGCAATCTCGAGATAATCGTCTCCATGCTTTAAATGCTCTTAAAAGCCAATTCTAAGGCATTTCGCGCATAAATGAAATGAACACATTTTTCTCCAAAACTATAACAGATGCAAGCTTGTCCTGTTTGGTGGAGATGATATTTAATAAAATAAGTAGAAATCCACTAAAAGTTTTGTTTGGTTATCTTGCAATCCCGAGATAATCGTCTCCATGCTTCAAATGCTCTTAAAAGCCAATTCTAAGGCATTTCGCGCATAAATGAAATGAACACATTTTTCTCCAAAACTATAAAAGATGCAAGCTTGTCCTGTTTGGTGGAGATGATATTTAATAAAATAAGTAGAAATCCACTAAAAGTTTTGTTTGGTTATCTTGCAATCCCGAGATAATCGTCTCCATGCTTCAAATGCTCTTAAAAGCCAATTCTAAGGCATTTCGCGCATAAATGAAATGAACACATTTTTCTCCAAAACTATAACAGATGCAAGCTTGTCCTGTTTGGTGGAGATGATATTTAATAAAATAAGTAGAAATCCACTAAAAGTTTTGTTTGGTTATCTTGCAATCCCGAGATAATCGTCTCCATGCTTCAAATGCTCTTAAAAGCCAATTCTAAGGCATTTCGCGCATAAATGAAATGAACACATTTTTCTCCAAAACTATAACAGATGCAAGCTTGTCCTGTTTGGTGGAGATGATATTTAATAAAATAGGTAGAAATCCACTAAAAGTTTTGTTTGGTTATCTTACAATCCCGAGATAATCGTCTCCATGCTTCAAATGCTCTTAAAAGCCAATTCTAAGGCATTTCGCGCATAAATGAAATGAACACATTTTTCTCCAAAACTATAACAGATGCAAGCTTGTCCTGTTTGGTGGAGATGATATTTAATAAAATAAGTAGAAATCCACTAAAAGTTTTGTTTGGTTATCTTGCAATCCCAAGATAATCGTCTCCATGCTTCAAATGCTCTTAAAAGCGATTTCTAAGGCATTTCGCGCATAAATGAAATGAACACATTTTTCTCCAAAACTATAACAGATGCAAGCTTGTCCTGTTTGGTGGAGATGATATTTAATAAAATAAGTAGAAATCCACTAAAAGTTTTGTTTGGTTATCTTGCAATCTCGAGATAATCGTCTCCATGCTTTAAATGCTCTTAAAAGCCAATTCTAAGGCATTTCGCGCATAAATGAAATGAACACATTTTTCTCCAAAACTATAACAGATGCAAGCTTGTCCTGTTTGGTGGAGATGATATTTAATAAAATAAGTAGAAATCCACTAAAAGTTTTGTTTGGTTATCTTGCAATCCCGAGATAATCGTCTCCATGCTTCAAATGCTCTTAAAAGCCAATTCTAAGGCATTTCGCGCATAAATGAAATGAACACATTTTTCTCCAAAACTATAAAAGATGCAAGCTTGTCCTGTTTGGTGGAGATGATATTTAATAAAATAAGTAGAAATCCACTAAAAGTTTTGTTTGGTTATCTTGCAATCCCGAGATAATCGTCTCCATGCTTCAAATGCTCTTAAAAGCCAATTCTAAGGCATTTCGCGCATAAATGAAATGAACACATTTTTCTCCAAAACTATAACAGATGCAAGCTTGTCCTGTTTGGTGGAGATGATATTTAATAAAATAAGTAGAAATCCACTAAAAGTTTTGTTTGGTTATCTTGCAATCCCGAGATAATCGTCTCCATGCTTCAAATGCTCTTAAAAGCCAATTCTAAGGCATTTCGCGCATAAATGAAATGAACACATTTTTCTCCAAAACTATAACAGATGCAAGCTTGTCCTGTTTGGTGGAGATGATATTTAATAAAATAGGTAGAAATCCACTAAAAGTTTTGTTTGGTTATCTTACAATCCCGAGATAATCGTCTCCATGCTTCAAATGCTCTTAAAAGCCAATTCTAAGGCATTTCGCGCATAAATGAAATGAACACATTTTTCTCCAAAACTATAACAGATGCAAGCTTGTCCTGTTTGGTGGAGATGATATTTAATAAAATAAGTAGAAATCCACTAAAAGTTTTGTTTGGTTATCTTGCAATCCCGAGATAATCGTCTCCATGCTTCAAATGCTCTTAAAAGCCAATTCTAAGGCATTTCGCGCATAAATGAAATGAACACATTTTTCTCCAAAACTATAACAGATGCAAGCTTGTCCTGTTTGGTGGAGATGATATTTAATAAAATAAGTAGAAATCCACTAAAAGTTTTGTTTGGTTATCTTGCAATCTCGAGATAATCGTCTCCATGCTTTAAATGCTCTTAAAAGCCATTTCTAAGGCATTTCGCGCATAAATGAAATGAACACATTTTTCTCCAAAACTATAACAGATGCAAGCTTGTCCTGTTTGGTGGAGATGATATTTAATAAAATAAGTAGAAATCCACTAAAAGTTTTGTTTGGTTATCTTGCAATCCCAAGATAATCGTCTCCATGCTTCAAATGCTCTTAAAAGCGATTTCTAAGGCATTTCGCGCATAAATGAAATGAACACATTTTTCTCCAAAACTATAACAGATGCAAGCTTGTCCTGTTTGGTGGAGATGATATTTAATAAAATAAGTAGAAATCCACTAAAAGTTTTGTTTGGTTATCTTGCAATCTCGAGATAATCGTCTCCATGCTTTAAATGCTCTTAAAAGCCAATTCTAAGGCATTTCGCGCATAAATGAAATGAACACATTTTTCTCCAAAACTATAGCAGATGCAAGCTTGTCCTGTTTGGTGGAGATGATATTTAATAAAATAAGTAGAAATCCACTAAAAGTTTTGTTTGGTTATCTTGCAATCCCGAGATAATCGTCTCCATGCTTCAAATGCTCTTAAAAGCCAATTCTAAGGCATTTCGCGCATAAATGAAATGAACACATTTTTCTCCAAAACTATAACAGATGCAAGCTTGTCCTGTTTGGTGGAGATGATATTTAATAAAATAAGTAGAAATCCACTAAAAGTTTTGTTTGGTTATCTTACAATCCCGAGATAATCGTCTCCATGCTTCAAATGCTCTTAAAAGCCAATTCTAAGGCATTTCGCGCATAAATGAAATGAACACATTTTTCTCCAAAACTATAACAGATGCAAGCTTGTCCTGTTTGGTGGAGATGATATTTAATAAAATAAGTAGAAATCCACTAAAAGTTTTGTTTGGTTATCTTGCAATCCCGAGATAATCGTCTCCATGCTTCAAATGCTCTTAAAAGCCAATTCTAAGGCATTTCGCGCATAAATGAAATGAACACATTTTTCTCCAAAACTATAACAGATGCAAGCTTGTCCTGTTTGGTGGAGATGATATTTAATAAAATAAGTAGAAATCCACTAAAAGTTTTGTTTGGTTATCTTGCAATCTCGAGATAATCGTCTCCATGCTTTAAATGCTCTTAAAAGCCATTTCTAAGGCATTTCGCGCATAAATGAAATGAACACATTTTTCTCCAAAACTATAACAGATGCAAGCTTGTCCTGTTTGGTGGAGATGATATTTAATAAAATAAGTAGAAATCCACTAAAAGTTTTGTTTGGTTATCTTGCAATCCCGAGATAATCGTCTCCATGCTTCAAATGCTCTTAAAAGCCAATTCTAAGGCATTTCGCGCATAAATGAAATGAACACATTTTTTCTTAAAACTATAACAGATGCAAGCTTGTCCTGTTTGGTGGAGATGATATTTAATAAAATAAGTAGAAATCCACTAAAAGTTTTGTTTGGTTATCTTGCAATCCCGAGATAATCGTCTCCATGCTTCAAATGCTCTTAAAAGCCAATTCTAAGGCATTTCGCGCATAACTGAAATGAACACATTTTTCTCCAAAACTATAACAGATGCAAGCTTGTCCTGTTTGGTGGAGATGATATTTAATAAAATAAGTAGAAATCCACTAAAAGTTTTGTTTGGTTATCTTGCAATCTCGAGATAATCGTCTCCATGCTTTAAATGCTCTTAAAAGCCATTTCAAAGGCATTTCGCGCATAAATGAAATGAACACATTTTTCTCCAAAACTATAACAGATGCAAGCTTGTCCTGTTTGGTGGAGATGATATTTAATAAAATAAGTAGAAATCCACTAAAAGTTTTGTTTGGTTATCTTGCAATCCCGAGATAATCGTCTCCATGCTTCAAATGCTCTTAAAAGCCAATTCTAAGGCATTTCGCGCATAAATGAAATGAACACATTTTTCTCCAAAACTATAACAGATGCAAGCTTGTCCTGTTTGGTGGAGATGATATTTAATAAAATAAGTAGAAATCCACTCAAAGTTTTGTTTGGTTATCTTGCAATCCCGAGATAATCGTCTCCATGCTTCAGATGCTCTTAAAAGCCAATTCTAAGGCATTTCGCACATAAATGAAATGAACACATTTTTCTCCAAAACTATAACAGATGCAAGCTTGTCCTGTTTGGTGGAGATGATATTTAATAAAATAAGTAGAAATCCACTAAAAGTTTTGTTTGGTTATCTTGCAATCCCGAGATAATCGTCTCCATGCTTCAAATGCTCTTAAAAGCCAATTCTAAGGCATTTCGCGCATAAATGAAATGAACACATTTTTCTCCAAAACTATAACAGATGCAAGCTTGTCCTGTTTGGTGGAGATGATATTTAATAAAATAAGTAGAAATCCACTAAAAGTTTTGTTTGGTTATCTTGCAATCCCGAGATAATCGTCTCCATGCTTCAAATGCTCTTAAAAGCCAATTCTAAGGCATTTCGCGCATAAATGAAATGAACACATTTTTCTCCAAAACTATAAAAGATGCAAGCTTGTCCTGTTTGGTGGAGATGATATTTAATAAAATAAGTAGAAATCCACTAAAAGTTTTGTTTGGTTATCTTGCAATCCCGAGATAATCGTCTCCATGCTTCAAATGCTCTTAAAAGCCAATTCTAAGGCATTTCGCGCATAAATGAAATGAACACATTTTTCTCCAAAACTATAACAGATGCAAGCTTGTCCTGTTTGGTGGAGATGATATTTAATAAAATAAGTAGAAATCCACTAAAAGTTTTGTTTGGTTATCTTGCAATCCCGAGATAATCGTCTCCATGCTTCAAATGCTCTTAAAAGCCAATTCTAAGGCATTTCGCGCATAAATGAAATGAACACATTTTTCTCCAAAACTATAACAGATGCAAGCTTGTCCTGTTTGGTGGAGATGATATTTAATAAAATAAGTAGAAATCCACTAAAAGTTTTGTTTGTTTATCTTGCAATCCCGAGATAATCGTCTCCATGCTTCAAAAGCTCTTAAAAGCCAATTCTAAGGCATTTCGCGCATAAATGAAATGAACACATTTTTCTCCAAAACTATAACAGATGCAAGCTTGTCCTGTTTGGTGGAGATGATATTTAATAAAATAAGTAGAAATCCACTAAAAGTTTTGTTTGGTTATCTTGCAATCCCGAGATAATCGTCTCCATGCTTCAAATGCTCTTAAAAGCCAATTCTAAGGCATTTCGCGCATAAATGAAATGAACACATTTTTCTCCAAAACTATAAAAGATGCAAGCTTGTCCTGTTTGGTGGAGATGATATTTAATAAAATAAGTAGAAATCCACTAAAAGTTTTGTTTGGTTATCTTGCAATCCCGAGATAATCGTCTCCATGCTTCAAATGCTCTTAAAAGCCAATTCTAAGGCATTTCGCGCATAAATGAAATGAACACATTTTTCTCCAAAACTATAACAGATGCAAGCTTGTCTTGTTTGGTGGAGATGATATTTAATAAAATAAGTAGAAATCCACTAAAAGTTTTGTTTGGTTATCTTGCAATCCCGAGATAATCGTCTCCATGCTTCAAATGCTCTTAAAAGCCAATTCTAAGGCATTTCGCGCATAAATGAAATGAACACATTTTTCTCCAAAACTATAACAGATGCAAGCTTGTCCTGTTTGGTGGAGATGATATTTAATAAAATAAGTAGAAATCCACTAAAAGTTTTGTTTGGTTATCTTGCAATCCCGAGATAATCGTCTCCATGCTTCAAATGCTCTTAAAAGCCAATTCTAAGGCATTTCGCGCATAAATGAAATGAACACATTTTTCTCCAAAACTATAACAGATGCAAGCTTGTCCTGTTTGGTGGAGATGATATTTAATAAAATAAGTAGAAATCCACTAAAAGTTTTGTTTGGTTATCTTGCAATCCCGAGATAATCGTCTCCATGCTTCAAATGCTCTTAAAAGCCAATTCTAAGGCATTTCGCGCATAAATGAAATGAACACATTTTTCTCCAAAACTATAACAGATGCAAGCTTGTCCTGTTTGGTGGAGATGATATTTAATAAAATAAGTAGAAATCCACTAAAAGTTTTGTTTGGTTATCTTGCAATCCCGAGATAATCGTCTCCATGCTTCAAATGCTCTTAAAAGCCAATTCTAAGGCATTTCGCGCATAAATGAAATGAACACATTTTTCTCCAAAACTATAACAGATGCAAGCTTGTCCTGTTTGGTGGAGATGATATTTAATAAAATAAGTAGAAATCCACTAAAAGTTTTGTTTGTTTATCTTGCAATCCCGAGATAATCGTCTCCATGCTTCAAAAGTTCTTAAAAGCCAATTCTAAGGCATTTCGCGCATAAATGAAATGAACACATTTTTCTCCAAAACTATAACAGATGCAAGCTTGTCCTGTTTAATGGAGATGATATTTAATAAAATAAGTAGAAATCCACTAAAAGTTTTGTTTGGTTATCTTGCAATCCCGAGATAATCGTCTATATGCTTCAAATGCTCTTAAAAGCCAATTCTAAGGCATTTCGCGAATAAATAAAATGAACACATTTTTCTCCAAAACAATAACAGATGCAAGCTTGTCCTGTTTGGTGGAGATGATATTTAATAAAATAAGTAGAAATCCACTAAAAGTTTTGTTTGGTTATCTTGCAATCCCGAGATAATCGTCTCCATGCTTCAAATGCTCTTAAAAGCCAATTCTAAGGCATTTCGCGCATAAATGAAATGAACACATTTTTCTCCAAAACTATAAAAGATGCAAGCTTGTCCTGTTTGGTGGAGATGATATTTAATAAAATAAGTAGAAATCCACTAAAAGTTTTGTTTGGTTATCTTGCAATCCCGAGATAATCGTCTCCATGCTTCAAATGCTCTTAAAAGCCAATTCTAAGGCATTTCGCGCATAAATGAAATGAACACATTTTTCTCCAAAACTATAACAGATGCAAGCTTGTCTTGTTTGGTGGAGATGATATTTAATAAAATAAGTAGAAATCCACTAAAAGTTTTGTTTGGTTATCTTGCAATCCCGAGATAATCGTCTCCATGCTTCAAATGCTCTTAAAAGCCAATTCTAAGGCATTTCGCGCATAAATGAAATGAACACATTTTTCTCCAAAACTATAACAGATGCAAGCTTGTCCTGTTTGGTGGAGATGATATTTAATAAAATAAGTAGAAATCCACTAAAAGTTTTGTTTGGTTATCTTGCAATCCCGAGATAATCGTCTCCATGCTTCAAATGCTCTTAAAAGCCAATTCTAAGGCATTTCGCGCATAAATGAAATGAACACATTTTTCTCCAAAACTATAACAGATGCAAGCTTGTCCTGTTTGGTGGAGATGATATTTAATAAAATAAGTAGAAATCCACTAAAAGTTTTGTTTGGTTATCTTGCAATCCCGAGATAATCGTCTCCATGCTTCAAATGCTCTTAAAAGCCAATTCTAAGGCATTTCGCGCATAAATGAAATGAACACATTTTTCTCCAAAACTATAACAGATGCAAGCTTGTCCTGTTTGGTGGAGATGATATTTAATAAAATAAGTAGAAATCCACTAAAAGTTTTGTTTGGTTATCTTGCAATCCCGAGATAATCGTCTCCATGCTTCAAATGCTCTTAAAAGCCAATTCTAAGGCATTTCGCGCATAAATGAAATGAACACATTTTTCTCCAAAACTATAACAGATGCAAGCTTGTCCTGTTTGGTGGAGATGATATTTAATAAAATAAGTAGAAATCCACTAAAAGTTTTGTTTGTTTATCTTGCAATCCCGAGATAATCGTCTCCATGCTTCAAAAGTTCTTAAAAGCCAATTCTAAGGCATTTCGCGCATAAATGAAATGAACACATTTTTCTCCAAAACTATAACAGATGCAAGCTTGTCCTGTTTAATGGAGATGATATTTAATAAAATAAGTAGAAATCCACTAAAAGTTTTGTTTGGTTATCTTGCAATCCCGAGATAATCGTCTATATGCTTCAAATGCTCTTAAAAGCCAATTCTAAGGCATTTCGCGAATAAATAAAATGAACACATTTTTCTCCAAAACAATAACAGATGCAAGCTTGTCCTGTTTGGTGGAGATGATATTTAATAAAATAAGTAGAAATCCACTAAAAGTTTTGTTTGGTTATCTTGCAATCCCGAGATAATCGTCTCCATGCTTCAAATGCTCTTAAAAGCCAATTCTAAGGCATTTCGCGCATAAATGAAATGAACACATTTTTCTCCAAAACTATAACAGATGCAAGCTTGTCCTGTTTGGTGGAGATGATATTTAATAAAATAAGTAGAAATCCACTAAAAGTTTTGTTTGGTTATCTTGCAATCCCGAGATAATCGTCTCCATGCTTCAAATGCTCTTAAAAGCCAATTCTAAGACATTTCGCGCATAAATGAAATGAACACATTTTTCTCCAAAACTATAACAGATGCAAGCTTGTCCTGTTTGGTGGAGATGATATTTAATAAAATAAGTAGAAATCCACTAAAAGTTTTGTTTGGTTATCTTGCAATCCCGAGATAATCGTCTCCATGCTTCAAATGCTCTTAAAAGCCAATTCTAAGGCATTTCGCGCATAAATGAAATGAACACATTTTTCTCCAAAACTATAACAGATGCAAGCTTGTCCTGTTTGGTGGAGATGATATTTAATAAAATAAGTAGAAATCCACTAAAAGTTTTGTTTGGTTATCTTACAATCCCGAGATAATCGTCTCCATGCTTCAAATGCTCTTAAAAGCCATTTCTAAGGCATTTCGCGCATAAATGAAATGAACACATTTTTCTCAGAAACTATAACAGATGCAAGCTTGTCCTGTTTGGTGGAGATGATATTTAATAAAATAAGTAGAAATCCACTAAAAGTTTTGTTTGGTTATCTTGCAATCCCGAGATAATCGTCTCCATGTTTCAAATGCTCTTAAAAGCCAATTCTAAGGCATTTCGCGCATAAATGAAATGAACACATTTTTCTCCAAAACTATAACAGATGCAAGCTTGTCCTGTTTGGTGGAGATGATATTTAATGAAATAAGTAGAAATCCACTAAAAGTTTTGTTTGGTTATCTTGCAATCCCGAGATAATCGTCTCCATGCTTCAAATGCTCTTAAAAGCCAATTCTAAGGCATTTCGCGCATAAATGAAATGAACACATTTTTCTCCAAAACTATAACAGATGCAAGCTTGTCCTGTTTGGTGGAGATGATATTTAATAAAATAAGTAGAAATCCACTAAAAGTTTTGTTTGGTTATCTTGCAATCCCGAGATATACGTCTCCATGCTTCAAATGCTCTTACAAGCCAATTCTAAGGCATTTCGCGCATAAATGAAATGAACACATTTTTCTCCAAAACTATAACAGATGCAAGCTTGTCCTGTTTGGTGGAGATGATATTTAATAAAATAAGTAGAAATCCACTAAAAGTTTTGTTTGGTTATCTTGCAATCCCGAGATAATCGTCTCCATGCTTCAAATGCTCTTAAAAGCCAATTCTAAGGCATTTCGCGCATAAATGAAATGAACACATTTTTCTCCAAAACTATAACAGATGCAAGCTTGTCCTGTTTGGTGGAGATGATATTTAATAAAATAAGTAGAAATCCACTAAAAGTTTTGTTTGGTTATCTTGCAATCCCGAGATAATCGTCTCCATGCTTCAAATGCTCTTAAAAGCCAATTCTAAGGCATTTCGCGCATAAATGAAATGAACACATTTTTCTCCAAAACTATAACAGATGCAAGCTTGTCCTGTTTGGTGGAGATGATATTTAATAAAATAAGTAGAAATCCACTAAAAGTTTTGTTTGGTTATCTTGCAATCCCGAGATAATCGTCTCCATGCTTCAAATGCTCTTAAAAGCCAATTCTAAGGCATTTCGCGCATAAATGAAATGAACACATTTTTCTCCAAAACTATAACAGATGCAAGCTTGTCCTGTTTGGTGGAGATGATATTTAATAAAATAAGTAGAAATCCACTAAAAGTTTTGTTTGGTTATCTTGCAATCCCGAGATAATCGTCTATATGCTTCAAATGCTCTTAAAAGCCAATTCTAAGGCATTTCGCGCATAAATAAAATGAACACATTTTTCTCCAAAACTATAACAGATGCAAGCTTGTCCTGTTTGGTGGAGATGATATTTAATAAAATAAGTAGAAATCCACTAAAAGTTTTGTTTGGTTATCTTGCAATCCCGAGATAATCGTCTCCATGCTTCAAATGCTCTTAAAAGCCAATTCTAAGGCATTTCGCGCATAAATGAAATGAACACATTTTTCTCCAAAACTATAACAGATGCAAGCTTGTCCTGTTTGGTGGAGATGATATTTAATAAAATAAGTAGAAATCCACTAAAAGTTTGGTTATCTTGCAATCCCGAGATAATCGTCTCCATGCTTCAAATGCTCTTAAAAGCCAATTCTAAGGCATTTCGCGCATAAATAAAATGAACACATTTTTCTCCAAAACTATAACAGATGCAAGCTTGTCCTGTTTGGTGGAGATGATATTTAATGAAATAAGTAGAAATCCACTAAAAGTTTTGTTTGGTTATCTTGCAATCCCGAGATAATCGTCTCCATGCTTCAAATGCTCTTAAAAGCCAATTCTAAGGCATTTCGCGCATAAATGAAATGAACACATTTTTCTCCAAAACTATAACAGATGCAAGCTTGTCCTGTTTGGTGGAGATGATATTTAATAAAATAAGTAGAAATCCACTAAAAGTTTTGTTTGGTTATCTTGCAATCCCGAGATATACGTCTCCATGCTTCAAATGCTCTTACAAGCCAATTCTAAGGCATTTCGCGCATAAATGAAATGAACACATTTTTCTCCAAAACTATAACAGATGCAAGCTTGTCCTGTTTGGTGGAGATGATATTTAATAAAATAAGTAGAAATCCACTAAAAGTTTTGTTTGGTTATCTTGCAATCCCGAGATAATCGTCTCCATGCTTCAAATGCTCTTAAAAGCCAATTCTAAGGCATTTCGCGCATAAATGAAATGAACACATTTTTCTCCAAAACTATAACAGATGCAAGCTTGTCCTGTTTGGTGGAGATGATATTTAATAAAATAAGTAGAAATCCACTAAAAGTTTTGTTTGGTTATCTTGCAATCCCGAGATAATCGTCTCCATGCTTCAAATGCTCTTAAAAGCCAATTCTAAGGCATTTCGCGCATAAATGAAATGAACACATTTTTCTCCAAAACTATAACAGATGCAAGCTTGTCCTGTTTGGTGGAGATGATATTTAATAAAATAAGTAGAAATACACTAAAAGTTTTGTTTGGTTATCTTGCAATCCCGAGATAATCGTCTCCATGCTTCAAATGCTCTTAAAAGCCAATTCTAAGGCATTTCGCGCATAAATGAAATGAACACATTTTTCTCCAAAACTATAACAGATTCAAGCTTGTCCTGTTTGGTGGAGATGATATTTAATAAAATAAGTAGAAATCCACTAAAAGTTTTGTTTGGTTATCTTGCAATCCCGAGATAATCGTCTCCATGCTTCAAATGCTCTTAAAAGCCAATTCTAAGGCATTTCGCGCATAAATGAAATGAACACATTTTTCTCCAAAACTATAACAGATGCAAGCTTGTCCTGTTTGGTGGAGATGATATTTAATAAAATAAGTAGAAATCCACTAAAAGTTTTGTTTGGTTATCTTGCAATCCCGAGATAATCGTCTCCATGCTTCAAATGCTCTTAAAAGCCAATTCTAAGGCATTTCGCGCATAAATGAAATGAACACATTTTTCTCCAAAACTATAACAGATGCAAGCTTGTCCTGTTTGGTGGAGATGATATTTAATAAAATAAGTAGAAATCCACTAAAAGTTTTGTTTGGTTATCTTGCAATCCCGAGATAATCGTCTCCATGCTTCAAATGCTCTTAAAAGCCAATTCTAAGGCATTTCGCGCATAAATGAAATGAACACATTTTTCTCCAAAACTATAACAGATGCAAGCTTGTCCTGTTTGGTGGAGATGATATTTAATAAAATAAGTAGAAATCCACTAAAAGTTTTGTTTGGTTAACTTGCAATCCCGAGATAATCGTCTCCATGCTTCAAATGCTCTTAAAAGCCAATTCTAAGGCATTTCGCGCATAAATGAAATGAACACATTTTTCTCCAAAACTATAACAGATGCAAGCTTGTCCTGTTTGGTGGAGATGATATTTAATAAAATAAGTAGAAATCCACTAAAAGTTTTGTTTGGTTATCTTGCAATCGCGAGATAATCGTCTCCATGCTTCAAATGCTCTTAAAAGCCAATTCTAAGGCATTTCGCGCATAAATGAAATGAACACATTTTTCTCCAAAACTATAACAGATGCAAGCTTGTCCTGTTTGGTGGAGATGATATTTAATAAAATAAGTAGAAATCCACTAAAAGTTTTGTTTGGTTATCTTACAATCCCGAGATAATCGTCTCCATGCTTCAAATGCTCTTAAAAGCCAATTCTTAGGCATTTCGCGCATAAATGAAATGAACACATTTTTCTCCAAAACTATAACAGATTGAAGCTTGTCCTGTTTGGTGGAGATGATATTTAATAAAATAAGTAGAAATCCACTAAAAGTTTTGTTTGGTTATCTTGCAATCCCGAGATAATCGTCTCCATGCTTCAAATGCTCTTAAAAGCCAATTCTAAGGCATTTCGCGCATAAATGAAATGAACACATTTTTCTCCAAAACTATAACAGATGCAAGCATGTCCTGTTTGGTGGAGATGATATTTAATAAAATAAGTAGAAATCTACTAAAAGTTTTGTTTGGTTATCTTGCAATCCCGAGCTAATCGTCTCCATGCTTCAAATGCTCTTAAAAGCCAATTCTAAGGCATTTCGCGCATAAATGAAATGAACACATTTTTCTCCAAAACTATAACAGATGCAAGCTTGTCCTGTTTGGTGGAGATGATATTTAATAAAATAAGTAGAAATCCACTAAAAGTTTTGTTTGGTTATCTTGCAATCCCGAGATAATCGTCTCCATGCTTCAAATGCTCTTAAAAGCCAATTCTAAGGCATTTCGCGCATAAATGAAATGAACACATTTTTCTCCAAAACTATAACAGATGCAAGCTTGTCCTGTTTGGTGGAGATGATATTTAATAAAATAAGTAGAAATCCACTAAAAGTTTTGTTTGGTTAACTTGCAATCCCGAGATAATCGTCTCCATGCTTCAAATGCTCTTAAAAGCCAATTCTAAGGCATTTCGCGCATAAATGAAATGAACACATTTTTCTCCAAAACTATAACAGATTCAAGCTTGTCCTGTTTGGTGGAGATGATATTTAATAAAATAAGTAGAAATCCATTAAAAGTTTTGTTTGGTTATCTTGCAATCCCGAGATAATCGTCTCCATGCTTCAAATGCTCTTAAAAGTCAATTCTAAGGCATTTCGCGCATAAATGAAATGAACACATTTTTCTCCAAAACTATAACAGATGCAAGCTTGTCCTGTTTGGTGGAGATGATATTTAATAAAATAAGTAGAAATCCACTAAAAGTTTTGTTTGGTTATCTTGCAATCGCGAGATAATCGTCTCCATGCTTCAAATGCTCTTAAAAGCCAATTCTAAGGCATTTCGCGCATAAATGAAATGAACACATTTTTCTCCAAAACTATAACAGATGCAAGCTTGTCCTGTTTGGTGGAGATGATATTTAATAAAATAAGTAGAAATCCACTAAAAGTTTTGTTTGGTTATCTTACAATCCCGAGATAATCGTCTCCATGCTTCAAATGCTCTTAAAAGCCAATTCTTAGGCATTTCGCGCATAAATGAAATGAACACATTTTTCTCCAAAACTATAACAGATTGAAGCTTGTCCTGTTTGGTGGAGATGATATTTAATAAAATAAGTAGAAATCCACTAAAAGTTTTGTTTGGTTATCTTGCAATCCCGAGATAATCGTCTCCATGCTTCAAATGCTCTTAAAAGCCAATTCTAAGGCATTTCGCGCATAAATGAAATGAACACATTTTTCTCCAAAACTATAACAGATGCAAGCTTGTCCTGTTTGGTGGAGATGATATTTAATAAAATAAGTAGAAATCTACTAAAAGTTTTGTTTGGTTATCTTGCAATCCCGAGCTAATCGTCTCCATGCTTCAAATGCTCTTAAAAGCCAATTCTAAGGCATTTCGCGCATAAATGAAATGAACACATTTTTCTCCAAAACTATAACAGATGCAAGCTTGTCCTGTTTGGTGGAGATGATATTTAATAAAATAAGTAGAAATCCACTAAAAGTTTTGTTTGGTTATCTTGCAATCCCGAGATAATCGTCTCCATGCTTCAAATGCTCTTAAAAGCCAATTCTAAGGCATTTCGCGCATAAATGAAATGAACACATTTTTCTCCAAAACTATAACAGATGCAAGCTTGTCCTGTTTGGTGGAGATGATATTTAATAAAATAAGTAGAAATCCACTAAAAGTTTTGTTTGGTTATCTTGCAATACCGAGATAATCGTCTCCATGCTTCAAATGCTCTTAAAAGCCAATTCTAAGGCATTTCGCGCATAAATGAAATGAACACATTTTTCTCCAAAACTATAACAGATGCAAGCTTGTCCTGTTTGGTGGAGATGATATTTAATAAAATAAGTAGAAATCCACTAAAAGTTTTGTTTGGTTATCTTGCAATCCCGAGATAATCGTCTCCATGCTTCAAATGCTCTTAAAAGCCAATTCTAAGGCATTTCGCGCATAAATGAAATGAACACATTTTTCTCCAAAACTATAACAGATTCAAGCTTGTCCTGTTTGGTGGAGATGATATTTAATAAAATAAGTAGAAATCCACTAAAAGTTTTGTTTGGTTATCTTGCAATCCCGAGATAATCGTCTCCATGCTTCAAATGCTCTTAAAAGCCAATTCTAAGGCATTTTGCGCATAAATGAAATGAACACATTTTTCTCCAAAACTATAACAGATGCAAGCTTGTCCTGTTTGGTGGAGATGATATTTAATAAAATAAGTAGAAATCCACTAAAAGTTTTGTTTGGTTATCTTGCAATCCCGAGATAATCGTCTCCATGCTTCAAATGCTCTTAAAAGCCAATTCTAAGGCATTTCGCGCATAAATGAAATGAACACATTTTTCTCCAAAACTATAACAGATTCAAGCTTGTCCAGTTTGGTGGAGATGATATTTAATAAAATAAGTAGAAATCCACCAAAAGTTTTGTTTGGTAATCTTGCAATCCCGAGATAATCGTCTCCATGCTTCAAATGCTCTTAAAAGCCAATTCTAAGGCATTTCGCGCATAAATGAAATGAACACATTTTTCTCCAAAACTATAACAGATGCAAGCTTGTCCTGTTTGGTGGAGATGATATTTAAAAAAATAAGTAGAAATCCACTAAAAGTTTTGTTTGGTTATCTTGCAATCCCGAGATAATCGTCTCCATGCTTCAAATGCTCTTAAAAGCCAATTCTAAGGCATTTCGCGCATAAATGAAATGGACACATTTTTCTCCAAAACTATAACAGATGCAAGCTTGTCCTGTTTGGTGGAGATGATATTTAATAAAATAAGTAGAAATCCACTAAAAGTTTTGTTTGGTTATCTTGCAATCCCGAGAAAATCGTCTCCATGCTTCAAATGCTCTTAAAAGCCAATTCTAAGGCATTTCGCGCATAAATGAAATGAACACATTTTTCTCCAAAACTATAACAGATGCAAGCTTGTCCTGTTTGGTGGAGATGATATTTAATAAAATAAGTAGAAATCCACCAAAAGTTTTGTTTGGTAATCTTGCAATCCCGAGATAATCGTCTCCATGCTTCAAATGCTCTTAAAAGCCAATTCTAAGGCATTTCGCGCATAAATGAAATGAACACATTTTTCTCCAAAACTATAACAGATGCAAGCTTGTCCTGTTTGGTGGAGATGATATTTAATAAAATAAGTAGAAATCCACTAAAAGTTTTCTTTGGTTATCTTGCAATCCCGAGATAATCGTCTCCATGCTTCAAATGCTCTTAAAAGCCAATTCTAAGGCATTTCGCGCATAAATGAAATGGACACATTTTTCTCCAAAACTATAACAGATGCAAGCTTGTCCTGTTTGGTGGAGATGATATTTAATAAAATAAGTAGAAATCCACTAAAAGTTTTGTTTGGTTATCTTGCAATCTCGAGATAAACGTCTCCATGCTTTAAATGCTCTTAAAAGCCATTTCTAAGGCATTTCGCGCATAAATGAAATGAACACATTTTTCTCCAAAACTATAACAGATGCAAGCTTGTCCTGTTTGGTGGAGATGATATTTATTAAAATAAGTAGAAATCCACTAAAAGTTTTGTTTGGTTATCTTGCAATCCCGAGATAATCGTCTCCATGCTTCAAATGCTCTTAAAAGCCAATTCTAAGGCATTTCGCGCATAAATGAAATGAACACATTTTTCTCCAAAACTATAACAGATGCAAGCTTGTCCTGTTTGGTGGAGATGATATTTAATAAAATAAGTAGAAATCCACTAAAAGTTTTGTTTGGTTATCTTGCAATCCCGAGATAATCGTCTCCATGCTTCAAATGCTCTTAAAAGCCAATTCTAAGGCATTTCGCGCATAAATGAAATGAACACATTTTTCTCCAAAACTATAACAGATGCAAGCTTGTCCTGTTTGGTGGAGATGATATTTAATAAAATAAGTAGAAATCCACTAAAAGTTTTGTTTGGTTATCTTGCAATCCCGAGCTAATCGTCTCCATGCTTCAAATGCTCTTAAAAGCCAATTGTAAGGCTTTTCGTGCATAAATGAAATGAACACATTTTTCTCCAAAACTATAACAGATGCAAGCTTGTCCTGTTTGGTGGAGATGATATTTAATAAAATAAGTAGAAATCCACTAAAAGTTTTGTTTGGTTATCTTGCAATCCCGAGATAATCGTCTCCATGCTTCAAATGCTCTTAAAAGCCAATTCTAAGGCATTTCGCGCATAAATAAAATGAACACATTTTTCTCCAAAACTATAACAGATTCAAGCTTGTCCTGTTTTGTGGAGATGATATTTAATAAAATAAGTAGAAATCCACTAAAAGTTTTGTTTGGTTATCTTGCAATCCCGAGATAATCGTCTCCATGCTTCAAATGCTCTTAAAAGCCAATTCTAAGGCATTTCGCGCATAAATGAAATGAACACATTTTTCTCCAAAACTATAACAGATGCAAGCTTGTCCTGTTTGGTGGAGATGATATTTAATAAAATAAGTAGAAATCCACTAAAAGTTTTGTTTGGTTATCTTGCAATCCCGAGATAATCGTCTCCATGCTTCAAATGCTCTTAAAAGCCAATTCTAAGGCATTTCGCGCATAAATGAAATGAACACATTTTTCTCCAAAACTATAACAGATGCAAGCTTGTCCTGTTTGGTGGAGATGATATTTAATAAAATAAGTAGAAATCCACTAAAAGTTTTGTTTGGTTATCTTGCAATCCCGAGATAATCGTCTCCATGCTTCAAATGCTCTTAAAAGCCAATTCTAAGGCATTTCGCGCATAAATGAAATGAACACATTTTTCTCCAAAACTATAACAGATGCAAGCTTGTCCTGTTTGGTGGAGATGATATTTAATAAAATAAGTAGAAATCCACTAAAAGTTTTGTTTGGTTAACTTGCAATCCCGAGATAATCGTCTCCATGCTTCAAATGCTCTTAAAAGCCAATTCTAAGGCATTTCGCGCATAAATGAAATGAACACATTTTTCTCCAAAACTATAACAGATGCAAGCTTGTCCTGTTTGGTGGAGATGATATTTAATAAAATAAGTAGAAATCCACTAAAAGTTTTGTTTGGTTATCTTGCAATCGCGAGATAATCGTCTCCATGCTTCAAATGCTCTTAAAAGCCAATTCTAAGGCATTTCGCGCATAAATGAAATGAACACATTTTTCTCCAAAACTATAACAGATGCAAGCTTGTCCTGTTTGGTGGAGATGATATTTAATAAAATAAGTAGAAATCCACTAAAAGTTTTGTTTGGTTATCTTACAATCCCGAGATAATCGTCTCCATGCTTCAAATGCTCTTAAAAGCCAATTCTTAGGCATTTCGCGCATAAATGAAATGAACACATTTTTCTCCAAAACTATAACAGATTGAAGCTTGTCCTGTTTGGTGGAGATGATATTTAATAAAATAAGTAGAAATCCACTAAAAGTTTTGTTTGGTTATCTTGCAATCCCGAGATAATCGTCTCCATGCTTCAAATGCTCTTAAAAGCCAATTCTAAGGCATTTCGCGCATAAATGAAATGAACACATTTTTCTCCAAAACTATAACAGATGCAAGCATGTCCTGTTTGGTGGAGATGATATTTAATAAAATAAGTAGAAATCTACTAAAAGTTTTGTTTGGTTATCTTGCAATCCCGAGCTAATCGTCTCCATGCTTCAAATGCTCTTAAAAGCCAATTCTAAGGCATTTCGCGCATAAATGAAATGAACACATTTTTCTCCAAAACTATAACAGATGCAAGCTTGTCCTGTTTGGTGGAGATGATATTTAATAAAATAAGTAGAAATCCACTAAAAGTTTTGTTTGGTTATCTTGCAATCCCGAGATAATCGTCTCCATGCTTCAAATGCTCTTAAAAGCCAATTCTAAGGCATTTCGCGCATAAATGAAATGAACACATTTTTCTCCAAAACTATAACAGATGCAAGCTTGTCCTGTTTGGTGGAGATGATATTTAATAAAATAAGTAGAAATCCACTAAAAGTTTTGTTTGGTTATCTTGCAATCGCGAGATAATCGTCTCCATGCTTCAAATGCTCTTAAAAGCCAATTCTAAGGCATTTCGCGCATAAATGAAATGAACACATTTTTCTCCAAAACTATAACAGATGCAAGCTTGTCCTGTTTGGTGGAGATGATATTTAATAAAATAAGTAGAAATCCACTAAAAGTTTTGTTTGGTTATCTTACAATCCCGAGATAATCGTCTCCATGCTTCAAATGCTCTTAAAAGCCAATTCTTAGGCATTTCGCGCATAAATGAAATGAACACATTTTTCTCCAAAACTATAACAGATTGAAGCTTGTCCTGTTTGGTGGAGATGATATTTAATAAAATAAGTAGAAATCCACTAAAAGTTTTGTTTGGTTATCTTGCAATCCCGAGATAATCGTCTCCATGCTTCAAATGCTCTTAAAAGCCAATTCTAAGGCATTTCGCGCATAAATGAAATGAACACATTTTTCTCCAAAACTATAACAGATGCAAGCTTGTCCTGTTTGGTGGAGATGATATTTAATAAAATAAGTAGAAATCTACTAAAAGTTTTGTTTGGTTATCTTGCAATCCCGAGCTAATCGTCTCCATGCTTCAAATGCTCTTAAAAGCCAATTCTAAGGCATTTCGCGCATAAATGAAATGAACACATTTTTCTCCAAAACTATAACAGATGCAAGCTTGTCCTGTTTGGTGGAGATGATATTTAATAAAATAAGTAGAAATCCACTAAAAGTTTTGTTTGGTTATCTTGCAATCCCGAGATAATCGTCTCCATGCTTCAAATGCTCTTAAAAGCCAATTCTAAGGCATTTCGCGCATAAATGAAATGAACACATTTTTCTCCAAAACTATAACAGATGCAAGCTTGTCCTGTTTGGTGGAGATGATATTTAATAAAATAAGTAGAAATCCACTAAAAGTTTTGTTTGGTTATCTTGCAATACCGAGATAATCGTCTCCATGCTTCAAATGCTCTTAAAAGCCAATTCTAAGGCATTTCGCGCATAAATGAAATGAACACATTTTTCTCCAAAACTATAACAGATGCAAGCTTGTCCTGTTTGGTGGAGATGATATTTAATAAAATAAGTAGAAATCCACTAAAAGTTTTGTTTGGTTATCTTGCAATCCCGAGATAATCGTCTCCATGCTTCAAATGCTCTTAAAAGCCAATTCTAAGGCATTTCGCGCATAAATGAAATGAACACATTTTTCTCCAAAACTATAACAGATTCAAGCTTGTCCTGTTTGGTGGAGATGATATTTAATAAAATAAGTAGAAATCCACTAAAAGTTTTGTTTGGTTATCTTGCAATCCCGAGATAATCGTCTCCATGCTTCAAATGCTCTTAAAAGCCAATTCTAAGGCATTTTGCGCATAAATGAAATGAACACATTTTTCTCCAAAACTATAACAGATGCAAGCTTGTCCTGTTTGGTGGAGATGATATTTAATAAAATAAGTAGAAATCCACTAAAAGTTTTGTTTGGTTATCTTGCAATCCCGAGATAATCGTCTCCATGCTTCAAATGCTCTTAAAAGCCAATTCTAAGGCATTTCGCGCATAAATGAAATGAACACATTTTTCTCCAAAACTATAACAGATTCAAGCTTGTCCAGTTTGGTGGAGATGATATTTAATAAAATAAGTAGAAATCCACCAAAAGTTTTGTTTGGTAATCTTGCAATCCCGAGATAATCGTCTCCATGCTTCAAATGCTCTTAAAAGCCAATTCTAAGGCATTTCGCGCATAAATGAAATGAACACATTTTTCTCCAAAACTATAACAGATGCAAGCTTGTCCTGTTTGGTGGAGATGATATTTAATAAAATAAGTAGAAATCCACTAAAAGTTTTGTTTGGTTATCTTGCAATCCCGAGATAATCGTCTCCATGCTTCAAATGCTCTTAAAAGCCAATTCTAAGGCATTTCGCGCATAAATGAAATGGACACATTTTTCTCCAAAACTATAACAGATGCAAGCTTGTCCTGTTTGGTGGAGATGATATTTAATAAAATAAGTAGAAATCCACTAAAAGTTTTGTTTGGTTATCTTGCAATCCCGAGATAATCGTCTCCATGCTTCAAATGCTCTTAAAAGCCAATTCTAAGGCATTTCGCGCATAAATGAAATGAACACATTTTTCTCCAAAACTATAACAGATGCAAGCTTGTCCTGTTTGGTGGAGATGATATTTAATAAAATAAGTAGAAATCCACTAAAAGTTTTGTTTGGTTAACTTGCAATCCCGAGATAATCGTCTCCATGCTTCAAATGCTCTTAAAAGCCAATTCTAAGGCATTTCGCGCATAAATGAAATGAACACATTTTTCTCCAAAACTATAACAGATTCAAGCTTGTCCTGTTTGGTGGAGATGATATTTAATAAAATAAGTAGAAATCCATTAAAAGTTTTGTTTGGTTATCTTGCAATCCCGAGATAATCGTCTCCATGCTTCAAATGCTCTTAAAAGTCAATTCTAAGGCATTTCGCGCATAAATGAAATGAACACATTTTTCTCCAAAACTATAACAGATGCAAGCTTGTCCTGTTTGGTGGAGATGATATTTAATAAAATAAGTAGAAATCCACTAAAAGTTTTGTTTGGTTATCTTGCAATCGCGAGATAATCGTCTCCATGCTTCAAATGCTCTTAAAAGCCAATTCTAAGGCATTTCGCGCATAAATGAAATGAACACATTTTTCTCCAAAACTATAACAGATGCAAGCTTGTCCTGTTTGGTGGAGATGATATTTAATAAAATAAGTAGAAATCCACTAAAAGTTTTGTTTGGTTATCTTACAATCCCGAGATAATCGTCTCCATGCTTCAAATGCTCTTAAAAGCCAATTCTTAGGCATTTCGCGCATAAATGAAATGAACACATTTTTCTCCAAAACTATAACAGATTGAAGCTTGTCCTGTTTGGTGGAGATGATATTTAATAAAATAAGTAGAAATCCACTAAAAGTTTTGTTTGGTTATCTTGCAATCCCGAGATAATCGTCTCCATGCTTCAAATGCTCTTAAAAGCCAATTCTAAGGCATTTCGCGCATAAATGAAATGAACACATTTTTCTCCAAAACTATAACAGATGCAAGCTTGTCCTGTTTGGTGGAGATGATATTTAATAAAATAAGTAGAAATCTACTAAAAGTTTTGTTTGGTTATCTTGCAATCCCGAGCTAATCGTCTCCATGCTTCAAATGCTCTTAAAAGCCAATTCTAAGGCATTTCGCGCATAAATGAAATGAACACATTTTTCTCCAAAACTATAACAGATGCAAGCTTGTCCTGTTTGGTGGAGATGATATTTAATAAAATAAGTAGAAATCCACTAAAAGTTTTGTTTGGTTATCTTGCAATCCCGAGATAATCGTCTCCATGCTTCAAATGCTCTTAAAAGCCAATTCTAAGGCATTTCGCGCATAAATGAAATGAACACATTTTTCTCCAAAACTATAACAGATGCAAGCTTGTCCTGTTTGGTGGAGATGATATTTAATAAAATAAGTAGAAATCCACTAAAAGTTTTGTTTGGTTATCTTGCAATACCGAGATAATCGTCTCCATGCTTCAAATGCTCTTAAAAGCCAATTCTAAGGCATTTCGCGCATAAATGAAATGAACACATTTTTCTCCAAAACTATAACAGATGCAAGCTTGTCCTGTTTGGTGGAGATGATATTTAATAAAATAAGTAGAAATCCACTAAAAGTTTTGTTTGGTTATCTTGCAATCCCGAGATAATCGTCTCCATGCTTCAAATGCTCTTAAAAGCCAATTCTAAGGCATTTCGCGCATAAATGAAATGAACACATTTTTCTCCAAAACTATAACAGATTCAAGCTTGTCCTGTTTGGTGGAGATGATATTTAATAAAATAAGTAGAAATCCACTAAAAGTTTTGTTTGGTTATCTTGCAATCCCGAGATAATCGTCTCCATGCTTCAAATGCTCTTAAAAGCCAATTCTAAGGCATTTTGCGCATAAATGAAATGAACACATTTTTCTCCAAAACTATAACAGATGCAAGCTTGTCCTGTTTGGTGGAGATGATATTTAATAAAATAAGTAGAAATCCACTAAAAGTTTTGTTTGGTTATCTTGCAATCCCGAGATAATCGTCTCCATGCTTCAAATGCTCTTAAAAGCCAATTCTAAGGCATTTCGCGCATAAATGAAATGAACACATTTTTCTCCAAAACTATAACAGATTCAAGCTTGTCCAGTTTGGTGGAGATGATATTTAATAAAATAAGTAGAAATCCACCAAAAGTTTTGTTTGGTAATCTTGCAATCCCGAGATAATCGTCTCCATGCTTCAAATGCTCTTAAAAGCCAATTCTAAGGCATTTCGCGCATAAATGAAATGAACACATTTTTCTCCAAAACTATAACAGATGCAAGCTTGTCCTGTTTGGTGGAGATGATATTTAATAAAATAAGTAGAAATCCACTAAAAGTTTTGTTTGGTTATCTTGCAATCCCGAGATAATCGTCTCCATGCTTCAAATGCTCTTAAAAGCCAATTCTAAGGCATTTCGCGCATAAATGAAATGGACACATTTTTCTCCAAAACTATAACAGATGCAAGCTTGTCCTGTTTGGTGGAGATGATATTTAATAAAATAAGTAGAAATCCACTAAAAGTTTTGTTTGGTTATCTTGCAATCTCGAGATAATCGTCTCCATGCTTTAAATGCTCTTAAAAGCCATTTCTAAGGCATTTCGCGCATAAATGAAATGAACACATTTTTCTCCAAAACTATAACAGATGCAAGCTTGTCCTGTTTGGTGGAGATGATATTTAATAAAATAAGTAGAAATCCACTAAAAGTTTTGTTTGGTTATCTTGCAATCCCGAGATAATCGTCTCCATGCTTCAAATGCTCTTAAAAGCCAATTCTAAGGCATTTCGCGCATAAATGAAATGAACACATTTTTCTTTAAAACTATAACAGATGCAAGCTTGTCCTGTTTGGTGGAGATGATATTTAATAAAATAAGTAGAAATCCACTAAAAGTTTTGTTTGGTTATCTTGCAATCCCGAGATAATCGTCTCCATGCTTCAAATGCTCTTAAAAGCCAATTCTAAGGCATTTCGCGCATAAATGAAATGAACACATTTTTCTCCAAAACTATAACAGATGCAAGCTTGTCCTGTTTGGTGGAGATGATATTTAATAAAATAAGTAGAAATCCACTAAAAGTTTTGTTTGGTTATCTTGCAATCCCGAGATAATCGTCTCCATGCTTCAAATGCTCTTAAAAGCCAATTCTAAGGCATTTCGCGCATAAATGAAATGAACACATTTTTCTCCAAAACTATAACAGATGCAAGCTTGTCCTGTTTGGTGGAGATGATATTTAATAAAATAAGTAGAAATCCACTAAAAGTTTTGTTTGGTTATCTTGCAATCCCGAGATAATCGTCTCCATGCTTCAAATGCTCTTAAAAGCCAATTCTAAGGCATTTCGCGCATAAATGAAATGAACACATTTTTCTCCAAAACTATAACAGATTCAAGCTTGTCCTGTTTGGTGGAGATGATATTTAATAAAATAAGTAGAAATCCACTAAAAGTTTTGTTTGGTTATCTTGCAAATCCCGAGATAATCGTCTCCATGCTTCAAATGCTCTTAAAAGCCAATTCTAAGGCATTTCGCGCATAAATGAAATGAACACATTTTTCTCCAAAACTATAACAGATGCAAGCTTGTCCTGTTTGGTGGAGATGATATTTAATAAAATAAGTAGAAATCCACTAAAAGTTTTGTTTGGTTATCTTGTAATCCCGAGATAATCGTCTCCATGCTTCAAATGCTCTTAAAAGCCAATTCTAAGGCATTTCGCGCATAAATGAAATGAACACATTTTTCTCCAAAACTATAACAGATGCAAGCTTGTCCTGTTTGGTGGAGATGATATTTAATAAAATAAGTAGAAATCCACTAAAGGTTTTGTTTGGTTATCTTGCAATCTCGAGATAATCGTCTCCATGCTTTAAATGCTCTTAAAAGCCATTTCTAAGGCATTTCGCGCATAAATGAAATGAACACATTTTTCTCCAAAACTATAACAGATGCAAGCTTGTTCTGTTTGGTGGAGATGATATTTAATAAAATAAGTAGAAATCCACTAAAAGTTTTGTTTGGTTATCTTGCAATCCCGAGATAATCGTCTCCATGCTTCAAATGCTCTTAAAAGCCAATTCTAAGGCATTTCGCGCATAAATGAAATGAACACATTTTTCTCCAAAACTATAACAGATGCAAGCTTGTCCTGTTTGGTGGAGATGATATTTAATAAAATAAGTAGAAATCCACTAACATGTTTGTTTGGTTATCTTGCAATCCCGAGATAATCGTCTCCATGCTTCAAATGCTCTTAAAAGCCAATTCAAAGGCATTTCGCGCATAAATGAAATGAACACCTTTTTCTCCAAAACTATAACAGATGCAAGCTTGTCCTGTTTGGTGGAGATGATATTTAATAAAATAAGTAGAAATCCACTAAAAGTTTTGTTTGGTTATCTTGCAATCCCGAGATAATCGTCTCCATGCTTCAAATGCTCTTAAAAGCCAATTCTAAGGCATTTCGCGCATAAATGAAATGAACACATTTTTCTCCAAAACTATAACAGATGCAAGCTTGTCCTGTTTGGTGGAGATGATATTTAATAAAATAAGTAGAAATCCACTAAAAGTTTTGTTTGGTTATCTTGCAATCCCGAGATAATCGTCTCCATGCTTCAAATGCTCTTAAAAGCGATTTCGAAGGCATTTCGCGCATAAATGAAATGAACACATTTTTCTCCAAAACTATAACAGATGCAAACTTGTCCTGTTTGGTGGAGATGATATTTAATAAAATAAGTAGAAATCCACTAAAAGTTTTGTTTGGTTATCTTGCAATCCCGAGATAATCGTCTCCATGCTTCAAATGCTCTTAAAAGCCAATTCTAAGGCATTTCGCGCATAAATGAAATGAACACATTTTTCTCCAAAACTATAACAGATGCAAGCTTGTCCTGTTTGGTGGAGATGATATTTAATAAAATAAGTAGAAATCCACTAAAGGTTTTGTTTGGTTATCTTGCAATCCCGAGATAATCGTCTCCATGCTTCAAATGCTCTTAAAAGCCAATTCTAAGGCATTTCGCGCATAAACGAAATGAACACATTTTTCTCCAAAACTATAACAGATGCAAGCTTGTCCTGTTTGGTGGAGATGATATTTAATAAAATAAGTAGAAATCCACTAAAAGTTTTGTTTGGTTATCTTGCAATCCCGAGATAATCGTCTCCATGCTTCAAATGCTCTTAAAAGCCAATTCTGAGGCATTTCGCGCATAAATGAAATGAACACATTTTTCTCCAAAACTATAACAGATGCAAGCTTGTCCTGTTTGGTGGAGATGATATTTAATAAAATAAGTAGAAATCCACTAAAAGTTTTGTTTGGTTATCTTGCAATCCCGAGATAATCGTCTCCATGCTTCAAATGCTCTTAAAAGCCAATTCTGAGGCATTTCGCGCATAAATGAAATGAACACATTTTTCTCCAAAACTATAACAGATGCAAGCTTGTCCTGTTTGGTGGAGATGATATTTAATAAAATAAGTAGAAATCCACAAAAAGTTTTGTTTGGTTATCTTGCAATCCCGAGATAATCGTCTCCATGCTTCAAATGCTCTTAAAAGCGATTTCTAAGGCATTTCGCGCATAAATGAAATGAACACATTTTTCTCCAAAACTATAACAGATGCAAGCTTGTCCTGTTTGGTGGAGATGATATTTAATAAAATAAATAGAAATCCACTAAAAGTTTTGTTTGGTTATCTTGCAATCCCGAGATAATCGTCTCCATGCTTCAAATGCTTTTAAAAGCCAATTCTAAGGCATTTCGCGCATAAATGAAATGAACACATTTTTCTCCAAAACTATAACAGATGCAAGCTTGTCCTGTTTGGTGGAGATGATATTTAATAAAATAAATAGAAATCCACTAAAAGTTTTGTTTGGTTATCTTGCAATCCATACAGAATAATGGGCCCCACATAGTCCCCCATACAGAATAATGGGCCCACATAGCCCTTCATACAGAATAATGGACCCCAAATAGCCCTCCATACAGAATAATGGGTGCCACATAGCCATCTAGACAGAATAATGGGCCCCACATAGCCCTCCATAGAGAATAATTGGCCCCACATAGCCCCCCATACAGAATAATGGGCCCCACATAGCCCCCCATACAGAATAATGGGCCCCACATAGCCCTCCATACAGAATAATGGGCCCCACATAGCCCTCCATACAGAATAATGGACCCCACATAGCCCCCCATACAGAATAATGGGTGCCACATAGGCCTTCATACAGAATAATGGACCCCACATAGCCCTCCATACAGAATAATGGGCCCCATATATACACATGTTGTGCTGTAATAACATAGGGCTGGAGACTCAACAGTTTGCACCAGAAATGTCTTGTAAGGCCCTGTGCACACTGGAAAATGGAATTTTCTTAAGAAAATTTCTCACCCTCTGAAAGATTACCGCAGCTGTGGCAAAAAACAAAGCAGCAAACCGCACCTGAAAACCGCATTCGATTTTACCGCGGGTTGGTACCTGTGTTTATATGCCTTCAGTGCAATGAAGCACATTGAAAGAAAAAAAAAATGTGTTGTCATTTCCTTCTTCTTCTTATAAAGATAGAGGATGGATAAATAGATGGATGGATAGATCGATAAATAATGGATAGATAGATA